>NC_053394.1:242897244-243622751 GCF_905171765.1 Bufo bufo | reverse complement strand
TTTCCAGAATTGTGGACTCTCGCATTGTCCGCAGTTCTCTCCAGTACCTCGTTCATTGGAAGGGTTATGGTCCTGAGGAGAGGATGTGGGTTCCGGTGTCGGACATTAAAGCCACTCGCCTCATCAGGGCATTTCATAGGGCTCATCCTGAGAAGGTGGGTCCTGGGTGTCCGGAGTCCACCCAAAGAGGGGGGGGTACTGTCACTACCAGAGCTTTGGGACGTTCTCACAGCTCTGTTTCTCCACCCCTGTGATGATGTCACTACTAGAGCTGGGAGGAGTTTTCTGTTTCCTTCCTCCCAGCTGTTCCTCCTCCGTTTGATTCCCCTGCCTTTATATTCCCCCTCCTCCTATTGTTGGTGTGGATTATATTTCTCATTTGGGTTGTAGCTCTTGCTTGAGTATCTTCCCTTGTATGCTATCCTTTCACTGGACCTGTGTTCTGCTGCAGCAAGTACTCCGGATATTGCCAGCCTGTCTTTGGATCCATCTTCACTGCGTCTGCAGCCCTTCAGCTAAGTGTGCAGACATTGCTGTGTATCTGTGTGTTTTCTGACTGGATCCGAGGCGACCACGGTTCCCTCCATATACTGAGCAGGGCACCGGTGGCCGTGCCCCTTCCACTATTGTAGGGGTTAAAGCGGTCATCAGTCTTAGGTACGCACGCATGCCTCCTTCCACCATTTGGATCCGGGCATGGGCTTAGCAGCATAGGGAGAGCTTTTGAGGGTCTGACAGGGGTCACCCTTTATTCTCCCTAGTTTGGGTCCGGTCAGTAGCTCTATTTTCTGTGCATGCTCTTGTTGCTCACATATAGCCGTGACAATATGTGACAGTGGCCTGTTCCAGTGGTGGGTGACGTGAAGCCTGATTCTCTGCTATGACATGAAGACAGATTCTGTGCTGACATAAGGCCAGATTCTCTGTTACGGGACCTCTCTCCTCTGTCTGGGTGCCGGGGCCTAAATATATGACTGTGGCCTGTTCCAGTGGTGGGTGACGTGAAGCCTGATTCTCTGCTATGACATGAGGACTGATTCTGTGCTGACATAAGGCCAGATTCTCTGTTACGGGACCTCTCTCCTCTGTCTGGGTGCCGGGGCCTAAATATGTGACAGTGGCCTTTTCCAGTGGTGGGTGACGTGAAGCCTGATTCTCTGCTATGACATGAAGACAGATTCTGTGCTGACATAAGGCCAGATTCTCTGCTACGGGACCTCTCTCCTCTGCCTGGGCCTAAATATGTGACAGTGGCCTGTTCCAGTGGTGGGTGACGTGAAGCCTGATTCTCTGCTATGACATGAAGACTGATTCTGCGCTGACATAAGGCCAGATTCTCTGTTACGGTACCTCTCTCCTCTGTCTGGGTGCCGGGGCCTAAATATGTGACAGTGGCCTGTTCCAGTGGTGGGTGACGTGAAGCCTGATTCTCTGCTATGACATGAAGACAGATTCTGTGCTGACATAAGGCCAGATTCTCTGTTACGGGACCTCTCTCCTCTGTCTGGGTGCCGGGGCCTAAATATGTGACAGTGGCCTGTTCCAGTGGTGGGTGACGTGAAGCCTGATTCTCTGCTATGACATGAAGACAGATTCTGCGCTGACATAAGGCCAGATTCTCTGCTATGGCATGAAGAGACTGATTCTTTGCTGACATGAAGCCCGATGTTTCCTTACCTTTTATTGTTGAGGTGGATGCTTCCGAGGTGGGTGTGGGTGCGGTTTTGTCCCAGGGCCCTTCTCCTGCCAAATGGCGACCCTGTGCCTTTTTCTCTAAAAAAACTCTCCCCGGCAGAGAAAAACTATGATGTGGGAGATAGGGAGTTGTTGGCCATCAAGTTGGCTTTCGAGGAAAGGCGCCATTGGTTGGAGGGGGCCAGGCACCCTATTGCCGTTTTTACCGACCATAAGAATCTGGCATACTTGGAGTCGGCCAGGCGTATGAATCCGAGACAGGCCAGATGGTCTCTGCTCTTCTCCAGATTCAATTTTGTCGTCACATTCCGCCCTGGGATCAAAAATGTGAAGGCTGATACTCTCTCTCGCTGTTTTCCGGGAGGAGGAAACTCAGAGGACCCGGGTCCCATTTTGGCGGAGGGGGTAGTTGTTTCTGCTCTATATTCGGATTTGGAGGCCGAGGTCCAGGCAGCCCAGACTGAGGCACCTGCCCGTTGTCCTTCTGGGAAGTTGTTTGTGCCTCCTGAGCTACGTCACAAACTCTTCAAGGAGCATCATGATACTGTTCTTGCTGGTCACCCCAGGAGTAGAGCCACGGTAGATCTCATTGCTCGTAGATTTTGGTGGCCGGCTCTTCGTAAGCCGGTGGAGGGTTTTGTGGCTGCTTGTGAGACGTGCGCTCGCGCTAAGGTCCCTCGTTCACGGCCTTCAGGTTCCCTTCTCCCGTTACCCATACCTTCCCGTCCTTGGACACACCTGTTCATGGACTTTATCACGGATCTTCCTCGTTCCTCAGGGAAGTCGGTGATCCTGGTGGTGGTGGACCGTTTTAGCAAGATGGCTCATTTCGTACCTTTCCCTGGTTTACCCAATGCTAAAACGTTGGCGCAAGCTTTTGTCGACCATATTGTTAAATTGCATGGCATTCCCTCTGATATTGTTTCCGATAGAGGCACGCAGTTTGTGTCCAGGTTCTGGAAGGCTTTGTGTTCTCGCCTGGGGGTTCGGCTGTCCTTCTCTTCTGCTTTTCACCCGCAGTCGAATGGTCAGACTGAGCGCCTCAATCAGAATCTGGAGACATATTTGCGCTGTTTCGTGGCAGAGAACCAGGAGGATTGGTGTTCATTTCTCCCTCTTGCTGAGTTTGCTCTGAACATTCGCCGTCAGGAATCTTCTGATAAGTCGCCATTCTTTGGTGCATATGGGTTCCATCCGCAGTTTGGGACATTCTCGGGAGGGGCTCTTTCTGGTTTGCCTGAGGAGGAGAGATTTTCCTCGTCTTTGTCTACCATTTGGCAAAAGATTCAGAGTAATCTTAGAAAGATGAGTGAGAAGTATAAGCGTGTGGCTGATAAGAGACGTGTGCCTGGTCCGGACCTGACTGTGGGTCATCCATTGTGGTTGTCTACAAGAAATATTAAACTGAAGGTTCCCTCCTGGAAATTGGGTCCCAAGTTTATTGGGCCTTATAAAATCTTGTCAGTCATCAATCCTGTTGCCTTCCGTCTTGATCTTCCACGGGTTTGGAAGATACATAATGTATTTCACAGATCTCTCTTAAAACCATATGTCCAGCTCACGGTACCCTCCTCTTTGCCTCCTCCTCCGATTTTGGTTGATGGCAATCTGGAGTTTGAGGTTTCCAGAATTGTGGACTCTCGCATTGTCCGCAGTTCTCTCCAGTACCTCGTTCATTGGAAGGGTTATGGTCCTGAGGAGAGGATGTGGGTTCCGGTGTCGGACATTAAAGCCACTCGCCTCATCAGGGCATTTCATAGGGCTCATCCTGAGAAGGTGGGTCCTGGGTGTCCGGAGTCCACCCAAAGAGGGGGGGGTACTGTCACTACCAGAGCTTTGGGACGTTCTCACAGCTCTGTTTCTCCACCCCTGTGATGATGTCACTACTAGAGCTGGGAGGAGTTTTCTGTTTCCTTCCTCCCAGCTGTTCCTCCTCCGTTTGATTCCCCTGCCTTTATATTCCCCCTCCTCCTATTGTTGGTGTGGATTATATTTCTCATTTGGGTTGTAGCTCTTGCTTGAGTATCTTCCCTTGTATGCTATCCTTTCACTGGACCTGTGTTCTGCTGCAGCAAGTACTCCGGATATTGCCAGCCTGTCTTTGGATCCATCTTCACTGCGTCTGCAGCCCTTCAGCTAAGTGTGCAGACATTGCTGTGTATCTGTGTGTTTTCTGACTGGATCCGAGGCGACCACGGTTCCCTCCATATACTGAGCAGGGCACCGGTGGCCGTGCCCCTTCCACTATTGTAGGGGTTAAAGCGGTCATCAGTCTTAGGTACGCACGCATGCCTCCTTCCACCATTTGGATCCGGGCATGGGCTTAGCAGCATAGGGAGAGCTTTTGAGGGTCTGACAGGGGTCACCCTTTATTCTCCCTAGTTTGGGTCCGGTCAGTAGCTCTATTTTCTGTGCATGCTCTTGTTGCTCACATATAGCCGTGACAATATGTGACAGTGGCCTGTTCCAGTGGTGGGTGACGTGAAGCCTGATTCTCTGCTATGACATGAAGACAGATTCTGTGCTGACATAAGGCCAGATTCTCTGTTACGGGACCTCTCTCCTCTGTCTGGGTGCCGGGGCCTAAATATATGACTGTGGCCTGTTCCAGTGGTGGGTGACGTGAAGCCTGATTCTCTGCTATGACATGAGGACTGATTCTGTGCTGACATAAGGCCAGATTCTCTGTTACGGGACCTCTCTCCTCTGTCTGGGTGCCGGGGCCTAAATATGTGACAGTGGCCTTTTCCAGTGGTGGGTGACGTGAAGCCTGATTCTCTGCTATGACATGAAGACAGATTCTGTGCTGACATAAGGCCAGATTCTCTGCTACGGGACCTCTCTCCTCTGCCTGGGCCTAAATATGTGACAGTGGCCTGTTCCAGTGGTGGGTGACGTGAAGCCTGATTCTCTGCTATGACATGAAGACTGATTCTGCGCTGACATAAGGCCAGATTCTCTGTTACGGTACCTCTCTCCTCTGTCTGGGTGCCGGGGCCTAAATATGTGACAGTGGCCTGTTCCAGTGGTGGGTGACGTGAAGCCTGATTCTCTGCTATGACATGAAGACAGATTCTGTGCTGACATAAGGCCAGATTCTCTGTTACGGGACCTCTCTCCTCTGTCTGGGTGCCGGGGCCTAAATATGTGACAGTGGCCTGTTCCAGTGGTGGGTGACGTGAAGCCTGATTCTCTGCTATGACATGAAGACAGATTCTGCGCTGACATAAGGCCAGATTCTCTGCTATGGCATGAAGAGACTGATTCTCTGCTGACATGAAGCCAGATTCTTTGCTATGGAATGAAGAGACTGATTCTCTGCTGACGTGAAGCCAGATTCTCTGCTATGGGACCTCTGTCCAATTGATATTGGTTAATTTTATTTTTTTTAATTTTTATTTTAATTCATTTCCCTATCCACATTTGTTTGCAGGGGATTTACCTACATGTTGCTGCCTTTTGCAGCCCTCTAGCTCTTTCCTTGGCTGTTTTACAGCCTTTTTAGTGCCCAAAAGTTCGGGTCCTTATTGACTTCAATGGGGTTCGGATCCCGAACCCGAACATTTCCGGGAAGTTCGGCCGAACTTCTCGAACCCGAACATCCAGGTGTTCGCTCAACTCTAGACATGAGCTGTTTGAAGCTGTCTGTGTCCACCAGCCTAAATGACAGCATTTCATAGGCCAGTAGTTTAGAAATGCTGGCATTCAGGGCCAGGGATCGAGGGTGGCTAGGTGGGAATTTACGCTTTCTCTCAAATGTTTGTGAGATGGAGAGCTGAACGCTGCCGTGTGACATGGTTGAGATGCTTGGTGACGCAGGTGGTGGTGTTGGTGGTACATCCCATGTTTGCTGGGCGGCAGGTGCCAACGTTCCTCCAAAGGCGGAGGAAGAGGCCGAGGCGGAGGCAGCAGCAGAAGAGGCCGAGGCGGCAGCAGCTGAAGAGGTAGCAGGGGGAGCCTGAGTGACTTCCTTGTTTTTAAGGTGCTTACTCCACTGCAGTTTATGCTTTGCATGCAGGTGCCTGGTCATGCAGGTTGTGCTAAGGTTCAGAACGTTAATGCCTCGCTTCACGCTCTGATGGCACAGCATGCAAACCACTCGGGTCTTGTCGTCAGCACATTGTTTGAAGAAGTGCCATGCCAAGGAACTCCTTGAAGCTGCCTTTGGGGTGCTCGGTCCCAGATGGTGGCGGTCAGTAGCAGGCGGAGTTTCTTTGCGGCGGGTGTTCTGCTTTTGCCCACTGCTCCCTCTTTGTCTTTTGCTACGCTGTTGGCTCGGTCTCACCACTGCCTCTTCCTCCGAACTGTGAAAGTCAGTGGCACAACCTTCATTCCATGTGGGGTCTAGGACCTAATCGTCCCCTGCATCGTCTTCCACCCAGTCTTGATCCCTGACCTCCTGTTCAGTCTGCACACTGCAGAAAGACGCAGCAGTTGGCACCTGTGTTTCGTCATCATCAGAGAAATGCTGAGGTGGTATTCCCATGTCCTCATCATCAGGAAAAATAAGTGGTTGTGCGTTAGTGCATTCTATCTCTTCCACCCCTGGGGAAGGGCTAGGTGGATGCCCTTGGGAAACCCTGGCAGCAGAGTCTTCAAACAGCATAAGAGACTGCTGCATAACTTGAGACTCAGACAGTTTCCCTGATATGCATGGGGGTGATGTGACAGACTGATGGGCTTGGTTTTCATGCGCCATCTGTGCGCTTTCTGCGGAAGACTGGGTGGGAGATAATGTGAACGTGCTGGATCCACTGTCGGCCACCCAATTGACTAATGCCTGTACCTGCTCAGGCCTTACCATCCTTAGAACGGCATTGGGCCCCACAAAATATCGCTGTAAATTCTGCTGGCTACTGGGACCTGAGGTAGTTGGTTCACTAGGACGTGTGGCTGTGGCAGAACGGCCACGTCCTCTCCCAGCACCAGAGGGTCCACTAACACCACCACGACCATGTCCACGTCCCTTACTAGATGTTTTCCTCATTGTTACCGTTCACCACAATAAGAAAAATATTATTCGGGCCAATGTATTGAATTAAAATTCAGGCCTTTTTTTACAGACACCTAACACTATCTGGCTATCTATTTAGGTACCGTATTACACTAATACAGGCACACCAGTAATGACAGATTTAGCTGAATATAAATTTGAGGCCTATTATTTAGGCGCTGGATGACAGGTATACGTTTACGGACAGAATTAGACTTGGATCTGCACTGTAGCGTGTGTGTGAAGTTCTTGAGAATTACCCTATCAGCACCTTGTATCTAATATACCCTTTTAGGGATAGATTTAAAGTAGGCCTGATACAGCAGAAACCACTAATTTTGAGAATTGCAAATTTGGGAATTGTTTTTCAACCCAGAACAAAAACTGTGCTTTGACGGACAGTAAAAATAACTTGACCAGCTAAAACAGTACAGATTTGGATGAATATAAATGTGAGGCCTATTTTTTAGGCGCTGGGTGACAGGTATACGTTTAATCACAGAATTAGACTTGGATCTGCACTGTAGCATGTGTGTTAAGTTTTTGAGAATGACCCTATCAGCACCTTGAATCTAATATACCCTTTTAGGGATAGATTTAAAGTAGGCCTGATACAGCAGAAACCACTAATTTTGAGAATTGCAAATTTGGGAATTGTTTTTCAACCCAGAACAAAAACTGTGCTTTGACGGACAGTAAAAATAACTTGACCAGCTAAAACAGTACAGATTTGGTTTAATATAAATGTGAGGCCTATTTTTTAGGCGCTGGGTGACAGGTATACGTTTAATCACAGAATTAGACTTGGATCTGCACTGTAGCATGTGTGTTAAGTTTTTGAGAATTACCCTATCAGCACCTTGAATCTAATATACCCTTTTAGGGATAGATTTAAAGTAGGCCTGATACAGCAGAAACCACAAATTTTGAGAATTGCAAATTTGGGAATTGTTTTTCAACCCAGAACAAAAACTGTGCTTTGACGGACAGTAAAAATAACTTGACCAGCTAAAACAGTACAGATTTGGTTTAATATAAATGTGAGGCCTATTTTTTAGGCGCTGGGTGACAGGCTCAACTTGCCCCTGATGTAGTATATGGCCAAAAAATAACCACACTATTGATGGTTAAATGCACTTGATGAAAGCTTGACCCTGATGTAGGATATAGCAAAAAATAACCACACTATTGATGGTTAAATGCACTTGGGTGACAAGGTCAGCTTGCCCCTGATGTAGTATATGGCCAAAAAATAACCACACTATTGATGGTTAAATGCACTTGGGTGACACAAGCTCAGCTTGCCCCTGATGTAGGATATAGCAAAAAATAACCACACTATTTATGGTTAAATGTACTTGGTGGCAGCTTGTGCTGGCGCACAAGCAAGCCACAAAATGGCTGCCGATCAGCCCAGAAAAAAGTGACTGAAAAATGCTCTGGGCAAACTAAAAACACTGAGCAATTGAATAGCAGCAGTTCAATGATCCACAGTTGTAGATCGATCACTGAATGAAGTCTTTTGGAGGAGTTAATCACTGCCTAATCTCGCCCTAACGTCGCAGCTGCAACCTCTCCCTACACTTGTATTAGCAGAGTGACGTGCAGCGCTACGTGACCCAAGCTTATATAGAGGCTGGGTCACATGCTGCACTGGCCAATCACAGCCATGCCAATAGTAGGCAAGGCTGTGATGGCCTCTTGGGGCAAGTAGTATGACGCTTGTTGATTGGCTGCTCTGCAGCCTTTCAAAAAGCGCCAAGAAAGCGCCGAACACCGAACCCGAACCCAGACTTTTACTAAAATGTTCGGGTTCGGGTCCGTGTCACGGACACCCCAAAATTCGGTACGAACCCGAACTATACAGTTCGGGTTCGCTCATCCCTACACATGACCGCTGGAATGTGCTGGTTCAGGTTTTGTGTATATTGATGATATGTACCCAAGAACTTACCAATGTTTTCTGCTTATGTTAATATAGTTACATAATAGTTCTGTTTCACATCATTTATACAATTCTACATGATCTAACCTGAATCATTTGTTTTAGAACAATATCGTGGACATTTCCTAAAAATTGGGCTTAAAAAGGTTTTCCCAATTTATTTTGCTCTTATATTAATTTTCTTAATTAAATATCTAAAGAGAACAGTTCACAAATATTTCCCACATGCACCAACAGGAATACAATTCCAACCAGATAAAAGGTAATGCTTTAAAGTTTCACATACCGTACATAGATTTTTAGTTTTAAGTATGTATGAGAGTTATGTCTCATTCATTGGGCATTAGGCTGGGCAGAATTTTTTAGTTGCACAGAAGTGAATTTTTCTCACATGGAAAATATCTGAAGTTGCCTCACATACATACCTGTAAAGTCAGGATGTCATGATCAAGTCATGATCCAAATCATATACACAGAGACAACTGTCTGACACCCAGTGAGTATAGTGCAAGGGTGCTAATCAATGGAATCTATACACGATACTCGGTGTCAGATGGTGGTCTTAGAAATTGTCCAACTCAGCATGCAGTTGCAGCTTTACATGCTAGTTGTCAGATAACAACTGTGTACCGTATTACATTAATCTGAAGGTTTAATCTGCTAGACAGCTGGTGGGCCTCATTAAAAAAAAATTGTTCAGATGAGACAAGACCTTTAATATAGCACACTAGTAGCATGGCATTGAGCAGGAGGACTTGAACAGAATGATTCTGTATATAGTTTTGTTGGAAAAGATTCAATATAGCTTGTTTTTTTGCTCATTTACACACCTGCTCTTTCTAAGTTCCCATTGACAGTCCCATCAGTGATTGACAGCTATCTTTGAGAGCCAAGTCATACAGGGCAGGCTGTCAATCATTGATAGGACCATCCTCTGGACTCCTAAGCCAAGAAAGAGCAGGGATGTAAATTAATAAAATGCAAGCTGGGCTCTTGCACACAAATGTCTGTTATATTTTTTTGCGGTCTGTATGCAGAATCATTGACTTCAAAGGGGCCACAAAAACATGGAAATAACTTAATGTGCATTCCGTGTTCGTATGTCCTCATGGCCATTATGCAAAAAAATTATGCATTACCGACAAGGATAGGACAGTTCTATTAGGGGTCGGCTGTTCTGTTCTGCAAAATGTAGAATGCACACAGCCAGTATCTGTGTTTTGTGGATCCGCAATTTGCCGACCACAAAACAGCCAACGATCGTGTGCATGAGCCTTTATACTAAATCTATTCCCATAAAACTATATTCTGGCTTCTGATATTGGGCAGACTAGGTGGGCCAAATGGTTCTTATCTGCCGACACATTCTATGTTTCTATGCAGATCATACACTAGTTGTTATTTTCTAAAAAAGGTACAACTACACCCATTCACAGTTAGGCCTCTTTCACACGGGCGTCGCGTGTGAGGGCCGGACAAGATGTGGGTGCGTTGCGGGAAAATGCACAATTTTTCTGATTGAGTGCAAAGCGTTTTAATGCATTTTGCAAGCGCGTGAGAAAAATCGGCTTGTTTGGTACCCAGACCCGTACTTCTTCACAGAAGTTCAGGGATCTGTGTTGTGTAGATTTTATTATTTTTCCTTATAACCTGTTTATAAGGGAAAATAATAGCATACTTAATACAGAATGCTTAGTAAAATGTCCATTGAGGGGTTAAAAATAATAAACAAATTTAACTCACCCCATCCACTTGATCGCGTAGTGGATCTCCTCTTCTTTCTACTTTCTTCAGGACCTGGCTAAAGGACCTTTGATGACATCACTGCGCTCTTCACATGGTGGTGATGGACCATGTGATGAGCGCAGTGACGTCACCACAGGTTATATTCATCAAAAAAGAAAGAAGACATGCCAGACTGAGAACTCAAGTGGATTAAGGTGAGTTTATTAATTTTTATTTTATTTTTTTAACCCCTCCATCACTATTTTACTAAGCATTCTGTATTAAGAATGCTATTATTTTCCCTTATAACCATGTTATAAGGGAAAATAATAAAGATCGGGTCCCCATCCCGATCGTCTCCTAGCAACCATGCTGAAAATCGCACCGCATCCGCACTTGCTTGCGGATGCTTGCGATTTTCACGCAACCCCATTCACTTCTATGGGGCTTGCGTTGCGTGAAAAACGCACAATATAGAGCTTGCTGCGATTTTCACTCAACACACCAGTGATGCGTGAAAATCACTGCTCATGTACACAGCCCCATTGAAGTGAATGGGTCCGGATTCAGTGCGGGTGCAATGCGTTCACCTCACGCATTGCACCTGCATGGAATTCTCACCCATGTGAAAGAGCCCTAAAGGGGTTGGCCACCCTAAGTATCAAAAATCCAAAGTGCCCCAGACAATAGCCAAAACTATGAAGTATTAATATCTAAAGCTAAATGTACTGGCTATATATAATTTTTCTAACCCGTTCACTATGACATACGTCCCTGGAGGAGCTCCTCAGACTGGATGTGTGGGAGGAGCAGCTGTAAAGTAAAAGTAAAAATCCCAGCATGCACTGCAGCAAGCATGTTTAGAGGAGCAGTCACTTGACATCCCCACCCACCTATGTTTTCACATAGAGACAAGAGCCCCTCAGACATTATCAAAAACTGCTGTACAGACATAGTAATATAAGTAACACCCCAGTCCCAGCAGTAAGCTGTACAGACATACTAATAGAAAGAATGCAGCAGTCCCAGCAGTAAGCTGTACAGACATAGTAATATAAGTAACACCCCAGTCCCACAGTAATCTGTACAGACATAGTAATAGAAATAACATCTCAGTCCCAGCAGTAACCTGTACAAACATAGTAATAGAAATAATGCCCCAGTCCCAGCAGTAAGCTGTACAGACATAGTAATAGAAGGAACTCCCCAGTCCCAGCAGTAAGCTGTACAGACATAGTAATAGAAGGAACTCCCCAGTCCCAGCAGTAAGCTGTATAGACATAGCAATAGAAGGAACTCCCCAGTCCCAGCAGTAAGCTGTACAGACATAGCAATAGAAGGAACTCCCCAGTCCCAGCAGTAAGCTGTATAGACATAGCAATAGAAGGAACTCCCCAGTCCCAGCAGTAAGCTGTACAGACATAGCAATAGAAGGAACTCCCCAGTCCCAGCAGTAAGCTGTACAGACATAGTAATATAAGTAACACCCCAGTCCCACAGTAATCTGTACAGACATAGTAATAGAAATAACATCTCAGTCCCAGCAGTAACCTGTACAAACATAGTAATAGAAATAATGCCCCAGTCCCAGCAGTAAGCTGTACAGACATAGTAATAGAAGGAACTCCCCAGTCCCAGCAGTAAGCTGTACAGACATAGTAATAGAAGGAACTCCCCAGTCCCAGCAGTAAGCTGTATAGACATAGCAATAGAAGGAACTCCCCAGTCCCAGCAGTAAGCTGTACAGACATAGCAATAGAAGGAACTCCCCAGTCCCAGCAGTAAGCTGTATAGACATAGCAATAGAAGGAACTCCCCAGTCCCAGCAGTAAGCTGTACAGACATAGCAATAGAAGGAACTCCCCAGTCCCAGCAGTAAGCTGTACAGACATAGTAATATAAGTAACACCCCAGTCCCACAGTAATCTGTACAGACATAGTAATAGAAATAACATCTCAGTCCCAGCAGTAACCTGTACAAACATAGTAATAGAAATAATGCCCCAGTCCCAGCAGTAAGCTGTACAGACATAGTAATAGAAGGAACTCCCCAGTCCCAGCAGTAAGCTGTACAGACATAGCAATAGAAGGAACTCCCCAGTCCCAGCAGTAAGCTGTACAGACATAGTAATAGAAGGAACACCCCAGTCCCAGCAGTAAGCTGTACAGACATAGCAATAGAAATAACTCCCCAGTCCCAGCAGTAAGCTGTACAGACATAGTAATAGAAAGAACGCCCCAGTCCCAGCAGTAAGCTGTACAGACATACTAATAGAAAGAATGCCGCAGTCCCAGCAGTAAGCTGTACAGACATAGTAATAGAAATAACACCCCAGTCCCAGCAGTAACCTGTACAGACATAGCAATAGAAGGAACTCCCTAGTCCCAGCAGTAACCTGTACAAACATAGTAATAGAAATAATGCCCCAGTCCCAGCAGTAAGCTGTATAGACATAGCAATAGAAGGAACTCCCCAGTCCCAGCAGTAAGCTGTACAGACATAGCAATAGAAGGAACTCCCCAGTCCCAGCAGTAAGCTGTACAGACATAGCAATAGAAGGAACTCCCCAGTCCCAGCAGTAAGCTGTACAGACATAGTAATAGAAGGAACACCCCAGTCCCAGCAGTAAGCTGTACAGACATAGCAATAGAAGGAACTCCCCAGTCCCAGCCGTAAGCTGAACAGACATAGTAATAGAAGTAACACCCCAGTCCCACAGTAAGCTGTACAGACATACTAATAGAAAGAACGCCCCAGTCCCAGCAGTAAGCTGTACAGACATAGTAATAGAAATAACGCCCCAGTCTCAGCAGTAAGCTGTACAGACATAGCAATAGAAGGAACTCCCCAATCCCAGCAGTAAAGAGAGTTTACTACTCGTCCCACACATGTTTCTGGGGGGTGGGAATAAGCCATGAACCGAATTAGTAGTGAGGGAGATTAGTTATTTTCCTTGTTTCTCAAAAGTGACGTTAAAAACGTAAAAATATCACATGACCGTAAAAAATAAATAAAAAACGGTGTAAAAAAAAACTTACTTCACAAAAAAGTGTAATGAAAAGCGATCAAAAATGAGACCCTACCTAAGATAATAGCCCAAAAACTGAAAAAACTATGGAGACACTAAAACATGATTTTTTTTTTTGTTTCAAAAATGAAATCATTGTGTAAAACTTACATAAATAAAAAAAAAGTATACATATTAGGTATGGCCGTGTCCGTATAAACCGGCTCTATAAACACATCACATGACCTAACCCCTCAGGTGAACACCGTAAAAAAAAAAAAAAAAAGCGTAAAAAAAAATTTTTTTTGGTCATCTTACATCACAAAAAGTGTAATAGCAAGCGATCAAAAAGTCATAGGCACCCCAAAATAGTCCCATTAAAACCGTCATCTCATCCTGCAAAAAATGAGACCCTACCTAAGATAATTGCCCAAAAACTGAAAAAACTATGGCTCTCAGCCTATGGAGACACTAAAACATGATTTTTTTTGTTTCAAAAATGAAAAACTTACATAAATAAAAAAATTGTATACATATTAGGTATCTCCGCATCTGTGACAACCTGCTCTATAAAAATACAACATGATCTAACCTGTGAATGTTGTAAATAACAAAAAATAAATAAAATACGGTGCCAAAACAGCTATTTCTTGTTACCTTGCCTCACAAAAAGTGTAATATAGAGCAACCAAAAATCATATGTACCCTAAACTAGTAACTACAAAACTGCCACCCTATCCCGTAGTTTTCTAAAATGGGGTAACTTTTTTGGAGTTTCTACTCTAGGGGTGCATCAGGGGTAATTCAAATGGGACATGGTTAGAGATGTCGCGAACATAAAATTTTCCGTTCGCGAATGGCGAACGCGAATTTCAGCAAATGTTCGCGAACAGGCGAACCGCCATAGACTTTAATAGGCAGGCAAATTTTAAAACCCACAGGGACTCTTTCTGGCCACAATAGTGATGGAAAAGTTGTTTCAAGGGGACTAACACCTGGACTGTGGCATGTCGGAGGGGGATCCATGGCAAAACTCCCATGGAAAATTACGTAGTTGACGCAGAGTCTGGCTTTAATCCATAAAGGGCATAAATCACCTAACAATCCTAATTTTTTTTGAACAACGTGGTTTAAAACATCCAGTGTGTGTATACGATCAGGTATGATGTTGTATCGATCAGGTAGTGTAAGGGTTACGCCCGCTTCACAGACATTGACAGACCAAACTCCCCTTTTAAAGCACCGCAAACAACCGCAAACAGTCCATTTGCCCAACCGCAAACTCCCCATTTGCACAAGGTTGGATACCAAGCTAGCCATGTCCCGTTGATGTCATTGAAGGTTTTTTCCTCCACCCAGCCACGTACAACACCAAGGGTCCCCGAAAGGTGAATTGAATAGATTTTTCAAACGGGGAGATGGTTAAAAAAACGCTGGCTCCCTCCCCTTTGTTTGAATCCACAGTCACTGCGTCTGTGCCGTGCAATTTACTGTCCCACCTGATATGAGTGGTATTTTCTGTAGTTCTCTCTTCTCATCAGTTTAATCCCTGTTACGTCCCCAATCTGGGGTCCATTTATTAAATGGATTTTTTGAACGGGGAGATGGTTAAAAAAACGCTGGCTCCCTCCCCTTTGTTTGAATCCACGCCATGGTCACTGCGTCTGCGCCGTGCAATTTACTGTCACACCAAATATGAGTGGTATCTTCTGTAGTTCTCTCTTCTCATCAGTTTAATCCCTGTTACGTCCCCAATCTGGGGTCCATTTATTAAATAGATTTTTCAAACGGGGAGATGGTTAAAAAAACGCTGGCTCCCTCCCCTTTGTTTGAATCCATGCCGCGGTCACTGCGTCTGCGCCGTGCAATTTACTGTCACACCCGATATGAGTGGTATTTTCTATAGTACTCTCTTCTCATCAGTTTAAATAGAATTTTTTTTTTATCTGCGAGGTATTTGTGAGTGAGTGACACACTGTAACGGTATGAGTGGAGGCCTAGCCACTAGCCAGTGGCCACAATACAGTCTGTGTGGGCCTGACACACACGAGCTTGCAAATGTGATTATATCACAGAAAAATATTAAATATAATTTTTTTTATCTGAAAGGTATTTGTGAGTGAGTGACACCCTGTAACGGTATGAGTGGAGGCCTAGCCAGTGGCCACAATACAGTCTGTGTGGGCCTGACACACACGGGCTTGCAAATGTGATTATATCACAGAAAAATATTAAATATAATTTTTTTTTTATCTGCAAGGTATTTGTGAGTGAGTGACACCCTGTAACGGTATAAGTGGAGGCCTAGCCACTAGCCAGTGGCCACAATACAGTCTGTGTGGGCCTGACACACACTGGCTTGCAACTGTGATTATATCACAGAAAAAGATTAAATAGAATTTTTGTGAGTGAGTGACACCCTGTAACGGTATGAGTGGAGGCCTAGCCACTAGCCAGTGGCCACAATACAATACTTCCGTGTCCCAGCGCAGCATCCAAATGTCCTTACCCCGGCCTTTTAACGCAAGCTAACATACCCAGCCACCCACCCACAGGCCATAGCATTAAATGTGCAGCTTTCCAAATTACTGGCCCTGGAAATGTTGCCATTTAGACTAGTGGACCCTGAAGCCTTCCTGTCATGGATAAGGAGTGGGGGAAACCCCCCAAAGTGGAGTGTCAAAGGGTAAAAGGGAATCAGCCTGGCCAAAAAGAGTAATAAGGGAGCAGGTCACCTCCTACAGCTTCCCTAATCCTCTCCCTGACTCCTCACCATATGAGCGGACCCCAATGGTAGGACGACTCATACTCAGGATTCCTAGAGACCCTAAGTCGCCCTTATAATCCTTTACCAAGGAGCAGGGAAGAGATGATCTGTTCATGCCAGTCATGGAGGAACAGGAGTCTCTATCTGAGGCCAGGCTGCAAGGAGAGGGGAACACATACAGCATATGGAGATGGCAGGTAAGCGAAACCAATAACACACTTACCTGCCACAAACACACTGACTGGAACCCGTGCACTAGTGCTGGTGTCCACACCAACATTAAAGGACACAGCACACACCACAAACCACACAGGAACCCAGGACAACCATAGCTGCAATAAACATGAGACAGGGGAATGTCTAGCAAACAAGCTGGACACCAAACACCACAAGACATGTAACACCAAACTAGACATACCAACTCCCTGAACATAACCCACTCCATACAAATAGGGACAGTAAGGGAAGGAGACACCGGGATAACATTGATGACCACAAGAGTAGCCCTCACTGGACAGAAGGAACACCCTGGACTGGAGCAGAGCTCCAGCACCAACCACAGCTGAAGTACAACTGACTCCAGCCAGGAAGCCAGAGAAGATATAAGCCAAGTGACCACACCCAGTCAGGGAGTTAACCCTTACAGCACCAGACAGAGGGAGGCTACAACTTAAAGGTGAAGTGCACACACAAGCATACCAAACACGTAACCACCGACAACAGCATGCGTGGCAACCATGTCACGGCAATCACCCAAAAGGCCGAGACACTGCCACTGCATGCTCTCACAGCAACACGTTGCAGCGGGCAACCGCAAGTGTGGCAACAGTGTCACAGCGTACACCAGGCCGTGACACTTCCGCAGCCTGATGTCAGTGTCTATCCTGCGTTATTCAGTCCCGAGCCGCCACTATTTTTCAAGGTGTGCCATGCCTGCCTTACACCAACGTGTGTCCCGTAAGTTCACACGTGCCCTGACCAACGCAGTTATTGGAAAGGTCCACTTAACCACGGACACATTGAAAAGTGCAGTCGGTCATGGATGCTACGTTTCCCTGATGGTACACTGGGTGAATATTGTGGAGACTGGGAGCAAGTCATACCCCGGGATGGCAGAGTTGCTTCCAATGCCAAGGATTGTGGGCCCTACGTCGATCAGGGTTTCTGCCAGCACCTACGTTAGTGGCTCCAACCCCCACTTCTCCTCCTCCGCCTCCACCTCTGAATTATCCATGTGCTGCACCAATCAGTCATCAGTCGGTAGCTGGAAGCAGTGTAGCACTGCAGTGGGGAAGCAGCAACAGGCCATGCTGAAGCTGATATGCTTAGGGGACAAAAAGCACACCACCGCAGAGCTGCTGTGGCAGGAGATAAGAGACCAGACTGAGCTGTGGCTCTCGCCACTCAACCTAGAACCAGGCATGGTTGTGTCTGAAAATGGCCGTAACTTGGTGGCGGCTTTGGAGCTCGGCAAGCTTAGACACATCGCATGCCTTGCCCACGTCTTCAACCTTATGGTTCAGCGGTTTCTCAAAACCTACCCCAATTTGCCTGAGTTAGTGGTGAAGGTGCGCCTCATGTGTGCACATTTCCGCAAGTCACCAACAGCTTTAGCCGGTCTGTCAACGCTGCAGCAGCGTTTGAAATTGCCAGCTCACCGGCTGTTGTGTGACATGAGCACGTGCTGGAACTCTGAGTTTAACATATTGGCCAGGCTTTGTGAGCAGCAGAGGGCAGTAGTGGAATACCAGCTGCAACATGGTCATCGCCTTTCCAGTCAGCTTCCGCTGATAACAAGCGAGGAGTGGGGATGCATGTCTGACCTCTGTGAGGTTTTAAGAAACTTTTATGAATCAACACAGATTGTGAGCGGCGATAACGCTATTATCAGCGTAACCATCCCACTTCTGTGGCTACTCAAACCCTCGCTGCTCACAATTAAGGACAATGCTTTGCATGTGGAAGAGGTGGAAATGGGGGAAGACATTACACTGGGTGATAGCCAGACCACCCTCAGTTCGTCTTCTCAGCACGAATTGGATGATGAAGAGGAGGAGGAGCAGGAGATGGTTGCCTCCGCTACAGAGGGTAGTGCTCATGGAAGTTTAATTCCATCTGCTCAGCGTGGGTGGTCAGAAGAGGAGGAAGAGGATTAGGAGATTGAGAGTGATCTTACTGATGACGACAGAGAAGTCTTGCCTGTTGGTACTCTGGCACACATGGCTGACTTCATGTTAGGCTGCCTTTCCCGTGACCCGTGCATTATACTCATTTTAGACAACACGGATTACTGGTTGCTCACCCTTCTCGACCCCCGCTACAAAGAGAACTTCTCATCTCTCATTCCTTTGGTGGAGAGGACGAGCAAAACGCTGCAATACCAGAAGATCTTTGTTGATGTCCATAGGTCCTTGGCCAACAAAGGAGGGGAGACAAGGGGAACACACAGCAGTTCCAACAGAGGCAGGGCAACACTCTCCAAAGCCTGGGACAGTTTCATGACACCCCGCCAACACCCTCACCCTGATGCGTGGCCTACTGTCACAAGGAGAGAAACATTTTGGAAGATGGTGAAGGAGTACATAGCAGACAGTGTCAGATCGCTTCGGAGGTGCTGGCCTGCCCTGCCGCCAGCGTTTTGTCTGAGCGGGTATTCAGTGCTGCTGGTGGCATTAAAACAGATTAGCGTATCCGCCTGTCAACTGAAAATGCTGACAGGTTGCCTCTTATAAAAATGAACAAGGCCTGGATTGACCATGACTTCTCGACTCCACCAGAGGAAAGCGGCTGAACATTAGTGATGAGTGGTAGGGGCAATATTCGAATTTGCAATATTTTGCAAATATTTTGTAGAATATTTGTTGAATATTCGTTATAATCTATATTCTTTTCTTTTTTCTCGAAAATCGGCAAGGCAATGATTGTGTAATATGCAAATATTATGCGATCAATACAGGCGTGGGTCAAAAACTAATAAATAGTGCTATATATTCGTTTTTAGAATATTCGTAATTTTTTCCATCTGAACACATTCTATGTTTCTATGTTTCTATGAACACATGATTGGCCCAAAAGCTATTTAAGCAGGGAGGAAACATGACTTCAGATGGAAAAAAAAATTATGAATATTCTAAAAAAACTAATATATTACTATATTCAATATAGTGCTATATATTGTTTTTTAGAATATTCTACATTTTTTTTTCATCTGAAGTGAACACTGAACACTGTTCACTTCAGATGAAAAAAAACACAAATATTCAAAAAAACTAATATATATCACTATATTGAATATAGTGCTATATATTAAATTTTTTGAATATTCATAATTTTTTTCTATCTGAAGTCATGATTCCTCCCTGCTTAAGTTGCTTGTGGGAAAATGACTCATTGGCCCACAAGCAAGAATCAGGGAGGAATCATGACTTCAGATGGAAAAAAATGCAGAATGATCGAAAAACTAATATATAGAACTATAGTTGAAATATTCGCAAATTCTCGAAGGTGAGATATTCAAGATAGAAATTTGCTTTTTGAATATTCGCGCTTAACACTACTGAACAGAAAGGTACTTTAAATGTGTTGTTTAAAATGTACTGAATACACCCTTCCATGCACCCCTTCCACCACAAACAAGGGTACTGTATATGGTTGAAACTTTCTTTTCTCATCCTCCTCCTCCTCATCCTCTTCCATCATATCAACATGCTTATTTGTCACATATAATGTACTCGCATATATACCCTTCAAATATAATTTTTTAGAGGGTTAGCTCACCTGCAGGCCCTCGCATATAATTTTTTAGAGGGTCAGCCTAGCTGCAGGCCCTCGCAAATAATTTTGTACAGGGTCAGCTCAGCTGCAGGCCCTCGCATATAATTTTTTAAGGGGTCAGCACACCTGCAGGCCCGTACCTCAAATCTTTTACATGGTCAGCTCACCTCAAGGCCCTCACATATCATTTTTTACAGGGTCAGCTCACCAGCAGGCCTGCACCTAAAATCGTTTTACAGGGTCAGCTCACCTGCAGGCCTGCACCTAAAATCTTTTACTGCGTCAGCTCACCTGCAGGCCCTCACCTAATTATACCTAATCGGTAATTTGCACGCATGTTGCCTTGCTTGGATGTGGTAGCCATAGCCGTTTCTCAGGCTCCCTCTCCTGAATCAAACACTGATTCCCCGTTACCCGTAGTTACAATTGTTTGCACTGAAAATAACATCAAAAGTTGATAGACCAGACATCCGAATGGATCGTCGCTGTCATGGGGACGTGCGATCGGCCCCAGGTTAACTAGAGTCACCAAAGCGGCAGCAGACCCTCACCCATAATGTTTTAGATGGTCAGATCAGCAGGCCCTTGATCCAAATGTTTTTGAGGGTCACCAGCAGGCCATCAATCATAATTTTTCAAGGGTGTGTAATAAAGGGTGTATTGGAGTGCCAATTCCTTGTAATTTTTGGCTGCCCTTTCACTTAGTGGATAGGCTTTATGAGTGTAGAAGTCCCACTACATGAACAATTGTACTACAATGTGAATGAGGCCCTCCTTTATGTGATATACAGGTTGTATCGGAGCGCCTCTTCCTTGTAATTTTTGCCAGCACTTGCACTTTATATACAAGTAAATATACAAGTAAAAAATGTATTCGGTTTTGTGCGTATTATTGTCAGTCTGTAAAAGTGGCGTACTATTCGGACAACATCGCTCCCAGCAGCGACCTGTGAGTCCAAGATGCATCAAGACATTTCCCCGATGCTGTTACAGAAACATTTCAGTTGTGTTTTTATACATTTCTGACATTTTCCTATGAACCAGGCGCTATCCCCTCTTTAGAGCAGGGGCTACCTGGTTTAATGCTTGGGTTCTCCCATTGTCTTCCATTATACTCGGGTGCTCTAAGGTGCACTACGTGTCGATCAACACTACTCCCTACCTTCTTTGAAGTTTTAATAAGTGCTAACAGAGTAGTCAACCCCTTTAAGGCTAGTTTAACATTTTAATTAGGCCTCTTTCACACTGGCGTCATGGATTTAGGCCGGATAAGATGCGGGTGCGTCGCGGGAAAAGGCACAATTTTTCTGCGCGAGTGCAAAACATTTTAATGCGTTTTGCACGCTAGTGAGAAAACGAGAGCAACGGAGCGGGGCGCAGCATAGCGTAGTGCAACTTGACTTAGGGGGAAGGTGAAGGCAGATAAAGGGTTAAGGTCTATGTTGGGTTAGGGGTTGGGTTAGGAATTTTGCGGGCATTATATATGCCTGGGGGAGGAGTCACCTCTCACCGGCGTGCAGGGATTTGTCACGGTTAGTCGCATTATGGCTTCTGTGGAAGATTTAGTACCTCTTGCCGGCGCAGCGGGAGGAATCCTGCGCAGCGCCGGGCACCAGCGGGAGAGGGACGTGCTGCGCTGCGTCCCTCGTCCTCGGCGCGACAGAGGGGGAGAAGTTCCAGAGCGGTGTCCCCCTCTCCAGTGCCTTCTGGAGGGGAGCGAGCCGGCGGTCGGATCTTACCTGCTCAGCATCCGGGTAGGGTCCGATCTGGGAGAGCGGCGGAGCGTGCGGCCTCATCGGCGGTTGGTGAGGGCCTGTCCGGGAGCGCAGCTGCAGTGAGGGATCTAGGAACGCCGCGGCCTGCATCCTCTGGCCGGCGGCAGTCTGCGTCTGCACAGCTGAGGAGCTCGAGGAGAGGAACTGCAGGTCAAGACGTTTCCCAAGTGCTGGCTGTGGATTCTGGGTTCGAGTCCCCCATGGTGCAGCAGAGGTGCGTGACGGCGGCTTCTGGACTTAGCGCGGCTGCCAGTTTTCCTTCCGGCGAGCCTGGAATGGCGGACTTATTTCCTGTTGGTAGAGGTGCGCTGGGCAGGCGGCCATCAGGAGGTGGGCCGGGCGGCTGTGAGGACGGTGACTTGCGGCCAGGCCAGGTGGACGCTGGCCGTGGCCCCCAGGATTATGGTGCCTTTGAGGAGGGCGAAGTGAGTTTGGACGAAGGTGATGCGGACGGCGGCCTTGACGTTCCGGCGGGTGCCGGTCCTTCCTCAGCATCGGCGCGGAGCGGATCGTGGACGGGAGGATCTACAGGGCGGTCGGCGGCTGCTGGGGGGACGTCCCAGGGACAGCCAGGTGAGCGAACTTCGTGTCAACAACGGACCCTTTGCGGGTCGGGGGGTGATTCGGGGGGCTGTCTGGGTCTGAGGGTTTAGTGCGGGATTTTATGTCAGGGATGCTATCACTGATGGCGCGCTTGGGTTCGGGTGCTGACACGTCCCCGGCGGCGGTGTGGTCACCTGCGCCGGTGGTGGGAGGGGGTGTGTGTGCTAGGGCGGAGGCCGTTGAGAGCACGGCGGGTGCTGTGGTGGGGGAGACGGCGGTGTGTGGGGGTAGCAGAGGCCGGGCGTGCGATGATGTCAGAATGGCGGATTCGGCAAAAGGGGAAATGTATGTTTGTTTTGAAGGGCCTTTGGGGGCGCATTTGAAGGTTGAGGTCAGGGAAAGAATCTGGCAAGGGGAGTATGTTGAGATATTCTCGTTGCTGCCGTTGGAGAAGTTTAATTTAGAGAGGGGTAAGCCGGATGAAAGCAAAAAGGAGGAGGAGGAGAAGCGGCGGTATAGGCTGATTCCACGGACGTTTTTGAAATGGCTTCAGGCTTTTGCGATCTTCGCGAGTGTGGTGGGGGAGAAGGCGCCGGAGAATTGTTCGGCGTTATTTTGTTACATGGATGCAATTGGGGAGGCTTATAGGACGTATGGCGGGGTGGCCTGGCTCCGCTATGACGAGCAGTTTAGGCAGAGAAAGGCGGTGCGATCGAGTATCAGGTGGGACCATAAAGATATTGGTCTGTGGATGCGGCTTATGTCGGCTCCGAAAGGTGTTGGCCAGCCCTTTCGGTCCGGCGCCGGGGGTTCCTCGGCGTCAGAGGTCTCTAGTGGGAATAGGAAGGGGTGTTGTTGGCAATACAACGAGGGTTTCTGTAGGTACCTTGCCGATTGCAAGTTCAAGCACGAGTGTTCAGGTTGCGGGGGGTCCCACAGTCTGTCTCGGTGTTTTAAGCGCGGGAGGGGCAGAGGGTTTGAAGCTGCGCAAAAGGGGGGCGACTCCCGTGATGGTGGCAGAGATGGAGCCGTGGCTAAAGATATACCCAAATAGGGAGGCTGCGGAGGTGTTGTTGAGGGGTTTTAGGGACGGTTTTGTAATCCCGTGTGCTTCAGTTCAGGTTGAGGTTGCGGCTCGCAATTTGTCTTCTGCCTTGCGGCGACCGGAGGTGGTTGCGGAGAAGATTGGTAAGGAAGTGGCTGCGGGGAGGATTGCTGGCCCGTTTTCTGAATGTCCTTTGCGGGATTTGTGGGTGTCCCCTCTCGGGTTGGTCCCTAAGAAGGAGCCGGGCAAGTTCAGGCTTATTCATCACCTGTCGTTTCCCGCGGGGGGTTCAGTCAATGATGGTATTAGCGAGGAGTTATGTTCAGTGTCATATACCTCTTTTGATGAGGCGGTCCGGTGGGTACGTCGCTTCGGTCAAGGGGCTTTGTTGGCAAAAACGGATATTGAGGCTGCTTTTCGTTTGTTGCCCATTCATCCGGATAGTTTTCATTTGCTGGGTTTTAAGTGGGAGGGACAGTTTTATGTTGATTGTTGCTTGCCGATGGGTTGCGCTATTTCATGTTCGTTGTTTGAGACGTTTAGCTCCTTTTTGGAGTGGGTAGTTAAACAGGAAGCGGGTTGGAATTCGGTGTTGCATTACCTTGATGATTTTTTATTTTTAGGACCGGCAGGGTCAAGGGTTTGCTCGATGTTGTTGCGGACGATGGAGCGGGTGGCGGCCAAGTTTGGCGTGCCGTTAGCGCCTGAAAAAACTGAAGGGCCGGCTACGACGGTCAAGTTTTTGGGGATTGTGATCGATAGTGTGGCGATGGAATGTCGCTTGCCTGAGGATAAGGTGGCGGACTTGTTGTGTGAGGTGGTTTTTCTGAGAAGGGCTAGGAAGGTACAGTTGCGGCGGGTGCAGTCTGTATTAGGTAAGTTGAACTTCGCTTGTAGAATCCTACCAATGGGTCGTGTTTTTTGTAGACGCTTGGCCATGGCTACGGCGGGTGTCTCGGTGCCTTTTCATTTCTTGCGTTTGTCAGCTGACGTGAGGGCGGATTTAGCGGTTTGGGAGCGTTTTTTGGGCGAGTTCAATGGTCGGTCGGTGTGGATGGAGGCCCCTGTGTCTAATGCTGATTTGGAACTGTTTACAGATGCCTCAGGGTCATGTGGTTATGGAGCATTTTTCCAGGGGCAGTGGAGTGCGGGTCCTTGGCCTGAGGAGTGGAGAGCGGCAGGTTATTTGGGCAATTTAGCTTTGTTAGAATTGTTCCCAATTGTGTTGGCTACGGAATTGTGGGGGGACTTGCTCTTGAATAAACGAGTGCGATTTTGGTGCGATAATTTGAGCGTAGTGCAGGAGGTTAATAGGCAGTCAGCTAATTCCCCTCCAGTGTTGCGTTTGCTGCGTCATTTGGTCCTGCAGGGTTTGCGGCTGAATGCCTGTTTTGTTGCTGTACATGTTCCTGGTGTTGAAAATTCTATTGCTGACTCACTTTCTCGGTTTCAGTGGGATCGTTTTCGCAGGCTGGTGCCGGACGCGGATGCGGAGGGTCTGTCTTATCCTCAGTGGCTCTGGAGCGTGGCCTTGGGGTCTCCTCAGATTTGATCGGGCGGTCTGTGAGTAGGGCTACGTGGTCGGCATATGCGTCTGTGTGGTCTCAGTGGGAGAGGTTAATTGAGCAAGTGGGTGGTTGTGGGGAGGTGGAGGATTTTCACTCCTTATTGTTGTATTATGTGGGGGTGTCATTCAGTTCAGGTGTGTCTTTTTCAGTAGCCTCTAAGCGGGTGGCGGCAGTGGCGTTTTGGTTGCGTTTGCGGGGTCAGCCGGATGTGTCTAAGAGTTTTTTGGTGCGCCAGGCTTTGAAAGGTTACCGGCGTAGTGTTACGAGGCGGGATTCTCGTCGTCCGGTTTCGTTTGCTGTGTTGCAGAAATTGTGGGAACAGGCGGGGGTGGTGTGTTCGTCTGTTTTTGAAGTGAGATTGTTTAGAGCTGCTTTTTCTTTGGCCTTTTTTGGTGCTTTTCGGGTCTCGGAGTTGGTGTCTAGAAGTCGGTTGGTAGGGGGCGGTTTGTTACGCGAAGACATTTCCTTTTGTGAGTATGGGCTGTGTTGCGTGTTGCGCAGGTCTAAGACTGACCAGGAGGGCAAAGGGGTGAGGATCGTGTTGCGTGCATTGAGGGGGTCGGTTTTGTGTCCGTTGAAGTGTGTGGAGGAGTTTTTGCGGGTTCGGCCTGATGTGCTGGGATCTTTATTGATGCATAGGGATGGTTCGGCTTTGTCAAGTTATCAATTTGTGGCTGTTTTTCGAAAATGTTTGTCAGCCGCAGGTTTCCCGGCTCAGGAGTTTGCGTCTCATTCTTTCAGGATTGGCGCGGCGACTGAGGCGGCTAGGTGGGGTTTGGGCGAGGAGGCTATCAAGCGGATAGGGAGGTGGGAATCTGCGTGTTATCGTTCGTATATTCGTCCTCACATGTTGTAACTTGTGGTTGTGATTGTTGGCATTTGTCATGTTGTTTCCCAGTCAGCAAGTCTGATCGTCTTGTTTTTTAGGTGCTTCACCGTGTTTGGCGTGGATTCTTGGACACTCCTACGTTCATTGGGGAGCCATGCGAGCCGATGTGAGAAGGAACGGCAGGCAGTTGGGTTTTCTACCAGATGAGTTGCAAATTCGGTGGATTGGTTTGCGGGGGTTATTATGGGGACGGGTTCTTCAAGAATTCCATGCGTCAGTTGCTTTGGACAGGGCACCGGATATTTTGGTTTTACATGTGGGGGGCAATGACTTGGGGGTGCGTAGTTCTAGGGAAGTTATTCGGGATATAAAGTTGGATTTGTTACGGTTGTGGTGTGATTTTCCGGGGCTGTTGGTGGTGTGGTCGGAGGTGGTTGCTCGGAGGGTTTGGCGCTTGGCGCGGTCGGTTGTCCGGATTAATAAGGCTAGGGCGAAGCTGAACAAGGAAGTGGGCCGCTTTGTGCGGCGGCATGGCGGCATTGTGGTGCGTCACCGAGAATTGGAGGCGGCTTCGCCTCAGTTCCTTAGGGATGACGGGGTTCATCTCAATGATGTGGGTATCGACATGTGGGCCCTGGGGCTTCAGGAGGGATTGGAGACAGCTTTGAGGGTGTGGCAGGACGCCCATAGGTGAGGTTTCACCTAAGGTCGTTGGTGGCAGGATAACGGAGGGTCCTGGAAGGCAATTCAAGGCTTAATAGGTGCATGACAAGTTGGAGCGTGCATCGCATGAGGATCGGTAAGCTGGTGGTTGGGGCCCCTGTTTGGCAAAATGGGCCCACAGGGGTAGATGGAATTACAATTGGCGAATTCGTGCCCTTGGGTCGGTGACCGCGGCCAAGGGTAAGGTGGTATGAAAATGGAGGGAAGAGTGAGGAGAATGGCTTGCCTTGTTGCCTTCTAGGATCCTATTAGTCTTTCAAAGTTTGGAATGTTGTTATTTATTTTGATATGTTTTTGATATGTTTTCCTGTGTTTTATTATTCGGTGAATTATGTAAATGTTTAATAAATTGGGCCGAGTAGGCCTCTTTATCCAAGCAGGTATTCATGTGTATTATTGGGGAAGGGTAGTTAGTTGGGAAGGTTTAGTGTATGACTGAAATTATCTTCCATCCTATTAAGTCAATCGGTATGTTAGGTACCCAGACACGAACTTCCTCACAGAAGTTAGGGGGGTTAGGTGTTGTGTAGATTGTATTATTTTCCCTTATAACATGGTTATATGGGAAAATAATAGCATTCTTAATATAGAATGCTTAGTAAAATAAGGCTGGAGGGGTTAAAAAATATATATATAAATTTAACTCACCTTAATCCACTTGTTCGCGCAGCCCGGCTTCTCTTCTTTCTTTTTTCATCAGGACCTGGGTAAAGGACCTTTGATGACATCACTGCATTCACCACATGGTCCATCACATGATCCATCACCATGGTGATGGATCATGTGACGGACCATGTGATGAGCGCAGTAACGAAGAAGAAAGAAGAGAAGCCGGGCTGGGCGAACAAGTGGATTAAGGTGAGTTAAATTATTTGTACTTTTTTTTTTAACCCCTCCAGCCCTATTTTACTAAGCATTCTGTATTAAGAATGCTATTATTTTCCCTTATAACCATGTTATAAGGGAAAATAATAATGATCGGATCCCCATCCCGATAATCTCCTAGCAACCATGTGTGAAAATCGCACCGCATCCGCACTTGCGATTTTCACGCAGCCCCATTCACTTCGATGGGGCCTGCGTTGCGTGAAAAACACACAAAATAGAGCATGCTGCGATTTTCACGCAACGCACAAGTGATGTGTGGAAATCACTGCTCATGTGCACAGCCCCATTGGAGTGAATGGGTCCAGATCCAGTGCGGGTGCAATGCGTTCGCCTCACGCATTGCACCCGTGTGGAAATCTTGCCCGTGTAAAAGAGACCTTTCGACATCTCTGGCAGGCTGTACCAGCAGGGAGCAGCCTGCATCAGATGTCTGGATACGGCACTGATAGACGCTACCTGATATTTGCTTTAGTGTTTATCCAGCTGATTCTCAGCATATTTGCCGGGTTGCGGACGGATCTCCGCCGGTCCCATTATAGCGAAGGGGGTTGGATGGTGATGTGGTAGCTCCGCAATGCAGAGAGAGAGAGGCGTGTTGTATTGCATCTCAGCCCAAGAACTGCAATACCAGATAAATCTCATGCATACCTGGGGCACTGTGTTAGAAGAAAGCAGCCATGATTTTCTAATTATGGAAAACCTCTTTAAAATGTATCATCCACTAGTCAGTGCAGATAGTTTGCTGAGTGCAAACATATGGAATTTAGATATATCATTTTACAGGCAATGATATAAAATTAAAAAAAACAGCACGTTCAAACATCAGTATAATTGAGCTCAACCTGAAATAATGAAGGAACAAACCAAACAATTTATCATTGATACAATTCTATTTAAATCCACAAATCATACTTTCAATGCACATCAAAGTTTTAACTTGCAAGCTCATGGAAATATAAAATGAGATTGATTGCCTGAAGACCAGTTATTTCAAAAACATATTTATGAAGGATGTAAAAGGTAAGCAATATTTTGCCACATCCTATTAAGTGAGCTTTGTCTTTTTATTATTTTTATAGATGGCAATTTCTGTGCAATGATTTGACCTTTTAAAATAAAAAGTAAAGCACATTTAAAAAATGAGCATTTTTCCCCAAACTTAAGGTTTCCTTTATCATGAAGAATTACTTATTGTCAAGGAAGATATTAATCTGAGGTAATTTCAATCTCATAATGACACATTTACCATCAGAATTAGATTAGCATTTTCAAAGCGAGATATAAAAGACCAGGTTATGAATATTCATAGCAATACTCTGACACATCTAATCGATACAAACCTTGCTTCTTAAAACCTGTGAAAATTATAAACTGATACTATGATTGTTTCAGAGGATTTACATTTTCCCCCGAGCCAATTTCCTGCTTCTTTTATTTGGTGCATTTTTTTTCAAATGGTGGATCCCCAAGATTTATATATATATATATATATATATATATATATATATATATATATATATATATATATATTAGTATTCTAACTTTTTTGTTTTTGTGTTTGTTCATTATTGGTGCAGCTGACATTTTAGCTTTATTATTTAGATGAAAAGTTATGTTTTATTGCCTTCCCCTTGCTAGGGTTTCCATTTATTTTTTTTGCATTTTTTTTTATACATTGAACAAAATTTTAAACCGCGTCTTCTTTATCTTTTCAGAGGACAAAGTTAATGTCCCAGGATAATAATAATAATAATTAAAAAAAAATACTAGATATGCACAGACATTGGCTATTCCTACTAAAAGCTGAGTCTTGATATTTCTGTAATTCAGAAGAATTCACTATATGTGGAATATGGGACCTCAGTGATTTGAGTTCTTTCTGAAGCAACAGCATTAGCCAATATGCAGTGGTGTCCCTTCAATAGAGGCAACTGCTATTGGGCTTGGGGGCAGCCATCACTGAACTTGTTCTCTTCTTCTCATGTGAAAACACTGCATTTTCATGCATCATCCACTAAGGGGAGCTCAATTCAAAGAGCTTATTACAGATTCCATGGTAGTTGTATTTATTCCTATGCACTGAGCTCCCCCCAGTGGTGGCTGCAGGCAGCCAGCAGGCTTTGTGATAGAAGAGAAGCAGGAGATTTATCAAGGTATTGTCACGGTGGGGTGTGGGGGAAACCCCCACTGTACAATGTCGGGGAAGAAAGGAATGCCACTAGGCCTGGAAGCTAGGATCAGGGAGCAGGTCACCTTCTATAGCATCCCTAATCCTTGCCCTGACCTCCTATCCGCATAAGCGAACCCAGATAGTAGGAGGGCTCATGCACCGGAACCTCGGACCCCTGGTAGTAAGGTAAGGGCCAGAGATGACCTGTTCTTCTAAGACACGGAAGAGCAGGAGTCTCTGCAGGCCTAACAGCAAGGAGAGGAGCAGACAGTAAGCAGAGGACAAACTCGACAAGTAAGTGTCCTGTGGCAGAATGACAACAGACCACAGGACCACAACATCACTGACCTGCCCACAATTAAAAGGAACAAATTATCCGCACCACAACCACTGGATCCTGTGAAAAGCACTGAAGACAAACACACAAATAAGGTCTCAGTACCAACACCAAACACAGGAGCAGTAGTAACTGCCTGGACCGCCATGTGGCAAGATGCATGGCGGACCCAGACAGCGCTGCTTAACTGAGTTGAAGTTCCCCCTCCGGGGAACCCCAGGGACCCCCTTCTGGAGCTACAGACAAACAAGTGAATGTCTAGCATGCATGCTGGACAACAACAAACAACAGACCAGACATGTGACTACAAACTAGACATAACAACAAATCTCCAAATCAAACCCACACCAAACATAACAACAGATAAGGTAGGGGAAGGACAAGGAGAAGACATCAATGTCAAACTAGGATGGCCTTCAGATAGCATCCAAGAAAAGAGGCAAGCTCCTTCTCATACAAAATACTGACAGTGCCCGTCACGACCTTTGTGGTCCTGTGACCCCCGTATCGGCGATAGCTGCAAACCGCAGGTCAATTCAGACCGCAGGTTTGCAGCACTTTTGAATGTTTCTAATCCCCGCGGTCCGTGACCGCAGGGATGAGAAACTTCAAAATGCCTTTTTTTAATGTTTACCCCACACCTGCAGCCCTCTTTCTGATGTGCCGATGGGCGCAGCGGGGGGGGGGGGGGGGGACAGTGCGGGCGGGAGGGCGCACGCACGATCATCCGCCCGCCCTCCCTCTCATTTTCAGGATGGCCGAGCGGTTAGCAAGCAGAGTGTTAGCACATTGCTGACACACATTGCTTGAAACAGTTGACATCATCACATAGATATCATCCGTTTAACCCCTTCCATGCCGCGGTCCGTAGGGACTGCTGTATGGAAGAGGTTAGCAGGGTGGGAGCTCCCTCCCTCTCCCTTCGGAGGCTGCTGTGCCTTTTAAACCCTCAATTCTTGACAGGATCACAGAGGGAGGGGACCCCCTCCCTCCCCATCACCCAATGCTCTGTTGTGGCAGCGAGTGATGGTTACCATGGCAACCGAATGCCTTCACAGGCTTCCAGCTGTCCATGGTGCTGATCAGACTTCTGCTAAAGGCAGAAGTCTCATCAGACTAAGTAAAGTGAAAATACAGTGCAGTACACTATATAGTGTACTGTATTGTATTATACAGACATTAGACCCACTGGATCTTCAAGAACCAAGTGGGTCTGGGTCTATTTTTTTTTTTTTAAAAGTGAAAAAAAAGGTAAAAATAATAAAACATTTATCACTGATTAAAAATGAAAAAAATATAATTCCCTACACATGTTTGATATCACCGTGTCCATAACGACCTGATCTATAAAACGGTCATGTTACTTTCCCCGCATGGTGAACGCCATAAAAAAATAAAACTATGATGATATAGAAATTTTGCCCAACTTACTTCCCAAAAAGGTAATAAAAGTGATAAAAAAGTTGTATGTACGCCAAAATAGTACCAATCAAACCGTCACCTGATGCCGCAAAAAATGAGCCCCTACGTGAGACAATGATTTTTTTGTTTCAAAAAAGTTTTTTTATGTCAAACGTAAAAAAATAAAAAAGTAGACATATTAGGTATCGCCGCGTCCATAAGAACCTGCTCTATAAAAATACCACATGACCTAAACCCTGAGGTGAACACCGTAAAAAAAAAAAACTTCACAAAGTGTGATAGCAAGCAAAAAGTCATATGCCCCCCAAAATAGTGCCAATCTGCCAATAGTGTCATCTCATCCCACAAAAAGTATACCCTACCTAAGACAATCGCCCAAAAACTGAAAAAACTATGACTCTCAGACTATGGAGACACTAAAACATGAATTTTTCTCTTTTTTAAAAAAATGATATTATTGTGTAAAACTTAAAAAAATAAAAGAAAGTATACATATTAGGTATTGCAACGTCGGTAACGAGCAGCTCTATAAAAATATCATATGACATAACCCCTCAGGTGAAGACTGTAAAAAAATAAAATAAAACTGTGCTAAAAAAACATTTGTTTTGTCACCTTACGTCACTAAAAGTGCAACACCAAGCGATCAAAAAGGCATATGCCCCCCACCATGGTGCCAATCTAGCCGTCACCTCATCCCTCAAAAAATGATACCCTACATAAGACAATCGCCCAAAAAATAAAAAAGACTATAGCTTTCAGACTATGGAGACACTAAAATGTTAATTTTTCTGTTTCAAAAATGATATTATTGTGTAAAACCTAAATAAAATAGAAAGTATACATATTAGGTATTGCCACATCCATAAGAACCTGTTCTATAAAAATACCACATGACCTAGCCCCTCAGGTGAACACTGTAAAAAAAATTTACTAAAAACCTGTGTCAAAAAAAGCTTTTTTTTTTATTACCTTACATCACAAAAGGTGTAATAGCAAGCGATCAAAAAGTCATATGCACCCCAAAATAATGCCAATCTAACCGTCATCTCATCCCGCAAAAAATGATACCCAACCTGAGACAATCGCATAAAAACTTAAAAAACTCTGGCTCTCAGAATATGGAGACACTAAAACATGATTTTTTTTTGTTTCAAAAATGATATTATTGTGTAAAACCTAAATAAATTAAAAAAGGTATACATATTAGGTATCGCCGCTTCCGTAAGTACCTGCTCTATAAAAATAGCACATGATCTAACCTGTCAGATGAACGTTGTAAATAGTAAAAAATAAAAACTGTGCCAAAACAGCTATTTTGGAGAAAGTTTTCCATTTTTATCAATTTTTTCCAGTAACAAAGCAAGGGTTAACAGCCAAACAAAACTCAATATTTATTGCCCTGATTCTGTAGTTTACAGAAATTCCCCATATGTGGTCGTAAACTGCTGTATGGCCACACGGCAGGGAGCAGAAGGAAAGGAACGCCATATGGTTTTTGGAAGGCAGTTTTTGCTGGACTGTTTTTTTGACACCATGTCCCATTTGAAGCCCCTCCCCTGATGCACCCCTAGAGTAGAAACTCCAAAAAGTGACTCCATTTAAGAAACTACACCCCTCAAGGTATTCAAAACTGATTTTACCAACTTTGTTAACCCTTTAAGTATTCTACAAGAGTTAATGGCAAATGGAGATGAAATTTCAGAATTTCTATTTTTTGTTACTTTGCCTCACAAAAAGTGTAATATAGAGCAACCAAAAATCATATGTACCCTAAAATAGTACCAACAAAACTGCAACCTTAATTTGTAGTTTCCAAAATGGGGTCACTTTTTTGGAGTTTCTACTCTAGGGGTGCATCAGGGGGCAAAATCAGCAAAATCTGCCTTCCAGAAACCATATGGTGTTCCTTTCCTTCTGCCCCGTACCGTGTGCCCGTACAGTAGTTTGGGGTGTTTCTATAAATTACTTAATCAGGACAATAAACATTGAGTTTAGTTTGGCTGTTAACCCTTGCTTTGTTATTGAAAAAAATGGATTAAAATGGAAAATTTTACCCAAAAACTTAAATTCTGAAATTTCATCTACGTTTGCCAATAACTTTTGTGGAACACCTAGAGGGTTAACAAAGTTTGTAAAATCAGTTTTGAATACCTTTTGGGTTGTAGTTTCCAAAATGGGGTCACTTTTGTGGATTTTCTACTCTAGGGGTGCATCAGGGGGGCTTCAAATGGGACATGGTGTAAATAAACCAGTCCAGCAAAATCTGCCTTCCAGAAACCAAATGGTGTTACTTTCCTTCTGTGCCCTGTCGTGTGCCCGTACAGTAGTTTACAACCACATTTGGGATGTTTCTATAAACTACAGAATCAGGGCAATAAATATTGAGATTAGTTTGGCTGTAAATCCTTGCTTTGTTACTGGAAAAAATGGATTAAAATGGAAAATTTGCAAAAAAATTTAAATTCTGAAATATCATCTCCATTTGCAAATAACTCTTGTGGAACACCAAAAGGGTTAACAAAGTTTGTAAAATCAGTTTTGAAAACCTTGAGGGGTGTCTTTTCCAAAATGGGGTCATTTTTGCGTGGTTTCTATTATGTAAGCCTCACAAAGTGACTTCAGACCTGAACTGGTCCTTAAAAAGTGCGTTTTGGAAAATTTTGGAACAATTTCAAGATTTGCTTCAAGATTTCTAAGCCTTGTAGCGTCCCAAAAAAAATAAAATGGCATTCCCAAAATGATCCAAACATAAAGTAGACATATGGGGAATGTAAATTAATAACTATTTTTGGAGATATTACTATCAATAGAGGCAGACCACGCACTGGCTATGGGGCCCGTGAGGTTAGGGGGCCCGGCCAGGCTGCATGGCTCCGCCCCCTTTCCGACCTGAATACACGCTGCATTAGTTAACAGTAGAGAGATAAATACTGGCAATGGGGCGTTTGGGTCGGCAGCCCTGGGCCCAGTGTCAATGAGGGGTGTACATTGCCACCCCAAACGCCCCAGTGCCATTACATATTTACATTTGGCATTATACACAGCGCTAGTGCTGCGCTGACAACAGCAGGCTGGGCTGGAAGGAGAGAAGGAGCAGGGAGAGTGAGCAGCCAATTCCTCCAATCAGGAAGCAGCTCACTGCCTGATGTGCCCGCCCCTCTGTGAGGTCTTTGATGGAAGTTTGCTCCCACAGGTAGCAGCGCGGTAAGTACCAGCCCTGCATTTACTGTTCTCAGCAGTGATGTCCCACATGTTGCTGACCCTCCTCTGGGTCCTCCTGCCTTCTCTATGCTTGTTAACCCCCAGCACTGCCTTCACTATTCCTAGGCTGTGTGAGAGGGCAGAAGGAAGCAGAAGCGCTCTGCATGATAGAGCTGAGGTGAGAGGAGCTGACATCAGTGGGACTGTACTTACAGCTGTCAGGGTCAGACAGGAGGCTCTGTTCTGCTCACTGTAGTGCATACATTCTTTCATATGGGACCTGTGGCATGTGCTGGATGCTCCAGATAGACTACCTCTGAGTGAAGGATGGGACATGACTAAAATTGCTCAGCTCTGCTCCCTGTTAATAACAAAGGGAGAAGTTGAGCTGTGAGACAGAGATCTAATGCTGTGGACCTGCAGAAGATCAGTCCCAGGGGTCACATTGACCAGTGTGGACAGTCCTGCTGCAGTAATTAACCCTATAGGCTCTCCTCTGATTTACACCTATCATAAAATAAATAAAACTTAAAGGGTAAGGCCGAGTTCATGTCCAGTTTTTTCCATCCGTTTCATGTACATACAGTGGCATCCTTCATCATAGAGTTTGAAAGAAAAATGTATATGTTAACCTATACGTTTTTTCTACTGGACTCTGCAGGATAGAAAAGCATAGGGTGCAGCACTTTTTTATCCCCCCCCCCCCAACATTTAAGTAAAAACGGATGGCAAAAACGTGATGTGACCACAGCCTAACCTTTTATTTAGCTCCTAATGTACCCCGCACCTTCAGTAATCAGCTTTAATTATTAAACTTTTTATTGGGGGGGCCCAATTCTGAGTTTTGCTATGGGGCCCCATGATTTCTATGTACGCCCCTGAAATCAGGTGTGCACTGCGCAACGCCATCTGTGGCAAGGTGCACCCTACTACGGATACATGGACCAGTAAGCACGGTCAGGGACGTTATATCTCCATATTAGCACACTGGGTAAATGCAGTGGCGGCTGGGCCTGAAGCGGATAGCAGTTTGGCGCGTGTCCTTCCACCACCGAGGATTGCAGGGCGCTTTAGTTTGCCTCCTGTTGCTTCCTCCTCGTACTCCGCTTCCTCATCCTCTACCGACTCCTTATCCAGTCAGCATAACACCTTCACCACCAACTTCAGCACAGCCAGGGGTAAACGACAGCAGGCAGTTTTAAAACTTATCTGTTTAGGGGACAAACCCCACACCGCGCAGGAGCTGTGGACGGGCCTTGAACAACAGACCAATGAGGGGTTGGTGCCAGTGAGCCTCAAGCCCAGCCTGGTGGTGTGCAATAATGGGCAAAATCTCATAGCAGCTCTGGGACTAGCCGGTTTGACGCACATCCCTTGCCTGGCGCATATGCTGAATTTGGTGGTGCAGAGATTCCTTAAAAATTACCCCGATATGTCAGAGCTGCTGCATAAAGTGCACCCTGCTGGGGCTCGCCTCTCAGCCCTGCAGCGTAACTTCGGCCTTCCCGCTCACTGCCTCATATGTGACGTGCCCACAAGGTGGAACGCGACCTTGCACATGCTGGCCAGACTGTGCGAGCAGCAGCAGGAGATAGTGGAGTTTTAGCTGCAGCACGCATGGGTGAGTCGCTCTGCGGAACAGCACCACTTCACCACCAATGACTGGGCCTCCATGCGAGACCTGTGTTCCTTGTTGCGCTGTTTCGTTTACTCCACCAACATGGCCAGTGCCGATAACGCCATTCTCAGCGTTACTATCCCACTTCTATGCCTCCTTGAAAAAACGCTCCTGGCGATGATGGAAGAGGATGTGGCACAGGAGGAGGAGGAGGAAGAGGGATCATTTTGTAGGGTTTCTGGCCAGTCATTCCCAAGTGGCTCCGAGGATGGGTTCCTGCACCCACAAACGCCAGGTTCACAATTGTCCAGCCAGGCCACAGTTCTGGAGGATGACGAGGTGGAGGATGAGTTGGAGGATATGGAGGAGGAGGAACCATGTTCACAGCAGGATGGCACCCAGACCAGCTCATAGCCATCACTGGTGCGTGGCTGGGGGGATACAGAGGACACAGACAATACACCTCCCACAGAGGTCAGCTTTTCATTGCATAAAAGAACATCGAAAGTTGATAGAACAGATATCAAATTGGATCGTGAACATCACGGGGACCTGCGACATGGTGGGGCAGTAAGTGTGCACACGCCTACATGTACTGACTGACAGTGGTCAGCCCCTGCAACTTCTGGGCCTCTAAATTGGGAACATGGCCTGAGCTTGCCCTATACCCCTTGGAGGTGCTGGCCTGCCCTGCAGCCAGTGTATTGTCTGAACGTGTGTTTAGCATGACTGGAGGGGGTTATCACAGGTTATATTTCCCAATGTTTTGGGGTGTACCCTAATTTAAAAAAATAAAAATAAATTTAAAACAAAAAAGCAGTGTAGGCTACCTCCTCCTCCACCACCACTTCCACATCCACCGCCACATCCACCATCTCCTCAACCTCCTACTCCATATGGACCTCGTCCTCCTAGATCAAGATTATTATTTTTTTATTTTTACGTATTTTATGTTATTTAAAGTCATTTCCCTATCCACATTTGTTTGCAGAGCACTTGCCATGCTCTTAACCACATTTTGATGCCATTTGCAGCCCTCTAGCCCTTTCCATGAAATTTTTACAGCCATTTTAGTGCTCAAAAGTTCGGATCCCCATTGACTTCAATGAGGTTCAGTTTCGGGGTCAAGTTCGGGTCAAGTTTGGGTCCCGAACTCAAACTTTTTTGTGAAGTTCGGCCGAACCTGTCGAACCCAAATATCCAGGTGTCCGCTCAACTCTAGTCAAATCACATTCCCAGGCTTCTTACTTTCATTTTGTACCACATGAAGCAGCCACGAACCAGAAGGAAATTCTAATTTGTGGTGAATCAAATTTTTCCAAAACTTTGGATCAAATTCCACTTCGAATGCTTTAATTCGCTCAACACTAATTATAGCTAAACTGACTGGCCGGAATGAATGCTTATGAGGTCATGAGATCAGAAATCTCAGGCTTCACATGAGCCAAGTAAAAAATAAATAAAAAATGGCCCAAAATTAGTAAAATGCAATCATCAAAAAATTGCCCAGAAGGTGTCTATATCTTTTAAGAGGCCAATTATACATATTTTAAAATTATGTTTTGAGCACCAAAATGCAATACGATTCACAGTGCAATGACAAAGATTGACAATATCTTATCAGCTATTTAGCATTCATACCACCACTGTTTATGAATGGATTATTCTGCATGATTTCACATATTGCTAAAGCAGCTTGGCTTTATTCAGCGGTTGGCAGTTCTCAGGTCTGTGAGGTTAACAAAAAGTAGTTGCCAAACTAAGCTAGTATTCTATTGTTAAGCTCAACAAAGCCAATGACTATGGTGTATGTGCCAGAGTAATAGCAAAACCAAATCAATACAGGCCACATGCAAAAATTAAAGCTATCATGCTAATATTCATAAGCTATTTAACAAATTAAAACACAATGACTATCATAATAAAAACTTCAAAATGTAAAATCCAACTCTCTAATGAAGTGTAATGTGATTCATATAGACTGTTTTGTTGAAGACTAACATGGCAAAATTATAATTATACAAATATGTTTTGTCAAGTGCAATTTTTTTTTTTTTTTAATGGACAATCTCAAAATTTTATTTTATTCAATAGCTTTTTTGAAAATTATGATAAATGGAGCTATTATTTCCAAAAAAAAACTTAGCAATAAAAAAACTAAAAGCATGATTTCATACAGCAAGCACACTAAAGGGTAGACCAAACAAGTTTGTTGTTGAAATATAGCTGTGATGTGGCTTAAAACTACTTGGCCATGGAAGACACTGCTTTTTACAATTTGAACATTAAAAGTTGATTGTTTCCTGCTTATTCTTATTGTGGCTAGGTGGTTTTGTGGGTAAATCTATAAAACCACATGACCTATTGTCTGTAAGATTAAAATATGTGGTTAATAATTTGCCCTGAACACAGAATGCAGGGAGAGCGCCGGGGGAGTGTTTTGTCATTTGCACCCACATTTTCTAGTTAATCCATTCTGTAGGTATTGTGCCATCTGTATTACAGGCAGTTGTCATTTATCTCTGTGTACATCACTGTGCAGGGCACTGAGATTCATAGCTAATCCTTTTTGTTAGAAGTCGAATTAATGTGAGTCAGTATTATAGGTCATGAAAAGTGTTAGGTCTTATTTAAAGAGGACCTTTCATCTGTTTTACTTATAGGAGCTAAATACCTGTACTTGCGGGTACCCCTCGCTGATGCTGCCACCCAATCTTTTTTTTAAACATCACCCCTACGCCCCGCTGTGCCCCTTCCTGAAGTTTTCGCACTCAGTATGCTAATACTGAGCATTGCATCGGAACATGGAGGAGGAGACACCAGGGTTTCTCAATGGGCGTCTCCTTCTCCCTGGCTGTGCCGCGATCCATTGACAGTTGAGAGCGTAACAGCCAGGGAGAAGGTAAGCTTTTTTTTTTCCCTGCAGGAACTGCGTCCAAATGGCTCCTTAGTGGAGCAAAAAAAAAAAATGGAGGCAGCCTAAAAAAAGTGCAGAAAAAAAAAAGTTCTTTTAATGCATGTTGTGGCAGTCCAAACACATGCTTTTTAACCCCTTCTGTTAGCTGTCGAATCCCTGTTCATCAGTATTACAGGTCAATGTTAGTGTCAGGTCTAATATATCGCTGTGGACTTAACTGTGCAGCGCCCCAAGATTCAAATAGTGGCCCCATGACAGAGTGGGCATGGTGGAAGCAGCAACAGTGAGAATAGATGTGACAATAGTGGCCCCATGACAGAGTTGGACGTGGATAAGATAAAAACAGATGAACCTCTTCTGCAGGCGCTGCCAAGGATACCATTCAAATGAAGCGTATAGTTTAAATGGCTTTTATTTGTCTACGCGTTTCAGGAGTGAATAACCCCCTTCATCAGGACATTAAAACCTTCCTGATGAAGGGGGTTATTCACTCCTGAAACGTGTAGACAAATAAAAGCCATTTAAACTATACGCTTCATTTGAACGGTATCCTTGGCAGCGCCCGCAAAAGAGATTCATCTGTTTTTATCTTATCCACGTTCGACTTCTACTCCGGCACCCATACATTTTTTTTGGAGCAGGCAAGAACCCAGGCTGCAGCCAAGACCCCGTTTGCTGGTCGGGATATACACCAGCAGGAGCCTATACAGCTGTTGTGACTACCTCACAACAGCATCTGGTAAGCGAATCTTTTAAGCATACAGTTGCAAGAAAAAGTATGTGAACCCTTTGGAATGATATGGATTTCTGCACAAATTGGTCATAAAATGTGATCTGATCTTCATCTAAGTCATAACAATAGACAATCACAGTCTGCTTAAACTAATAACACACAAAGAATTAAATGTTACCATGTTTTTATTGAACATACCATGTAAACATTCACAGTGCAGGTGGAAAAAGTATGTGAACCCCTATACTAATGATATCTCCAAGAGCTAATTGGAGTGAGGTGTCAGCCAACAGGAGTCCAATCAATGAGATGAGATTGGAGGTGTTGGTTACAGCTGCCCTGCCCTATAAAAAACACACACCTGTTCTTGGTTTGCTTTTCACAAGAAGCATTGCCTGATGTGAATGATGCCTCGCACAAAAGAGCTCTCAGAAGACCTACGATAAGAATTGTTGACTTGCATAAAGCTGGAAAGGGTTATAAAAGTATCTCCAAAAGCCTTGCTGTTCATCAGTCCATGGTAAGACAAATTGTCTATAAATGGAGAAAGTTCAGCAATGCTGCTACTCTCCCTAGGAGTGGCCGTCCTGTAAAGATGACTGCAAGAGCACAGCGCAGACTGCTCAATGAGGTGAAGAAGAATCCTAGAGTGTCAGCTAAAGACTTACAAAAGTCTCTGGCATATGCTAACATCCCGTTAGCGAATCTACAATATGTAAAACACTAAACAAGAATGGATTTCATGGGAGGATACCACATAGGAAGCCACTGCTGTCCAAAAAAAACATTGCTGCACGTTTACAGTTTGCACAAGAGCACCTGGATGTTCCACAGCGCTACTGGCAACATATTCTGTGGACAGATGAAACCAAAGTTGAGTTGTTTGGAAGAAACACACAACACTATGTGTGGAGAAAAAGAGGCACAGCACACCAACATCAAAACCTCATCCCAACTGTAAAGTATGGTGGTGGGGGCATCATGTTTTGGGGCTGCTTTGCTGCATCAGGGCCTGGACGGATTGCTATCATCGAAGGAAAAATTAATTCCCAAGTTTATCAAGACATTTTGCAGGAGAACTTAAGGCCATCTGTCCACCAGCTAAAGCTCAACAGAAGATGGGTGTTGCAACAGGACAACAACCCAAAGCATAGAAGTAAATCAACAACAGAATGGCTTACACAGAAGAAAATCCGCCTTCTGGAGTGGCCCAGTCAGAGTCCCGACCTCAACCCGATTGAGATGCTGTGGCCATGACCTTAAGAAAGTGATTCACACCAGACATCCCAAGAATATTGCTGAACTGAAACAGTTCTGTAAAGAGGAATGGTCAAGAATTACTCCTGACCGTTGTGCACGTCTGATCTGCAGCTACAGGAAACGTTTGGTTTAAGTTATTGCTGCCAAAGGAGGTTCAGCTAGTTATTAAATCCAAGGGTTCACATACTTTTTCCACCTGCACTGTGAATGTTTACATGGTGTGTTCAATAAAAACATGGTAACATTAAATTTTTTGCATGTTAGTAGTTTAAGCAGACTGTGATTGTCTATTGTTGTGACTTAGATGAAGATCAGATCACATTTTATGACCAATTTGTGCAGAAATCCATATCATTCCAAAGGGTTCACATACTTTTTCTTGCAACTGTATATACAGGGAGTGCAGAATTATTAGGCAAGTTGTATTTTTGAGGATTAATTTTATTATTGAACAACAACCATGTTCTCAATGAACCCAAAAAACTAATTAATATCAAAGCTGAATATTTTTGGAAGTAGTTTTTAGTTTGTTCTTAGTTTTAGCTATTTTAGGGGGATATCTGTGTGTGCAGGTGACTATTACTGTGCATAATTATTAGGCAACTTAACAAAAAACAAATATATACCCATTTCAATTATTTATTTTTACCAGTGAAACCAATATAACATCTCAACATTCACAAATATACATTTCTGACATTCAAAAACAAAACAAAAACAAATCAGTGACCAATATAGCCACCTTTCTTTGCAAGGACACTCAAAAGCCTGCCATCCATGGATTCTGTCAGTGTTTTGATCTGTTCACCATCAACATTGCGTGCAGCAGCAACCACAGCCTCCCAGACACTGTTCAGAGAGGTGTACTGTTTTCCCTCCTTGTAAATCTCACATTTGATGATGGACCACAGGTTCTCAATGGGGTTCAGATCAGGTGAACAAGGAGGCCATGTCATTAGATTTTCTTCTTTTATACCCTTTCTTGCCAGCCACGCTGTGGAGTACTTGGATGCGTGTGATGGAGCATTGTCCTGCATGAAAATCATGTTTTTCTTGAAGGATGCAGACTTCTTCCTGTACCACTGCTTGAAGAAGGTGTCTTCCAGAAACTGGCAGTAGGACTGGGAGTTGAGCTTGACTCCATCCTCAACCCGAAAAGGCCCCAGAAGCTCATCTTTGATGATACCAGCCCAAACCAGTACTCCACCTCCACCTTGCTGGCGTCTGAGTCAGACTGGAGCTCTCTGCCCTTTACCATTCCAGCCACGGGCCCATCCATCTGGCCCATCAAGACTCACTCTCATTTCATCAGTCCATAAAACCTTAGAAAAATCAGTCTTGAGATATTTCTTGGCCCAGTCTTGACATTTCAGCTTGTGTGTCTTGTTCAGTGGTGGTCGTCTTTCAGCCTTTTTTACCTTGGCCATGTCTCTGAGTATTGCACACCTTGTGCTTTTGGGCACTCCAGTGATGTTGCAGCTCTGAAATATGGCCAAACTGGTGGCAAGTGGCATCTTGGCAGCTGCACGCTTGACTTTTCTCAGTTCATGGGCAGTTATTTTGCGCCTTGGTTTTTCCACACGCTTCTTGTGACCCTGTTGACTATTTTGAATGAAACGCTTGATTGTTCGATGATCACGCTTCAGAAGCTTTGCAATTTTAAGAGTGCTGCATCCCTCTGCAAGATATCTCACTATTTTTGACTTTTCTGAGCCTGTCAAGTCCTTCTTTTGACCCATTTTGCCAAAGGAAAGGAAGTTGCCTAATAATTATGTACACCTAATATAGGGTGTTGATGTCATTAGACCACACCCCTTCTCATTAGAGAGATGCACATCACCTAATATGCTTAATTGGTAGTAGGCTTTCGAGCCTATACAGCTTGGAGTAAGACAACATGCATAAAGAGGATGATGTGGTCAAAATACTCATTTGCCTAATAATTCTGCACGCAGTGTAATAATATTGTTAGCAATACCACACATGAGGCGTTGTCCTCTCTCTCTTCCTTTTTTCTCTTGTTCTGCCCATGACAGAGTTGGGATGCTGGAGGCAGCAGCGGCAATAACCATGACAATAGTGGCCCCATGACAGAGTGGGGACAGTGAAAGCAGCAGTGGCAGTAAGTGTGACAATAGTAACACCTTGACAGAGTGGGGACGGTGTAAGCAGCAGCAGTGGTGGCCCCATGACAGATTGGGGGCTGTGGCAGCAGCAGTAGTGTCAGTAACCATGACAATAGTGGCCCTATGACAAAGTGGGTATGGTGGCAGCAGCAGCAGTGGCAGTAACCATGATAAAAAATGGCCCTATGACAAAGTGGGTTCGGTGGAGGCAGCAGTGGCAGTAACTGTGACAATAGTGGTCCCATAATAGATTGGGGAGGGTGTCAGCAGCAGTAGTGTACCCATGACAGAGCAGGGACTTGGCAGCAGCAGTAGCAGTGACAGTTGTGGCCCCATGACAGAGTGGGTAAGGTGGAGGCAGCAGCAGTAGAGGTCCCATGACAGAGTAGGGGCAGTAGCAGCAGCAGTGTCAGTAACTGTGACAATAGTGGCCCCATGACAGAGTCGTGATAGTGGCAGAAGCAGCAGTAATGGCTCCATGAAAGAGTGGCAGCAGCTGTGGCAGTAGTGACCCCATGACAAAGTGGGAGTGGTAACAGCAGCAGCGGTGACAGTAACTGTGACAGTAGTGGCCCCATAACAGAGTGGGGACAGTGGAGGCAGCAGCAGCAGTGGTAGTAACTGTGACAAAAGTGGCCCTATTGGGGATGGTGGCAGTAACGGTGGCAGTAACTATGACAATAGTGGCGCCATGAGTCGGGACGGTGGAGGCAGCAGCAGTAGTTGCCCCATAACAGAGTGGGGGCGGTGGTGGAAGCAACGGTGACAGTAGTGGCCCCAATGACAGAGTTGCGGTGGTGGCCCCATGACAGAGTGGGGACAGTGGCAGCTGCATTTGTGGCCACATGACAGAGTGGGGGTGGTGGCAGCAGCAGCAGTGGCAGTAACCATGACAATAGTGGCCTCATAACAGATTGGGGACGGTATCAGCAGTAGTAGTGTACCCATGACAGAGTGGGGACTGTGACAGTAGCAGCAGTAGTGTCCCCATAACAAAATGGGGAAGGTGGCAGTGAGTGCAGCAGTGGCAGTAATGTGTTAACATCACTGTTTATTTTTTCGTTCATAATCCATCAGAAGAACAGAAAATTTAAAACAAAAAAGAACCCTATATTTTGAGCACCCATAAAGCCTCTTTTAGATGGTCAGTATTTGGTCAGTGTTTTGTATCAGTATTTGTAAGCCAAATTCAGGAGTGCCCAAAACAGAGATAAAATGTAATGGATTTATTTTCATCTCATCTGTGTTTTAGACCCTGCTCCTGCTTTTGGCTTACAAGTTCTAATCAAATACTGACCAGATACTGACCTTGTGAAAGAGGCATTACGGGTGCTCAAAATACAGGATCCTTTTTTTAGTTCTTGTGACAGTTTAGAAGTAAAAAATAAACTATGCTGTCAACACAGAAAAACAGGCAGAATAATAGCCCCATAGCACAGTGGGTATGGGGGCCAACAGCAGTGGAAGTAACAGGGACAATAGTGGGTAGGGGGTGGCAACAGCAGTGGCATACAGCACAAGATGGTGGCAGATCACAGTTGTAGAAGAAGCCAACAACAGCAGTGTAATAGTAAGGCACAGTGGCATGCATATCCTTTTTAAAATATGTAACATGTACATATCAGTAGTAGTGATGAGCTGCAGGGGCAATATTTGAATTTGTGATATTTAGCGAATATGTGGTAGAATATTTGTCATATATTCGTGAATATTCGTATTCGAGCTTAAATCTGCAATGTAAAAACAATGTAAGATTATTACCGTGATTCCGAAAAATCTGCAATGTAAAAATCGCGTAATGCGAAGTGGGTCAAAAACGAATATATAGCACTATAGAATATAGTGCTATATATTTGTTTTTAGAATATTCGTCATTTTTTTCAATCTGAAGTGAACAGTCTTTAGCCCACAAGCAACTTAAGCAGGGAGGAATCATGACTTCAGATGGAAAAAAAATGACGAATATTCTAAAAAACTAATATATAGCACTACAGAATATAATGCTACATATACGTTTTTAGAATAGTCATTTTTTTCCATCTGAGGTGAACAGTCATTGGCCCACAAGCATCTTAAGCAGGGAGGAATCATGACTTCAGATGGAAAAAAATGGCGAATATTCTAAAAAACTAATATATAGCACCATATTATAGTGCTATATATTTGTTTTTTAGAATACTCGTCAATGACAAATATTCTAAAAAACAAATATATAGCACTATAGAATATAGTGGTATATATTTGTTTTTAGAATATTCGTCATTTTTTTTCCATCTGAAGTGAACAGTCATTGGCCCAAAAGCAACTTAAGCAGGAAGGAATCATGACTTCAGATGAAAAAAATTACAAATATTCTAAAAAACAAATATATAGCACTATATTGAATATAGTGCTATATATTCATTTTTTAGAATATTTGTCAATGACGAATATTCTAAAAAACAAATATATAGCACTATAGAATATAGTGCTATATATTTGTTTTTAGAATATTCTGAATTTTTTTTCATCTAAAAAAAATTATTCCTCCCTCCTTCCTGCTTGTGGGCCAATGAGTCTTTGGCCCACAAGCAACTTAAGCAGGGAGGAATCCTGACTTCAGATGGAAAAAAATAATGAATATTCTAAAAAACGAATATATAGCACTATATTAAATATAGTGCTATATATTAGTTTTTTAGAATATTCATAATTTTTTTTACATCTGAAGTTTTGATTCCTTCCTGCTTAATTTGCTTGTGAGCCACAAGCAAGAAGCAGGGAGGAATCATGTTTTCAGATGGAAAAAAAATGACAAAAATTCGATAAAACAAATATATAGCACTATATTCTAAATATTTGTGAATTCTCAAAGTTGCGATATTTGCGATAAATAGTCGTAATTCGAATATTCGCGCTCAACACTAATCAGTAGACCAAGAAGCCTCTTTGTAGGAGTGACAGAAGAGGCAACAGATGGGTGGCATCAGGCTGGTGGCAGCATGCAGCATCTGGTCAGAAATAACGGCCCATTTTGAAAAAAATTCCAGTGTGTAAGCACACTACAATATGATCATTAGTGGCAAAATAATCTATTTTGTTGCATCAGGCACTGGTGTCGGGAAATCCTGGTTGATCCACGCCTGATTCATGTTTATGAAGGTTAGTTGCTCAACATTTTAGGAGCAAAGGAAAGTCATCTTAGGGGTAACTATGCCTCCAGCAGCACTGAGTACCTGCTCTTATGCCACACTACTGGCCGGCTAAGAAAACATGCCCATACAAACTCTGCTAGTTGCGGCCACACTTCAAGTTTGCATGCTCAGTAGTCCAGGGGAACTTGTATCTTGGGTGACATGGTGCAGTCCAGGTATGCCACCACCAACTGATTGAGGTTCTGCTGAATGTCCTTCTGCTGCTAAGTGGTTTATTCAGTAAGCGGTTGAAGAAAACTGTTTTTCATAGACTCCAGACTGAAGTTGCTGCATTTGGAGCTGGTGCTGCTCCTTATGTCCTCCTCCTCAGGACTCAGGTGGCCATGAGAGGTACAGTTGTATTCAAAATAATAGCAGTAAGACATCACTAACCTGATCAATCACTGTTTTTGGTAGAAATCATATTTCTACATGGCAAATAATTTACTAGCAGGTGTAGTAGAGTAATAGAAACCCAACAGAGCCAACAGTCATGACATGCATGCTGCTGATTCTCTGTAATTCAATCACTTATTTAAAGGGGCAAGTTCAAAATAATAGCAGTGTGGAGTGTTAGGAGTGAGGTGATTCATTCTTTGAAAAACAGATGGCAATTATTGCCCTTATTTAAGGAAGGAAGGCAGAAAATGTTGTACATGCTGGTTACAGTGTATTTCTCTCTGAAATTATGAGGATAATTGGTAGTTCCAGACATTGTTCAGAAGAACAGCGTACCTTGATTAAAAAGCTGATTGGAGAGGGGAAAACATATAAAGAAGTGCAGAAAATGATAGGCTGCTCAGCTAAAATGATTGCAAATGCTTTAAAATGGCAACCAAAATCTGAAAGACGTGGAATAAAGCGAAAAACTACCATTCAAATGGATAGAAGAATAGCCAAAATGGCAAGGACTAAGCCAACAATCAGCTCCAGGAAGATCAAAGAAGGTCTAAAGTTACCTGTGAGTACTGTTACAATTAGAAGACGCCTATGTGAAGCCAAGCTAAGCCCCCGCAAAGTCCCACTGTTGAAAAAATGACATTTGCTGAAGAGGTTACAATTTGCCAAAGAGCATATTGACTGGCCTAAAGAGACATTTTTTGGACTGATGAAAGTAAGATTGTTATTTTTGGATCTAGTGGCCGGAGACAGTTTGTCAGATGACCCCCAAACACAGAATTCAAGCCACAGTACACTGTGAAGACAGTGAAGCATGGTGGCACAAGCATCATGATATGGGGATGTTTCTCATACTAAGGTGTTGGGCCTATTTATCGCGTACCAGGGATTATGGATCAGTTTGAATACATCAGAATACTTCAAGAGGTCATGCTGCCTTATACTGAAGAGGAAATGCCCTTGAAATGGGTGTTCCAACAAGACAACGACCCCAAACACATCAGTAAACGTTCAACATCTTGGTTCCAGACCAACAAGATTGACGTTATAGAGCAGTTTCTGAGGCAAAACCAAGAAATAGAGAACTGTGGAATGTAGTCCAATCATCCTGGGCTGGAATACCTGTTCATAGGTGCCAGAAGTTGGTTGACTCCATGCAACACAGATGTACAGCAGTTCTCACAAACAGTGGTTATACAACTAAATATTAGTTAAGTGATTCAAAGGAAAGCAAAATCTTCAAACATTTTTCAGTTTATATAGTGAATGTTTTGTAAAGAAGAATACAAACTGCTATTTTTTTGAGCAGTCTAATATTCACTTTTCTTCAACTTTTTTAGAGGAACAACACAAATTTGATATATTTTTCTTCATGTTTTGATTTGGAATAGAATGTGTAGAAGAATTTGTGTGTATGGAAATAAAAGCTATTAGAAGGATTTGGAGTTTTATTCACATTTTTAAACACACTGCTATTATTTTAAACACAACTGTAGGTGCCATTTTTCCGACCCCTCGCCTAGTAGAGATGAGCGGCATGGGCAATATTTGTTTTTGCAATATTTCATAAATTTTTTGCATAATAGTCACAATAAATTCACAAATTCTAGAATTCGGGATCCCCAGTCATTATTTTTGCGATTGAGCAAATCGTCACTAATGATGCAAATATTTTTTTGTGCAATACATGCAATTTCACATTTTATCAGGTCTGAGTAGATATTACTAATTGGTGCACTAAGTATTGTTGTGATATCACAGCACTATGTCTGTTGCATGTATGTTTGGACAGCACAGAAACAATAATTCCTATCACACTACCTAGCACCCTGCACTGGAACAGCTACAATATATCACTATCTAACCTACATTGACTATCTCCCACTAACTATCTGTATTATATATACGAGTATGAGCTAACTAACTATCTAATGTAATTGGATAAGGAATAGGATCCTGATGAAAGCACAGAGCACAGCAATGTCACTGTTCTCTCTCTCAGAACTGCAAAAGAACAGCAGAAAATGGCTGCTGGGGAGTTTCTTAACCACCTCCGGACCGCTGTACGCACAGACGCGTCCTGGAGGTGGTTGATTCATTCCTCCTGGACGCGCCGGCGCGTCCTCTCGCGAGACACGAGATTTCCTGTGAACGCGCGCACACAGGCGCGCGCGTTCACAGGAACGGAAGGTAAGAGAGTGGATCTCCAGCCTGCCAGCGGCGATCGTTCTCTGGCAGGCTGGAGATGTGATTTTTTTAACCCCTAACAGGTATATTAGACGCTGTTTTGATAACAGCGTCTAATATACCTGCTACCTGGTCCTCTGGTGGTCCCCTTTGTTTGGATCGACCACCAGAGGAGACAGGCAGCTCAGTAATATGTTGCACCAAGCACCACACTACACTACACCCCCCCCCTGTCACTTATTAACCCCTGATTCGCCCCTGATCGCCCCTGATCACCCCTGATCACCCCATATAGACTCCCTGATCACCCCCCTGTCATTGATTACCCCCCTGTCATTGATCACCCCCCTGTAAAGCTCCATTCAGATGTCTGCATGATTTTTACGGATCCACTGATAGACTGATCGGATCCGTAAAAATCATACGGACGTCTGAATTGAGCCTTACAGGGGAGTGATCAATGACTGTGGTGATCACCCCATATAGACTCCCTGATCACCCCCCTGTCATTGATTACCCCCCTGTCATTGATCACCCCCCTGTAAAGCTCCATTCAGATGTCCGCATGATTTTTACGGATCCACTGATAGACTGATCGGATCCGTAAAAATCATACGGACGTCTGAATGGAGCCTTACAGGGGAGTGATCAATGACTGTGGTGATCACCCCATATAGACTCCCTGATCACCCCCCTGTCATTGATTACCCCCCTGTCATTGATCACCCCCCTGTAAAGCTCCATTCAGATGTCCGCATGATTTTTACGGATCCACGGATACATGGATCGGTTCCGCAAAACACATACGGACATCTGAATGGAGCCTTACAGGGGGGTGATCAATGACAGGGGAGTGATCACCCCATATAGACTCCCTGATCACCCCCCTGTCATTGATCACCCCCCTGTCATTGATCACCCCCCTGTCATTGATCCCCCCTTCCTGTAAGGCTCCATTCAGACATTTTTTTGGCCCAAGTTAGCGGAATTATTATTTTTTTTTTTCTTACAAACTCTCATATTCCACTAACTTGTGTCAAAAAATAAAATCTCACATGAACTCACCATACCCCTCACGGAATCCAAATGCGTAAAAATGTTTAGACATTTATATTCCAGACTTCTTCTCACGCTTTAGGGCCCCTAGAATGCCAGGGCAGTATAAATACCCCACATGTGACCCCATTTTGGAAAGAAGACACCCCAAGGTATTCCGTGAGGGGCATATTGAGTCCATGAAAGATTGAAATTTTTGTCCCAAGTTAGCGGAAAGGGAGACTTTGTGAGAACAAAATAAAAAAAAAATCAATTTCCGCTAACTTGTGCCAATTTTTTTTTTTTCTATGAACTCGCCATGCCCCTCATTGAATACCTTGGGGTGTCTTCTTTCCAAAATGGGGTCACATGTGGGGTATTTATACTGCCCTGGCATTTTAGGGGCCCCAAAGCGTGAGAAGAAGTCTGGTATCCAAATGTCTAAAAATGCCCTCCTAAAAGGAATTTGGGCACCTTTGCCCACCTAGGCTGCAAAAAAGTGTCACACATGTGGTATCTCCGTATTCAGGAGAAGTTGGGCAATGTGTTTTGGGGTGTCATTTTACATATACCCATGCTGGGTGAGATAAATATCTTGGTCAAATGCCAACTTTGTATAAAAAAATGGGAAAAGTTGTCTTTTGCCAAGATATTTCTCTCACCCAGCATGGGTATATGTAAAATGACACCACAAAACACATTCCCCAACTTCTCCTGAATACGGCAATACCACATGTGTGACACTTTTTTGCAGCCTAGGTGGACAAAGGGGCCCACATTCCAAAGAGCACCTTTCGGATTTCACAGGTCATTTACCTACTTACCACACATTAGGGCCCCTGGAAAATGCCAGGGCAGTATAACTACCCCACAAGTGACCCCATTTTGGAAAGAAGACACCCCAAGGTATTCCGTTAGGGGCATGGCAAGTTCCTAGAATTTTTTATTTTTTGTCACAAGTTAGTGGAAAATGATGATTTTTTTTTTCATACAAAGTCTCATATTCCACTAACTTGTGACAAAAAATAAAAACTTCCATGAACTCACTATGCCCATCAGCGAATACCTTGGGGTCTCTTCTTTCCAAAATGGGGTCACTTGTGGGGTAGTTATACTGCCCTGGCATTCTAGGGGCCCAAATGTGTGGTAAGGAGTTTAAAATCAAATTCTGCAAAAAATGACCAGTGAAATCCGAAAGATGCTCTTTGGAATATGGGCCCCTTTGCCCACCTAGGCTGCAAAAAAGTGTCACACATCTGGTATCTCCGTATTCAGGAGAAGTTGGGCAATGTGTTTTGGGGTGTCATTTTACATATACCCATGCTGGGTGAGAGAAATATCTTGGCAAAAGACAACTTTTCCCATTTTTTTATACAAAGTTGGCATTTGACCAAGATATTTATCTCACCCAGCATGGGTATATGTAAAAAGACACCCCAAAACACATTCCTCAACTTCTCCTGAATACAGAGATACCAGATGTGTGACACTTTTTTGCAGCCTAGGTGGGCAAAGGGGCCCATATTCCAAAGAGCACCTTTCGGATTTCACTGGTCAGTTTTTACAGAATTTGATTTCAAACTCCTTACCACACATTTGGGCCCCTAGAATGCCAGGGCAGTATAACTACCCCACAAGTGACCCCATTTTGGAAAGAAGACACCCCAAGGTATTCCGTGAGGGGCATGGCGAGTTCCTAGAATTTTTTATTTTTTGTCACAAGTTAGTGGAAAATGATGATTTTTTTTTTTTATTTTTTTTTCATACAAAGTCTCATATTCCACTAACTTGTGACAAAAAATAAAAACTTCCATGAACTCACTATGCCCATCAGCGAATACCTTGGGGTCTCTCCTTTCCAAAATGGGGTCACTTGTGGGGTAGTTATACTGCCCTGGCATTCTAGGGGCCCAAATGTGTGGTAAGGAGTTTGAAATCAAAATCTGTAAAAACTGACCAGTGAAATCCGAAAGGTGCTCTTTGGAATATGGGCCCCTTTGCCCACCTAGGCTGCAAAAAAGTGTCACACATCTGGTATCTCTGTATTCAGGAGAAGTTGAGGAATGTGTTTTGGGGTGTCTTTTTACATATACCAATGCTGGGTGAGATAAATATCTTGGTCAAATGCCTACTTTGTATAAAAAAAATGGGAAAAGTTGTCTTTTGCCAAGATATTTCTCTCACCCAGCATGGGTATATGTAAAAAGACACCCCAAAACACATTCCTCAACTTCTCCTGAATACAGAGATACCAGATGTGTGACACTTTTTTGCAGCCTAGGTGGGCAAAGGGGCCCATATTCCAAAGAGCACCTTTCGGATTTCACTGGTCATTTTTTACAGAATTTGATTTCAAACTCCTTACCACACATTTGGGCCCCTAGAATGCCAGGGCAGTATAACTACCCCACAAGTGACCCCATTTTGGAAAGAAGAGACCCCAAGGTTTCGTGATGGGCATAGTGAGTTCATAGAACTTTTTATTTTTTGTCACAAAATAGTGGAATATGAGACTTTGTAAGAAAAAAAAAAAATCATCATTTTCCGCTAACTTGTGACAAAAAATAAAAAGTTCTATGAACTCACTATGCCCATCAGCGAATACCTTAGGGTGTGTACTTTCCGAAATGGGGTCATTTGTGGGGTGTTTGTACTGTCTCGGCATTGTAGAACCTCAGGAAACATGACAGGTGCTCAGAAAGTCAGAGCTGCTTCAAAAAGCGGAAATTCACATTTTTGTACCATAGTTTGTAAACGCTATAACTTTTACCCAAACCATTTTTTTTTTTACCCAAACATTTTTTTTTTTATCAAAGACATGTAGAACAATAAATTTAGAGCAAAATTTATATATGGATGTCGTTTTTTTTGCAAAATTTTACAACTGAAAGTGAAAAATGTCATTTTTTTGCAAAAAAATCGTTAAATTTCGATTAATAACAAAAAAAGTAAAAATGTCAGCAGCAATGAAATACCACCAAATGAAAGCTCTATTAGTGAGAAGAAAATGAGGTAAAATTCATTTGGGTGGTAAGTTGCATGACAGAGCAATAAACGGTGAAAATAGTGTAGGTCAGAAGTGTAAAAAGTGGCCTGGTCATTAAGGGTGTTTAAGCACTGGGGGCTGAGGTGGTTAAATGGTCAACTTTCCTATTGGTTGCTGGGGATGTTGCTAAGCTCTGACAAATATATTGCAGCCTTCTCATTGGCCCATAAGCTAGAAGGGAAGTTACTGATGGAAAAAAAAATTGAATATTCACGATTACGAATATATAGCACTATATTCTGCATCTTCGCAAATTCTCGAAGTGCCGATATTCGCAATAAAAATTTGCGATTAGAATATTTGTGATCAACACTATCACCAATGAGATTTGTCAGCATCCCCTCTAGGACTTTAAGGAGAGGAATGACATCATTCATCTCATAGTTTTCTGCCAACTGACAAATCAAGTGGCCTCCTCGGTCTAACATATATAGCTTGGAGTTCCAACAGGTGTAAACATTGCATATCAGGCAATGTTGGGGAAGAGCATTTTGCCTTTGGAGCTCAAGGAGGGCGTGTTTTGCACGGTAAGAGTGGCTGAAGTGCATTTACAGTTTCCTGGACATTTTTAACAGCTCTTTGGAAGACTTGAGGAACAGGGTCATAACAAGATTGAAGACGTGCACCATACAGGGTGAATGGGTCAGCCCTCCCTGATACAGAGTAGACAAAATGTTCTCCCCATTATCAGTAACCATAGTTCCTATCTCCAGTTGGCGAGGAGACCGCCAATGTTCTATTTCTTTATTGATGACTCCGAGAAGTTCCTCCCCAGTGTAGCTCTGTTTGCCCAACGCCTAGGTTTGCATAGATGATATGCTGGAGGATTACTGTGAACTGTTTTTGCATTGGAAGGTAAGAAAAAGGTGGAGGATAAGTAGGCAAAGTAGGATATTGGTGCAGAAATCCCAGCATTACAATGCTGAGGCGGAATTGCCATCACCTGGCCAAGTTGCTGGTTTACCTGGTCTGGAACTACATTTACCCAGTGGGCTGTGAAAGAATTATATTGTCTTTGACCATAGTTGTAACTCCATACATCAGCACTGGAGTGAACTCTACTAGACACAGAGAGGCCCAAGGACTGGCCCATGTATGTGTGCAGGGCTTGTACAGCTTTTTTTGGAAAAGTAAAGTCAGCTTGGTACTCTTCACTGGTGTTGATCGCGAATATTCTAATCGTGAATTTTTATCGCGAATATCGGCACTTCAAGAATTTGCAAAGATGTAGAATATAGTGCTATATATTCGTAATCGTAAATATTCTAGATTTTTTTTCATCATTAACCTCATTTCTTGCCTGTGGGCCAATGAGAAGGCTGCAATATATTTGAGAAGGCTTAGCAACATCCCTAGCAACCAATAGGAAAGTTGCCTACCCCTTTACTATATAGGAAATTCCCCAGCAGCCATTTTCTACATTATTTTTTTTGCAGTTCTGAGAGAGAGAACAGTGATATTGCTGTGCTCTGTGCTTTCATCTGCATCCTACTCCTTATATAATTACATTAGATAGTTAGTTTGCTCATATATATAATACAGATAGTTAGTGGAAGATAGTCAATGTAGGTTAGATAGTGATATAGTGTAGCTGATAGGTTCCAGTGCAGGGTGTTAGGGAGTGTGATAGGAATTACTGTTTCTCTGCTGTCCATACATACATGCAACAGACATAGTGCTGTAATGTCACAACAATACTTAGTGCACTAATCAGTAATAACTACTCAGACCTGATAAAATGTGAAGTTGGATGTATTGCGCCAAAAATATGTGCATCATTAGTGTCAATTCGCGCAATCACAAGAAAAATGACTGGAGATCACAAATTCTAGAATCTGCAAATTTATTGCGAATATTATGCAAAAAATTCACGAAATATCGAAAAAACAAATATTGCCTATGCCGCTCATCACTACTCTTCACCTTGGGTTGTCACAAGCCATCAGTTCTCTGAAATGTGCAACTACATGGAAAGGGAGGGACTGTAGTACCAGCAACTTGGCCAGGTGCACATTCAGCCTCTGTGCCATTGGTGAGTACACACATACTGTTGTCTTTTAGCAATGGTCTTGGTGATTGATTGCTGTTGAAACAAGTGACGAGGTGTAGGAATTTGAGAAGCATTAGGAGCTATAGACAACGTTGAAGTCGATTGGTAGGAACAACAGCTTCCTTCTGCTGACATTGTTAAACACTGACTGCTGGAGAGGGGGTGCGGGCGGTGGGAGATGTAGGTTGCTGCATCAGGCTGCAACACTGAGTGACACGGTTTTCCCCCACCAATTTATGGTGATGCTCCATGTGTTAACGCAGGGCCGTCGTGCCAACATTAGCACTCTGGCTGTGCTTCACCTTCTGCCCACATATCCCGCATACCACCAAGCTTACGTCCTCTAGAGACTTGCTGAAAAATTCCCACACTACCGAGTATGGCATTTTCCTTCCATCAATGAGTGATGCTTGGCTGACACTGCTTTTATGAACCCGTGCACTGCTGCTAATCAGTTATAATATTAATGCATTATATTGGAAATATTCCAATAGACATGCCCAGACGTGTCCGGATGCTTTTATGAACCCGTGCACAGGTAGTCTCCCGAGTAACAGACAGTGTACCCCTCCCACATTTGACCGCAGATATCTGACTGCTTCCACCCTGCTGTCTGAAGAGCAAGCTTCCACCCTGGTGTCTCACAGATACACTGCCACCTTTTCCCCCTGATGATGACGATTCCCCCTCTTCACCCGGCTCCCTTGTGTGATTGGCTACATCGTCATCTACATTGGCTTGTTCCTCACTAATATCACCCTAACCTGTCTCTTGTGCACGTCTCTGACCTCACGCAACTTGTGCTCCCACCCGACTCTTATCATCGGTAGTTGCACAACTAGAGGAGTCTGCAGCGGACCTCTCCTTCAAGTCTGTGCTGGCCAGTAACTGCTGACTGTCTTCAAAAAGCTCATCCTCGCTGAAAAGTGGAGCAGAGCCAGCAATATACATTGCTTGGCTAGCAGAAGGAGCAGCAAGAGCAAAAGGCAGGTTCAGGACAGGTGAGGGCACAGAGGCAGGTCCTGGTCCATGCCAACTAAGTATGGTGTCAAAGGAACCCACTGATTCCTGGCTATGTGTATCTGTTGTCACCTGAGGTGATGTTGAAAAGAGTGAACGGTTCCAGTACAGCTGGATCTTTGGTCAAAACACAACCGCTGGTTAGTGCCAGCTCTGGCCTGTTGCTACGGCTGCAGCTTTCACCAATCCTTCTTCTGTAGCTATTTTTGCCGGCTAAAGCAACATTTTTACCACTGCCCATTCAACTGTCTGTTGGACATAGTGCGTAGCAATTCTATGTAAAAATTTACAGATTAACTGCAAATGTGCCAGCGGTTAAAAATGATGCTGACAACAATATATTACACTGCACTTTAATACTGAGGCACTGTCATTATATGTATAAATTAAAAGATTTACTGGGATTGTGGCAGCAGGTAAACAAGATGCACATGACGATTACACTCAACCTGCACTGTCCCTGCAGTCTCCCTATGCTTTCACTATGCTCTCCCTACAGTGTCTAAAAACTCACCCTAACATCTCCCTACACTATCCCTGCACTGTCCCTGCATTCTCCCTGCACATTCTGTATCCAATATTAATAGCTTTCTGAAACACTGTCCATGTATAGCATAGGCGCTTGTCACGTCTGTTCCTAAGCTCATCTCCCAGTGAAATGGTGGAGACCATGCGGGATAAGGCTTTTTATAATGCTGTGACATCACAGGGGGTGGATATCTGCTGGTTGACTGGCTGCATGGCACACGGAATTTGCCTGACACGTCTAGATTTTAAGTTATACATGCAAAGCCTAATCAGTTATAATATTAATGCATTATATTGGAAATATTCCAATAGACATGCCCAGACGTGTCCGGATGCATCTAAGGCTGATGTCAGAACCCCTGACGAAGGTACGCCGAAACGCGCGTCGGAGTAACGTCATCCCAGGCACTCAGGTCTTGATCTTCATTGGTGAGTCTGTGCTACTTTTATTTATGTTCTGTCATACATATTTTGGATATGCTCTAGAGGGTATATATTGCAGCTTTATGTGGCACCACATTATATAATATCCTCTGTGAGCATTGATTGTATTTAAGTAGCTGCATTGTCCAGTATCCTTGTGATGTCTTTATTAGGACTCGCCCTTCATGTATTTAAGGATTATATATGTATGTTTTTTTGATACGCATATACCCATAATTATTGATCTGTATTGCCGGGATGGTGTTTCTGTTCCTTACATCCCCCTTTTTAATGGTAATTTATTAACTTGCTATTTTGTAAACAGTAAAGTATACTTATTTTTCATAATTGGATGTCTATGAGCTTCAGTTCTCCGTAGTCTTTCTTCTTGTACAAAGAAGCTCATCCGGTTACACGGAATATTGGGAAGTCTGTTCATATAGCCGCACTATTTTAGTGTATATTTAATCGGCATTTGACACCCATGGTTGTTTTTGTTTTTTAATTGATGTCAGCAGTAAGTATATAAGGCAAGCTGGATAGATTTTGATAAAGTGATCTGTTATAGTGCTATCACTTTTGAAATTTAAGATGGATAAACGCAAATGTGTTAACAATCCAGACAATTTCTGCTACATATGTTGCAAATACAATACTTATGTATTGCTTTTAAGTATTACTTTGACTGTAAAGTTGGAGATCAAGATAAAAGCTGGGCACCTCATGTTTGTTGCACTGTGTGTTACTCTGGGCTAACGCAGTGGTTGAATGGTAAAAGGAAAGGAATAGCTTTTGCAGTGCCTATGGCTTGGTGTAAGCAGAAAAATCACCATTCAGACTGTTACTTTTGCATGACTAAAATATCCGGATATTCAAAGAGAAACAAGTCACAAATTGTGTATCTTGACTGTGAGTCTGCTCTTCAAACAGTACCACACGATGTAGAGAATCCAGTGCCTACCCCTCCCACAGCAGGAAATGCAATTAAAACAGACGGTTCTGATCCTGATGAAGAAGAAGATGTTGATTGTCGCAAATTGTATTTCCTGATCCAGAACATCTGGAGGGTCAGCCGCACTTGCCGAGCCAATCATATTTAGATGATCTGGTAAGAGATCTGTTATTATCTAAATAAAAGTCAGAACTGCTAGCTTCAGGAATGGAATTTGTTACAATGAGGCACCACAACTTCACACTTTCATTATCGACACACCAAGTTAGCTGCATACTATGGAATGGAAAGTGATGTCTGTTTCTGTACTTATGTAAATGGTCTTATGATGGAGGCTATTCATAGACTCTAGCAAAACAAGTTTGAAAGCTGTCTTGTTGCACAATGGTAATGAAAAAACATCTGTTCCATTGGCTCATGTGGTTGAAATGAAAGAGCCCCATGCTTCTATGGAGTTAATTTTGAAAATGATCAAATACTCAGAACTAAGGTTGAGCAGACACCTGGATGTTCGGGTTCAACGGGTTCGGCCGAACTTCACAAAAAAGTTTGGGATCCAAACTTGACCCCGAACCCCATTGAAGTCAACAGGGACCCTTAACTTTTGAGCACTAAAATGGCTGTAAAAAGGTCATGGAAAGGGCTAGAGGGCTTCAAATGGCAGCAAAATGTGGTTAAGAGCATGGCAAGTGCTCTACAAACAAATATGGGAATAGGGAAATTACTTCAAATAACAAAATACGTAAAAATAAAAAATATATATAATCTTGACCTAGCAGGAGGAGGTACATATGGAGTAGAGGTTGATGAGGCGGTGGATGTGGCGGTGTAGGTGGAGGAGGAGGTAGCCAACACTGGTTTTTGGTTTTAATATTTTTTTTGGGTTTAAATTAGGGTACACCCCAAAACATTGGGAAATATAACCTGTGATAACCCCCTCCAGCTGTGCTAAACAAACGTTCAGATAATACACTGGCTGCAGGGCAGGCCAGCACCTCCAAGCCGTAAAGGGCAAGCTCAGGCCATGTGCCCAATTTGGATACCCAGAAGTTGTCAGATCATGTAGGCGTGTGCACACATACTGCTCAACCATGTCACACGTCCCCGTGATGTCCACGATCCAATTGGATATCTTCTCTAGAAATTTTCGATGTTATTTTCTGCGCCTACCATGGTGATCACGGGTAGCGGGGAATCAGGGTTCCAGGCCAGAGAGGGAGCCTGAGAAAGGGATACCACATCCAAGCCACCCAATCTACTATCACCTGTACTTTTTCTGGCCTTACCACTCATAGAGCTGCATTCGGCCCTGCCAAATAACGCTGAAGGTACTGTCGCCTACCTGCACCTGAGGAAGGTGTTTCACTTGTGCGTGTAGCTGGCACAGATCGACCACGTCCTCTCCCTGCAACAGGAGCTCCACCAGCAGCACCACGACCAAGGCCACGTCCGTTATTTGATGCTCTCCTCATTCTTTGCATTCACCCACCAAACTAACAGATGCTTTACGTCAGGTGACAATGTAACCGCCAATAGTCAACAATTAAGGTCACTGAGAGTAAGGCAGTTCCGGTGTCATAAAGAGGAAAAATTTCTTGAGGTCACACAACAGTGTGACAGGCAAATTTTATATAATTACTTCACGGTCACAAAATTTTTTAATTTGTCAACCAACGATGTAACTACAGTATTGACTGGTTGTATTTGACTGTGACAAATGCAGCAAAGGCCCCAGATGTAGGATCTTGAACAAAATGGGTGTTTGTTTTAAACCAGAATATAACATCAGTATCTAACGCTTGTATTTGACTGTGACAAATGCAGTAAAGGCCCCATATGTAGGGTCATGCACAAAATGGGTGTTTTTAAAAAAAACAAAAAAAAAAAAACGGAATATAACAGCAGTATTTAACGCTTGTATTTACAATGGGTGTTTTTTTTTTAAACCCAGAATTTTATTGCAGTATTTAAACTTGTATTTGACTGTCACAAATGCAGGAAAGGCTCCAAATCTAGTGTCTTGCACAAAATGGGTGTTTTTTTAAAACTGGAATATAACAGCAGTATCTAATGCTTGTATTTAACTGTCACAAATGCAGCAAAGAACCCAGATGTAGGGTCTTGCACAAAATGGGTGTTTTATTTTTATTTTTTTAGGTTTATAGTTTTTATTTTCATATTCATTGAAACATAGCAATGAGTTACAGAATAAAGTGTAACATGGTATAAGGCACAAAATACCAGCGAGAAACAGGATTCATCATGTATGTAAAGGGTGGCAAACATAAAATGACATGGCTCTACAGGTTCAAATTAAAAGCAGAATGAAGATTAGAACACTTATTAAAGCTTGTATTCGAGTTATCTCTTCAAACATGTTTCTGAAAAGCTTACATATGTCTGATTATGTTGGAGGAGAGATAAAGTATAGAGGGGGTTTATGAAAACAAGGCATCAGGAATGAAGCCAGGGTGGGTCTAGCCTAGCATCCGAGGATAGAGAAAGAGTATGTAATAGGACTACTGTTAATGAGACCGTGAAGGACCTAGATTTAGAAGTATGACTATCTGAAAGACCAGGACCGTCAAGGACTAGTGAATCTGTATCTTGACCAAAGAGACCAGCGTTTTAGGAAAGCTGGGTGTGTACGGAATTCCCAAGAGGAAAGTTCTTAAAATCGGTAGAGCTGGTCTATCTTGAGTTTCCATTCTTCCATGGATGGTAAAGAGGTCTGGAGCCAGCACTTGGGAACCAAGAGGTGTGCTGCAATTAGTAGTTGTTTATAAAGGTAAGTAGGAGAGGGATGGTTTACCTCATTAAAGTAAGATAATAAGGCTCCATATGGGGACATCTTCACTGAGGTCAAACAAATCTGGTTGCTAATTTGAAAGATATCTGACCACCATTTGTTTATCGACGGACAGTTCCACCAGATATGGAGGAAGGTCCCAATTTCCTTCGAGCACCTCCAGCATGTGTCCGAAGAAGCCCCAACGAAGTGTGAGGATCTAGCAGGAGTGATATACCACTGGGTTAGGATTTTATATCCATTTTCCTGGATACGAACACAACGTGAAGCTTTATGTGGAAGGCTAAATATTTCTGGGAGTACAGGAGTAGGTATGTCTATTCCAGTTTCTCTTTGCCTATTACATATGAAAGCCGGTTTGGTGGTGAGGGGGGGGAGCGTAATCTGCTATATAGTTGTGAGATAAATTTTTTGGGAGGTTTGGGATTTGTAATTAGGGCTTCGAACCAAGTCAGGGGGCGAAAAAGTTCCCCATTAGTGTTATTCCCAGTAATGAAGGATTTGATGTGCGGTATTAAGGTAAGGTCACAGGGGTGAGGGTTGAGTAAGGTTTGCAGGGCATCTGCGTTGATCAGCGTTCCTGGTGATTCAAGGAGGTGGTTGATAGGTAAGGCGGATGATCTAACCCCTTTGGAAGAGGATTCAAGCATAGTTGGGGATGATATGCCTAAAATATCTTTAGCTATCAGTAATGGGGAGGGGAAGGGTACTGAGCAGTGAGAGGTATTCATCCACCTCCATGCATCCAATGTGGCTTTTATAATTGGATAAGTAGGTAATGGGATATGAGGAAGGGCTTGGTGACCCAAAAGGATGGTTCGGATCGGCAGGCCTAATATGCCTTGTTACAGATCTACCCAAGACTTATGGATGGAGTTCCGGAGCCAGTCCACTACCCTAGCCAGCAGTATAGCTTTTCCATATAGTTCCAGGTCAGGAAGTCCAATACCTCCCAACTGGCGCGGACGGGAAAGAAGCTTGTAAGAGAGTCGTGCTTTCTTACCATTACAGATGAAGGTTCTAAATTTTTGTTTTTTCAGAGAGTTGTAATAGGATTTAGGTATAGGGATTGGTAAAACCTGTCGAATGTATGTGAGGCAAGGAAGGATTAGAGCGGTAAGAAGATTTTTACGTCCAAACCAGGAGAGCGTGGGGGCAGAAGTTTGTAGTTTATCGATGGTTTTGAATAATGATGTCTTAAGAGGGGTATAGTTGAGAGAAAAGAGGTCTGGGATATGGGGACTGATTTTTACTCCTAGATATGTAATGGTTGGGGAGGACCAGTTGAAAGGAGAATCTTTCATCAGTAGGCGTTTTGTTTGGGCGGATATCCCAGTACTAAGAATCAGAGAATTACTTGCATTAATCTTGAAGTTAGAGACGATACTATACTGGTGTAGATGTTTTTTTATGTTATGTAGAGAGACTTTTGGGTTGGTAGTCAATATCATCACGTCGTCGGCAAATGCCGCTATTTTATGTTCCTTGCCTCCCAGGCTCATGCCCTTAATATCATGGTCTGCGTGTATGGGAGCTAGAAGGGGTTCCATTGCTAAAATAAAAAGGAGGGGGGATAGGGGGCAACCTTGGCGGGTACCATTGTGTATGCGGAAGGGCAAAGACAGACCGCCATTGACTATGACTAAAGCTGTGGCCTGTGCATACATAGCAAAGACTGCTTGAACATAGGGACCAGGTAGGCCAAAGCTCACTAGTACTTGTTTCAGGTAGGTCCAGTTAATTCTGTTGAAATGCTTTCTCAGCATCAGTGCTAAGAAGTAGAAGTGGAGAGGAAGTGTCCTTGGCATGGCATTACACATTAATTACTCTAGTCGTGTTATCTCTGCCCTCTCTATTGCGAACGAAGCCCATCTGGTCCCCATGTACCAAGTTTGCAAGGCGGTTAGCTAGCATTTTGGCTAAAAGTTTGAGGTCTATGTTTAGGAGAGAGATAGGTCTGTAGTTTGAGCATAGTTTAGAATCCTTTCCCTCTTTGGGTATCAGTGCTATGTGTGCTGTTGTCATGTCTCTTGAGAGTGGACTGCCTTGGAGTGATAGGCTGCAGACAGTGAGAAGATGAGGTAGAAGTTGTTTCTTGAATGTTTTGTAATAAGATGCTGGGAGGCCATCAGGACCAAGGCTTTTGCCTAGAGGCATCTGGGAAAGGGCCGTAGATTGTTCCTCAATAGTAAAGGGGGCTGCTAATGAGCTTTTTTGGGGTTCGGTGAGTGAAGGAAGAGTGGTCGCCTCAAGGAAAGAGGAGATTAGGGAAAGATGAGAGTCAGGGGATGGGGGAGATTATATAGTTCCTTGTAAAAGTCTTTGAATTGATTGGCTATTTGATTAGTGGAGAAGAGGGGATCTACATTAGGTGAAGATATTTGATGTATGTAATTATCTGCTCTTCTGGCCCTGATTCTACTCATTAGGAACTTAGTGGTTTTGTCACCGTGAGCCAAAAATTTATGCTGTGAGTTGAGGTAATATTTGGCGGATTTAACTTGAAGTAAAGCTTTTAATTCCGCTCTTAGATTAGAAAGGTCCTAAAGTTGTCCTGAAGAGAGCGTTTGTGCGTAGTTTTAAGATTTTTTATTTTAGAGAGGAGGGTTTCAATATTTTTTTCTCTACGTTTTTTTAGGTGAGATCCTATGCTGATAAATTGTCCCCTTATACAAGGGTTTATGAGCATCCCATAGGGTCTGGGGGGAAAGAGGAGGGTGGTTGTTTAACTTAAAGTATTCGTCTAATAAGGAGGAGATGTCAGTTGCTAAAGACTCCCTCTGGTCTCTCTGCTATATTGCAGTGTGTTGGTGCGTCAGCTGTCGTCTGGTCCCAGTGTGAGTGACGACATCTTTGGAAAAAGTTCTCAGGTGGCGAACCGAAGTAAGGTAGAACTAACTTGGAAAGGACTTATGGTTCTTGAGCAAGTCTCTTTGGAGTTAGCTGGCGTCCCCTTTCACTAGCTTTTTGTTGCATTGTGAAAGGCGTTATAGTAGGGACCTCTGGAAGTGCGGCAATGTCCTGAAATAAGTCCCAGTTTTCAATCTTCAGAGGTGGAATTTGTAGAACTTCATACATTTCATCCAGATCAGAGTGGGTCAAGATGTTGAATCGACGCCCAGCCTGGGAAAAGGAGAGACCGAACGGAAAGTTCCATTTATACAGAATTCTATTGGAACGTAGCCATTCTGTCAGGGGTTTCAGGGTTCTGCGTTTTCTAAGCGTGGAAGGGGCTAGATCTTGGTATATGGATACCTGCGCACCTTCAAATAAAATTTCTGGACGATTCCTAGCAGCCTCTTGGACTGCCACTTTGACTTGAAAGTTGAGGAATTTGCAGATCAAGTCCCTAGGAGGGTCCTCTGGCTTGGGTTTGGGGCGCAGTGCTCTGTGAGCTCTCTCAATAATTATGTCGAGAGCATAATCCGGGCCCAGAAGTGAGGCACAGAGATTTTTCACCGCTGCCGGTATGTCTCCAGGGGTAACGGTTTCTGGGATCCCCCTTAGGCGTAAGTTATTGCGGCGCCCCCTGTTTTCCTGGTCTTCCAGTGCATTATGCAGCTCGTTGAGGTATGTGCTGCACTTTTGAAGCGAGCTGGTGGTGGCTTTCTGATGCTCTAAAATCATGGACTGGTGAGTCTCAAGTGCCTCCAACTCTATCTCCCACTTGCCTCATGTCCTGGCGCATAGCAGCGATTTCGCTGAGGATCTGCTCCATGGCCTTGCATAGGGTTTGTTTTAAGTAGTGCCGTGTTATGGGGAGGGCTCCTTTACCTTGTGGCTCTTCAGCATCGCTGTCTTTTTCCGATCGCTCCGGCGCGCTGGCTCTGTGTGGCTGTTCCGGCGCCATCTTGGAGTCTCGTGCCACAAACGAGGAGGTCGCTTTCTTAATGAATTTGTCCATTTCACCCCCGGTATAGTGGGTTTTGTTCGGGTTCGGGTGTTCCCCAGTCTTAGGGTTCCCGATTTTCACCATATTCGGGCTGGTAGCTTTAGGTGTTTTTTTTAAACCCAGAATATAATTGCAGTATTTAAAGCTTGTATTTGACTGTCACAAATACAGGAAAGACCCCAAATCTAGTGTCTTACACAAAATGGGTGTTTTTTAAAACCAAAATATAACAGCAGTATATAACGCTTGTATTTCACTGTGAGAAATGCATCAAAGGCCCCAAATGTAGGGTCTTGCACAAAATGGATGTTTAAAAAAAAAAAATGAATATAACTGCAGTATTTAAAGCTTGTATTTGACTGTCACAAATGCAGCAAAGGCCCCAAAATGTATTATCTTCCAAAAAATGGGTGTTTTTTTTAAGCCCTGAATATAACTGCAGTATTTAAAGCTTGTTTTTGTCTGTCACAAATGCAGCAAAGGCCCCAAATGTAGTGTCTTGCAAAAAATGGGTGTTTTTTTTTTAAACCCAGAATATAACTGCAGTATTTACAGCTTGTATTTGACTGTCACAAATTCAGCAAAAGACCCAAAATGTATTATCTTGCATAAAATTGGTGTTTATTTTAAACCCAGAATATAACTGCAGTATTTACAGCTTGTATTTGATTGTCACAAATTCAGCAAAGGACCCAAAATGTATTATCTTGCAAAAAATGTTTTTTTACTCTGAATATAACTGCAGTATTTAAAGCTTGTATTTGACTGTCACAAATGCAAATATGCTGTGCTGGTGCACTGAAATTGCACAAAATGGCCGCCAACGCCCACCTAACTAACAGATGGATAAAAGTCCTTTTTCTGTGTCACTGGGCTCAGGGCAGGGAAAAAAAATGGTCCACTGCACCCACAAAACAAAATCGCTGTAGATCGCAGAGTTAACAAGCACTTCTGATAACATATTATTTCCTATTCTCTCCCTCACAGCAGCAGCATCCTATCCCTACAATAGTAAGAGCAGAGTGATGTGCAGCGCTACGTGACTCCAGCTTATATAGAGGCTGGGTCACATGCTGCACTGGCCAATCACAGCCATGCCATTAGTAGGCATGGCTGTGATGGCTTCTAAGGGCACACGATTTAAACGCTTGTTGATTGGCTGCTCTGCAGCCTTTCAAAAAGCGCCATTAACTCACTGAACACCGAACTCAAACCCAAACTTTTACTGAAAAGTTCAGGTTCGGGGCCAGGGTACAAAAATCCTAATGTTCGGTACGAACCCGAACTTTACAGTTCAGGTTCGCTCAACCCATAAATGGAAAATTTGTGCTGACCTGAAAGTGATAGCACTGCTACTTGGCCTACAGTTAGGGTACACAAAGCATATGTGTTTATTGTGCCTATGGAACTGTCTTGATGACAACAATAATTACAAAATGAGACAGTGGCCTCTCAGAGTTGAGCACACAGTTGGTCAGTACAATGTACAACACAAATCACTAGTCGATCCACTTCAAGTTCATCTTCCACCACTTCACATTAAACTTGGTTTATTGAAAAATTTTGTAATTGCACTTGATCGTGATGGAAATGGTTTCCAGTATTTGAAGGAGAAGTTTAGCACACTGAAAACTAATGCTAAAATAAAGGCAGGAATTTTTATTGGCCCCTGAAATCAACAAATTAATGCATGATGACACATTCAGAACAAAACTCAACCCTCTGGAACTTGCAGCTTGGGATGCATTTGTGCTAGTAGTGCAGAACTTCCTTGGGAACAGACGAGCTGCAAACTATGCTGAATTAGTAGACAACATGTTTAGAGCATATAGTATGAACAACTTGGCTGCTGAATGTCATTGAAAGTGCATTTCTTACATTCCCATTTTGACTTTTTCCCTCCCAATTTGGGACACATAAGTGACGAACATGGAGAGCGGTTCCATAAAGATATTTCTACAATGGAGAACAGGTATCAAGGCCGTTGGAATCCCAACATGATGGGGGACCACTGCTGTCTTTTTGCAACGGGAAAATATGACCGTTCACAAACGCAAAAGCAGATGCCTGAAGCACTTTTAACAGTACTGGGCCTTGCTCAAATTTTGTTATTCCATTACATTTTCATACACTGTTTACTATGCAAACTTTGATGTAGATCAGGTAATTGTTGGAGTAAAACTCGTTCTGTTCAAAATTATTCAATGCTTTCCAAGTGCTTAATTCATTTTAACATACTTATGCATAGCAAAATTTTGTGATGTGTTACCAGAATTCTGACTTCGGATTTGTAATCCCCACACTGGATTTAGTATAGGACAAATGTTTTTTGGCCAGTGGCAGACGGAAATATTTTTTTGTTGCGTGGTGTTATGGGTGATCTCACGTTCCCAGGCTTGTTACTTTCACTTGCTAACTCATGCAGCAGCCATTTTAAGAAAAAAAAATTGGATTTGTTACCACAAAGCATGAGAAATCTAATTTTTCCTAAACTTTGGATTAAATTCCTCTTCGGATGCTTCAATTCTCTCAAATTTACACTTGCAAGGGAGCTCCCTGACAGCTCTAGATGATTCCTCTGCCGGCAGATTAATATGGCCGCACATATCGTTTAGCCTTGATAATTGCCATTACTGAGAGTTTCTGTGCATGTACAGATGATATGTCTGCAAATCTGCATAAAAAAATTTGCATTTTTGCAGGCATATCATCTGCATATGCACCAATACTCAAAGTAATCAAGGTCTCGCAAGATGTGTGGCCATATTAATCTGCCAGGATTGTGGGGAATTGTCTATATAAGGATAGTGCCTCACAGAATTTGTTCAGATGAACAAACTGATTCATGATGAAATGATTGGCTCATTACTAGTTTACATCTACTTAATTTCTCTTACAGTAGTTCATGGCACATGTTCTTCCTTTTTGAAGTAGGAGTAAATACCTTCATGTAGTATTAAACTACCAGTTCAAATTACATCTTTTGACGGATAATAAAAAAAATTCAATTATGGCACTCGTAGTGTAAATAGAGAATATAAAATCCACTCAGTGAATTGAAATTTCCACTTTATTAAAAAGTTTTTTTTTTTTTTACCATACAGAATATTTTAAGGCAACCACTCTAAGGAACATAACAAAGAAAGATCTCTATGGGTGGTCAGGTTTGTTCTATTGTGGGCAGGACAGTCTTCGTTTCCCTCTATATCACACAATTTGCATTTTAATTTTAGACTCCTTATTTTGTATATTAATTTAAGAAATGCAAACCAACTGTAACCTTTACAACGGGCACAAATTGCTAAGGATAACATTAATGTGCTTTATGAATACAGTTCTGTAAATTACAGCTTTTTGTCTCCCTTCATTTTTTATATTGTATTCCAAAGCTTTTAAAGCATAGAAATACATGCAATTCCTTAGAAATACATGCAATTCCAACAAATGCATTGTGTTACAATGGTAGCAGTAGGAGTGCATTCATGTTTTTCTTTTAATAGCTTCTAGAGAGAAACCAAAGTGCCAGTGATCATACAATTTGACATATTGTAAATGCAGGATATAATCTATCAACCTTTTTTGATTTATAACCTATAAGCATTTTATATAATTCTTTGTCACCTTGTTTCAGAATATTAGAACCTGATATAGAGTTGTCACCTAAGATGAAACAGTTTTATAGAGTTCAGCTCAATAATCATAGTTTTCAATTATTAAAATAGTTAACCCATGCTTGACTCTTTTCTGAGTCCTTAAAATATTTCTAAAATATTCAAAAAATAAAAATAAAAAAATAACCGTCTAACATTCTCTATTTTACTTTTCTTGTTGCTCTTCTTGCAAACAGCTGTTCATGTATTGTGGAAAAAAATAAAACCCCTTTAACCCTTGACGGAGTATTTTATTATTAGTATTATTAGTATTATTATTATTATTATTATTATTAATTCTTGCTACCTATACTCATTTATTCGTGATCTACAGTCATTATTTTTGCTATTACGCCAATCGGCACTAATGATGCGCATATTTTTTGTGCAATACATGCAACTTCACATTTTATCAGGTCTGAGTAGATAATACTGATTGGTGCACTAAGTATTGTTGTGACTAGGGTTGAGCGAACCCGAACTGTAAAGTTCGGGTTTGTACCGAACTTTAGGATTTTTGGACCCCGAACCCGAACATTTCAGTAAAAGTTCGGGTTCGGGTTCGGTGTTCGGCACTTTCTTGGCGCTTTTTGAAAGGTTGCAGAGCAGCCAATCAACAAGAGGTTAACTGTCTGACCTTAGAAGCCATCACAGCTATGCCTACTAATGGAATGGCTGTTATTGGCCAGTGTATCATGTGACCCAGCATCCATATAAGCTGGACTCACGTAGCACTGCACGTCACTCTGCTGTGCTTATTGTAGGGAGAGGATGCTGCTGGTGATTTCAGGGAGAGAATAGGACTAAATCTTTGCTCAAAATCTGAATCTAACTCAGCAATCTACATACATTGTGTTTTTTTGTCGGTGCAGGGCACAACTTTTTTATCCTGCCCTGAGCCCAGTGACCGAAAAAAAAATAACTTTAATAAGTCAGTTAGGTGGGCCGCGGCGGTGGCCATTTAATGCAAGCTCAGTGCACTAGCACTGCATCTGAGCTTTTGGGACATTGAAAATCCAATTTTTTTGGGCAATTTACAACTTATGGTACATTTGCAGGCTTAGTCAGTGTGCAATTTAAGCTAGAAATACAGCAATGATTTTCTGGGGTTTTAAAAACATACTTTTTTGCCAAAAAACACTATTTTCCTGATCTGCAAGTGTTAAATTCAAGTTTAATATATACAGCTTTCATATTCTGTTACCAAAAAACACTTTTTTGGCAATATACAACATCTGGATTAGTCAGTGTACAATTTAAGCTAGAAATACAGCAATCATTTTCTGGGGTTTTAAAAACACACTTTTTTGTCAAAAAACAATATTTTCAGGCCTTGCAGCATCAGCACATGTGAAATTACAGGGTTATATACTGCTGTCAAATTCAGTTATTAATCAAACACCCGTTTGGGCAAAAAAAAAATAGTTGGCAGCCTTTGCTGCAGAGATACACCCTTTATACATTTGGGTTATATTCAGATATTTGAAATAACGCAATTTGGTGCACAAATCTTTAATTGAGGCCTACTGTGGGTCTTGCCGTATGAGATACACCCTGTATATACAGGGCTTATATTCTTTCATTAATAAAACACCCTTTTTGGGGCGAAATACACAATATTTCAGGCCTTGCAGCATCTTGACGTTTGAAATTCCTGGGTTATATAGTGCTGCCATATTGAGTTATTAAACAAACACCCGTTTGGGCAAACAAAGTTTATTTGGCAGCCTTTGCTGCATATGTCATTATGAGATACACCCTTTATACATTTAGGTTATATTCAGATATTTGAAATACCGCCATTTGGTGTACAAATCTTTAATTCAGGCCTACTGTGGGTCAGGCCGTGTGAGATACACCCTTTAAATACAGGGGTTTGAATCAGGTATTTAAAATACAGCCATTTTGGTCAAACAAATCTTTAATTGAGGCCTACTGTGGGTCAGGCCGTGTGAGATGCACCCTTTAAATACAGGGGTTTGATTCAGGTATTTGAAATACAGCCATTTTGGGCAAAGAAATCTTTATTTGAGGCCTACTGTAGGTCAGGCCGTGTGAGATACACCCTTTAAATACAGAGGTTTGATTCAGGTATTTGAAATACAGCCATTTTGGGCAAATAAATCTTTAATTGAGGCCTACTGTGGGTCAGGCCGTGTGAGATACACCCTTTAAATACAGGGGTTTGATTCTGCTATTTGAAATACAGCCATTTTGGGCAAAGAAATCTTTAATTCAGGCCTACTGTGGGTCAGGTCGTGTGAGATACACCCTTTCAATACAAGGGTTTAATTCAGGTATTTGAAATATAGCCATTTTGGGCAAACAAATGTTAAATTGAGGCCTACTGTGGGTCAGGCCGTGTGAGATACACCCTTTACATACAGGGGTTTGATTCAGGTATTTGAAATACAGCCATTTTGGGCAAATAAATCTTTAATTAAGGCCTATTGTGGGTCAGGCCGTGTGAAATACACCCTTTAAATACAGGGGTTTGATTCAGGTATTTGAAATACAGCCATTTTGGGCAAACAAATCTTTATATGAGGCCTACTGTGGGTCAGGCCGTGTGAGATACACCCTGTATATACAGGGCTTATATTCTTTCATTAATAAAACACCCTTTTTGGGGCAAAATATACAATATTTCAGGCCTTGCAGCATCTTGACGTTTGAAATTCCTGGGTGATATACTGCTGCCATATTGAGTTATTAAGCAAACACCCGTTTGGGCAAAAAAAAGTTTATTTGGCAGCCTTTGCTGCATATGTCATTGTGAGATACACCCTATATACATTTGGGTTATATTCAGATATTTGAAATACCGCCATTTGGTGCACAAATATTTAATTCAGGCCTACTGTGGGTCAGGCCGTGTGAGATACACCCTTTAAATACAGGGGTTTGATTCAGGTATTTGAAATACAGCCATTTTGGTCAAACAAATCTTTAATTGAGGCCTACTGTGGGTCAGGCTGTGTGAGATACACCCATTAAATACAGGGGTTTGATTCAGGTATTTGAAATACAGCCATGTTGGTCAAACAAATCTTTAATTGAGGCCTACTGTGGGTCAGGCCATGTGAGATACACCCTTTAAATACAGGGATTTGATTCTGGTATTTGAAATACAGCCATTTTTGGCAAGGAAATCTTTAATTGAGGCCTACTGTGGGTCAGGCCGTGTGAGATTCACCCTTTAAATACAGGGGTTTGATTCTGCTATTTGAAATACAGCCATTTTGGGCAAACAAATGTTTAATTGAGGCCTACTGTGGGTCAGGCCGTGTGAGATACACCCTTTATATACAGGGGTTTGATTCAGGTATTTGAAATACAGCCATTTTTGGCAAAGAAATCTTTAATTAAGGCCTATTGTGGGTCAGGCCGTGTGAGATACACCCTTAAAATACAGGGGTTTGATTCAGGTATTTGAAATACAGCTATTTTGGGCAAACAAATCTTTAATTGAGGCCTACTGTGGGTCAGGCCGTGTGAGATGCACCCTGTATATGCAGGGCTTATATTCTTTCATTAATAAAACACCCTTTTTGGGGCAAAATACACAATATTTCAGGCCTTGCAGCATCTTGACGTTTGAAATTCCTGGGTTATATACTGCTGCCATATTGAGTTATTAAACAATCACCCGTTTGGGCAAAAAAAAATCTATTTGGCAGCCTTTGCTGCATATGTCATAGTGAGATATACCCTTTATACATTTGGGTTATATTCAGATATTTGAAATACCGCCATTTGGTGCACAAATATTTAATTCAAGCCTGCTGTGGGTCAGACCGTGTGAGATACACCCTTTAAATACAGGGGTTTAATTTAGGTATTTGAAATACAGCCATTTTTGGCAAACAAATCTTTAATTGAGGCCTACTGTGGGTCAGGCCGTGTGAGATACACCCTTTAAATACAGAGGTTTGATTCAGATATTTGAAATACAGCCATTTTTGGCAAACAAATCTTTAATTGAGGCCTACTGTGGGTCAGGCCGTGTGAGATACACCCATTAAATACAGGGGTTTGATTCAGGTATTTGAAATACAGCCATGTTGGTCAAACAAATTTTTAATTGAGGCCTACTGTGGGTCAGGCCATGTGAGATACACCCTTTAAATACAGGGGTTTGATTCTGGTATTTGAAATACAGCCATTTTTGGCAAATAAATCTTTAATTGAGGCCTACTGTGGGTCAGGCCGTGTGAGATACACCCTTTAAATACAGAGGTTTGATTCAGGTATTTGAAATACAGCCATTTTAGGCAAGGAAATCTTTAATTGAGGCCTACTGTGGGTCAGGCCGTGTGAGATACACCCTTTAAATACAGGGGTTTGATTCAGGTATTTGAAATACAGCCATTTTGGGCAAAGAAATCTTTAATTGAGGCCTACTGTGGGTCAGGCCGTGTGAGATACACCCTTTAAATACAAAGGTTTGATTCAGGTATTTGAAATACAGCCATTTTGGGCAAGGAAATCTTTAATTGAGGCCTACTGTGGGTCAGGCCGTGTGAGATACACCCTTTAAATACAGGGGTTTGATTCAGGTATTTGAAATACAGCCATTTTGGGCAAATAAATCTTTAATTGAGGCCTACTGTGGGTCAGGCCGTGTGAGATCCACCTTTTACATACAGGGGTTTGATTTACGTATTTGAAATACAGCCATTTTGGGCAAACAAATCTTTAATTGAGGCCTACTGTGGGTCAGGTGGTGTAAGATACACCCTTTACATACAGGGTTTTGATTTAGGTATTTGAAATACAGCCATTTTGGTAAAAAAAATCTTTAATTAAGGCCTACTGTGGGTCTGGCCGTGTGAGATACACCCTTTAAATACCTGGTAAATAAATTCAGGTATTTAAAATACAGCCTTTTTGGGCAAACAAATCTTTAATTGAGGCCTAGTCTGGTTAAGGCCGTGTGAGATACACCCTTTACATACTGTTGTTCTATTCTACTATTAATTAAACACCCATTTAGGGCAAGATCCTAAATTCGAGAAATATGAGGAGAGAGTCAAATAAGGGACGTGGCCCAGGTCATGGTGCTGCTGGTGGAGCTCCTGTTGCAGGGAGAGGACATGATCGATCTGTGCCAGCTACACGCACAAGTGAAAACCCTTCCTGGGTGCGAGTAGGCAACAGAACCAGCAGTGGTATTTGGTCGGGCCTAATGCGGCTCTACGAATGGTGAGGCCTGAACAAGTACAAGCAATAGTAGATTGGGTTGCTGACAGTGGATCCAGTTCCTTCACATTGTCTCCCACACAGTCTCCTGCTGAAAGACCACAGTTGGGCCCTGCAGCCGATGTCCATCAGTCTTTCACCTCAGCCCCTTGCAAATCAGCCAAGCAGTCTGAGCCCCAAGTCATGCTGCAGTCTCTTCTGCTTTTTGATGACTCTGTTAGCAGGGTTTCCCACGGCCATCCACTTAGCCCTGCCCCAGAAGTGGAAGAGATTGAGTGCACCGATGCCCAACCACTTATCTTTCAAGATGAGTACATGGGAGGACCATCGCAGCACGTCTCGGATGATGATGAAACACAGGTGTCAACTGCTGGGGCTTTCGAAAGTGTGCAGACCGACAAGGAAGGCAGGGGTGAAGACTGGGTGGAAGATGATGTGGAGGATGATGAGGTCCTCTACCCCACATGGAATCAAGGTCATGCGAGTGACCTATGTAGTTCAGAGGAAGAGGCGGTGGTCGCACAGAGCCACCAGCACAGCAGAAGAGGGAGCAGGGTGCAAAAGCGGAGCGTCCGTCCTCTAGACAGTACGCCTGCTACTGCCCACCGCAGCAAGGAACCTAGCACACCAAAGCCAGCTCCAAGGAGTTCCCTGGCGTGGCAGTTCTTCAGACAATGTGCTGACGACAAGACACAAGTGGTTTGCACGCTGTGCAATCAGAGCCTGAAGCGAGGCCTAAACGTTCTCAACCTGAGCACAACCTGCATGACCAGGCATTTAAGTGTAAAGCACGAGCTGCAATGGAGTAGACACCTCAAAGACCAAGAAAGGTCTCTGGCTCCTCCTGCTTCCTCTGCTGCTGCAGTCTCAGCCTCTTCATCCACCTCTGGAGTGACAGTGCCACCTGCCACCCCGCAAACAGAGGATCTGCCAGCAACACCAACACCTGGGTCACCAAGCATCTCCACAATGTCTCACGGAAGCGTTCAGCTCTCCATCTCCCAAACGCTGGAGAGGAAAAGGAAGTAACTCCCTACCCACCCTCGATCCCTAGCCCTGAATGCCAGCATTTCTAAATTACTGCCCTTTGAAATGCTGTCATTCCGTCTGGTGGAGACGGATAGTTTTAAAGGCCTTATGGCGGTGGCTGTCCCACAGTATATCCTGCCACTATTTTTCCAGGAGAGCCATCCCTTCCCTGCACAACCAAGTAGGGGACAAAAACAGGTGTGCACTGCACAACGCCATCTGTGGCAAGGTGCATCTGACTATGGATACGTGGACCAGTAAGCACGGTCAGGGCCGTTATATCTCCATGACAGCACACTGGGTAAATGCAGTGGTGGCTGGGCCTGATAACAGTTTGGCACATGTCCTTCCACCACCGAGGATTGCAGGGCGTTTCAGTTTACCTCCTGTTGCTTCCTCCTCCTACTCTGCTTCGTTATCCTCTACCAGCTCCTCATCCGGTCAGCGTAACACCTTCACCACCAACTTCAGCACAGCCAGGGGTAAACGACAGCGGACAGTTTTAAAACGTATCTGTTTGGGGGACAAACCCCACACCGCGCAGGAGCTGTGGACGGGCCTTGAACAACAGACCGATGAGTGGTTTGTGCCAGTCAGCCCCGGCCTGGTTGTGTGCGATAATGGGGGCGAAATCTCGTAGCAGCTCTTTGACTAGCCGGTTTGACGCACATCCCTTGCCTGGCGCATGTGTTGAATTTGGTGGTCCAGAGATTCCTTAAAAATTACCCCGATATGTCAGAGCTGTTGCATAAAGTGTGGGCCGTCTGTGCGCGCTTTCGGCGTTCTCACCCTGCTGCTGCTCGTCTGTCAGCGCTGCAGCGTAACTTCGGCCTTCCCGCTCACCGCCTGATATGCGACGTGCCCACAAGGTGGAATTCCACCTTGCACATGCTGGCCAGACTGTGCGAGCAGCAGCAGGCGATAATGGAGTTTCAGCTGCAGCACGCACGGGTAAATCGCTCGGCGGAACAGCACCACTTCACCACCAATGACTCGGCCTCCACTCGAGACCTGTATTCCTTGTTGCGCTGTTTCGAGTACTCCACCAACATGGCCAGTGCCGATAACGCAGTTCTCAGCGTTAGTATCCCACTTCTATGCCTCCTTGAAAAAACGCTCCTGGCGATGATGGAAGAGGATGTGGCACAAGAGGAGGAGGAGGAAGAGGGATCATTTTGTAGGGTTTCCGGCCAGTCATTCCCAAGTGGCTCCGAGGGTGGGTTCCTGCACCCACAAACGCCAGGTACACAATTGTCCAGCCAGGCCACAGTTCTGGAGGATGACGAGGTGGAGGATGAGGAGGAGGAGATGGAGGAGGAGGAACCATGTTCACAGCAGTGTGGCACCCAGACCAGCTCATGGCTATCACTGGTGCGTGGCTGGGGGGATACAGAGGACACAGATGATACACCTCCCACAGAGGACAGCTTTTCGTTTCCTCTGGGCAGCCTGGCAAACATGAGCGATTACATGCTGCAGTGTCTCCGCAACGACCGCCGAGTTGCCAACATTCTAACTTGTGCTGATTACTGGGTGGCCACGCTGCTGGATCCCCGTTACAAGGACAACATACTATCCTTAATTCCCTCACTGGAGCGTGATCGTAAGATGCACGAGTACAAGCGCACGCTGGTAGACATGCTGCTGGTGGCATTTCCACCTGACAGCGGGGGCACAGTGGAAGCACAAGACGAAGGCAGAGGATGAGGAAGAGGTCGCCAACGCAGCTGGGGCACCGCCAGAACCTCAGAAGGCAGGGTTAGCATTGCCGAAATGTAGAAAAGCTTTGTCAGCACGCCACAACAACCAGCACCACCAGCTGATATGGAACGTCTTAGCAGGAGGCAGCATTTCACCAACATGGTGGAGTAGTATGTGTGCACACACCTACACGTACTGAATGACGGGTCTGCCCCCTTCAACTTCTGGGTCTCCAAATGCTGGCCTGCCCTGAAGCCAGTGTATTGTCTGAACGTGTGTTTAGCATGACTGGAGGGTTATATTTCCCAATGTTTTGGTGTGTAACCTAATTTGAAAAAATAAAAATACATTTTAAACCAAAAAACATTGTAGGCTAACTCCTCCACCGCCACTTCCACCTACACCGCCACATCCACCGCCTCCTCAACCTCCTACTCCATATCGACCTCGTCCTCCTAGATCAAGATTAATATTTTTTTTTTTTACGTATTTTATGTTATTTAAAGTCATTTCCCTATCCACATTTGTTTGCAGAGCACTTGCCATGCTCTTAACCACGTTTTGATTACATTTGCAGCCCTCTAGCTGTCACGGATGGTGTTGCAGAAAGCTGGAACTTATAAATAAACATCCGACTGGCTTGATCCCAAACTAAGGAGCATATTGGTGAGCCCTATAAAACCCCTAGAGCTCTCCCTGACTGCTATGCCCATGCAAAGATCTTTATGGTAGAGGATTGCATGTCCACGTACCTTATACTATCTGACACCTGAAAACCCTATAATAATGAGGGGTCACGACCACCGGCTCCCTGCACTTAATACGGACGGAGTCAGGGTCACCTACAATCAAGCCAGCAAGTAAACACAAATAAAGAAAACAGACTTATCTGAGGAATCAGGAGAAGGAGCATCCAGCAGTGAACAACTCATCCAGGAAGAAGTATAAACCGCAAATTGAGGCAGTATGGGAGGGAATACAAAGGGAGAGAATCAGTGCAAATAGATGACAGCTGGGAGAAGGAAAGGAGATGACAAAGTGAAACCAAAACAAAGAACTTTATGCAAGAGGTAGAGAAGAACGTCTAACAGACCTTCTCACAGAGCTGGCAGTGACACTAGCCCTTTCAATTATATTTTTACAGCCATTTCAGTGCTCAAGAGTTCGGGTCCCCATTGACTTTAATGGGGTTCGGGGTCAAGTTTGGGTCGCGAACTCGAACTTTTTTGTGAAGTTCAGCTGAACCCGTCGAACCCGAACATCCAGGTGTCCGCTCAACTCTAGTTGTGACATCACAGCACTATGTCTGTAGCATGTATGTATGGACAGCAGAGAAGCAGTAATTCCTATCACACCTACCTAACACCCTGCACTGGAACCAGTTCCACTATATCAATATGCAACCTACACTGACTATCTCCCACTAACTATCTCTATTATATATATGAGCTAACTAACTATCTAATGTAATTGGATAAGGAATAGGATCCAGATGAAAGCACAGAGCATAACAATGTCACTGCTCTCTCAGAACTGCAAAAAAAAAAAAAAAAACTGCAGAAAATGGCTGCTGTGGAGTTTCCTATATAGTAAAGGGGTAGGCAACTTTCCTATTGGTTGCTAGGGATGTTGCTAAGCTCTGACTGGTTACTGATGAAAATAAAATGTAGAATATTCGCCATTACGAATATATAGCACTATATTCCACATCTTCGAGAATTCTCGAAGTACAGATATTCACAATAAAAGTTTGCAATTGGAATATTTGTGATCAACACTAATAATAAGACATTGGACCTCTTATGCACAAATGCTAATGATGCATAAGTCTAGATTGTCTTACCTTCACATATAAATTATGTTATGGTCTATTTCAGGGATGCCAAACCTGCGGCCCCCCAGCTGTTGGAAAAGCCCCAGCATGCCCGGACAGCCTATAGCTATCAGCCTACAGCAGGGCATGGTAGTAGTTGTAGTTGTACAACAGCTGGAGGACCGCAGTTTGGGCATCCCTGGTCTATTTGAACTTGTTTAATGCCCATTTGTTCTGAAGCAACTAATTTTGAGTAAATGTGTTTGAGGGTTGGTGACTGAGGAAAAATTTAAATTTTGTTTTAAGACAATAAATTGGGATCTACACTGTCTACTGAGGGAATCATTTGTGTCTGTGGAATTTGAGACAGATTTTATAAATTTTTGTACCCACTCTACTATTCCACTAAAACATTAGAAGTTTTCTGAATGTTTTCTTACTAAGGGCTCTTTCACACTTGCGTTGTCTGGATCCGGCGTGTACTCCATTTGCTGGAATTACACGCCGGATCCGGAAAAACGCAAGTGAACTGAAAGCATTTGAAGACGGATCCGTCTTCAAAATGAGTTCAGTGTTACTATGGCAGCCAGGACGCTATTAAAGTCCTGGTTGCCATAGTAGTAGTAGGGAGCGGGGGAGCAGTATACTTACAGTCCGTGCGGCTCCCGGGGCGCTCCAGAATGACGTCAGAGCGCCCCATGCGCATGGATGACGTGTCCATGTGATCACGTCATCCATGAGCGTGGGGCGCCCTGACATCACTCTGGAGCACCCGGGGAGCCGCACGGACGGTAAGTATACTGCTCCCCCGCTCCCCACTACACTTTACCATGGCTGCCAGGACTTTAGCGTCCCGGCAGCCATGGTAACCATTCAGAAAAAGCTAAACGTCGGATCCGGCAATGCGCCAAAACGACGTTTAGCTTAAGGCCGGATCCGGATTAATGCCTTTCAATGGGCATTAATTCCGGATCCGGCCTTGCGGCAAGTGTTCAGGATTTTTGGCCGGAGCAAAAAGCGCAGCATGCTGCTGTATTTTCTCCGGCCAAAAAACGTTCCGGTCCGGAACTGAAGACATCCTGATGCATCCTGAACGGATTTCTCTCCATTCAGAATGCATTAGGATAAAACTGATCAGGATTCTTCCGGCATAGAGCCCCGACGACGGAACTCTATGCCGGAAGAAAAGAACGCAAGTGTGAAAGAGCCCTTAGAAACCATGGATATTAAATAATGTAAAGGTTTTGTTGAACAGGAAGAAACAGCCATTTAGAGTGAGAGTTAAGGATTTTAATTAAAGAGGTCATTAACCTCTGGGGACCTTTCCTGCGGACACCAACCTCCCCTCCGTTCCAGGCATCACCAGCCCCACTGCTGAGGATAGTCATTGTCTGCAGTGTCCACGTGACCTGCATCAAACCGAATGTGGAGCTGTGGTTGAGCTGAGTGAGTGAATGAACCAGAACCCAGAAGCAGGGGCCAGGGAAGTATGATTCCCACCATGGGTCCCCCCACACTGTCTGGTCTACAGAAAAAATCCCCTAGGGTGAACAACTCTTTAAGGGTGTCCAGAAGGAGTTGACAGTTAATTTTTTTTTATATCAGTGCGGCAATGGATCCAATCCCTGCAATGGTCAGACAACTACAGGGGTTTTCTTTGGAGGTAGCTGTCCTCCACAATACCGTCGCACAGATCCAGAGACCTCTGGCAGCTGGTACCGACTGTGGGAATCAGGCCTCCCCTGACCCTAAGGTTGCTCTCCCAGACAGGTTTTCCAGGGGCAGTGATAATTTCACCCTGTTTAGGGAGTCATGTAAATTATGTTTTAAGCTGCGTCCTCGCTCTTCTGGTAATGAGAGTCAAAGAGTGGGTATAATCATGTCGCTGCTTAAAGGAGACGCCCAGGCTTGGGCCTTTTCTTTGCCGATTGGATTACAGTCCCTCCAGTCGGACGAGTTTTTCAGAGCTTTCGGTTTGATTTATGACGACCCGGATCGGATTTCCTTGGCCGAGACTAAATTGCTTGGCTTGCGGCAGGGAAAGCGGTCTGCGGAGATCTACTGCTCTGTATTTAGGAGATGAGCTACGGATACAGAGTGGAATGATCCAGCTCTGTATAGTCAATTCTGTCAGGGATTATCTGAGAGGCTGAAAGACGCGTTGGCCTTACACGAGAATCCTGAGTCTTTGGAGGCAGAAATGTCACTTACTGTACGTATAGATAGACGTCTGAGAGAGAGATCTAAAGTCCCTCACTCTCAGGAGGTACTATCATATGAGATGACGGCTCCCTCTGATACTTTGTGTGGAGAGACTCTCGAGTTTACGCCTTGTGATGAGCCTATGCAGCTAGGGGGAGCTACTCCTGGGACTGCTGGACAGAGCTTTGGTCATACGAAGGGGGTCTGATTTTGTTGTGGAAAGAAGGGACATTTTGTGAATAGTTGTCCGTTCTTGCAGCATCAAGGTAAAAACAAGAAAAATATGTTTAATCCCCAAGTTACCATTGGTGGTGTGGGTGGGGAGCAAGAAAACTTACTTTTAAGATTAGATTTCTCCTGTCTGCCGAGGTGGCGCTAGAGTCCAAAACTGTGGAAATCAAAGTATTTATCGACAGGGGGCAGGGGTTAACCTGATTGATGGACAGTTCGTTCGTATGCATGGTTTGACTACTAGTGCACTAGAGAAAAGTATTTCTGTCTTTGCAATTGATTCAGCACCTCTTACCCAAAAATGCCTGTAGCAGGTGGTGAATGACATTCATTTAAGATTGGGAATCTATCTCATGTTATGTGTTGGAGGGTCTGCCTGCTACGTTGGTTTTAGGTCTACCGTGGTTAAGCAAACATAACCCTACCATCGATTTGTTTAATCAGATTGTTGGTGCCAAGGTGTTCTCTAAGTTGGATCTGAAGGAGGCATATAATCTGGTAAGGATCAAGGAGGAGATGAGTGGAAGACTGCATTTAATACCCTTGAGGGCCATTTTGAGAATCTGGTCATGCCTTTTGGGTTAACCAATGCTCCAGCAGTTTTTGAACAGTTTATCAATGACATCTTTCATCATCTGGTGGGGAGATTTGTTGTTGTATATCTGGATGACATATTAATTTATTCTCCCGATATGGACACTCACCAGGATCATGTGCGACAGGTGTTACAGATCCTAAGAGAGAATAAGTTATATGCTAAGATGGAAAAGTGCGTATTTGCAGTTCAGGAAATGCACCTTACATCACAAAAAGTACAACAGTAAGCGATCAAAAAGGCGTATGCCCACCAAAATAGTACCAATCAAACCATCACCTTATCCCGCAAAAATTGAACCCCACCTAGGATAATCGCCCAAAAAAAAACCTATGGCTCAGAATATGGAGACACTAAAACATTGTTTTTTTTTTGTTTTGTTTTTTGCTGTTATTGTGTTAAACTTAAGTAAATTAAAAAAGTATACATATTAGGTATTGCCGCCTCTGTAATAACCTGCTCTACAAAAATATCACATGACCTAACCCCTCAGGTAAACACCGTAAAAAAAAACGGTGTAAAAAAAGCCATTTTATGTCACCTTACATCACAAAAAGTGTAATAGCAAGCGATCAAAAAGTCATATGCACCCCAAAATAATGCCAAACCGTCATCTCATCCCGCAAAAATCATACCCTACCCAAGATAATCGCCCCCAAAAACTAAAAAAAACTATGGCTCTCAGACTATGGAAACACTAAAACATGATTTTTTTTGTTTCAAAAATGAAATCATTGTTTAAAACTTACATAAATAAAAAAAATTGTATACATATAAGGTATCGCTGCGTCCGTGATAATCTGCTTTATAAAAATTCCACATGATATAACCTGTCAGATGAATGTTGTGCCAAAACAGCTATTTCTTGTTACATTGCCTCACAAAAAGTGTAATATAGAGCAACCAAAAATCATATGTACCCTAAACTAGTACCAACAAAACTGCCACCCTATCCCGTAGTTTCTAAAATGGGGTTACTTTTTTGGAGTTTCTACTTTAGGGGTGCATCAGGGGGGCTTCAAATGGGACATGGTGTCAAAAAAACTGTCCAAAAACCCAGCCAGCAGCTCAGCTGGGTGTGGTATGATCTTTCAAGTGATAGTGGCGCTGTGGGAGCTCTGTGTTTTTTGGAGCTTAGGAGATCCGCCATGCTGCAAGGCTGAGAGCCGAATGAGAGCCGCCTGCTGGGAGTCAGGCGCCCTAAAGCCTGCTGTGGTCTGCCAAGTGATTTATGTTGTTCTGGGGACTCTTGCATTGTGAATTAACACCAGAACCCCGTAAAGCATTGTTTTTTATTTTCTGTGTGAATAAACACTGGACTTTTGTTTAAAAAAAAACCAAAAAACAGTCCAGCAAAATCTGCCTTCCAAAAACCGTATGGCATTCCTTTCCTTCTGTGCCCTGCCGTGTGCCCTGCCGTGTGCCCTGCCGTGTGCCCGTACAGCAGTTTACGACCACATATGGGGTGTTTCTGTAAACTACAGAATCAGGGCCATAAATATTGAGTTTTGTTTGGCTGTTAACCTTTGCTTTGTAACTGGAAAAAAAATATTAAAATGGGAAATCTGCCCAAAAAGTGAAATTTTTAAATTGTATCTCTATTTTCCATTAATTCTTGTGGAACACCTAAAGGGTTAACAAAGTTTGTAAAATCAGTTTTGAATACCTTGAGGGGTGTAGTTTCTTGAATGGGGTCATTTTTGGGTGGTTTCTATTATGTAAGCCTCACAAAGTGACCTGAACTGGTCCTTAAAAAGTGGGTTTTTGAAAATTTCTGAAAAAAAGATTTGCTTCTAAACTTCTAAGCCTTGTAACATCCCCAAAAAATAAAATATCATTCCCAAAATGATCCAAACATGAAGTAGACATATGGGGAATGTAAAGTAATAACTATTTTTGGAGGTATTACTATGTATTTTAGAAGTAGAGAAATTTAAACTTAAAAATTTGCAAATTTTCCCAAATTTTTGGTAAATTAGTTTTTTTTTATAAATAAAAATTAATTTTTTTACTCCATTTTACCAGTGTCATGAAGGACGATATGTGACGAAAAAACTGTCTCAGAATGGCCTGGATAAGTCAAAGCATTTTGAAGTTATCACCACATAAAGTGACACTGGTCAGATTTGCAAAAATGGCCTGGTCCTTAAGGTAAAAATGAGCCCAGTCCCTAAGGGGTTAATACCCAAGCCGGATGGGACATTACGATTCTGTAATGACTTAATGAGGTTTCCAAGTTTGACGCATATCCCATGCCCCGAGTGGATGAGCTTATTGAGAAGTTAGGCAAAGCCCAGTATTTTTCTGTGTTGGACCTCACCAAAGTGTACCCTTGACGGAGGCTGCCAAGGAAAAAACTGCTTTCATCACACCAGAGGGGCTGTATCAGTACAAGGTATTACCTTTCGGTCTACATGGCGCTCCCGCCATTTTTCAAAGGCTAATGTACATTGTACGGAGTCTACATCGTCGGTACGCTTCGGCTTATTTAGACAATATCGTTATTCACAGCCCCAACTGGGAAAGTCACCTACCCAAATCGGAATTGGCCCCGACCTGTCACTACTTGGCAAGTAAAATCGTTCCTGGGAATGGTGGGGTACTATATGAGGTTTGACCCCCACTTTGCTAAAGTCGCTGCACCATTAACAGGCCTTTTGAAGGGACGCAAGTCAGTGACGGTCCACTGGAATGATCAGGCGGAAAAGGCTTTCTCCACTTTGAAGTCGGCCCTGTGTGGGTCCTCGGTTTTGGTGACGCTCGACTTCAAAAGGGAGTTTATAGTGCAGACCGATGCCTCCGAGGTAGGTCTGGGTGCTGTACTGTCTCAGGAAGTCAACGGAGAGGAGCATCCCGTTGTCTTTCTCAGACGGAAGCTTACCCCAGCCGAGACCAGGTATAGTATAGTGGAGAGAGAGTGCCTGGCTATCAATTGGGCACTCAAGTCTCTCGGCTATTATCTGTTTTCTGGAGAAAGTTTTGTCTAGTGGCCGACCACTCCCCTCTCAAATGGATGAGCCAGGCCAAGGACAGAAATGCCCGGGTCACCTGGTGGTCTTTGAAGAATTTCAAGTTTTCGGCGGAACACAGGTCAGGCCAGTTACTAGGAAACGCGAATGCCCTGTCCCGGGTACCCTGCTTAATGTGTGTCCACCCCCTCAGGGTTGAACAAAGGGGTGAGGTATGTAAGAAGGAACAAGGGGTCGTCATTGACGGGCCAAATGTGTCACTGAGGTTCCTGGCCTCAGTGAGGTAAGAGACTTTTTTTCCTGAAATGTCATTATTGCAGTCTGACACTTCAGCTGGTTAGTATGGCTGTAAGCTGATCTAGGACGGCTCTTACTGGGAGTAGCCAAACTGCTGGTAGGGTGGTTACTCCCCACGTTCCAGGCCAGGTCTTGGGAGATTATCCTCTATCTCCCATTGAAGCTGTGGAGTCTCTGTGTTTTGGGATCTGAAGCTGTGTGCTGTGAGGGCTGAAAGCCGCATGATGGAAAACAGGCCTCTAAAGCCTGCTGGGGACCACTGATGAAAAACTGCTCACAAGGTGAATGTTTTGTTCTGTGGAATTTCCATGGTGTGAACGAACACCAAGACTGCAAACTGTCATTTTGTTTTGCCTTCTGTGTGAATAAACACTGAACTGTTTAAGTTGAAGACTTTGTGGTTGCCTTTATACTGCATCCGCTAACCTGCCTACCATAGCGAATCCTCACACCGCCTACAAGGGGGTCTCGCCTGTGGCAGGGCCAACAACTCCTCTAGGTGAAGAACCTATGCAGCTGGGAAAGACCGCCATTTCGCCTGATGTAAGGGGATGTTGCTGGGAACAGAGACAGTGTCTGCTCTGTGGGTCACCTAAACATCTGGTGCCCTCGTCTGGAGAAGTCAGGAATCGTCTGGGGCTCGCCAACTAGGTGCCCAGGTACCTCTATTTAAAAAAAAGTGTTTTTTTCCTATTATGATTGCTTTCCAGGGGCGGGAGGTGAAGGGACGTGCATTTGTTGACTGCGGGACTGAGGTAAATTTTTTGGACTCGGTCATAGCCAAGGATCTGGGGGTGCCCCTTAGAGCCTTGGAGTCAGGTAATAGACTCACCTCACTTGACGGTTCGTTTCTTGCCCAAAGTGTTGAGGTGGTTACTGACAAACCAGTATAGTTGCAGGTAGGGTATCTTCACAAGGAAGAGATTGCCTTCTGGGTTATTCATTCCCTCCATTCCTCTGTTGTTTTTTGGGCCTGCCGTGGCTCAGACAACACAATTCCTGTATTGATTGGGTCAGTGGCGATGTTGCTAGTTGGCGTAAGGAGTGTCAGGGTAAATGTATTTAAAAGATCAGTCAAAATGGATGCTCCTCTACACAGGTCCCCTGGTACATAAAGGAGTTTCCTTTTCAATCTCTCGGAACCCAAGAAGGTGTCCATGAGGCATTATGTCCGGGAGAATGTTTCTAAAGGTTTTATTCGCCCATCAAATTGTCCTGTAGGGGCCGGTTTCTTTTTTGTGTCTAAAAAAGATGGGGATTAAAGCCATGTATTGACTATCGTGAAATAAATAAGATCACTATTAAGAATTACTATCCTCTTCCTCTCATTCCTGACTTATACAACCAGCTTATTGGGGCCAAGATCTTTACTAAATTAGATCTTAACCAGCTCCGCCCATAGACTAAAAACTTCCAGGAGGTGGTTCTCTATCTCTGAATGAACGTTTTATAACGTCCATTCAGAGACTGCAGCTGAATGCTAATCGTGCAGCTGCAGATCGGGTTGCCCGCTGTCATTGACAGCAGGGCAACCCTTAGAGAAGGCAGGGACAGTGCCCAGGTGTCCCTGCCTTCTAGATCGCTGTATACACAGCGCCCACCGAGCGCTGTGTATACAGTGCAGGAAGCGCTATGCGCTTCCTCTTCCGGCCCGGCGGTCATGTGATCGCCGGAGCTGGGTGAGTGCAGGAGCTGTGAGGTCTTTCACAGACCTCGATCAGCCCTTCACTGAGGCTGTACAGTGCTGTATTGCGCTGTACAGTCTCTCTGGGGGGTGTATTTCTCCTGTAACTGGGGCTACTATGTCAGCCCCAGTTACAGGAGAAATTAATAGTGAAAAAAGTGTAAAATAAAAAATAAAAAAATAAAGTGTTAAAAAAAAGATTCCCCAAGTAAGGAATTAATATTATTTTTTTTAAATAGAAAAAATAAAATAAAATAGACATATTTGGTATTGTCGCGTCCGTGACGGTCGGCTCTATAAATATATCACATGATCGTCCTAGTCCTATAAACACCATTAAAAAAAAAATGTGTCAAAAAAAAACATTTTTGTCACCTTACATCACAAAAAGTGCAACACCAAGGGATCAAAAAGGCAAGTGTCCCACAAAATGGTACCAATAAAACTGTCACCTCATTCCGCAAAAAATGAGCCACTACATAAGAAAATTGCTCAAAAAATAAAAAAACTATAAAAATATCACATGACCTAACCTCTCGGGTGAACACCGTAAGAAAAAAAAACGGTGTAAAAAAAAGCAATTTTGTCACCTTACATCACAAAAAGTGCAACACCAAGTGATCAAAAAGGTGTATGTCCAATAAATTGGTACCAATAGAATCGTCACCTCATTCCTCAAAAAATTAGCCCCTACATAAGAAAATTGCTCAAAAAATAAAAAAACTATAGCTCTCAGAACATGGAGACACTAAAACATAATTTTTTTGGTTTCAAAAATGCTATTATTGTGTTAAAGTGAAATAAATAAAAAAAAGTATATATATTAGGTATCGCCGCATCCCTAACAACCAGCTCTATAAAAATATCACATGACCTAACCCCTCGGGTGAACACCGAAAAAAATAAAAATAAAACTGTGTCAAAAAAGCAATTTTTGTCACCTTACATCACAAAAAGTACAACACCAAGTGATCAAAAAGGCGTATGTCCCACAAAATAGTACCAATAAAACCGTCACCTCATCCCAGAAAAAATTGGCCCTTACATAAGAAAATCGCTCAAAAAAAAACTATAGCTCTCAGAACGTGGACACGTTCAAAAATGCTATTATTGTGTAAAACTTAAATAAATAGGAAAAAGTATACATATTAGGTATCGCCACGTCCGTAACGATCTGCTATATAAACTGAACCCCTCAGGTGAACTCTGTAAAAATAAATAAATAAAAACTGTGCTAAAACAACCAATTTTTTGGTCACCTTGCTCAATAAAGTGTTACAATGAATGATCAAAAAATCATATGTACCCAAAAATAGTACCAATAAAACTGGCACTTTATAACCTAGTTTCCAAAAGGGTCACTTCTTGGGAGTTTCTACTGTAAGGGTGCATCAGGGTGGCTTCAAATGGGACATGGCATCTAAAAACCATGTGGCTCTCTTTTTCTTCTGCGCCTTGCCGTTTGCCCATGCAGCAGTTTATGACCACATGTGGGGTGTTTCTGTAAACCGCTGAATCTGGGTAATAAATATTGAGTTTTGTTTGGCTGTTAACCATCAATGTATTAAAGAAAAAATTGGATTAAAATGGAAAATCTGCCAAGAAAGTGAAATAAAAAAAATTGATCTCCATTTTCCTTTAATTCTTGTGGAACGCCTAAAGGGTTAACAAAGTTTGTAAAATCGGTTTTAAGTAACTTGAGGGGTGTAGTCTCTACAATGGGGTCATTTATGGGGGTATCCACTATGGAGGCCCCACAAAGTGGCTTCTAAGCCTTCTAACGTCCTAAAAAAATAAAATGACATTTCCAAAATGATGGCAACATAAAGTAGACATATGGGGAATATTTTATGAGGTATCACTTTCTGTTTTAAAAACAGAGAAATAGAAATTTTGAAAATTGCGAATTTTTCGAAATTTTTGGTAAATTTGGGATTTTTTCATAAATAAAGGTGAAGTATATTGACTCAAATTTATGACTAGCATGAAGTACAATGTGTCACGAGAAAACAATCTCTGAATGGCTTGGATAAGTAAAAGCGTTCCAAAGTTATTACCACATAAAGTGAGATATGTCAGATTTGCAAAATTAGGCCTGGTCAGAAAGGGGGAAAATGGCCCGGATGTGAAGTCGTTAAGGGGGCCTACAACCTCATCCGTATTAAGTCAAGTGATGAATGTAAGATGGCTTTTATTATACCCGAAGGACATTTAGAGTACTTAGTGATCCCTTTTGGACTTTGCAATGTACCAGCCGTTTTTCAAGCCTTTGTTAATGACATCTTTAGGGATAATTTGGGATTATTCGTCATTGTGTACATTGATGACATTTTGATATTTTCTAAAGATGTTTAGTCCCACAGGGACCATCTGCGTACGGTTCTCAAAAGGTTCAGGGATAACTTCCTGTATGTGAATTTACCCAAGTGTTCTTTTGAGGTAGAACAGATCAGATTCCTTGGGGTGATTTTGTCACCTGCGGGCTTTCAGATGGATCCCGCCAAGGTGCAGGCGATACAGGATTGGGACCAGCCCAGGAACCTGAAGGCCCTTCAAAGGTTTTTCGGTTTTGCCAACTTCTTCTTGACCTTACTTGCAAAGTGGCAGATGTGTCTAGGTGGGGGGGGGGGGTCAATGCTGTTTCAGCATTTTCCAGCCTCAAGGAGGCTTTTGAGTCTGCCCCTGTCCTGTTCCAACACGACCTAGACAGGCCATTTGTGGTAGAGGTGGATGCTTCGGAGGTTGCGGTGGGGGCAGTGTTGTCCCAGAGGTCCGCTTTCCTCACACACCTCCGACCTTGTGCTTTCTTTTCTAGAAAGTTCTCAACCACAGAATTAAACTACAATATTGGTAACAGGGAGTTATTAGCCATTAAGGGGGCCAGACATCAGTTTGTGGTTCTCACTGACCATAAGAACTTAATTTACCTGGAAAATGCTAAAAATCTTGCAATTTAGCTTTTCTATTTCATTTATTCCTGGGTCAAAAACACATTCGAGCACATGCTCTATCCAGGAGTCTGTGCCCTGTCCAGCAAGAAGTGGCTTGTCCACCCCCTATTCTTTTCCCTGGAATGGTGGTCGCCTACACCAACGTCAAATGGGAGGTGATAAAGTCACAACATCTGGCTCCCACAGCATCAGTTAATCTGAGACTCCATATTTGTCACAACGAGGTGTGGGAGGGAACACCACACCAAACACAAGAGGGGGGAAGGTATCTGTCCTATAAGCTAGGGAGAGGAAAAGGTGACCACCTAATGAATCCTAACCCTAGCCCTGGCTGCTAACCGAAAGAACGGACCTCAGTGGTAGGACTGCTCATTCTCTGGAACCTAAAGCCTGACTTCCCCTGTAAAGCCCCGAGGTAGTGATAGGGCCCAGAAATGACACGATCTTTAAGCAGAAAGAACAGGGGTCTTGACTCAGACCAGATACTAGAAGGCAGAGGAAACAACACAAAACAAAAACAAAGGAATAAGACACTTAACTCCTGAAGTAGAAGAAAGAGCAGGAACACCAGAGGAGACAACACATACCAGCTCTTCCACTTATAAATGAAGCTATACACCACAGGGAGTGAAGGGAGTAGCCAGACTTAAATAGCAATGACCACTATGCTGCACCTGACTAGAGGTGTGGTCATTACCAACAACAATAAAGTGAAATTAAAAGAGGCTGTCAGGTGATATCACTTCCAGATAGCCTCTCTGACCTTCTAACACCTAGCCTGGGAGTGACCATGACAATATTATTCAGAGTTTCCATGATTCCGTGCTGGCCGGTCATCCAGGGGTAAAAGGGACAACACTGGTTAGGGGGGGTTTTGGTGGCCTTCCTTGGGGCAGGATGTTGTCGAGTTTGTCCGTTTATGTGAGGTGTGCGCCAGGAGTAAGGTACCTCGGTCTGCTCAGGCTGGCAAGCTCCTTATAACAAAACAATAACAAACACAAGTGCACTCTGCAATCTAACTAAACCCTCAAACTGATTTTAAAATTGAGAGATTAGTCAACATATCCTACGTTGTAGGACATGTCTAAGCCCGGGCACCACGCCAAGGTTTCTCAAGTAGCCCGGGACCTAACACTCTCCTACCTGAGCCGTATGGGCGATACCAGGAGCCAGTGGGCAAATTACAGGAGCATAAGGCCGACACACAAACAGCTCACCAGTTACCTCCAGCATGTGGCCATGCTTGCAATGGGAGGAGGGAGGAGTCTGCGAGTCCCACTCAAGACTGGCTGATATAGCCCAGGCTTCACAGGTGCACCTAAATGTGGCCTGTAGATGGAAAACAGGCACATTTGAATTGGAGTTTATACACCTCCAAGAATCTATATATACAAACTAAGAAGACAGGTTGGCATTAGCAGGAGCTGCTCAAACCCACATGCAGTTGTGCATATATATAGGGGAGCAAATCCTGCACTTGTGGCCCGTTGCTAATGGCAATCCCCATCAAAATGCATACGGTGGAGGATGCCCGAGGCGAACTACAAGTACCACAATAGACATCCTACACAAGGTAACAAGTGCGGATGTTGTAATTAATATAACAATATAACAAAACAATAACAAACACAGGTGCACTCTGCAATCTAACTAAACCCTCAAACTGATTTTAAAATTGAGAGATTAGTCAACATATCCTACGTTGTAGGACATGTCTAAGCAAGCTCCTTACCCTCCTTATTCCAGACCAGCCCTGGTTGCACATTTCAATGGATTTCATTACTGATCTCCCCATCTCTGAAGGCATGACCGTTATCTGGATTATTGTGGATCGGTTTTCCCGTCAGTGTCATCTCATCCCTCTTCCTTGGTTGCCTTCATCCCGGGATATTGTCAATGTGTTCATCAAAAATATGGTCAGGTTGCAGAGGGTTTATTGTAACATTGTGTCTGGCAGAGGCACACAGTTCATTTACAGGTTTTGGAAAGCCTTTTGTGTGCATATTGGGATGGATTTTTCTTTCTCATGGGCATATCATCCTTAGTCGAATGGTCTCACGAAAAAAAAAAAAACAGTCATTGGAGACTTATCTTAGGTGTTTCTGTTCAGATAACCAACTTGATTGGGGGATGTATCTACCGTTGAACGAGTTTGCCTTTAATAATAGGAATCATGAGTCTCTGGGTACGTCCCCCTTCTTCTGTAATTGTGGGTTTCATCCCAGGTCCCCAGCTTTCCTTAAGAGTTGTGAAAATATTCTGGGGGTTTCTGAGACCACTAATAGACTGAAGGGGTGTGGTAAGGGATTCGTCGGCAACTCCAAAAGGCAGTTTTCAAGCAGAAGGTTGCTGCCGACAAACGCCGGTCTCAGGGTGAGGATTTGAAAGTTGGAGACCTGATGTGGGTATCCACCAAAAATCTCAAACTCAAAGTGCACTGCTTTAAGCCCGCCTCCAGGTTTATCGGACCATTTACTATTCTGGAGGTAATCAATCGAGTTGCCTTTAGAATTAAACTCCCTGGGAATTTAAAGATCCCTAATGTGTTTCACAGATCCCTCCTTAAAAAACACAGGGAGCCTTTGGTGTCCCATACTCCTGCTGGTCCTGTTCTGGTCGATAGTCAGAAGGAGTATGAAGTTGAACAGGTTATTGACTCCCAAAAGGTCCAAAATTCGGTTCAGTACCTAATACATTTGAAAAGGTCATGGGTCAGAGAAGAGGTCATGAGTCCCTAAAAGGCGTATCCATGTCGATAAGTTGATTGCTGAATTCTAGTCTAGGCTTCCAGACAAACCATGTGGTGAGAGCCCAGAGGTCTCTCCTCCAGAGGGAGGTACTGTCAGGCAGCCAGGTAGACAGATGCAGTCTCACCGGAAGCATGTCACCAATCAAAGACATTTCTCTCATTCTCCCAGGTGTTCTCCGGCCCTCCAGCGGGACATCCCTCACCCCTCGCTGGCCACGAGGGGCGAGGTTTCACCCCTGGAGGGCGATGCTAGTAAAGGTTTGCGCTTTACGTGTGCACGTCACTCTGTGAGAACCACTCCTGATCTTGGTACTGCTGGGAGACGGGACACCGCCATTCCCAGCGCTGACACTGGTCAGGGGTTCCGGGACGCCGGACCCCTAGTGTCAGCTGTTGCCAGGGAACCTCTGTCGTCATGTCTCCTGACTTGGACATGTGGTGGGAGGTTCCTTTCTCTGCACAATCTCAGTCCTCACCTGTGTTTCCCTGGTCTGAGGGTGGAGATTGGGAGTGACCTCAGCAGTGTCAGGTGATCTGTGGAGTGATATGTAAACCTGGTCTTTTCCCCCACTCACTGCTGATTATTCAGTTACTTCCTAATTCTGGATCTTAAGCTATCTGGTGAGTGGTTTCTCTGGTTATTTACTTTGGCTTTGGTTTTGGTTGTATTCTGGTACTTGGGACCAGGCTTATGTTTACTGACCATACTTATGTTTCTCTATTGACCTTTGCATAGTGTCATGGTATTTAGTTTGGCCACCAGCCGCCCTGGTATTTGACACCTGGGAAGGGCGCTGCCAAAGTCCCCCTTTTCTGCTGGTGGCGGGTGAAGAGTACCCTGGCCCTCAAGAGTGTTCAGAGTGTGACAGCTTGACCAAAGTGTGTCTGGTATGCTGCGTTTGCTGACCGTCAGTTTGGCTTTATCGTTATATTAGCATTATAGTTGTAGATGATTTTGTGGCATTGTATAGAATGAAGTACTTTGCCCTTAATGTAGTTAAGACAAAAACATTTATTGCTAACTTTGGAAGTAATAAGGATAAAATATAAGAATAAGGCTGTACCGATGACTACTGATGAACATGGTGAACAATAGTTGAGGCCTAGGAGTAACATAATGTAATTATGGTGTTATACCATAATAAGGATTGTCGGGTTCATGTTGATAAGGTCTTTAAAAATAGGGAATGAGCAGATTAGAAGGACTTTCATGTGCTTCCAGGTCCGTGTGGCCACATGACAAAAGATAGGACATATCCTATCCACTGGATGCACCGCCAATGGGGCAAGTTGAGGCGATTGCCTTAGGCAGCACCAGATAGGGGAAAGAGGGGGGCAGCAGAAGAGCCATGGGCAATGAGCACTTCCATTGTGGGAACGCTTATCTCTACATATTCAGCTGCATCGCTGTACTCAGGACAGCAATAGAGTTGAATGCCGCGACGGGCCACGGTAACAATGTCTCCCTGGCCCACTCTTTCTTCTAATAGGCCTTAGTCCGAGTTCCTGTAGGCTATCAGAGGCTGGTGTCATATTATCAAGCTGCCTAATCCGAGCTGCATAAAGCTCAGGGCACAGATTAGAAGAAGTCTGTCTCTTGCACTGCATCCCTGACAGCAGAATGGCGGTAAGTATTAGAGTTTATTATTTTAATTTAACACCATGCTGTTGGGCCACAGTGGGGTGGGGGTCATTATTTTGTAACTGGAGAAAGCACTATGAGGACATTGCAGCTGTAAAAAGGAGCCTTTTTGTACTGCCACACATTATAAGGGGGCCACTATGGGGACATTTGCTCTACATGGGGCACTAAAATGGTTTTGTTTTTTTGTGCTGACACACGTCATAATGAAGCCTTTTTTGTATTAGCACACACAAGAGGGTATTTTTGTACTGCCACGCATTATAAGGGAGGATTTTTGTACTGGTGCTGTCATGGACGTCCCGGCGACAGTGAGTGGCAGGAGGTCTGTGAGACTGGCAACATGTGGTTTGATCTCACAGGTTTTCCTTGTGATTCAATAGGTGTATGTGTTGTTTCTGTTAATGGCCACACCCTTCAGGTGTTGCTTATGTGGTCATTTATCCTTCCTTATTTATAGTTGCTTCTCCCACTATGCTGTGTGGTTTATAGCTTCTGTGCCTGTGGATTGTTTGTGGTTGGATCTCGACTGATCCTGGTGTTTCTATAGCCTCTTTAAAGTTAAGTCTTTCTTTTCCCTTTTGTATTTTGTTTGGGTTCTGTGTGTTGCATTTCCCTATTGTTTGTATTAGGCCTAAAGTAGACTCCTGTTTGTCCTTTCTTTTAGAGAAACAGGTAGTCTAGTCCCTGCCATTAGTACCAGGGTCCTATAGGGCTAGATAGGTCTCTAGATATTCCTGCATATGAACTCACCTACCTTTGGGGTCTGCTTATACTGATAATCAGTCAATATTTTGGTTAGGGTTTTCACTAGGAGGTTTCCATCTTCCTTCCCTAGTTCTCAGGCCTGATTCCCTGCTTCCCTCCTCCCTCCAATGATCGGTGTGGTGTTTCCCTCCCACACCGAAGCGTGACATTATAAACTGCCAAAACCGTCATTTTTTGTTTGTTTGTGTGCAGCCATGGATCCTATTGCTGCACTGGCAGGTCAGCTGCAAGGGATGTCTTTGGAGGAAGATGACCTCCCCACGAGTGTCTCGCAGATGCAGAGATCACAGGCTGTTGGTCCTGGTGGTAGTGGTGGAGACCAGGCCTATCTGGAGTGTAAAGTTGCCCTCCCAGACAGATTCTCTGTGGGATGTGATAATTTAATTTTGCTTAGGGAGGCGTGCAAACTGTATTTTAGACTATATCCACACTCATCTGGGGATAAAAAAAAGCGAGTTGGTGTGGTTACTTCCTTGCTTAAAGGGGGATGCGCAGTCATGGGCTTTTTCTCTGCTGACCGGATCGCAATCTCTCCAGTAGGTAGATACAATTTTTGAAGCTTTGGGTCTTATCTATGATGATCCGGATCAGACCTCTTTAGCCAAAACCAAGCTGTGTGACCTTCGTCAGGGTGATTGTTCCACTGAGATTTATTGCTCTGAGTTTAGGAGGTGGGCTATGGATATGGAGTGGAACAATCCTGCCCTCCGTAGCCAATTTTGTCAAGGGTTATCAGAGAGGCCAAAGGACACTTTGGCCTTTCATGAAACCACAGTGTCTCTGGAGGCTGCTATGTCTCTGGCTATATGCATTGATAGACGACTGAGAGAGAGATCTAGGGGCCCTCACTCCCAGGATGTACTATCACATGTTGTATCATCCTCCTCTGATACTTTGGGTGAAGCTACTCCTGGGTTTATGTCTGGGGACGAACCCATGCAATTAGGGGGAGCTACTCCTGGATCCGCTTTTAAGCATACTGGTAATAGGAAGGGAGTATGTTTTTTCTGCAGACAGAAGGGACATTTTATCAGAGTATGTCCATACATTCAACAGCAAAAAGAAAAAAGAGGGACATTTAATTCCCATCTGACTCTTGGAGGGGTGAAAGGAGAGACAGAAAATGTGCATTTGTCTTTTACTGGTAGTACCCGATTTCTCCTGACTGCTGAGGTGGCGCTAAAGTAAAAAACTGTGGGGATTGAGGTGTTTATCGACAGCGGGGCTAGGGTGAACTTGATTGATGTTCAGTTTGTCCGTATGCACGGGTTGTCACCGAGTGCATCAGAAAAAAAAAACATTTCCATTTTTGCTATTGATTCTGCACCTCATACTCCGAAGTGTTTATCTCAAGTGGTGCATGATATCAGATTAAGAGTGGATGACTTTCATCAATAATTTATCTTGTGTTTTGTGTTGGAGGGTCTCTCTGCTCTGTTGGTTCTGGGTTTACCGTGGTTAATCAAGCACAATCCAACCATCGATTGGCAAGCTAGACAGATTCTGGATTAAGGTGATTATTGCATTGAAAATTGTCTGAATGCATCTTGTTGTGTTTTAACTACTAAGACATTATATCTGATTTTGTCGATGCAATTTCTGATGCCAGGATTTACCTCCGCATCGGGAATATGATTGTCCTATCAAACTTATTCCCGGGGCTAAGTTGCCAAAATCTAAATTGTATAACCTTTATGGACCTGAAAGACTGGCCATGAAAGAGTATATTGCTGAAAGTTTGGCTAATGGACACATAAGACCTTCCAAGTCTCCAGTGGCAGCAGCGTTCTTTTTTTGTGAAAAAAAAAGATGGAGGTCTTTGGTCATGTCTGGATTTCCGTGAACTCAATCGGATTACTGTCCATGATCCTTACCCTCTTCCTTTGATTCCTGATTTGTTTAACCAGATTGTTGGTGCCAAGGTGTTCTCCAAGTTGGACTTAAGGGGGGCATATAATCTGGTTAGGATCAAGGAAGGGGATGAATGGAAGACAGCTTTTAATACTCCTGAGGGGCACTTTGAGAACCTGGTCATGCCTTTTGGTTTGACCAATGCTCCTGCGGTTTTCCAGCTTTTTATGAATGACATTTTTCATCACCTTGTGGGGAGGTTTGCAGTCGTGTATTTGTATGACATTCTAATTAATTCTCCAGACATGGAGATACATCCTGATCACGTTAGACAGGTGTTACAGATCCTAAGAGATAATAAATTGTACGCAAAATTAGAGAAGTGTGTTTTTGCTGTACACGAGGTGCAGTTTTTGGGCTACCTGCTGTCATCTTACGGTTTTCGAATGGATCCAGAGAAACTACGTGCTGTATTGGACTGGGATCAACCAGAAAATCTGAAGGCTCTTATGCAGTTTTTGGGGTTCTCCAACTATTACTGAAAATGTATTCAGAACTATTCAACAATAGTAAAACCCTTAACTGACATGACTAAGAAAGGGACAGATGTTTCAGTGTGGTCTGATTCTGGGTTGCATGCCTTTTCTGTGATAATGGAATGCTTCTCTTCTTCCCCTATATTGGTGCAGCCGCATTTCTTTCATTTTGGAAGTGGACACGTCTGAGGTGGGGGTAGGAACAGTTATATCGCAGGCCCTGACACCAGGTAAATGGCAGCCCATGTGCCTTTTTCTCAACAAAAAAAAACTCTCTTCTGCAGAGAGAAATTATGATGTGGGTAACAGAGAGTTACTGGCCATTAAGTTGGCTTTTGAGGAATGACATCATTGGTTTGAAGGGGAGATTCATCCGATCACAGTGTTCACTGATCACAAAATCCTGGCTTACCTGGAGTCAGCTAAACGACTGAACCCGAGGCAGGCCAGATGATCTTTGTTTTTCACCAGATTCTATTTCAATGTCACCTATCGTCCTGCGGTTAAAAACATCAAGGCAGATGCCTTGTCACATAGTTTTCCTGAAGGTGGTGATTTAGAAAATCCAAGTCCTATACTTTTGGAAGGGGTGGTTATATCCGCTCTTTGCCCTGACCTAGAGATGAAGGTGTTAGAGGCCCAAGGAGACACACCAGATTCTTGCCCCTCTGGGAAACTGTTTGTGCCATCAGAATTGCGTCACAAGGTGTTTGAGGAACATCACTGTACAGTTCTTACGGGACAACCCTGGAAGCAGATCCACTGCCGAGCTCACCTCTCATTGATTCAGGTGGCCAGGGTTGCGTAAGTGTGTTGAGGACTATGTGTCAGCCTGTAGTACCTGTGCACGCACTAAGGTGACACATACTCGTCCTTCAGGATCTCTACTTCCATTGCCCATCCCGTCCAGACCATGGACTCACTTATCCATGGATTTTATCACTGATCTACCTAACTCTTCAGGAAAGACAGTTATTTGGTGGTAGTTGATTGCTTTTTTAAAATGGTGCACTTTAAAGAGTTGCCGGGCCTACCTCATGCTAAAACACATGCACAAGTGTTTGATGACAACATTGTGAAAGTCCATGGCATTCCCTCTGACGAGGTCTCGGATCATGGGACTCAGTTTGTTTTCAGATTCTGGAAGGTGTTCTGTACTTGACTGGGGGTACAACTGTCTTTTTTTCCGGCTTTTTATCCTCAGTCAAACAGACAGACGGAGCGCACTAATCTGAGTCTGGAGACTTACCTGAGATGTTTTGTATCTGAGAACCAAGAGAAGTGGTCTTCGTTTTTGTCTTTGGTAGAGTTTGCCATAAATAATCGTAGACGGGAGTCCACTTGGAAGTCGCCTTTTTTGCGGTATATGGGTTTCACCCACAGTTTGGCACATTTTCCGATTCAGATACTTCTGGTATCCCTGAGGCGGAAACTCTTTTCGGCATCATTATCATCTATATGGAGGAAAATATAAGATAACTTGATTTCTATGGGCAACAAGTGTATATGTGTGGCTGACAGGACCTAAGAGTGGGTGATTCTGTGTGGCTGTCCACAAGAAACATTAAGTTGAAGGTACCTTCTTGGAAGTTGGGTCCAAAGTTTATTGGTCCATATAAGATCACTGCCATTATTAATCCTGAAGCTTTTCATCTTGAACTTCTTAAGGCCTTGAAAATTCATAATGTGTTTCATAAATCTTTGTTGGTGGACGATAGTTTGGAATTTCAGATCGCCAAGATAATTGACTCTTCAGGATCTTGTTCACTGGAAGAGTTATGGACCAGAGGAGAGTATGTGGGTACCGGCATATGATGTAAATGCCAGTCATTTGGTGAAAGCTTTTCACAGATCTCAACCGGATAAGGTCGGTCCTGGGTGCCCGGAGGTCACCCGTAGAAGGGGAGGTACTGTCACGGACATACCGAGACATACGGACATCCCGGCATTAATGATGAATGAAATCTATGCCAGCTCTGGTGAAAGTGTCAAGGATGCTATCCTGCAGCACAATATAACACGTTTTTACAGGAAGAGGCATCATTCAAGGCGTTTTTCATCCATCACACCTATTGAAAAATGGTCCTTATTTGAAGTATAATAGTAATATAACAGTCCTCTCATGCAGGAAAGTGTGTAACACCTATACATCATGTATAATAATCAAATTCCATTGATATATATATATATTTTTAAAGAATTAAAATAACAGAATTAGCATTCCATTCTACAATTTGATTCTGACTGGACATTTTTCCCTTAAAGGCTGTGCTCTTGTAGTTATCAGTGTGAGATGAACTTTATAATAATACAAATGATCACCTGTGAAGAACATTTCACTTCATCTTTGTCGTGTAATGCAAAGCATTGATCCAAACTCCAGAGGACAAGTTGGAAGAAACTAAATATTATAAATGACTGTTCCATCAATCAGTTGCATTAACTGTTTAGAATCCTCTGGATATGAAAAAAGAAAGGAGAAAAAAATATGAGTTTTCAGTTGAAACTGCAATGATGTTGGTTTTATAAGCTTAATATAGTTAAGTCAGTGAAGTTTTGTTTATTTCTCCTTTAAAACATCTAGCCATTTTCTTGCTAAGAACTCTGGTTTTGGGATTTGAGAGGGAAAGGAAGGTTAACTGAAAAGCACAATTTCTTATGCCTGCTCCTAATTGCATGCATTAAGCAACTCTTATTGATCGTGTTATGATTTGGAGGAAATCTGTCAGTGTACTGTCAGCTTTGAATTGATTTTTCTTCTTCGCCTCTGGGAATGTAATATTACTCATATAATTACTGCTATCAGTGTATTTTTACAGTCTCTTCTGACAGTACTTGCACACTGAAAGACAAGTAATTTCTTCCTCAGTTTTATGTCACATTCCTCACCAAAGGGTTTATTGGTATTATTGACAAATGAATTAGCATTTTTAAGTAAGAAGCAGTTTCTACAGTCTTTGCTGTATGTTACATTGTTATAACCAGTTTCTTTAGTTGCTCACACCAGAGATGACAGAATAGTACAGTACATCATTGGATCTTCACTGCTAGATTTGAAATTTCTTACTTCAGTTAATTTATTAATAATTCAATCCGAGTGGGAAATAATATAGTTTTTTTAAAATATTTTTATGAATAAAACAATATTTTCCATACAAATACATATCCAGATCATTATTACTTTATAACTTTTTAACCCAACCTCATAATGACCCTCCCTACCCACCCTTCCACTGCGGTGCATCTCTCCAGAAAGAGGGGGAAGTCAAGAGGAAGAGGTTTAAAATTTCATATCCCCCCATTTCCTGATCCATTTTTCCTCAATATTTCTTTGGTGGTAAAGAACTTTTTTGTATCTTTTTATCTTGTTTACCAAGTTGAGCCATATAGTCACATTTGGGATTTCCCGAGAAAACCACACCCATGTAATCAACAGTCTTGTCAAGAAGATTACATTTATCAGAAGAATCTTTTTTTATTTATAGCAGTTTACCCTAGAAAAATCACCCAATATCCAGCACTCCACCATAAAAGGAATCACAACTTTCAATTTTTTCACAACGTGGGCAATTAGATGTACTCCTTAAGCCACATTTGGTAAGCCACAGTGGTGTAATGTAAACTCTATGTAAAATATTAAATTGAACAAAAATGTGATTAAAATTGTGAGACACTAATCTTCGGTTGGACAATATAATCTCCCAATCATCTGCTTGTAATGTTGAACATTTAGCTCCCCAGGCCTTTTGTCCAGGAGAGCATGTGTTATTAAATAGTGTTTAAACTAATAATCTTAACCTTGTGACTTATATTCCCCATTAATTGATTTAACCCCTTAAGGATACGGCCATATTTCACCTTAAGGACCAGGCCATTTATTGCAAATCTGACCAGAGTCACTTTATGTGGTGATAACTTTAAAATGTTTTTACTTATCTAGGCCATTCTGAGACTGTTTTTTTCATCACATATTGTACTTCATGACACTGGTAAAATGAAGTTAAAAAAAAAATCTTTTTTTATTTATAAAAATATACCAAATTTACAAAAATTTTGCAAAAATTAGCAAATTTGCAAGTTTCAATTTCTCTACTTCTAAAATACATAGTAATACCTCCAAAAATAGTTATTACTTTACATTCCCGATATGACTACTTCATGTTTGGATCATTTTGGGAATGCCATTTTAGTTTTTGGGGACGTTACAAGGCTTAGAAGTTTAGAAGCAAATCTTGAAAATTTTCAAAAACCCAATTTTTAGGAACCAGTCCAGGTCTGAAGTCACTTTGTGAGGCTTACATAATAGAAACCACCCAAAATTACCCCATTCTAGAAACTACACCCCTCAAGGTATTAAAAACTGATCTTACAAACTATATTAAACCTGTAGGTGCTCCACAAGAGTTTTTGGCAAATGGAGATGAAATTTCAGAATTTAAATTTTTTGCCAAATTTTCAATTTTTATCCATTTTTTACACTAACAAAGCAAGTGTTAACAGCCAAACTAAACTCTATATTTATTGCCCTGACTCTGCGTATTACATAAACACCCCATATGTGGTCGTACACTACTGTACGGCCACACGGCAGGGCGTAGAGGGAAAGGAGCGCTGTGTGGTTTTTGGAAGGCAGATTTTGATGGACTGTTTAATTTACACCATGTACCATTTGAAGCCCCCCTGATACACCCCTACAGTGGAAACTCCCTAAAAGTGACCCTATTTTGGAAACTACACCCCTCAAGGTATTCAAAACGGATCTTACAAACTATATTAACCCTTTAGGTACTTCACAAGAGTTATTGGCAAATGGAGATGAAATTTCAGAATTTCCATTTTCTGCCAAATTTTCCGTTTCCACTCTATATTTATTGCCCTGACTCTGCGGTTTACAGAAAAACCCCATATGTGGTCGTACACTACTGTACGGCCACATGGCAGGGCATAGAGGGAAAGGAGCGCCATGTGGTTTTTGGAAGGCAGATTTTGATGGACTGTTTAATTTACACCATGTGCCATTTGAAGCCCCCCTGATGCACCCCTACAGTAGAAACTCCCTTACATTTTTGTGAGCTAAGGTTACCAAAAATATAAATTCTGAAATTTCATCTCCATTTGTAATAAACTGTTGAGGAACACCTAAAGGGTTAATAAAGTTTTTAAAATCAGTTTTGCATACATTGAGGGGTGTAGTTTCTTAGATGGGGTCACTTTTATGGAGTTTCTACTCTAGGGGTCCATCAGGGATTTTTCAAATAGGACATGGTATCAAAAAAAAAAGGTCATCAAAATCTGCCTTCCAGAAGCCATATGGCATTCCTTTCCTTCTGTGCTGTGCTATTTGGTCATACAGCAGTTTACGACCACATATGGGGCGTTTCTGTGAACTGCAGAAACAGGATAATAAATATTAAGTTTTGTTTGGCTTTTAACCTTTGCTTTGGTACCGGAAAAAAATGATTAAATGGAAAATGTGCCAAAAATAGCTGTTTTGGGACCATTTTAAATATTCTTGTGTTAATCTGGGGAGTTAGGTCATGGGGTATTTTTATAGAGATTCTTTCAGACGCGGCAATACCAAATATGTCTACTTTTTTACATTTATTTATGTTTTACCCTATATTATCCTTTTATAAACCCCAAAAAAAAACATTTTAGTAAAAAGAGTCATTTTTTTGGTTTTTGTTTTTAGCCGATTATCTTAGGTAGGAGCTCATTTTTTGCGGGATGAGGGGACGGTTTTATGGGCACTATTTTGGGGCTAATATGACTTTTTGATCGCTTGCTATTACACTTTTTTTTTTTGACCGTGTTAATCTGGGGGGTTAGGTCATGGGGTATTTTTATAGAGGAGATTCTTACGGATGCGGCGATACCTAATATGTCTACTTTTTTATTTATTTTAGTTTTACTAAATATCATTTTTGGAAAAAAAAATGTTTTTTGGTGTCTCAAGTCTGAGAACCATAGTTTTTTTTTTTCGATAGTCAGTGACTAAATTGGGGAAGGGGATTATAAATTTAGAACTCCATGGAAGTGTGGTACTCCCTGAAGCAACCAATAATGCAGAGGCACGGATGATCGGGGAACGTGTCACACTGAGTGGTGGTGTCCTTTCGTATCCCCGTCCTGTGACACTGCATCTTTTTTGGTATGAGGGACCACACCTGGAAAGTGTTAGCCAGAGACGATCCGGGCGCCTCAAGTTCCCGAGGTACTCCAGCTGCTATTTCCCGGTCAGAATAGATCAGGGCCTTGAGGACAGCCTCATAGAACTGAAGGAATTTCCCTGTGCTGCCAGCGCTCTGGGACAGTACAAAAGAGTTGTACACGGCAAACTGCACCAAGTAGACCGCAACTTTTTTGTACCATGCCCGGGTTTTGCGCATGGCGTTATATGGCTTAAAGACTTGATCAGAGAGATCAACTTCTCCCATATACCGATTGTAGTCGATGATACAATCGGGCTTGAGGACCGTTGCCACGGTACCTTGCACAGGGACAGGGGTGATGCCGTTACCGTGAATTGTGGACAGTACAAGGACATCCCTCTTGTCCTTATATCTGACCAGCAGCAGGTTTCCACTGATAAGGGCACGGGTCTCACCCCTGGGGACAGGTACCTGGAGGGGGTAGGTAGGGAGGCCGCGCAGATTTTTCCACACGGTCCCACAAGCCGACATGGATCTGGCGGAGAGGGACTGGAACCCTTATCTAGCAGTGGGTGCATAAGGTCCCACACAGGTTTCCCGCTAACACCCATAGTGGGTGGACATTCTGGGGGTTGAATACGGGAATCTCGCCCCGCGTTCACACAAAACTTGTAAGTGTACCCTGAGGTACTCTCACAAAGTTTGTACAGCTTCACGCCATACCTCGCCCGCTTAGAGGGAACATACTGGCGGAAAATGAGTCTCCCCTTGAAACCAATGAGAGACTCATCAACCGTGACCTCCCTTCCAGGTACATAGGCCTCCACAAATTTGGCCCCAAAGTGATCGATGACCGGCCTGATTTTGTACAGGCGGTCATAGGCAGAATCACCCTGGGGGGGACATGCTGCATTATCTGCATAATGCAGGCATTTCCGGATGGCCTCAAACCGGGTACGTGTCATGGCCATACTGTAGAGTGGGGTCTGGTAGAGGACGTTCCCACTCCAGTACTGCCTGACACTAGGTTTTTTGACTAGGCCCATGTGCAGCATGAGGCCCCAAAACGTCCTCATCGCGGCTGCACTGACCGGAGTCCAGCCACCGGCCCTAGCCAAAAGGGAGCCTGGGTGTTGAGCAATGAACTGTTGCGCATACAGGTTTTACAAAGTGGTCACTGAAAAAAAAACTAAAGTAGTCGTATTCAGTGAAGCCCACTGTGGAAATTTGGATTCCTGGTTAGCCTACAAAATTAGGAATCGCAGGCTCAAAATACTCTGGGGTACACCAGACAAGTTCACCGGCAGGGGGACTGATCTGGTGGGCCGGAAAACTAGTACGAGCCTCAGAGCTGCTCCGCCGCCTTGGGGGCTCATCATCATTGCTAGATGATGAGGAGGACGCAGATGACAACAGGAAAGTGGGGTCATCCTCCTCCTGACTGGGGCTCTCAGACTCGGAGGCAAGCAGGGCGTATGCCTTCTCGGTCGAGAACAACCGGCGGGCCATAGGGCAGTGTGTGTGATTGTGTGGAAAATTTTATTCAGTGTGCGTGTTTGTGGGGGCACAGGTGTTCGCGAACTTTGCCCTACAGTTAAAAAAATTCTAAAATAATGAAAAACTAACAAAATAAATTTCAAAAAAAGTGTAAAAAAAAAATAAAAATAAGAAAGTTGAACATGCGCTGTGGGGTGGGGTGGGCGATGCGCTAACAGTGGCCGGACGCAAAAAAAAAAGAAAAAAAGAAACAAAAAAACTTTCTCCCCCAAAAAAAGTGGGAGGGGGAGGGGGAGGTGGGGGCAAGCTGCAGCACCCCTGGGGGATTCTAGGGTCACACAGCTAAGTGCTGTTTACCCCAGACACCCGATCAAGGTGCTAAAAGTGCTTTAGAAAAAAAACAACTTTTTCCCCCTATCTATCCCTCACTATCCCTGCCGAAATCGCCTATCCCTACCTGTCCCTACAGACTACAGTGCCTGATGGCACAAAAAGCTTTTTTTGGGCAGCACAGCTGGAGCTCCACTCTCTCCCGCTCTACGGACCTGTATGAGCGGGAGAGGAGTTCCGGCAATTCAAATTCGCCGCTCTGCCCGCCCAGCCTCCCTGCCAGTCAATCAGATGCAATCCTGAGAGGTGGCGTGACCGCCACCTCTCAGGATCGCAGGACGATGATTGATGGTGTATTATCACACCACCGATCACCGTCCTTTCCGAGTTATCGGGTCATCAGAGACCCGAATAACCCGGAAACGCAGCAAACCGCATGTCTGAATTGACCTGCGGTTGGCTGCGATCACCGACACGGGGGGGTCACAGGACCCACCTGGGAATTGTCCTACGGTGCCTGCTGATTGATTTCAGCAGGCACCGAGTCCGATCACCACCGGCCGCGCGGTGGTGATCGGAACTACACATGACGCACCGGTACGTCATGTGTCCTTAGGTACCGGGACATCATGCCGTACCGGTACATCATATGTCCCTAACAGGCTAAGGGTGTAGAAGTATTTACCTGTAGTAGAGATTTTTCTTTAATACTGTGCAGTGCCAAACGTAGCCTAAACCAAGATAAATTACTTATATTCTCTCTTTGTGCTAACTCAAGAAATTTTCCCCATTCCTCACTACCTGTGCCACATACAAAATATTATTTTTTTGCCAATAGTGATCCCCTACCAATTCATCTAACACCTGTAAATGATAATTATGCAATAAGGGGGTACAAACCAAAGAGCCCTTTATTCCCATCCAGCCTCTAATAGTACACCAGGACTAACTAAACAATTTCCCAGCCTCTCTGTAGTTCTGTTGTATATCAGACAGCTGACCGGATTCCAATAGGGTGAACATGTTATCATAGAAAGATATATTCACCAGGATCCTACATGACCCAACTGTGCAACTATAAAATAACCTTTATAGAAAGGGAGGTTCAACCCTCCCATTTCTATTGACTTGAAGGTAATCCAGTTTAAGTCTTACATGCTTTCTTCCCCAAGTTGTTATTAATTCTCTCCGTTAATTAAAAAAAAATCCATATTGGGGTGTTCCTCAAAATATATAAAAACTGGTGTAGAATCACCATCTTAATTAGGGATATTCTATTGGCTCTATATTGAGGGAGTCTAAGCTATGTTGTAATTTTTTATCTTGCTTTACTTATCAATGGGATCAAATTAAGATGCAAAAATCTTCAATCTTAGGGGATAACCTCATACCCAAATATTCAAAGGAATCATAGATCTTCAAGATGTTTAGGGGCCCCTCATTAGAGATGTCCCGAACTATTCGCCGGCGAACAGTTCCCGGCGAACATCGCTTGTTCGCGTTCGCCGCAGCCGGCGAACATATACGATGTTCGGTCCGCCCCCTATACGTCATCATTGAGCAAACTTTGACCTTGTACCTCACAGTCAGCAGACACATTCCAGCCAATCAGCATACCCTCCCTCCCAGACCCTCCCACCTCCTATCAAAAAGCAAGGACTGTGTCCATCTTAGATTCATTCTGAAGCTGCAGTGTTAGTTAGAGCAGGGAGAGTGCTGCTGCTGCTGAATTAATTGGGAAATTGTTAGCTAGGCCAGTGTTCTGTGTCCACTCCAGACTCAAAGACAGCGTCCTGACAGCACCCCAAAAAGCCCTTTTTAGGGCTGGTACATCGGTCTGCTTTTTTTATATTTTTATATATATATATATATATATATTGCAGTTGCCTGTCAATGTGTGAGAGGCCACAGGCCCACAGACTGTACTGTGTGCACACTACTCATATCGGGTGGCACAGTACCTTGCAGATAAAAAAGTCATTTAATGTTTTCTCTGTAATATAATTGCAGTTGCCTGCCAGTGTGTGTCAGGCCCACAGACTGTACTGTGCCCACTGCCAGTGCCCACCACTCATATAGGGTGGCACAGTACCTTGCAGATAAAAAAGTCATTAAATTTTTTCTCTGTAATATAATTGCAGTTACCTGCCAGTGAGTGTCAGGCCCACAGACTGTACTATGCCCACTGCCCACCACTCATATCGGGTGGCACAGTAGCTTGCAGATAAAAAATTCATTAAATTTTTTCTCTGTAATATAATTGCAGTTGCCTGCCAGTGAGTGTCAGGCCCACAGACTGTACTGTGCCCACTGCCCACCACTCATATTGGGTGGCACAGTACCTTGCAGATAAAAAAGTCATTTAATTTTTTCTCTGTAATATAATTGCAGTTGCCTGCCAGTGTGTCAGGCCCACTGACTGTACTGTGCCCACTGCCAGTGCCCACCACTCATATCGGGTTGCACAGTACCTTGCAGATAAAAAAGTCATTTAATTTTTTCTATGTAATATAATTGCAGTTGCCTGCCAGTGTGTCAGGCCCACTGACTGTACTGTGCCCACTGCTAGTGCCCACCACTCATATCGGGTTGCACAGTACCTTGCAGATAAAAAAGTCATTTAATTTTTTCTCTGAAATATAATTGCAGTGTCCTGCCAGTGTGTGTCAGGCCCACAGACTGTACTGTGCCCACTGCCCACCACTCATATCGGGTGGCACAGTACCTTGCAGATAAAAAAGTCATTTAATTTTTTCTCTGTAATATAATTGCAGTTGCCTGCCAGTGTGTCAGGCCCACTGACTGTACTGTGCCCACTGCCAGTGCCCACCACTCATATCGGGTTGCACAGTACCTTGCAGATAAAAAAGTCATTTAATTTTTTCTCTGAAATATAATTGCAGTTGCCTGCCAGTGTGTGTCAGGCCCACAGACTGTAGTGTGCCCACTGCCCACCACTCATATCGGGTGGCACAGTACCTTGCAGATAAAAAAGTCATTTAATTTTTACCCTTTAATATAATTGCAGTTGCCTGCCAGTGTGTGTCAGGCCCACAGACTGTACTGTGCCCACTGCCAGTGCCCACCACTCATATCGGATGGCACAGTACCTTGCAGATAAAAAAGTCATTTAATTTTTTCTCTGTAATATAATTGCAGTTGCCTGCCAGTGAGTGTCAGGCCCACAGACTGTACTGTGCCCACTGCCCACCACTCATATCGGGTGGCACAGTACCTTGCAGATAAAAAAGTCATTTAATTTTTTTCTCTGTAATATAATTGCAGTTGCCTGCCAGTGTGTGTCAGGCCCACAGACTGTACTGTGCCCACTGCCCACCACTCATATCGGGTGGCACAGTACCTTGCAGATAAAAAAAGGCATTTAATTTTTTCTCTGTTATATAATTGCAGTTGCCTGCCAGTGAGTGTCAGGCTCACAGACTGTACTGTGCCCACTGCCCACCACTCATATCGGGTGGCAGAGTACCTTGCAGATAAAAAAGTCATTTAATTTTTACCCTTTAATATAATTGCAGTTGCCTGCCAGTGTGTGTCAGGCCCACAGACTGTACTGTGCCCACTGCCAGTGCCCACCACTCATATCGGGTGGCAGAGTACCTTGCAGATAAAAAAGTCATTTATTTTTACTCTTTAATATAATTGCAGTTGCCTGCCAGTGTGTGTCAGGCCCACTGACTGTACTGTGCCCACTGCCAGTGCCCACCACTCATATCGGGTGGCACAGTACCTTTCAGATAAAAAAGTCATTTCATTTTTTCTCTGTAATATAATTGCAGTTGCCTGCCAGTGTGTGTCAGGCCCACTGACTGTACTGTGCCCACTGCCAGTGCCCACCACTCATATCGGGTGGCACAGTACCTTTCAGATAAAAAAGTCATTTCATTTTTTCTCTGTAATATAATTGCAGTTGCCTGCCAGTGTGTGTCAGGCCCACTGACTGTACTGTGCCCACTGCCAGTGCCCACCACTCATATCGGGTGGCACAGTACCTTGCAGATAAAAAAGTCATTCAATTTTTTCTCTGTAATATAATTGCAGTTGCCTGCCAGTGAGTGTCAGGCCCACAGACTGTACTGTGCCCACTGCCCACCACTCATATAGGGTGGCACAGTAGCTTGCAGATAAAAAAGTCATTACATTTTTTCTCTGTAATATAATTGCAGTTACCTGCCAGTGAGTGTCAGGCCCACAGACTGTACTATGCCCACTGCCCACCACTCATATCGGGTGGCACAGTACCTTGCAGATAAAAAAGTCATTAAATTTTTTCTCTGTAATATAATTGCAGTTGCCTGCCAGTGAGTGTCAGGCCCACAGACTGTACTGTGCCCACTGCCCACCACTCATATCGGGTGGCACAGTACCTTGCAGATAAAAAAGTCATTTAATTTTTACCCTTTAATATAATTGCAGTTGCCTGCCAGTGTGTGTCAGGCCCACAGACTGTACTGTGCCCACTGCCAGTGCCCACCACTCATATCGGGTGGCAGAGTACCTTGCAGATAAAAAAGTCATTTAATTTTTACCCTTTAATATAATTGCAGTTGCCTGCCAGTGTGTGTCAGGCCCACTGACTGTACTGTGCCCACTGCCAGTGCCCACCACTCATATCGGGTGGCACAGTACCTTGCAGATAAAAAAAGCCATTTAATTTTTTCTCTGTAATATAATTGCAGTTGCCTGCCAGTGAGTGTCAGGCTCACAGACTGTACTGTGCCCACTGCCCACCACTCATATCGGGTGGCAGAGTACCTTGCAGATAAAAAAGTCATTTAATTTTTACCCTTTAATATAATTGCAGTTGCCTGCCAGTGTGTGTCAGGCCCACAGACTGTACTGTGCCCACTGCCAGTGCCCACCACTCATATCGGGTGGCAGAGTACCTTGCAGATAAAAAAGTCATTTAATTTTTACTCTTTAATATAATTGCAGTTGCCTGCCAGTGTGTGTCAGGCCCACTGACTGTACTGTGCCCACTGCCAGTGCCCACCACTCATATCGGGTGGCACAGTACCTTGCAGATAAAAAAGTAATTTAATTTTTTCTCTGTAATATAATTGCAGTTGCCTGCCAGTGAGTGTCAGGCTCACAGACTGTACTGTGCCCACTGCCCACCACTCATATCGGGTGGCACAGTACCTTGCAGATAAAAAAGTCATTTAATTTTTACCCTTTAATATAATTGCAGTTGCCTGCCAGTGTGTGTCAGGCCCACAGACTGTACTGTGCCCACTGCCAGTGCCCACCACTCATATTGGGTGGCAGAGTACCTTGCAGATAAAAAAGTCATTTAATTTTTACTCTTTAATATAATTGCAGTTGCCTGCCAGTGTGTGTCAGGCCCACAGACTGTACTGTGCCCACTGCCAGTGCCCACCACTCATATCGGGTGGCACAGTACCTTTCAGATAAAAAAGTCATTTCATTTTTTCTCTGTAATATAATTGCAGTTGCCTGCCAGTGTGTGTCAGGCCCACTGACTGTACTGTGCCCACTGCCAGTGCCCACCACTCATATCGGGTGGCACAGTACCTTGCAGATAAAAAAGTCATTACATTTTTTCTCTGTAATATAATTGCAGTTGCCTGCCAGTGAGTGTCAGGCCCACAGACTGTACTGTGCCCACTGCCCACCACTCATATAGGGTGGCACAGTAGCTTGCAGATAAAAAAGTCATTAAATTTTTTCTCTGTAATATAATTGCAGTTACCTGCCAGTGAGTGTCAGGCCCACAGACTGTACTATGCCCACTGCCCACCACTCATATCGGGTGGCACAGTACCTTGCAGATAAAAAAGTCATTAAATTTTTTCTCTGTAATATAATTGCAGTTGCCTGCCAGTGAGTGTCAGGCCCACAGACTGTACTGTGCCCACTGCCCACCACTCATATAGGGTGGCACAGTACATTGCACGGTGCACGCGCAGTGCCCCAAATTGGAAGTAAGAGGACCGACCAACCATCTTTTTACATCTCCCGGTTCCTAAAATCTATTTCATACACCGGCCCCTGATAGGGGACAAAACAGAGATTAAAATTGTAAGAACAGATTTTTTTTAATAAAAAAAAAAAAGAGGACAGCCTCTGCGGAGCTGAGTATTTTTTGGCTGCGTTAATGAATGCTCATGCACAATGGCTGTAGGCTCATGCGTCCTTTTGCAGAGGTGACAAACCTGGTCAGTCAAACCCAAGGCAACATCATCGACCTCATCCCATATGTGTTTTTTCTGGAGCGTGCACTGCGAAGAGTGCTCGATCAGGCCGTAGATGAGCATGAAGAGGAAGAGTTGTGGTCACCATCACCACCAGAAGCAGCCTTGTCGTCGTTGATTGTTGGACCTGCTGCAACGCAGAGAGAGGAATTTGAAGAAGAGGAGTCAGAGGAGGAAGGTGGCTTTGAGGAGGTGGAAGTCCAACCACAGCAGGCGTCTCAGGGGGGCTTGTTGTCACCTTTCGGGGACCCTTGGTGTTGTATGTGGCTGGGTGGAGGAAGAGACCTTCAATGATGTCAGTGAGGACAAGCAACGGGACATGGCTAGCTTGGTATCTAACCTTGTGCAAATGGGGAGATTGCGGTTGTGCAAATGGACTGTTTGCGGTGCGTTAAATGGGGAGTTTGGTCTGTCAGAGTTTGGTCTGTCACTGTGAAGCGGGCGTAACCCTTACACTACCTGATCGATACAACATCATACCTGATCGTATACACACACTGGATGTTTTAAAGCACGTTATTCCAAACAATTTAGGACTGTTAGGTGATTTATGCCCTTTATGGATTAAGACCCGACTCTGCGTTAACTACGTAATTTTCCATGGGAGTTTTGCCATGGATCCCCCCCCCCCCCCCCCCCCCGGCATGCCACAGTCCAGGTGTTAGTCCCCTTGAAACAACTTTTCCATCATTATTGTGGCCAGAAAGAGTCCCTGTGGGTTTTAAAATTAGCCTGCCTATTGAAGTCTATGGCGGTTCGCCCGGTTCGCCCGTTCGTGAACACTTGCAGAAATTTGCGTTCGCCGTTCGCGAACGGAAAATTTTATGTTCGCAACATCTCTACCCCTCATTGGGAAGCTAAAGTCTGTCTATAGGCATGAGAGTGTTTTTTGACCAATTAATATCAAGACCTGAATCTTCACCAAAGGATTTGACTATCTGAATAATTCTTAGAAGTGTAGTGTTAGTATTATGTATAAAAAATAATACATCATCTGCATATAAAGAAATACGATCCTCTCTTCCCAATGTCCCAAACCATTCAATCACAGAGTTTTGCCTTACCCTAGCAGCAAGAGGCTCAATATATATATATATATCAAATATTAATGGGAAAAGAGGACATCCTTGGCGAGTACCTCTATTCAATATAAAAACTATTTGTCAAGCTCCCATTAATATTTAAACTAGCCTTGGGGGATTTATACAAAAGCTTAACCATGTTTATAAACCTGACTCCAAATCCACTCCACCCTATCAAAGGCCTTTAAGGCATCCAACGACAGGATGGAGTGAGAGATCCTCCCAGGGGATTGTATATTTGCATACAGGTGATGCAAATTATAGTGCGTACCCTTATTGTGAATGAATCCATTCTGGTTAGAATGTATGATTGATGTAATAACATTAGCAAGTCTTGTAGCAAGAACCCTTGAAAGAAGCTTTACATTGGTGTTTAATAAGGAAATCGGCCTATATGTCTCTACATCTAAGGGCTCTTTCACACTTGCGTTCTTTTCTTCCGGCATAGAGTTCCGTCGTCGGGGCTCTATGCCGGAAGAATCCTGATCAGGATTATCCCCATGCATTCTGAATGGAGAAAAATCCGTTCAGGATGCATCAGGATGCATCAGCTTTTTCTGAATGGTTACCATGGCTGCCGGGACGCTAAAGTCAGTAAAGTGTAGTGGGGAGCAGTATACTTACCGTCCGTGCGGCTCCCCGGGCGCTCCAGAGTGACGTCATTCTGGAGCACCCCGGGAGCCGCACGGACTGTAAGTATACTGCTCCCCCGCTCCCCACTACTACTATGGCAGCCAGGACTTTAATAGCGTCCTGGGTGCCATAGTAACACTGAACGCATTTTGAAGACGGATCCGTCTTCAAATGCTTTCAGTTCACTTGCGTTTTTCCGGATCCGGCGTGTAATTCCGGCAAATGGAGTACAAGCCGGATCCGGACAACGCAAGTGTGAAAGAGGCCTTAGGGATATTTGACTTTTTTTAATATTAGTACTAGCAGAAGGACCCGTCTTTGCACGGGTATATTTCATCTATTTCATTTAATGTTTCTGTGTGTCGTTAAAAGATATTGACAGTATCCCTCTTAACAGTGACCTCCACAGTGCCCGCCCCCTTAACAGTGACCTCCACAGTGAATGCCCCTTTAACAGTGACCTCCACTGTGCCCACCCTTTTAACACTGACCTCCACAGTGCTTGCCCCTTAACAGTGACCTCCACAGTGCCCGCCCTTAACTGTGACCTCCACAGTGCTTGCCCCCTTAACTATGACCTCCAAAGTGCCCGACCCTTTAACAGTGACCTCCACAGTGCCCGCCCCTTTAAAAGTGACCTCCACAGTGTCTGCCCCTTTAACAGTGACCTCCACAGTGTCTGCCCCTTTAACAGTGACCTCCACAGTGCCTGCTACTTAACTGTGACCTCCACAGTGCTTGCCCCCTTAACTATGACCTCCAAAGTGCCCGCCCCTTTAAAAGTGACCTCCACAGTGCCCGCCCCTTTAAAAGTGACCTCCATAGTGCCCACCCCTTAACAGTGACCTCCACAGTGCCCACCCTTTAACAGGGAACTCCCCCTTAACAGTGACCTTCACAGTGCCCACCCCTTTAACAGTGACCTCCACAGTGCCCGCCCCTTTAACAGTAATATGCAAAATAACTGTGGAGCCCCAGTTATGGGTCTATAACACAGAGAAAGCCAGATATCCTTCAAAGGAAGGAAAACCGAGCAAAGGGGTTTCTCCATTACAGAGATAACCAGATCCACCATATTAAGTGGCCCCTATGTCAAGATCCCACTCTTTTACAGGTTTTAAGGATGTGACGGGGAAGACCTAAGCCCCTTTAAAATAGACCTCCATAGTGCCCGCCCCCTTAACAGTGAACTCCACAGTGAACGCCACTTAAACAGTGACCTCCACAGTTCCCATCCCTTTAACAGTGACCTCCACAGTGCCCACCCCTTTAACAGTGACCTCCGCAGGGACCTGCCCCCTTAACAGTGACCTCCACAGTCAACGCCCTGCTAAACAGTGACGTCCTCAGTTACCGCCCCTTTAACACTGACCTCCACAGCGGCCTGCCCCATTAACAGTGACCTCCACAGCGAATGCCCCTTTAACAGTGACCTCCACAGTTCCCGACCCTTTAACAGTGACCTCCACAGTGCTCGCTCCTTTAACTTTGACCTACACACCAGCCTGTCCCCTTAACAATGACCTCCACAGTGAACGCTCCTTTAGCAGTGACATCCATGGTGCCTGTCCTTTAACAGTGACCGCTACAGCAGCCTGCCCCCTAAACAGTGACCTCCACAGCATCCTGCCCCTTTAATAGTGGCCCCTGCCCCATTAACAGTGACCTCCACAGCAGCTGCCCCTTTAATTGCGGCCCCTGCCAACTTAACAGTGTTCTCCACAGCACCCTGCCCCTTTAATAGTGGCCCCACCCCATTAACAGTGACCTCCACAGTGCCCTGCCCCTTTAAGGCTAGGGCTACATGACAACATGTGTCGCACGACATTTTGTCGTACCAATGTTGCGCAACAATTTTTATAATGATAGGCTACACAACAGTCGCAACAAATATATCCAAGATGGATGCATATAGCAGTGTAGTTGTGCCCTATGTGTCGTTCAGCCCTAGCCTAAAGCTGACCTACAGCAGTCAAGAAAAATGGCTGGGTTGTTATGGAAACCTGGAGTAAAGCTGTGTGTATGTGTAGACTAAGGGCCTGCGAGCCTCTATTGGCTGATAAGGGACATGTGATCGTGTGTATGGCAGTTGCGATATGAAGAGGAAGACTTGCAGGCTTGTATTGGCTAATGCAGGTAATTTTTTGGGAATATCTCAGGAACGTTACGTCCTAGAGAGCTGTGACCCCACAAGATTTCTTTCCAGGTAGCAAGGGATGTGTATACCAAGTTTTGTTGAAATCGATGGTTGCGTTTTTGAGTGATCGTGGAAAATACACACATATATACGTCCTTCTTTTTATATATATATATATATATATATATATATATATATATATATATATATTATTATAACGGCTTCTGTCATTGATTCCTGAAGAGTACCATCCTCCAAAGATTCGGTGAATACCTCCAATAAACAAGGGAGAATAACCTCCCTATATTTACAGATAAATTCATATGGAAATCCATCTGAACCAGGGGAGGAGTTTCCCCGAACTTATTGCAGCCTTTAACTCCTGCAAAGAGAATTCATGATCAAGGAACTCTATTTGAGTATCCGTTAGGACTGGTAGAGAGATAGAATCAAAATATGCATCCATCATTTCATTAGTCAATATTCTTATTTGGTTTATATAAATCCCCAAAGTATTTAGCAAAAAATAATTTTATAGATTCGGGATCATCTAAGATTAAACCTTCAGGCGAACGAATACTTACTATCTATTTTTGTTTGTTTGTTTGTGATTCGAGATCACCCTAGCCAGTAATTTCCCTGGGTGGCCCGATTCGGAAAAATACTTTTGCCCTTTAAAGAAAAGCTTCTGGTGAGCCTTATCCAGAAGGAAGTCGGAATAAGCCTGAGATGCGTTTTCCATGGTTTCCCTATTATCTTCTGTTTTATTCCTGGACAATTCCTTGGTGGCACCTACCACAAATTCTTTTAATTCCCTCTCTTTCATACCATAACCCTTTCTTAGATTAGAGATATTGCTAACAATATCTCATATAGGCCTTAAAGGCATCCCATTCTAGTTGGATTTTAGCTGATTTATAGTTAGTACCCCAAAAACTGACAATTTCCTGTTTTATCATTTTATGATTGTCCAGTAAAGAGATCCAATGGGGGTCTTACCCGAAATTTGTTAACCATCATAGATACATCAAGAAAAAAATGGTACATGATCTGATAAAGCCCTGGCCTCGTATTTCATCCGCTTTATACATCTAAGATAGTTTTTATTTATCAGAGCCAAGTCTATCCTAGACATAGAGGTTCCAGCATTGCTTACGCACAAATACGCTCTTACCAACACACATCAACAAAGCCTGATTCCAGACAAAATCGTGTCAGGGGAGACCCTTGAGCATGAATGTAGAGGTCTCCCCCCGTTGAGACCTTGTCAGTTCCTGGATTAATAACACAATTAAAGTCCCCATTGACTATTGAGGGGCATTCAGGCCATTGATCCATGAAGTTTCAGAAACAATTAAGTACATGAAAAGAAAAGTATATCTGTAAAGAATAAATCAAAGTAACTGGACTTACTGTAGATTTCTTGAAAACATTTCACTCGTTCTTCCAACGAGCTTTCTCAATTCTGAGTGACTGTACATGAATTCTCTGGGAATTCTTGTACAGTCACTCAGAATTGAGAAAGTTTGTTGGAAGAACGATTGAAACGTTTTCAAGAAATCTACAGTAAGTCCAGTTGCCTTGATTTATTCTTTACAGATATACCATGACCTGGATAAATGAGAACCTTCACAGACATGAAAAGAAAAGGGTGGCGGAATATAAATAAAGGCCAAAGTATATAATGTTCCAGCAAGCTTTCCACAAAGAAACACAAATCTACCTTGCTTATCAATAGAGGATGCCCACCAATGATTTTAATACCGGGGAGGGGGGGCACACTGCCCACCAATGATTTTAAAACCGGGGAGGGCGCACTGCCCACCAATGATTTTACTACTGGGGAGGGGGGGCGCACTGCCCACCAATGCAAACATTTTAGAAAAATTCCCGATACCTGACCTCTGACAGGGAACTGCCACCACGCAATTAACCGCGGATGGCAGCGCCCTGTCAGAGGTGCATCCCCATCACCATGGGAACGCCGCGGGTTTAGAATATACCATCGGATCAGAGTTTTCTCCAATCCGATGGTATATTTTAACTTCAAGTGTCCCCATCACCATGGGAACACCTCTGTATTAGAAAAAAATAACCTAAACCTGGAATTCAGTGAAAAAGTCTGGGTTCGGGTCCGTGTACCAAAAACTGTTTACAGTTCGGGTTCGCTCAACTCTAATAAACAGCCTTTTAAAAAACACACTGCACCTTTGGATTTATGCTTTTTAAAGTAAAAAACAAAATCCACAGCGGCTTCTTCAGAACAAGCAGTTAAAAAGGTGTAATTGCACAGTGTATGCATCAACATATGTTATATTATGCTGGTGATGCTGGGAAATATGCCTATAAAACACATATGAACTGTAGAAGCTTTGAAGTAGGTTTTTGGATGAATAGGCTAGCTCATGGGCATAAAAAGGTGCTGTCTCTATAAATCCTCTTTGTGCAGTCGGTGCACCACATGAAAGAATGAACAGCTCCAGCTGCCCTGACTATAAGGCCTCATGCACACGGCCGTTTCCCGGCCGTGGCTGTATTGCTCCCTGCACCACGGATGCGAACCCATTCACTTGAATGGGTCCGCAATCCGGAGCTGCAGTGCTGAACGGAGGCACGGAACCCCAGAGAAGCACTACGGATGTTCTATTTTTTTTGCGGTGTGGATGGATCATGGACCCATTCAAGTTGAATGGGTCTCGATCTGTTTCGGCCGCCGCACGGACGTTGCCCATGCATTGGGGACTGCAAATTGTCGTGTGCATGAGGCCTAAGGCACACACAGTACACTAACTACCTCTATCCTATCCCTAATAATAAAACCTGACATTTTACCTAACAATTCAATCTACCTAACTATATCTTTCATAAAATCACTACACTATCCCTGCAAGCCCCTATACTAGCTGGCTTGTGTGTGTAATTAATGTCTGTCAGAGACATGGCAGACACATCCTATCACATTAGTGGCTACACTCCAGAGCTAGCATGTAGCTTTACAGCTCAGCCAATATACTCTCTCCTGTCTGCAAAGCATTATGGGCATGCCAACCGGCCAGGACCCAGCCTAGGTTCATGTAGTCCTGTATCTTCCTTGCCCTATTTCCCTCTTTAGTGTTCAAAATTTTAGGAGTAAAACGGTAGGCATCATTTTGCGTAATTTGTCATTTGGAAGAACAATTTTTTGTGCAATTTGTGAATATTCTGATTAGTTTAGAAATATTTTGCTTATCTCTAGTAATACTGTAATATTGATATTACCTAAAAGGGGTTGTCCGCTTTTTATATTGATTACCTATCCGCAGGACAGGTTATCAATATCAGATCGGCAGCTGGCCAACGGCAACACCTCTGCTGATCAACTGTTTAAAGGAAAGGCAGCACTCTTATACACTTGAATAGGAAGGATCTGTCCCATTGAAGCGAATGGGATGGCCAAGATGTAATTACTAGTGTTAATCACGAATATTCGAATTGCGAATTTTAATCACGAATATCGGCACTTCGAGAATTCGCGAATATTTAGAATATCGCAAAATATATTCGTAATCGCCAATATTCAATTTTTTTTTAAATACCAGTTCATGCAAATTTTATGCGAATTTTCGCAATCAAGAAAATAATGCCTAGAGATCATGAATTTGCGAATTCTCGAATATATGACAAATATTCGCCCAGATATTCGCGAAATATTGCAAATTTGAATATTGACCCTGCCGCTCATCACTAGTAATTACAACTGCTCACCACTGTGGTTGTGAAGGCGAGCAGGTAAACAGTGAACAGAAAGCAGCACTCGTACAAGCGCTGCTTTCTCTTCAAACAGGTCACCCCGCCGATCTGATATTGATGACCTATTCTGAGGTCATCAATATAAAAAAAGCACACTGCCCCTTTAAGAATAGACCAGCAATTTAAAAAACTTGAATAACTAAATAATCATTTCCTTTTGTGCCAACCAGCCACACTTCTTACCAATTCTATTTATTTTCAATACAAGGTGTTTGCTATTTTGTTTCATTTGAAATGCACAGCTGCTTAACTTTAGAGCAGACTTCCCAGGGACATTTAATTGTTTGTTAAGGTGGTGATGGTGGGAAGAGAACTGTAAGCAATCCTTGTAATTGTTGATTGCCTATACAGAAAGTGTACTAGTGCTAAATTATCTGCTCCAGGGAGTACAAGTTCAGCCGAGAAAAACTGATACACATTCTTGATATGTGTGAGAATCCACTAATTTATTTCCAACACACAGAAGGGAAAGCTACAGGAACATTTTAGTAGCAAACACTGCTGTATCTGGCACTATATTTAGAGAGCAAAATTACCGTATTTATATTCTTTGCTGCCTGAGGAGGCGCAAACAACCTTTTTTTTTTTTATCTTCTTGTGCCTTCAATTTTGTTACAGATAAAGAGTCAATAAAAAACCTATTGTTTAATATTTTAATCTTTTACAAAGTGGCAGCAAAATCCAAGAGCACATTTTATTTTTTACACAAAGTAATCAATTCCCTAATGAGTCTCTTTATATATCGGAAAACACTAATTTGAACTATTTTTAATGTCCAATTGTCTTTATCTTGAATTTAAAAAAAAAAAGAAAAGAAAAGAAAGTTGCTAACAGTTTATATTTAAAGGAAAAGTATATTTGAATGTACTGTAGGTAATAATCTTTATGTTTACAAATGTTAATTAACAGATATATTTCAGGTGCCACCTAATCTGTTATGTGACTTATATACATGCACCAATAGTGATGAGCCAAATAACATTTTTATGGATAACTTCATTTAAAAAAATATATATAATTCATTATAATGGAACATCTGCCATTCAATACATGTAGCAAATCAGGTGGCATACCCTTTGTAAAGTGCAGGCACACTTATGCCGAGGAGCTACATGCACACTGCATGCCATTAATGTTACAAAGCGAATGTGGATCAGCTGTGCCACTTGAAATGATTTGGCTTTTGGCTATTCCTAAGGTTCTTATCTAAGTGGCCTTGAGGAATTCAGCCTTTAACGCCGATACAAGGATCTGGGCTTCTCTGCAGGAGAACTACCAGGTCACTACTTATTTGAGTAGTCTCTTTACAAGTAACAGCTGACCCACTGTAGTCAAGAGACACTGGTGCAGATCAATAAGCGATCAAGCAAACCTATTGTCAGGAACAGGCTGAGGTCAGGGCAGGTAGATATTGTGAGATCCGATAAACATTCCAAAGTCAAGGCGGGCAGCTTAGGATGCCTGCAGACTAGAAACTATTGCACAGGCACCTTCCCACACAAGAAGGGGCCTTAAGCACCTCTGGCTGGCTGGCCATAGGCTAGGGGAAATTAGGGTGTATGCTACCCTTTGAGAGCCCCAATAGGCAGTGTGAGGCAAAACACAATTTTTTGGAAAATACTTAATATTGCAGCCCTTGCTGCATCTGTGATTGTTAAAAACAAGTTTTAAAAAATTTAATAATTTTCTGGCTTTGAAAAAACACCCATTTTTGGCAATATCCCGCATCTGGTGCCTTTGCAGAATTAGTCAGTGTGCAATTTAAGCTAGAAATACAGCTATAATTTTCTGGGTTTTTAAAAACATCCTTTTTGGGCAAAATACTCAATTTTACAGCCCTTGCTGCATCAGAACGTGTGAAATTCAAGGTTTATATACTGCTGTCATATTCAGTTATTAAACAAACACCCATTTTGGGCAAATAATAATAATTTTGCAGCCTTTGCTGCATATGTCATTGTGAGATACACACTTTAGATACTGTGGTTCTATTCAGTTATTTGAAAAAAAGCCATTTTGGGCAAAAAACTTTAATTGCGGCCTAGTCTGGATCAGTACATGTGAGATACACACTTTAGATACTGTGGTTATATTCTTCTATTAATAAAACACCCTTTTTGGGCAAAATACACAATTTTACAGCCCATGCTGCATCAGAACGTGTGAAATTCAAGGTTTAAATACTGCTGTCATATTTAGTTATTAAACAAACACCCATTTTGGGCAAAAAACTTAATTTTGCAGCCTTTGCTGCATGTAGAAACATAGAATGTGTCGGCAGATAAGAACCATTTGGCCCATCTAGTCTGCCAAATATACTGAATACTATGAATAGCCCCTGGCCCTATCTTTTATGAAGGATGGCCTTATGCCTATTCCACGCATGCTTAACCCCTTCCCGACTGCAATCTGTCTATATATGTGCTAATTACACATGCCCTGTGCAGCTAGCACGTGTACAGATGTCAGGCAGCTCTTTAATCCAAGCGCTGAAAATCGCTTGGATTGAAACTTCTGCCCCTGCCCTGCTGCTGTCAGGGACAGCATACAGTTTCTGTAATGCCTGTAAAGGACCAATCAGAGTGGTCCCTTGCCGGCAATCGATCCGATTGGTTAGTCTGTGCAGACAAACAAATCGGATTGCGGCAGTAAAAAAAATGCCTGTTCCAGGCGCTGATCTGCGCTCTGCAGATCAGAGCCTGGAATCAGGTAATGTGTCCTGAAGCCCCCAATCTGTGCCCCCTTCCTGTGCACCTCCAACCCCCCCACCCCTCCTGTGAGCCCTGCCTCCGCCTGCCCCTGATGCGGTCCCCGCCCCCCCATCCATGTATCGTACCCCTGATGCGGTCCCCCCATGCATGCATCCTGCCCCCAAATATGCCCCCTCCTGCTGGCCGTGCCCACTATTTACAGCACTGCCCCCATCTGTGCCCCCTGCCCCCAATGCGGTCCCCCTGCTTTATTTGATGCTGGCGGCTCCATTCCTGAGCCGCCGACATCAGCAGCGAGTGTCAGCTGTATGTTGGCACTCTGCTGTAAACTTTTAGATTCATTCGGAAGCTGCATTCTTAGTGAGAGGAGGGACAGTGCTGCTGCTGCTGCTGATTTAATAGGGAAAGCGTTAGCTAGGGCAGTGTTCTGTGTCCACAGACTCATCTGCTGTAAGGACAGCATCCTGACAGCACCCCAAAAAGCCCTTTTTAGGGCTGGTACATCAGTCAGCTTTTTTTTATTTATTTTTTATATATATATATATATATATATATATATATATGTATATATATATACAAACCGGATTCCAAAAAAGTTGGGACACTATACAAATCGTGAATAAAAACTGAATGCAATGATGTGGAGGTGCCAACTTCTAATATTTTATTCAGAATAGAACATAAATCACGGAACAAAAGTTTAAACTGAGAAAATGTACCATTTTAAGGGAAAAATATGTTGAATCAGAATTTCATGGTGTCAACAAATCCCCAAAAAGTTGGGACAAGGCCATTTTCACCACTGTGTGGCATCTCCCCTTCTTCTTACAACACTCAACAGACGTCTGGGGACCAAGGAGACCAGTTTCTCAAGTTTAGAAATAGGAATGCTCTCCCATTCTTGTCTAATACAGGCCTCTAACTGTTCAATCATCTTGGGCCTTCTTTGTTGCACCTTCCTCTTTATGATGCGCCAAATGTTCTCTAAGTGAAAGATCTGGACTGCAGACTGGCCATTTCAGTACCCGGATCCTTCTCCTACGCAGCCATGATGTTGTGATTGATGCAGAATTTGGTCTGGCATTATCTTGTTGAAAAATGCAGGGTCTTCCCTGAAAGAGATGACGTCTGGATGGGAGCATATGTTGTTCTAGAACCTGAATATATTTTTCTGCATTGATGGTGCCTTTCCAGACATGCAAGCTGCCCATGCTACACACACTCATGCAACCCCATACTATCAGAGATGCAGGCTTCTGAACTGAGCGCTGACAACAACTTGGGTTGTCCTTGTCCTCTTTGGTCCAGATGACATGGCGTCCCAGATTTCCAAAAAGAACTTCGAATCGTGACTCGTCTGACCACAGAACAGTCTTCCATTTTGCCACACTCCATTTTAAATGATCCCTGGCCCAGTGAAAACGCCTGAGCTTGTGGATCTTGCTTAGAAATGGCTTCTTCTTTGCACTGTAGAGTTTCAGCTGGCAATGCGGATGGCACGGTGGATTGTGTTCACTGACAATGGTTTCTGGAAGTATTCATGAGCCCATTCTGTGATTTCCTTTACAGTAGCATTCCTGTTTGTGGTGCAGTTTCGTTTAAGGGCCCGGAGATCACGGCATCCAGTATGGTTTTACGGCCTTGTATATATATATTGCAGTTGCCTGCCCGTGTGTGAGAGGCTGCAGGCTCACAGACTGTACTGTGTCCACTGGCCAGGCCACCACTCATACCGTTACAAGGTGTCACACTCACAATACCTGGCAGATAAAAAAAAGCCAATTTATTTTTTCTCTGTGATATAATCGCAGTTGCCAGACAGCGAGAGGCTGCAGGGTCACAGACTGTATTGTGTCCACTGGCCAGGCCACCACTCATACCGTTACAGGGTGTCACACTCACAATACCTGGCAGATTAAAAAAAAAGCCAATTTATTTGTTCTCTGTGATATAATCGCAGTTGCCAGACAGTGAGAGGCTGCAGGCTCACAGACTGTACTGTGTCCGCTGGCCAGGCCACCACTCATACCGTTACAGGGTGTCACACTCACAATACCTGGCAGATAAAAAAAAAGCCAATTTATTTGTTCTCTGTGATATAATCGCAGTTGCCAGACTGCAAGAGGATGCAGGCTCACAGACTGTACTGTGTCCACTGCCCACCACTTATATAGGGTGGCACAGTACCTTGCACGCATAGTACCACTTATCTAAAAAAAATGACAGGCAGAGGCAGGCCACCCCGCAGGGGCCGTCGTGGTGCTGTGAGTTCCACTGGCCCTGGAATAATGCCCAGTGTTAAGAGGCCACGTACCCTGAACCCGAAAAATTCGGAGAAAATAAATGACTGGCTTACACAGGACACCCAATCTTCAACAGCTTCCGCTAAGAACCTTGACGCACCATGCTCCTCCAGCTCAGCTTCGGTCACCTGCTCTCAAGTTACCACTCTCCCGCCCACCGCCACCACCACCACTACCACCACAGCCACCACAGCCGCTTCACTTGATCCATCAGAGGAGTTATTTGCACATCCGTTGGATGAAATTAGTGATGCGCAACCATTATTGCCAGAGGATGTAGATAACAGGGATATGTCTCAGTCAGGCAGGATTACACACATGGACATACAGTGTGATGATGATGATGATGATGGTGTACCCGCTGCTGCTTCCTTTGCTGAGGTGTCAGATGCAAGTGAAGTGGTTGATGATGACGATGTGTCCGTGGATGCCACGTGGGTGCCTGCTCGAAGAGAAGAAGAAGAGGGGGAAAGTTCAGAAGGGGAGACAGAGAGAAGGAGGAGACGAGTTGGAAGCAGGGGGAGGTCGTCGCAAGGAGCTAGTGGCACAGTCAGACAGCATGTATCAGTACCCGGGGTCAGCCAGACAGCACGCCAATCAATGCATGCTGTTGCCACCACCAGAATGCCGTCATTGCAAAGCTCAGCAGTGCAGCATTTTTTTTGTGTGTCTGCCTCTGATAACAGCAATGCCATTTGCAACCTGTGCCAAAAGAAACGAGTCGTGGGAAGTCCTACACCCACCTCGGTACAACTGCTTTGCGAAGGCACATGATCGCACATAGCAAACGCCTATGGGATCAACATATGAGTACAAGCAGCACACAAACTCAAAGCCGCCATCCTCCTCCTGGTCCAGCATCTTCAGCCACGTCAACCACTGCTTTCCTCCTTGCCCCCTCTCAACCATCTGCCACTCCGTCTCTCGCCTTGAGCAGTTCCTGCTCATCTTCCCACAGTCAGGTATCTGTCAAGGACATGTTTGAGCATAAGAAGTTAATGTCACAAAGTCACCCCCTTGCCCGACGTCTGACAGCTGGCTTGACGGAACTCTTAGCCCGCCAGCTTTTACGATACCAGCTGGTGGAGTCTGAGGCCTTCAAAAACAATTTCGCTATTGGGACACCACAGTGGAAGGTACCCAGACGATTTTTTTTTTCAAAAAAGGCAATCCCAAACCTCTACTCTGAAATTGAAAAGGAAGTCATGGCATCTCTGGCATACAGTGTTGGGGCAAGGGTCCATCTGACCACCGATACCTGGTCTGCAAAGCACGGTCAGGGCAGGTATATCACGTACACTGCGCATTGGGTCAACCTGCTGACGGCTGACAAGCATGGAATGCGTGGCTCTGCAGCGGAGTTGGTGACACCGCCACGACTTGCAGGCAGGCCTACTGCCACCTCCTCTACTCCTCCTACTCCATCCTCTTCGATAACCTCCTCGGCTGAGTCATCTTCTGCTCCGGCGTCTGGCTGCACATCAACTGAATCCCCCCAGCTCCCCAGGGGCTATTCCACATCCCGGATATGGGGCTGTCTTGGGGCTGACTTGCCTTAAAGCAGAGAGCCACACCGGACCAGCACACCTGTCCGCCCTGAACGCACAGGTGGATCAATGGCTGACCCCGCACCAACTGGAGATCGGCAAAGTGGTGTGTGACAATGGAAGCAATTTGTTGGCGGCATTGAATTTGGGCAAGTTGTCACATGTGACGTGCATGGCACATGTGTTGAATCTGATCGTACAATGCTTTGTGTCTAAGTACCCAGGCTTACAGGACGTCCTCAAGCAGGCCAGGAAGGTGTGTGGCCATTTCAGGCGTTCCTGCACGGCCATGGCGCACTTTTCAGCTATCCAGCGGCGAAACAACATGCCAGTGAGGCGCTTGATTTGCGACAGCCCGACACGTTGGAATTCAACACTCCTAATTTTCGACCGCCTGCTCCAACAAGAAAAAGCCGTCAACGAGTATTTGTATGACCGGGGTGCTAGGACAGCCTCTGCGGAGCTGGGAATTTTTGTTGCCACGTTACTGGATGCTCATGCGCAATGCCTGTAGGCTCATGCATCCTTTTGAGGAGGTGACAAACCTAGTCAGTCGCACCAAAGGCACCATCAGCGACCTCATCCCATTTGTTTTCTTCCTGGAGCGTGCCCTGCGAAGAGTGCTGGATCAGGCTGTAGATGAGCGTGAAGAGGAAGAGGAAGAGTTGTGGTCACCATCACCACCAGAAACAGCCTTGTTATCATCGCTTGCCGGACCTGCGGCAACGCTGGAAGAGGAGTATGAGGAAGAGGAGTCAGAGGAGGAATGTGGCTTTGAGGAGGAGGAAGACCAACCACAGCAGGCATCCCAGGGTGCTCGTTGTTGTCACCTATCTGTGACCTGTGGTGTTGTACGTGGCTGGGGGGGGGGAACAGACCACCAATGACATCAGTGAGGACGAGGAACGGGAAATGAGTAGCTCGGCATCCAACCTTGTGCAAATGGGGTCTTTCATGCTGTCATGTCTGTTGAGGGACCCTCGTATAAAAAGGATGAAGGAGAACGACCTGTACTGGGTGGCCACGCTACTAGACCCCTGGTATAAGCAGAAAGTGGCGGAAATGTTACCAAATTACCGAAAGTCGGAAAGGATGCATCAGTTCCAAAACAAGTTAAAAAGTATGCTTTACACAGCGTATAAGGGTGATGTCACAGCACAATGGGAAGCTAACAGGGGAACGTGTTGTTGATGGAGGACATGCAGAGCTTTTTCAGTCCTACACATCGCCACAGCCCTTTGGGATCCAGCCTTAGAGAACGACTCGACCGACAGGTAGCAGACTTTCTCGCCTTAACTGCAGATATCGACACTCTGAGGAGCAATGAACCCCTTGACTACTGGGTGTGCAGGCTTGACCTGTGGCCTGAGCTATCTCAGTTTGCGATAGAAATTCTGGCCTGCCCACCTTCAAGTGTCCTGTCAGAAAGGACCTTCAGTGCAGCAGGAGGCATTGTCACTGACAAGAGAAGTCGCCTCGGTCAAAAAAGTGTTGATTACCTCACCTTCATTAAGATGAATGAGGCATGGATCCCGAAGGGACTGACAGTGGGGGATACGTTTGCCTAACAAAAGGCCTGATGACATGCCTTGGCCTCAAAATAGTCCCCACGCTGCTGTATTTAATGTCTGCATACCGGATGACTTTCGTGAATTCTCCGCCACCAACTAGGGTTCAAGCCACAATGTTTTAGTCACCTTTCTGCATGGAAAACATATTTTTTTCCGGCCGCTGCTACAACAGCGGCTGCAACAATACCATCATTTTTCAGGCATGTGTACATGCCTAATTTTTCTGGCCTCTGGTGCTGCACTGTGGCTGCAAAAACAAAACAAAAAAAAAGGCGTTTTTATGAACGTCAGCTTGTCCACATTGGCTGTAGACAGGCGGCTGCGTTTGTCTGTAATGACGCCCCCTGCCGTGCTGAATACACGTTCAGACAAAACGCTGGCCGCCGGGCAGGCCAGCACCTCCAAGGCATAAAAGGCTAGCTCTGGCCACGTGGACAATTTGGAGACCCAGAAGTTGAATGGGGCCGAACCATCAGTCAGCACGTGGAGGGGTGTGCACAAGTACTGTTCCACCATCTTATTGAAATGTTGCCTCCTGCTAACACGTTCCGTATCAGGTGGTGGTGCAGTTAGCTGTGGCGTGGTGACAAAACTTTTCCACATCTCTGCCATGCTAACCCTGCCCTCAGAGGAGCTGGCCGTGACACAGCTGCGTTGGCGACCTCTTGCTCCTCCTCTGCCTTCGCCTTGGGCTTCCACTTGTTCCCCTGTGACATTTGGGATGCTCTCAGTAGCGCATCTACCAACGTGCGCTTGTACTCGCGCATTTTACTATCACGCTCCAGTGCATGAAGTAAGGTGGGTACATTGTCTTTGTACCGTGGATCCAGCAGGGTGGCAACACAGTAGTCCGCACACGTTAAAATGTGGGCAACTCTGCTGTCGTTGCGCAGGCACTGCAGCATGTAGTCGCTCATGTGTGCCAGGCTGCCCAGAGGTAAGGACAAGCTGTCTTCTGTGGGAGGCGTATCGTCATCGTCCTGCGTTTCCCCCCAGCCACGCACCAGTGATGGGCCCGAGCTGCGTGGGTGCCAGCCCGCTGTAAACCTGCTTCATCCTCATCCTCCTCCACCTCCTCCTCATCCTCGTCCTCCTCGTCCTCCAGTAGTGGGCCCTGTCTGGCCACATTTGTACCTGGCCTCTGCTGTTGCAAAAAACCTCCCTCTGAGTCACTTTGAAGAGACTGGCCTGAAAGTGCTAAAATTACCCTCTTCCTCCTCCTCCTCCTGGGCCACCTCCTCTTCCATCATCGCCCTAAGTGTTTTCTCAAGGAGACATAGAAGTGGTATTGTAACGCTGATAACGGCGTCATCGCCACTGGCCATGTTGGTGGAGTACTCGAAACAGCGCAACAGGGCACACAGGTCTCGCATGGAGGCCCAGTCATTGGTGGTGAAGTGGGGGCTGATCCGCAGTGCGACTGACCCGTGCGTGCTGCAGCTGAAACTCCACTATGGCCTGCTGCTGCTCGCACAGTCTGTCCAGCATGTGCAAGGTGGAGTTCCACCTGGTGGGCACGTCGCATAGAGGCGGTGAGCCGGGAAGGCCGAAGTTACGCTGTAGCGCAGACAGGCGAGCAGCGGCAGGGGTGTGAACGCCGGAAGCGCCAACAGACGGCCCGCAGTTTATGCAGAAGTTTCTGACATGTCAGGGGTAGTTGTGAATGAACTTCCCGCACCACCAAATTCAGCACATGCGCCATGCAAGCGATGTGCGTCAAACGAGCTAGTCCCAGAGCTGCAACGAGATTTCGCCCATTATCGCACACCACCAGGCCGGGCTTGAGGCTCACCGGCAGCAACCACTCGTCGGTCTGTTGTTCTATACCCCGCCACAACTCCTGTGGGCGGTGTGGGGCCTGTCCCCCAAACATATAAGTTTCAGAACGCCTGCTGACGTTTACCCCGGGCTGTGCTGAAGTTGGTGGGTGAATGTGTGTGGCTGACTGGATGAGCAGGTGGAAAAGAGGAGGAGGAAGCTGAGTAGGAGGAGGAGGAGACAGGAGGCAAAGAATGTTGCCCTGCGATCCTTGGCGGCGGAAGGACATGCGCCAAACAGCTCTCCGCCTGGGGCCCAGCCGCCACTACATTTTACCCAGTGTGCAGTTAGGGGAGATATAGCGTCCCTGGCCGTGCTTACTGGTCCACGTATCTGTGGTTAGGTGGACCTTGCCACAGATGGCGTTGTGCAGTGCACACTTGATTTTATCGGATACTTGGTTGTGCAGGGGAAGGCACGGCTCTCTTGGAGAAGTAGTGCCGGCTGGGAACAACATACTGTTGGACAGCAAGTGACATGAGCTGTTTGAAGCTGTCTGTCTCCTACCAGCCTAATGACAGCATTTCATAGGCCAGTAGTTAGAAATGCTGGCATTCAGGGCCAGGATCGAGGGTGGCTAGGTGGGAATTTTACGCTTTCTCTCAAATGTTGTGAGATGGAGAGCTGAACGCTGCCGTGTGACATGGTTGAGATGCTTGGTGACGCAGGTGGTGTGTTGGTGTACATCCCATGTTTGCTAGGCGGCAAGTGCCAACATCCCTTTAGAGGCGGAGGAAGAGGGCCGAGGCGGCAGCAGCAGCAGAAAGCCGAGGCGGCAGCAGCAGAAGAGTGTAGCAGGGGGAGCCTGAGTGACTTCCTTGTTTTTAAGGTGTTTACTCCACTGCAGTTCATGCTTTGCATGCAGGTGCCTGGTCATGCAGGTTGTGCTAAGGTTCAGAACGTTAATGCCTCGCTTCAGGCTCTGATGGCACAGCGTGCAAACCACTCGGGTCTTGTCGTCAGCACATTGTTTGAAGAAGTGCCATGCCAGGGAACTCCTTGAATCTGCCTTTGGGGTGCTCGGTCCCAGATGGCGGCGGTCAGTAGCAGGCGGAGTCTCTTGGCGGCGGGTGTTCTGATTTTGCCCACTGCTCCCTCTTTTGCTACGCTGTTGGCTCGGTCTCACCACTGCCTCTTCCTCCGAACTGTGAAAGTCAGTGGCACGACCTTCATTCCATGTGGGGTCTAGGACCTCATCGTCCCCTGCATCGTCTTACACCCAGTCTTGATCCCTGACCTCCTGTTCAGTCTGCACACTGCAGAAAGACGCAGCAGTTGGCACCTGTGTTTCGTCATCATCAGAGACGTGCTGAGGTGGTATTCCCATGTCCTCATCATCAGGAAACATAAGTGGTTGTGCGTTAGTACATTCTATCTCTTCCACCCCTGGGAAAGGGCTAGGTGGATGCCTTGGGAAATCTAGCAAACCCATGTCCTCAGCTCTATACCCAAAATCCCGGTGACAGGTTCCCTTTAAGACACCACTCATATAGGGTGTCACAGCACATTGCTCTGTGCACGCGCAGTGCCCCAGTAAGAGGACCGACCAAGCTGCTTTTTCCATCTCCGGATTCCTAAAATAAATTCAGTTAGGTGTATCAGAGTTTGGTCTGGTCATCTGTGAAGGCAGTTCGAAGGTACCCGGCCCTAAATTTTTTTTCACAAAAGGCAATCCCTGATATGGGACGTAACAGGGATTAAACTGATAGGAATAGTACTACAGAAAATACCACTCATATCGGGTGTGACAGTAAATTGCACGGCGCAGACGCAGTGACTGTGGATTAAAACAAAGGAGAGGGAGCCAGCGTTTTTTTAACCATCTCCCCGTTCGAAAAATCAATTCAATAAATGGACCCCAGATTGGGGACGTAACAGGGATTAAACTGATGAGAAGAGAACTACAGAAAATAACACTCATTTTGGGTGTGAGAGTAAATTGCATGGCGCAGACGCAGTGACCGTGGATTCAAACAAAGAGGAGGGAGCCAGCGTTTTTTTTAACCATCTCCCCGTTCGAAAAATCTATTCAATTCACCTTTCGGGGACCCTTGGTGTTGTACGTGGCTGGGTGGAGGAAGAAGCCTTCAATGACATCAACGGGACATGGCTAGCTTGGTATCCAACCTTGTGCAAATGGGGAGTTTGCGGTTGGGCAAATGGACTGTTTGCGGTTGTTTGCAGTGCATTAAAAGGGGAGTTTGGTCTGTCAATGTCTGAAGCGGGCGTAATCCTTACACTACCTGATCGATACAACATCATACCTGATCGTATACACACACTGGATGTTTTAAACCACGTTGTTTAGTAAAATGTAGTATTGTTAGGTGATTTATGCCCTTTATGGATTAAAACCCAACTCTGCGTCAACTATGTTATTTTCCATGGGAGTTTTGCCATTGATCCCCCTCCGGCATGCCACAGTCCCAGATGTTAGTCCCCTTGAAACAACTTTTCCATCACTACGATGGCTAGAAAGAGTCCCTGTGGGTTTAAAATTTGCCTGCCTATTGAAGTCAATGGCGGTTCGCGGGTTCGCGCCGTTCACGAACATTTGAAAAAATTTGCGTTCGCCGTTCGCGAACGGAAAATTTTATGTTCGCGACATCTCTACATAAACATGCTCAATAAAAATATCACATGATCTAACCCCTTAGGTGAACACCGGTAAAAAAAAAAAAACAGTGCCAAAAAAGCAATTTTTTTCACCTTACACCAAGCGATCAAAAAGGCATATGCCCCCCAAAATATGTACCATCAAACCATCACCTCATCCTGCAAAAAATTATACCTATTTAAGACAATCGCCCAAAAAATAAAAAAGCTATGGCTCTCAGAATATGGAGACAATTAAACTTAAATAAATAAGAAAAAGTAGACATATTAGGTATTGCCACATCCGTAACAATCTGCTCTATAAAACTGTCACATGAACTAACCCCTCAGATGAACGGCTTAAAAAAATAAATAAATAAAAACTGTTCCAAAACAGCCAATATTTTGGTCATAAAGTGTAATAAAGTGTAATAATGAATGATCAAAAAATCCTATGTACCCAAAAATGGTACCATAAAAACCTCAACTCTTTCTTCAAAAAACGAGACTCTGCACAAGACGATTGGCAGAAAAAAAAAAATATATATATATATGGCGTTCAGAAAATGGACACACAAAAACATAATTTCTTTTTAAAAAATGCTTCATTATTTAAAACTGAAACAAACAAAGAAATAGACCTATTTGATATCACTGCGTCTGTATCAACCTTCTCTATAAAAATAGCACATGATCTACCCTGTCAGGTGAATCTTGTAAAATATTAAAAATAACAAAACGGTGCCATATATACCCCAAAATAGTACCAATAAATCTGGCACCTTATCCCCAGTTTCCAAAATAGGGTCACTTTTTGGGAGTTTTTACTGTAGGGGTGCATCAGGGGGGCTTTTAAATGGACATGGCATATAAAAACCAGTCCAGCAAAATCTGCCTTCCAAAAACCATGTGGCGCTCCTTTTCGTCTGCGCCCTGCCGTGCGCCTTACATCAGTTTACGACCACATGTGGGTTTGTTTCTGTAAACCGCAGAATCAAGGTGATAAATATTGAGTTTTGTTTGTGCTGTCAACCCTCAATGTGTGAAAGATTTATTTTTTATAAAATGGGCAATCTGCCAAAAAAGTTAAATTTTTACATTTCATCTCCATATTCCTTTAATTCTTGTGGGAACACCTAAAGGTTAACAAAGTTTTTAAAATCAGTTTGAGTAACTTGAGGGGTGTAGTTTCTACAATGGGGTCATTTATGGGGGTATCCACTATGTAAGCCCCACAAAGTGACTTCAGACCTGAACTGGTCCTGAACCACTGCCGCCACTGTAACGCCGATAGGTGTCCGACGGGCAGCGCTCTCAGGTCTCAGCGACGCCTATTGGCGTCATCTTGTGAGACCCGCGCTGATCATTCGGCAGGCTGTAGATGTTTAAAAAATCGCATCAGAAAGGCTGTTTTGTTAACAGTTTCTGATATACCTGCTACCTGGTCCTTTGGTGGTCCCTTTTGCTTGGATCCACCACCAGAGGACACAGGCAGCTCTGTAAGTAGCACCAAGCACCACACTACACTACACTACACACACCCACCTGTCACTTATTAACCCTTTATTAACCCCTGATCACCCCATATAGACTCCCTGATCACCTGATCACCTCCTGTCACCCCGCTGTCATTGATCACCCCCCGCTATAAGGCTACATTCAGACGTCCACGGATCCGCAAAACACGGACACCGGCAATGTGCTTTCCGCATTTTGCGGATCCGCACATTGCCAGAAGTATATAGAAAACACAAAATGCGGAACAGAATTGCGGATGTGTGAATGGGGCCTAAGGGTCCCTTATTACCGCCAGTTAGTTAGCTACTTGTTAGGTAGTTAGCGCGCACTGCACCGCAGTCACTGATTAGTCGCTGATTAGCGCCATCGCTGTCGCTAATCAGCACTAGTACTATATAGTATCTGTAAGTGATCAAGACTGATCGGCAATCAGATCTATATCAGTACATTAGGGTCACCTTAGGCTCTAACAAAAAAACGCAGTGTTCGCCCAATCAGGCCTGATCTTGAGCACACACTTGAGTTCAGTCCGCCCCACCGCAGTGACAGAAAATTTTTATTTTTTGGTCACTGCAAAAACGCAGTAAAATCGCTGCGGCGCTATAAAGATCACTTTTGAGCTTTTCGGATCATTTATGGACTTCCATAACCCCTGGATACATTTTTCACAAAGTCCCCTCCTTCAATGGAAGTTCAGCCCAGCGGCTTCCTCAGAGCTAGGGATCCTAGACTTTGCAGGGATGGTAGAGGGGGACTTGGGCTCCGAGAAGAGACCTCCAGCTTGTCTGTACCAACCTTCCCTCCGGGAAGGCAGAGGGGGAAAGTCGAATTATGTTACCCGATTTCGGTGCTCCTTTCCTGGGTAAACATTTTGAAATTCCGCCCTACCTCTGTGGAAGTCTTCCCTCCCAGCCGACACCTCGGATGTCATGGAACTGATGGTGGGATCAAAACACCCTGCCCACCCCCAGGGTCTTCTCTACCTTCTTCCGGGAGGTGTCTGAAAGGGGGGCCCCCCTCTCGCGTCACATGCCTCTGAGACCCAGGGGTCTCGAGCCGTCATGCCCAGCCCCTGGGAACTGCTGCCGGTGGTGAGACAGCCAGGTTTGATCTCATAGCTGGTTCTCTCAAGCTAGCATGGGACACCTTCCCTCCGTGAATGGCAGAGGGACAAAGTCAGATTATGTTACCCGATTACACTTCCATAACCCCTGGATACATTTTTCACAAAGTCCCCCTCCTTCATGGAAGTTGCCCCCAGCGGCTTCCCTTGGAGCCAGGAAGCCGAGACTTGCAGGGATGGTAGAGGGGGACCCACCCCCAGGGTCTCTCTACCTTCTTCCGGGAGGTGTCTGAAAGGGGGGCCCCCTCTCGCGTCACATGCCTCTGAGACCCAGGGGTCTCGAGCCGTCATGCCCAGCCCCTGGAACTGCTGCCGGTGTGAGACAGCCAGGTTTGATCTCATAGCTGGTTCTCTCAAGCTAGTCTGTGACACCTTCCCTCCGCGAATGGCAGAGGGTCAAAGTCGGTTTATGTTACCCGATTAGACTTCCATAACCCCTGGATACATTTTTCACAAAGTCCCCCTCCTTCATGGAAGTTCAGCCCAGCGGCTTCCCTCGGAGCTAGGGATCCTAGACTTGCAGGGATGGTAGAGGGGGACTTGGGCTACGAGAAGAGACCTCCAGCTTTTTTGTACACTCTTCCCTCCGGGAATGGCAGGGGGGAAAGTCGTATTTATGTTACCCCGATTACACTTCCATAACCCCTGGATACATTTTTCACTAAAGTCCCCCTACCTTATGGAATGTCAGCCCTTGAGCCAGGAAGCCGAGACTTGCAGGGATGGTAGAGGGGGACTTGCAGGGACTTTATTATCTTTTTTTTTTGCACATTTTTTGGCAGAGATTTTTTCATCCACATTGATCGTGCGAATGAAGAAATCTGTGCCGTTCATTTTTCTTTCAGCCCAGAGGCTGAACGAAAAAAAAATATCACATTTCCCGTATGCTCAATATAGGGAGAATACATAAAATCCTAATGCTGGCCATACATGTAATGATTGTGGAGACCCTCAAATGCCAGGGCAGTACAAACACCCCACAAATAACCCCATTTTGAAAGAAGACACACCAAGGTATTCGCTAAGGGGCATATTGAGTCTATGAAAGGATTGAGCATTTTCTCAGAAGTTAGCGGAAAGGGGAGACTTTGTGAGAAAAAATATAATAAAATCTATTTCCGCTAACTTTTGCCAAAAAAAAAAAATCTTCTTTGAACTCGTCATGCCCCTCACGGAATACCTTGGGGTGTCTTCTTTCCAAAATGGGGTCACATTGGGGGTATTATACTGCCCTGGCATTTTAGGGGCCCTAAAGCGTGAGAAGAAGTCTGGAATCTTAATGCCTAAAAATGCCCTCCTAAAAGGTACTCATTGGCCCCTTTGAGCATCGTGGCTGCAAAAAGTGTCACTCATGTGGTATCGCCGTACTCAGGAGAAGTAGAGAAATGTGTTTTGTGTGTATTTTTACATATACCCATGCTGGTGAGAGAAAATATCTCTGTAAATTGACAATTTTGTATAAAAAAAATTGAAAAAGTTGTCATTTACAGAGATATTTCTCACACACAGTATGGGTATATGTAAAAATACACCCCAAAACACATTGCCCTACTTCTTTTGAGTACGGCGATACCACGTGTGTGACTTTTTATTGCAGCCTAGGTGCGCAAAGGGGCCCAAATTCAATGAGTACTTTTAGGATTTCACAGGGCATTTTTACGCATTTGGATTCAAACTACTTCTCACGCTTTAGGGCCCCTAAAATGCCAGGGCAGTATAAATACCCCACAAGTGACCCCATTTTAGAAAGAAGACACCCCAAGGTATTCCGTGAGGGGTATGGTGAGTTCATGTTTTTATTTTTTGTCACAAGTAGTGGAATATGAATGAGACTTTGTAAGAAAAAATTAAATAAAAATATCAATTTCCGCTAACTTGTGCAAAAAAAAAAAAATCTATGAACTCGCCATGCCCCTCACAGAATACCATAGGGGTGTCTTCTTTCCAAAATGGGGTCATTTGGGGGGTATTTATACTATCCTGGCATTCTAGCACCTCAAGAAACATGACAGGTCCTCAGAAAGTCAGAGCTGCTTCAAAATGCAGAAATTCACATTTTTGTACCATAGTTTGTAAACACTATAACTTTTGCGAAACCAATAAATATACACTTATTGGATTTTTTTTTATCAAAGACATGTAGCACAAGAAATTCTTACACAAACTTGTATAGAAATGTAATTATATTTGAACAATTTTACCAGAAAAAGTTAAAAATACACTTTTTTTGAGAAAATTGCGGTCTATTTTGATTAATATCAGAAAAGCGAAAAATCTCAGCAGCAATCAAATACCACCAAAAGAAAGCTGTATTTGTGAGAAGAAAAGGAGGTACAATTAATTTGGGTGCCAAGTTGCATGACCGAGCAATAAAACCGTTAAAGTTGTGAAGTGCCGATTTGTAAAAAAAAAAAGGGCCTGGTCACTAGGGGGGTATAAACCTGTGGTCCTTAAGTGGTTTAAAAATGGTTTTTTTTTTTCTTTAAAATTTTAAGAATTGCTTCTAAACCTTCTAATGTCCTAAAAAAATAAAATGACATTTCCAAAATGATGCTAACATAAGTATACATATGGGGAATGTTAAATAATAAATGTTTATGAGGAATCACTTTCTGTTTTAAAAGCAGAGAAATTGCAAAATTTTCAAAATGTTTGGTAAATTTGGGATTTTTTCATAAATAAAGGTGAAATATGTTGACTCAAATTTATGACTGCATGAAGTAGAATGTGTCACTAGAAAACAATGTCAAATGGCTTGGATAAATAAAAGTGTTCCAGAGCTATTACCACATAAAGTGACGCATGTCTCATTGTAAAATTTGGTCATGAAAGGGTTAAACTCCTTAACTGTATTTGCAGCTACCACTCCTGTAGGAAGCTATTCCATGCATCCACTACTCTCTCAGTAAAGTAATACTTCCTGATAATACTTTTAAACCTTTGCCCCTTGAATTTAAAACTATGTCCTCTTGTAGCAGTTTTTATTCTTTTAAATATTTCTCTCCTCTTTTACCTTGTTGATTCCCTTTATGTATTTAAAAGTTTCTATCATATCCCCTCTGTCTCGTCTTTCTTCCAAGCTATACATGTTAAGGTCCTTTAATCTTTCTGGTAAGTTTTATCCTGCAATCCATGTACTAGTTTAGTAGCTCTTCTCTGAACTCTCTCCAAAGTATCATATTCTTCTGGAGATATGGTCTCCAGTACTGAGCACAATACTCCAAATGAGGTCTCACTAGTGCTCTGTAGAGCGGCATGAGCACCTTCCTCTTTCTACTGGTAATGCCTCTCCCTATACACCCAAGCATTATGCTAGCATTTCCTGCTGCTCTATGACATTGTCTGCCTGCCTTTAAATCTTCTGAAATAATGACCCCCTAAATCCCTTTCCTCAGATACTGAGGTTAGGACTGTATCTCTGATTTCATATTCTGCTCTTTGGTTTTTTACGCCCCAGGTGCATTATCTTGCACTTATCAACATTAAATTTTAGTTGCCAGATTTTTGACCATTCCTCTAGTTTTCCTAAATCCTTTTCCATTTTGTGAATCCCTCCAGGAACATCAACCCTGTTACAAATCTTTGTGTAATCAGCAAAAGACATACCTTACCATCGAGGCCTTCTGCAATTTCGCTGATAAAGATATTAAACAATATGGGTCACAGAGTCATTGTCATTGTGAGTTACACACTTTAGATACTGTGATTATATTCAGTTATTTGAAAAACAGCCATTTTGGGCAAAAAACATTTATTGCGGCCTAGTCTGGATCTGTACGTGTGAGATACACTCTTTAGATACTGTGGTTATATTCTTCTATTAATAAAACACCCTATTTGGGCAAAATATACAGTTTTACAGCCCTTGCTGCATCAGCACGTGTGATATTCAAGGGTTATATACTGCTGTAATATTCAGTTATTAAACAAACACAAAATTTGGGCAAAAAACACAATTTTGCTGCATATGTCATTGCAGGATACACACTTTAGATACTGAGGTTCTAATTCAGTTACTTGAAAAACAACCATTTTGGGCAAAAAACTTTAATTGCGGCCTAGTCTCGATCAGTACGTGTGAGATACACCCTTTACATACAGTGGTTCTATTCAGTTATTTAAAAAACAACCATTTTAGGCAAAAAAACTTTAAGTGCGGCCTAGTCTGGATCAGTACGTGTGAGATACACACTTTAGATACTGTGGTTAAATTCTTCTATTAATAAAACACAATTTTTGGGCAAAAAACTTTAATTGTGGCAAAGCACGAGCTGCAGTGGACTAGACACCTCAAAATCCAAGAAATATCTCTGGCTCCTCCTGCTTCCACTTCTGCAGCAGTCTCGGCCTCTTCAATCTTCATCCACTCATAGGATCTGCCAGCAACACCACCACCTGGGTCACCAAGCATCTCCACAATGTCCCACGGAAGCGTTCAGCTCTCCATCTCACAAACACTGGAGAGGAAGAGGAAGTACCCCACTACCCACTCGCGATCCCTAGCCCTGAATGCCAGCATTTCTAAAATACTGGCCTTTAAAATGCTGTCATTCCGTCTGGTGGAGACGGAGAGTTTTAAAGGCCTTATGGCGGTTACTGTCCTACAGTAATTCGTGCCCAGCCGCCACTACTTTTCCAGGCGAGCCATCCCTTCCCTGCACAACCAAGTAGGGAAAAAATCAGATGTGCACTGCACAACGCCATCTGTGGCAAGGTGCACCTCACTACGGATACATGGACCAGTAAGCACGGTCAGGGCCGTTATATCTCCATAACAACACACTGGGTAAATGCAGTGGCGGCTGGGCCTGAGGCGGATAGCAGTTTGGCGCATGTCCCTTCACCACGAGGATTGCAGGGCGCTTCAGTTTGCCTCCTGTTGCTTCCCTCTCCAACTCCGCTTCCTCATCCTCTACCGGCTCCTCATCCGGTCAGCATAACACCTTCATTACCAACTTCAGCACAGCCATGGGTAAACGACAGCAGGCAGTTTTAAAACTTATCTGTTTGGGACGGGTCTTGAACAACAGACCGATGAGTGGTTGGTGCCAGTGAGCCTCAAACCCGGCCTGGTAGTGTGCGATAATGGGCGAAATCTCGTAGCAGCTCTGGGACTAGCCAGTTTGACGCACATCCCTTGCCTGGCGCATGTGCTGAATTTGGTGGTGCAGAGATTCCTTAAAAATTACCCCGATATGTCAGAGCTGTTGCATAAAGTACGGGCCGTCTGTGCGCGCTTTTGGCGTTCTCGCCCTGCTGCTTATCACCTGTCAGCACTGCAGCGTAACTTCGGCCTTCCCGCTTGATAGGAATCTCTGAGTCCCACTTGGTACCCCTGGAACCAAACTTCTAGTATCGGCTTGGTTTGAGTCCCTTTCTGACGTCAGGAGAGCGCTTCACTCAGTAGGTAACAAAAGACACAACAGTGATGTACTGAATGAACACTCTGAGGTTTATTTTTAATGCACACAGGTTATATAGAGGGGGCTTTACCCTCTTTATTAGCATATCATCGTATGTTATGTATTTAACCTATCATATTAACGCGTTTCATTCTACGCTCAGAGAAATAGAAACAAAAACGGAACTTCCATATTAGGAATATTGTCCGGGAGTAGTGCCAAAGAGATAAGATTCAGGGTTACAGAGAATAGAAACCTTACAGTATATTAGTTTCACAGCAATCAGAGTTAGTACCTAACATAGAAACAAAACTTCAGCAAAAAGCAGAATTCATTTTGACATAATAAAGAACATGGATTCCTTTCAAATCCCCTCTTAAGAACCTTTAGTGTTTCACACTACATGGTTCTTTCCTTTCTTGTCCTTTTTCTCTCTATATGATATTAGGTAATTCTTATACCCATCTGGGCTTCAATCCTCCTGGGGTACAGTAGTCTGATATAATGACATATTAGAGAGCCCTTTTTCTAGCATTCGTCTCACACAGGGAATAACACATAATGCTACTACACCTATTACTACAATTACTATTAGTATGACAATCCCTAGTTGCATGAGACCTTGTTTCCAACTTGTGAACCATCCAAAGTATTGATCCCATGGATCATTTATACCTGAGTTCTTTTTCAGTTCTACTGACAGATCTTCAAGCTTCTTTATAGCTATTGTGACCCTACCAGTGGGGCCAGTATTATTTGGTATGTATGTGCAGCAGGAGGTTGGATCAATCAATACTCGGCACACTCCGCCCTTCTCTGCAAGAATCATATCCAACACCATTCGATTCCGGAATGTCATGATTGAGTCTGCTTGTAGTTATTCTGCTACCCCTAGAAATGCATCTCTGGTATAGTTTACAAACCTTTGCTGATTGTAGTATATGTAATTTATCCAATCAACATTTTTATTCACAGTAATAATGGGAAATATTGATTCAAATCCGGCGGCTACTTGATCTCTAGCTTTGAACTCATCTGGGACCCCTCTTGGAACACCTATTGCATCTATATACACATGGGGGTCAAAACTTGAAAGGGGGCTGCTTCTTTTGTTTCTCTTTAGCACCCCTTTGTCTATAATATCTGATTCAGTAAAAATGTGCATGTTCATTATAGCTGTGGCAAGCGCACATTCACCTTTCCAGGCACCTTCCAATCTGGATCTTATCTTTCCATCTCCACAGATCCAGTACACATCTCCTATGGAGTACACTTGGTTCTGAGTGAGGGATATATTCAGATTGTTGTATTTGTGACAATAACCTTTGGTGAAATTCTGTACATTCCTCCCATGTGTACTCCCCTTGTAACATGTGTAGTTACCTGGATATACCTGGATACCTGCCCCTGGGCGAGGATTTTTTAACAAAAGAGGGTATTTTGATTTCCATTCTGTACATGCACTGTGGTTATAAGACATATTAACAAAAAGAGTCAAAAAACATTCTTCAACACTTTCTGGTAACACTAGGGGTACGGTACCTAGGGGTGGCTTGGCAGCACCGCATATGTAACAGTTGCTTTTATTCACAGAGGCTGCACTATATTTCATCCACTCCAGCCACAAATTAACATCAGAAAAACCCGTCCCCATGGCCAAAGTATCCTCATATGTGGGATTAGATATGGCCCTTAGGTTTTTTAGAGAAACTATATGCGGGGCTAGTGGGTTTTTGGAGACACCTGTGATGGGTTGGTATTCCTTAGACTTATACATATCACTAAGTTTGAACATTTGTGTTACCTGAGAAGTCTCAGCTCCCCACATGTTATGGAAGTACCATCCTAATACATAATCTCCTTCATCATATTTACCAGGGTTTTCTATTGTCAATACAATTTTCATTTCCGCTGACCTTTTTTTGCAATAATTCAATGAGGAGGTGTCCACATAACACGTCCCTCTCTCAAGGAGTGTCATTCTAGTCAAAAGGGACTTTTGAGGGCACTTTCTGGTTTATATCCCCATTCTGTCCCTGTATTCCATCCCACTGATCCCCAGTATCCACAACCTTTTCCCCAGTATGAGTCTGTTACACATATATAGCTATATACCATTTCCTATATTTCACACCATTACATTATATTTATATTTTTATATATCGTATATCCCTTCTATAACAAACTGTACATGTGCCATGGGGAGGATTCTCCAATATATCTATCCTTACTATGCAACAAAGCCCAGCCCATACACCCCAGAGAAGATCCCACTGCAAGTGACACCACTTCCCCTTAAACTTGTAGGCAGACCATACAGCTCACACAGTCAAAAAGAATATCGACAAACCTGAAGTATCGCGTGCGTTCCAGCTTGGAACGCAGCGTCTAACTTCCGGAAATACGACACCGCCCCTAGGAGCTTACAAGGTGAACAGACCGGATGACGTGTTGCGTTCCAACCTGGAACGCACAGACGTCACAACACATCCGGACACTCCCCCTCCCAGCCGGCTTCAGAGATCTGCTGGCCAAACGCCCCCTAACGGCGGCCCACCTATATCCTCTGGCCCTCAATACTCTCCCTCCTACTAGGGCGGTCCCCTAACATAGCCCCTTATATATCCCCAGTGCCGCTTTACAAGGCGACCACAATGCGTTCCAGCTTGGAACGCAAACAACTTCCGGTCATGTAAAAAGCGCAGCCGGACACTCCCCTTTCCGGCTGACATCACTGAACAGCAAAAAAACGCCCTGTACCACACAGGGGCGGTCCCCAATGCATTTTTGGCGCGTTTTCTCCGTTTTTTGGCGCCTTCTAGCCAATTAGTGGCCATTTTAACAAAGATCCTAATAGGATTATTAGGGTATAAATACCTGTGACCATACATAGAGACACTATTGCTCCTGATGAAGGGACGTGCCTGTCCCGAAACGCGTTGAGCCGGATTTTTTTACTTGCAAATAAAGACCTTTGAAGAGAAGCACCCGTGTTGTTTGGCTGCCTTCATCCGTTATAACTCTAGAAGCGATCCAGGCTGGGGGGGTACTCGGTTTACAGGTGTATTATGCTTATCCTGGTAAACCGCCCCCCCCGTGAAGTGAGTAAACTTACTTATGATACCACGATATTATAATATATATGTCGGTATTTTAAACAAAAAAACCTTTTATCCATTGCTCTATCCTACTGTACCACATCTATTGTGTACGACGCTGCAGAACACGGCCTCTTAGGCAATAGAGGCTGTATGCAGTGATCACACTTTTACGTACAATCTATTTTTTATTTTTATCCTTTTATTCTCTCAGCAGATTTTATACGTGTATACTTTTCACTCGCTCTTTGTATGCAGATTTTGTTTTATTTCGCTTGTTTTAAAAAAAAATTTTTTACATACATGTATGTACAACTTTTTTCCTGTACAATTTTTTCCTATACAATTGATATCCCTCTACATATTAATATAACATAACCCCAACAACAAGCTATCACACACTCCAGCAGCCCAACACTAATCCTCTATTGGCGCTCACAAGGGTTTATATAAATAAGAGGCGAGATTTGGAGGGTATCCCCACCCACCAGTCCCCCTTTTTTTGGCTCACTACCTCACACATATATAGGCCTGTCCTTCTACATAGTCGTTGGAACAATAGTTATAATATGAACATGTTTTCAATATATTACAAAGGGAAAAGGTGTAGGTAGCTACGTGAGTGTTAGATGAATTATATCAAAAGGTGATGACGCCGCCCTTGCTAGTTGCGGCTACTTCTCCCTTACTACTAATTGGTAAAATCAACAAGATTATTGAAGCAATCTTAGTCAGTACATTCAACCATTTCCCAGAAAGGGGTGAGGAGCTCATCATGTTGGAGGTCAGGGCTGTCTGCCCCCGTTAGTACCTCTGGGCCTTGTTGGAGGTCAGGGCTGTCTGCCCCCGTTAGTACCACTGGGCCTTGTTGGAGGTCAGGGCTGTCTGCCCCCGTTAGTACCTCTTGTCCTTGTTGGAGGTCAGGGCTGTCTGCCCCCGTTAGTACCTCTGGGCCTTGTTGGAGGTCAGGGCTGTCTGTCCCCGTTAGTACCTCTTGTCCTTCTTCAAGGCCAAGGCTGTCTGCCTCCGTTCCTGCCTCCTCTCTTGTTCTCAAAAGCTTCACTCGGGTGGCGTGGATCCAAGTTGGAGACTGTTCAGTCAGCACGGCTGTTCTGGTTACTGCGACCACGGTAGTGGGTTGGCCATATGCGAAGTCACCTTGGGATTTTCCTTTCTTCAGTGTTTTGATCACTACCTCATCACCCATCCTGTATGGGTGGGTGGGTTCCTGTGGAAGAGAGGGAGACTTACAAGCAACTTTTTCCTCAGTTTTATTAAGAACCTGTATCAATTTGGTGACATATTCTTCCCTTATTAAATCAAGATCACCTTCCTGCACTATCATTGGGCGTCTTGCCCAGGGGGTGGGGAAAGGCCTTCCCATGAGTATCTGTAAGGATTCTCAATGCTGTTATATCCTACCCCCTCTTTGCAGACTAATCCTGTCTTAGGATTTTTCTGCAATACTGGATAACACCAGTCTTGCTGTTCCTGTTCAGTGGAATATCTTTGAAGATCAGTAAGCATTTGTGACATCTCAGGGGTTGGAGGTGCCAAACATGGCATCTCCCAATGGTTACATGGACCTGTGGGGTTGCATTTGGCCACTCGTTTCGCCACCTTATCTGCCAGCGCATTGCCCTGTGAGACATGATCCTTACCATCTGCTGCCGTGAATCCTCTCCTCTGTCAAATCATACCATGGTCCCACACTACCCCATGGCCCAGATTCAGGTAGATTTGCCCATTACTTACACCTGAGCCGCTCAGCTGAATTTCTCTGCGCTGGAGCAATTTTGCCAAATTGCCACCTGATTCAGGAATTGTTTGTTCATTTAATTTGCTCCTGTTTAAGGCAAAGCTGAGGGCGCAAGGCCGTGCAAGTCAAAGTGGGTGTGCCCCTATGTAAATGAGGAATTTTCGGCTCAGCAGAGGTTTGCTAGCATAATTTCAGGGCAAATCCTGCTCAGCTGCTTGCACTGAGCAAATAAATAGGAGCAGACTTGCGCAGGTTCTTTGCTGAATTTCATCCTGCTTTTTCCCACCCCCCCTGAGCAAGGAAATTCAGCCCTTTTGCAAGACATGGCACCTCCCAAAGGGACCAAAAAAAGGAAGCCCAACTTTGTGGCTGCAGAGATGGACATCCTGATTGCTGCACTCCAGCAGCATAAGGAAGTCCTATATGGTGCCCAGCGGGCAAACACCACCATTGCCCAAAGGAGGGCTATATATGAAGCCATTGCCCTGGACATCAATGCCCTGGGTAATGAAGTGCGTACCTGGGATGACATCCAGAAGAAATTAAATGATATGAGGCGCAGGGTCCGTGAAAAACTGGCTCTTATCAGGAAGCATACCGGTGGCACGGGAGGTGGTCCGCAATGTATGATCCGGCTCAATCAGGAGGAGCAGCTTATTGCACAAACGTTCGTGCAGGAGCAGGTGGAGGGACTTGAAGGGTACGACTCCACTGTTGGGAACTTGGGGACTGGTAAGTTATTTTTCTTTCATATCTGCTGTGCATCATGGGAGGGGGTACAAGTGAACATATGAGAAGTGTGTTGCACCAGCAAAATATGTCGTTTTGGTGTCATCCACAGGTGGTGATGAGGAAGAAGAAGCTGGGCCGTCTTCGGCTGCGGCTCGACCCAGCCCATCCAGACCAGAGCCAGGGGTCCAGTCAGGCCCCATGGACATTCTGGCTATGCTGGTCCAGGAGGAGATCATACCAGGGCCAAGTATGGAGGAGCAAGTGGTATTGGAGGAGGATTCCTTTTTCCTCATCCAGGAGGACTCTGGCTCCCTCCAGGAGGATACCACCATCCCTGTGCAACCCACCACCCCCCCCCCCAGCCCGTCATCCCCCTCCAGGGCAAGCCCCTCCAGGGCAAGCCCCTCCCTTGTGGACCCCTCCCCTTCTCCCTCTGTCCGTGGCCGAGCCTCTCCTCCCAGGAAGGCTCTGTCCAAAACGAGGCATATATCCTCCAGCCTCCGTGACGGTCTGCTGGAGGAGCAGGCCCTGCAGACCCGCCATATAGGGGCCATGGTGGGAGAGGTGCGTCGTCTGGCGGACAGCATGGCATCCACCTCCACCTCTATGCAGCATGCCCTCACCCTGCATGAGGACCGGGACAAACATGTGGCACAGAGCCTGGGGGAAATTAGTGGCAACTCTAAGGCCATAGTCACCTGCTTGGTGGCTCTGGAGACCACACCAGCTTTGTTAAGCAGGATGACAGCTGCGGTGCAGGCCAACACCGCTGCAGTGCAGGAGGAGGCGAGAGTTACCCGCCGGCATCAGCGGGATACCACCACCCGCCAAATGCGGATGTTGGCCCAGACCAACACCATCCTTGCCCGCCTGGCCAACGCCATGGAGGGCATGCAGCCACCACCTGCAAGGAGTGTGGAAGTAGGGGTTGATGCTCCTCCCCCCCCTCCTCCCCCCACCCCTCCATCCCCACCCCATGCCTCCTCCGCACCACGGAGATTGAGGAGCCAGAGCCGGGGCACCCTTGGCCCAAAGAAAAAAACAAAAAAATAATTTTATGTCTACATTTTTTTGCTCAACACAATATGATTTTTTTTTTTATTTTTCTATATGCTCAGGGTATGAGATAATTTTTTTTTTATATGCTCAGGATATGAGTTTTTATATTTATTTGTAGTCCCTACACACGGTGAGGAGTGTATACTACAGTGTGACTGGTGTGTGAATGGGGGGGGGGGGTGGCACTCCTGCTGGAATGTTACCAACTCAAGGATGACTTCAGGGCTAAAGCGAAACATGCGATACACCTCAGTATCAGTCATCTGAAAAAGGTTGTAGCGCCCTCTGTAAATCCTCTCCCGTGCCCTCCTACGAGTCGGCTCAGTCAATAGAATATCAAGAACCATAGCTGCCACTGGCATGTTGGTGCACAGATGTGAGGTCCCGAAAATGTGGGTGCTCTGCTTGTTCAGATCGTCTGTCTAGGTGCTGCTGAAGTTGCGCGCTCCTTCAGATGACATTTGGCCATCTTTTGCTAACTTGCCCCTGCTTTTAACAGGAGCAAGTTTGCCCAGGGAAAAAAGCTTGCACGCTTCCAGCGCAAGATGCGCATCACACGCGCATGTTTCTGAATCATCGGCAGTACCTAATTTGCATATTCGCTGAGGGAATTCCATGAAGGCGCAACTTACACCCCGCGCAAAATTGCACGAAAATTGCGCAGGAACAGCTAGGCTGCGTGCGCGGGAAAATGGCCGCATTTCAGGCTTAACTGGTTTACAGAATCAGCCGCAAATTTGCATAGGAGCAAATCAGTACTTGCGCGGCGCAAATCACACTTGTTCCCGCGCAAGTGCTTCTTGAATCTGGGCCCATGTGCGTACCTACTATCAGTATAAATGGTGACAGTTCTATCAGTATGTAGAATACATGCTCTAGTGAGTGCAATGAGCTCAGCTGCCTGCTGTGTTGAGTGTGGATGTCCTTGAGTAGGCCTATAACATCATGTGTAGTGTGCAAAAATGGTGTAACGTCACATTGTGAAAGGAGTTGCCAACTCTACCATCATAGCACAGGCTGCAAGAGAACGCAGACATGCCGGCATCCCTTGAACAGGGGTGGGCATTACCTTTGAGAAAAATACACAAGGACGCAACTTGCCTCCGTGTTCTTGTGTCAGTACACCCGCCATGGTTTTACAATTTTGTCGTGCAAACATGTGGAAGTTTGTAGTCAGGGAGGCCTAATCCTGGACTTGACATTAATGAACATTTCAGATAATCAAATGCATTGTACATTTCTGAAGACCATCTTATTAAATCAGGTTTGTCCTGCAGTGTTGCCTGTCTCAAGATATTATCATAGTAGGAACAGTCTGGGATCCATTGTCTGCAGTAGTTTATCATTCCAAGGAAGGATAGCATTTCCTTCTTGGAGTGCGGGGTGACCAATCCCGCTACAGACTGAACTCTCCCTGGACTGATCCTCCTTTCCCCCTTTTTCAGGACAAACCCCAAGTATTCGACTTGCTGTTTACACCATTGCATTTTCCCTAATGACACTTTGTGTCCACATTCAAACAACCATTGTAACAGTGATATACCATCCTCAATGTTGGCCTCCACTGACATACTGCACAACAGTAAATCATCCACGTATTGCAACAACACGGAACCTTGGGGGGGGGGGGTGCCATGGTTTTAACGTGGCTTGGAGGACTATGCTGTACACTACAGGTGAATCAGCACATCCCTAGGGCATTTCTGCCCCAGGTCAGTTGACATCTGTCAAAGGAAAAAGCAAAAATTAGTCTGGTCTTCTTGTCAACTGGGATAGAAAAGAAAGCATTTTTCAGATCTATCACACTGAACCAAACAGCGTCTGCTGGAATGGCAGATAGTAATTGAGTGATGTCAGGTACAACAGGGGCTATAGGCACAATGATGTTGTTGATGGCCCTTAAATCCTGTACAAAGCGGGCAGTACCATCTGCCTTTGTCACTGGATTCACGGGCGTGCTGTAGGGTGAAATCACCTCTTCCAGGATTCCCTTTTGTAGGAATTCTTTTATCATTGGCCTAAGTCCATCAAGTTTCTCTTTTGGCAGTAGGTATTGTTTCTGGAACACTGAAATGACACCTGGTTTTACAGTAGCTTTGTAAGGTGTGCAATCTATGAATCCTGTGTCATATTCATTTGAAGACCATAATGCAGGGTTAATGTTGTTAAGTTCTGGGTGGTCCTGTATGTTTGCAAGAATCAGTGGCACTGGTGTAGAGACTGGAATGAGATCTGAGTGTACTCTTATGCCCTGATTTTTGGCTGACACTTGTAAGTCAAGCTTAATGAACAAATCTTTACTTAACACACTTGAGGTTGCACTGCTATCTACCATGAATCCTACTCTCAGTCATCTAAGTCCACCCCTTTTAGTCGGACGCTGTGGTCCACCTTCTGTCCGTAAGAACAGAGCTCTGATGTGAAGCACAACACTTAACATGTAACACATAACTTCAAACATTGAAACAAACAGATCTGACAATACAGACATAAACGCACAAAAGGCCCATAAAAACTTTTCATTGACTTCAATAATAAAAAAAATTTACAGCTTGATCAATGCTGTTGGCACTAATAAAAACCAAAAACTTCCAAGAAAAATAAAATAAAATTCTCAATGCGCATATTATATGAAAACAAATATCGTACTCCATACACATTCATATACATTTCATGTACTCATCTTCACAAAACAGCTCATAACCACGCCCTTACACATAAAAACTGAATTGCACACACAGCTCTCCTAAAGCATCCATTAGGGCTCTTTCACACTTTCAACTCCACTACAACTCAGAGCCACACCCATTCACATTCCACTGAATCATTTGTCTTCCAACCTAATCACACAATTGTCTTTGTTTCATCCCAAAACTTGCAGCACAGACAAACACAGCTTTCAACACCACACCCAGAATTGCTGATGGTCTGTCGCTGTAAGACAATATACATGTTATAATCATAAAGTCATTTTGTTAAACCCAAATCATTTTATATGTCAGGTGTTCTTAGTTAATGTTGTACATATATAATAATTCTTGTTAAAAACTGGATTCTCACATTACACTGCTGGGGAAAGAAAATTATTGAACAATTTTTGTCCTTTTTAATAATATTACACATATAACATCACTTACTCTGCAGGATTCCCTACTCCTTTGTATCATGTAATCCATATCCTAGGACGGGTCATGGTCAAAATGTGGCCATGCTTCTTTGTCTCCCAGACAAAGACCCTTTATCATGTCCATGTGGTACGGGCTATTATCGCCGTCCCTGGGAAAAAGGGGCTAGCAGCTTGCATGAACTCAGTCCATCCAGCTAAGTTATCCACCCATGGGTTAAATAGGAAGTAATTTGTGGGACTACACCGTGCAACATAAACTTTGCATGTTTCTCCCGTCTCAGGTTTGGGATGATTTGTTTTAGACCCTTGTGACCCCATTCCGTCTGATATTTTAATGATGCTACTTTCCTAGGACTGGCTGCACTGAAGCGTTAAGGATTCGACAAATTAATGCTGTCAACTAGGCAAAGGACTCAGGTCTGATCAGAAAATATCAGAGTGTCTCATCAAACATATAATTTGTTGCTTTGGTCTGCCGCTTGTGTTCATCTATCTGCGGGTTAATGGATTGCTCCCAGCCGGGGGTGGGGCGTATTGCAGACCTCCGCAACACAGTAAAACAACAATGCAATGTCCTTAAAACTCTATACAAATAGTGAACTTCAGTCCGTACACTTACCACCCGGACATCAGTATCCTTATCTCAACTCTAATAATCTTATACTTTAAAACAACGTTAAAAGAGTCAAACCAAGCTCCATCCTTGTCTCCCTGAGACAATATTATGTAGTGCGCACTATATTTTCTCTGAGTGATCCTCACGGCGGACTCCCGGAGTCCCCGGGTCACTCCCCCAGACTCCCGGAGTCTGTACCCTGTATCCCTGATACAGTAATTATACTAGAAGTTGTAGGTTCTCCTTACTAGATCGAGACGTGGTCCTCGGATCGGCCAGAGGACAATAACAGATGCCTTCCTTACCGAACACGAGGAAAACCTTCTCGATGCCCGGACGCGAGCCCCCAAACTGATAGGAATCTCTGAGTCCCACTTGGTACCCCTGGCACCAAACTTCTAGTATCGGCTTGGTTTGAGTCCCTTTCTGACGTCAGGAGAGCGCTTCACTCAGTAGGTAACAAAAGACACAACAGTGATGTACTGAATGAACACTCTGAGGTTTATTTTTAATGCACACAGGTTATATAGAGGGGGCTTTACCCTCTTTATTAGCATATCATCGTATGTTATGTATTTAACCTATCCTATTAACGCATTTCATTCTACGCTCAGAGAAATAGAAACAAAAACGGAACTTCCATATTAGGAATATTGTCCGGGAGTAGTGCCAAAGAGATAAGATTCAGGGTTACAGAGAATAGAAACCTTACAGTATATTAGTTTCACAGCAATCAGAGTTAGTACCTAACATAGAAACAAAACTTCAGCAAAAAGCAGAATTCATTTTGACATAATAAAGAACATGGATTCCTTTCACCGCTCACCGCCTCATATGCGACGTGCCCACAAGGTGGAACACCACCTTGCACATGCTGGCCAGACTGTGTGAGCAGCAGCAGGCGATAGTGGAGTTTCAGCTGCAGCATGCACAGGTGAGTCGCTCTGTGAAACAGCACCACTTCACCACCAATGACTGGGCCTCCCTGCGAGACCTGTGTTCCTTGTTGCGCTGTTTCGAGTACTCCACCAACATGGCCAGTGCCGATAACGCCGTTCTCACCGTTACTATCCCACTTCTATGCCTCCTTGAAAAAACGCTGCTGGCGATGATGGAAGAGGATGTGGCACAGAGGAGGAGGAGGAAGAGGGATCATTTCGTAGGGTTTCCGGCCAGTCATTCACAGGTGGCTCCGAGGGTGGGTTCCTGCACCCACAAACGCCAAGTACACAATTGTCTAGCCAGGGCACAGTTCTGGAGGATGACGAGGTGGAGGATGAGGATTAATGGGTGGCCGCTCTGCTGGATCCCCGTTACAAGGCCAACGTACCGTCCTTAATTCCCTCACTGGATCGTGATTGTAAGATGTGCGAGTACAAGCGCACGCTGGTAGACGCGCTGCTGGTGGCATTCCCACCTGACAGCGGGGGCACAGTGAAAGCACAAGGCGAAGGAAGAGGAAAAGGTCGCCAATGCAGCTGGGGCACCGCCAGCACCTCAGAAGGCAGGGTTAGCATGGCCGAAATGTGCAAAATCTTTGTCAGCACGCCACAACAACCAGAACCACCAGCTGATATTGAACGTCTTAGCAGGAGGCAGCATTTCACCAACATGGTGGAGCAGTATGTGTGCACACGCCTACATATACTGAATGACAGGTCTGCCCCCTTCAACTTCTGGGTCTCCAAATTGGGCACATGGCCTGAGCTTGCCCTTTACGCCTCGGAGGTGCTGGCCTGCCCTGTAGCCAGTGTATTATTTGAACGCGTGTTTAGCACGGCAGGGGGCGTCATCACAGACAAGTGCAGCCGTCTGTCCACAGCCAATGTGGACAAGCTCACGTTCATTAAAATGAACCAGGCATGGATCCCACAGGACTTGTCCGTACCTTGTGTAGAATAGACATGTATACCGGCCTTAACCAGCCATTGTTATATTACAGCGCAATTGATCATTCTTGTATTTTGGATGTTACACTCTTTTGGAGTGTACCCTAATTTCAAAAAAAATTTTTTCCCAAAAACCAGTGTTGGCTACCTCGTCCTCCTCCAACGCTGATTCCACCTAAAACGCTACGTCTACCGCTTCCACAAACGCCTACTCCATATGGACCTCCACCTCATAAATCAAATTTTTAATTTTTTATTTGCTTGGATTTTAATTTATGTGATTTCACTACTTTGTCTGTTACATATTCAGGTGAAATTCACCAATTTTTGATGTACCACTGCTATACTTAGTATACAGGTTAAAAAAATTCACTAATTTGTCTGTTACATTTTCGGGTGAAATTAACCAATTTTTGGGTGTGATGTACCACTGCTGTACCTAGTAGACAGGTTAAAAAAATGCAAAAATTTGTCTGTTACATTTTTGGGTGAAATTCACCAATTTTTTTGTGTAATATACCCCTCCTCTACCTAGTTGACAGCTTAATAAATTTCACAAATTTTTCTGTTACATTCTTGGGTTGACATTTTACAATTTTGGCCGTGAATAAACCCCTGCTCTGCATAGGTGACAGGGAATAAAATTTCAGAAATTCTTCTTTAATTGATGCGCGCCACCTCCTTTCATTCAATGCTTAATCTTTAACAAGTTGTCCCACATTTGCGCTTCAATAATTTGTCCCACATTTGCGCTTTAATAATTTGTCCCACATTTGTGTTTCAATAATTTGTCCCACATTTGTGCTTCAATAATTTGTCCCACATTTGTGTTTCCATAATTTGACCCACATTTGCGCTTTAATAAATTTTCCCATTTTCACATTTATTAAGACCAGCTTTTTGTACTTAATAAAGTCCTATACCTAGCGGTGGATTACCAAAGTTATGAAGAGGTGCAGGCCTCTACATAACTTTGGCGCATCCAGCACCAGTTCTAAATGTAAGACACCTTCCGAGCTGTCTTACATTCAGACCATTTTCTACTCCTAGAACAGACAATGTTAAATCAGATGGGCCTGCCAGCCCGTCCCCTTCCCATGCCACGCCCACAATTTTAAACCTAGCGTGATTGGGGTTAAGTCGTAGATAGCGGCACAACTAACTGTTGTCTGTGCATGAAATACACCTAATTTAGGCATATTCCAGCTTAGTAAATGACTCAGATAGTTTATATAAATATCATGAACATATAATAGGAAAGAAGGACTATATAAAAAGCTGCACATCCACAAATAAAATAATCTTTATTCAAGCCACCATTACAAGAAGTTAAAATACTGTAATAAGAAAACAGTGTGGGGGGGGAAACTCTGCTATCTGGTGCTAAATGGACTCATATATATGCAATAATAGTACATATAAAATTTTATTCAAAAGTAATAAAATACTATTACAATATACACTGCTCCAAAAAATAAAGGGAACACAAAAATAACACATCCTAGATCTGAGTTAATTAAATATTCTTCTGAAATACTTTGTTCTTTACATAGTTGAATGTGCTGACAATAAAATCACACAAAAATAAAAAAATGGAAATCCAATTTTTCAACCCATGGAGGTCTGGATTTGGAGTCACACTCAAAATTAAAGTGGAAAAACACACTACAGGCTGATCCAACTTTGATGTAATGTCCTTAAAACAAGTCAAAATGAGGCTCAGTAGTGTGTGTGGCCTCCACGTGCCTGTATGACCTCCCTACAACGCCTGTGCATGCTTCTGATGAGGTGGCGGACGGTCTCCTGAGGGATCTCCTCCCAGACCTGGACTAAAGCATCTGCCAACTCCTGGACAGTCTGTGGTGCAACGTGACGTTTGTTGATAGAGCGAGACATGATGTCCCAGATGTGCTCAATTGGATTCAGGTCTGGGGAACGGGCGGGCCAGTCCATAGCATCAATGCCTTCGTCTTGCAGGAACTGCTGACACACTCCAGCCACATGAGGTCTAGCATTGTCTTGCATTAGGAGGAACCTAGGGCCAACCGCACCAGCATATGGTCTCACAAGGGGTCTGAGGATCTCATCTCGGTACCTAATGGCAGTCAGGCTACCTCTGGCGAGCACATGGAGGGCTGTGCGGCCCTCCAAAGAAATGCCACCCCACACCATTACTGACCCAATGCCAAACCGGTCATGCTGGAGGATGTTGCAGGCAGCAGAACGTTCTCCACGGTGTCTTCAGACTCTGTCACGTCTTTCACGTGCTCAGTGTGAACCTGCTTTCATCTGTGGCGAATTTGCCAATCTTGGTGTTCTCTGGCAAATGCCAAACGCCCTGCACGGTGTTGGTCTGTAAGCACAACCCCCACCTGTGGACGTCGGGCCCTCATATCACCCTCATGGAGTCTGTTTCTGACCGTTTGAGCAGACACATGCACATTTGTGGCCTGCTGGAGGTCATTTTGCAGGGCTCTGGCAGTGCTCCTCCTGTTCCTCCTTGCACAAAGGCGGAGGTAGCGGTCCTGCTGCTGGGTTGTTGCCCTCCTACTGCCTCCTCCACGTCTCCTGATGTACTGGCCTGTCTCCTGGTAGCGCCTCCATGCTCTGGACACTACGCTGACAGACACAGCAAACCTTCTTGCCACAGCTCGCATTGATGTGCCATCCTGGATAAGCTGCACTACCTGAGCCACTTGCGTGGGTTGTAGACTCCGTCTCATGCTACCACTAGAGGGAAAGCACCGCCAGCATACAAAAGTGACCAAAACATCAGCCAGGAAGCATAGGAACTGAGAAGTGGTCTGTTGTCACCACCTGCAGAACCATTCCTTTATTGGGGGTGTCTTGCTAATTGCCTATAATTTCCACCTGTTGTCTATCCCATTTGCACAACAGCATGTGAAATTGATTGTCACTCAGTGTTGCTTCCTAAGTGGACAGTTTGATTTCACAGAAGTGTGATTGACTTGGAGTTACATTGTGTTGTTTAAGTGTTCCCTTTATTTTTTTGAGCAGTGTATATAGTAAATACTATAATGTGCGAGTATCTGGCAAATCACATTAAGGTTGACCTAATATATTGTATATTGCTACTCAGTATAGCACACAATAACAACAAACAAATAAATAGAAACATAGAAACATAGAAACATAGAATATGTCGGCAGATAAGAACCATTTGGCCCATCTAGTCTGCCCAATATATCTGAATCCTATGAATAGTCCCTGGCCCTATCTTATATGAAGGATAGCCTTATGCCTATCCCATGCATGCTTAAACCCCTTCACTGTATTTGCAGCTACCACTTCTGCAGGAAGGCTATTCCATGCATCCACTACTCTCTCAGTAAAGTAATACTTCCTTATATTACTTTTAAACCTTTGCCCCTCTAATTTAAAACTGTGTCCTCTGGTGGTAGTTTTTCTTCTTTTAAATATGCTCTCCTCCTTTACCGAGTTGATTCCCTTTATGTATTTAAAAGTTTCTATCATATCCCCTCTGTCTCTTCTTTCTTTCAAGCTATACATATTAAGGTCCTTTAACCTTTCCTGGTAAGTTTTATCCTGCAATCCATGTACTAGTTTAGTAGCTCTTCTCTGAACTCTCTCTAGAGTATCTATATCCTTCTAGAGATATGGCCTCCAGTACTGCGCACAATACTCCAAGTGAGGTCTCACCAGTGTTCTGTACAGCGGCATAAGCACTTCACTCTTTCTACTGCTTATACCTCTCCCTATACATCCAAGCATTCTGCTGGCATTTCGTGCTGCTCTATTACATTGTCTTCCCACCTTTAAGTCTTCTGAAATAATTACTCCTAAATCCCTTTCCTCAGATACTGAGGTCAGGACTGTGTCAAATATTCTATATTCTGCCCTTGGGTTTTTACGCCCCAGGTGCATTATCTTGCACTTATCCACATTAAATTTCAGTTGCCAGAGTTCTGACCATTCTTCTAGTTTTCCTAAATCCTTTTCCATTTGGCGTTTCCCTCCAGGAACATCAACCCTGTTACATATCTTTGTGTCATCAGCAAAAAGACAAACCTTACCATCGAGGCCTTTTGCAATATCACTTATGAAGATATTAAACAAAATTGGTCCCAGTACAGATCCCTGTGGAACCCCACTGGTAACATGACCTTGTTTGAATGTTCTCCATTGACTACAACCCTCTGTTGTCTGTCACTCAGCCACTGCCTAATCCACTCAAGAATATGGGAGTCCATGCTCAATGACTGCAGTTTATTGATAAGTCTTCTATGTGGGACAGTGTCAAAAGCCTTACTAAAATCTAGATATGCGATGTCTACTGCACCTCCACCGTCTATTATTTTAGTCACCCAGTCAAAAAAATCTATAAGATTTGTTTGACATGATCTCCCTGAAGTAAACCCATGTTGTTTTTAATCTTGCAATCCATGGGATTTTAGATGTTCCACAATCCTATCCTTTAATAGGGTTTCCATTAATTTGCCTACTATTGATGTCAGACTCACTGGTCTATAGTTGCTCGATTCCTCCCTACTACCTTTCTTGTGAATGGGCACGACATTTGCCAATTTCCAATCTTCCGGGCGACTCCTGTTAGTAATGATTGGTTAAATAAATCTGTTAACGGTTTTGCCAGCTCACCACTAAGCTCTTTTAATAATTTTGGGTGTATCTCATCAGGCCCCTGTGACTTATTTGTCTTCACCTTAGACAGCAAACTTAGAACATCTTCCTCTGTAAAGATACATGCATCAAATGATTTATAAATGGCCATACAAGTTGGAAAAAATAAAGAAAAAATTAATAAATAATAAAAAAAAAGAAATGATAAAAATTGATAAAAGTTTGCTTGCAATGTTGGATGAGATAATGGGGGTTAATTGTGATGGAAATATCCCAACAATTTTAAGTCAGTTTTCCCTTTAAAAGCTGCAATGTCTTGTAATCCAATAACAGCAACAAAGTGTCTATATCTTCTACTGAACTGGTCACACAATGCTTAATGATACCACCGTGGTACTTTTGTACTGAAATTGATTAGAGTGTCACATCTGAGATGTATATATTTGTAACAACTTTATTGATTATGGAATCCGTTACAGAGTCCCATATTGTAGAAGTTGATAGTGCTACTGAATTGTAAAAATACTTGTTAGATGTAATTTACCAATCCTGTAGATGCAGCACATCTCACTGTTGTGCGGCCGTATTATACCGCTTGTAGATCTGTCTGCACGCTTGTTACTTGGCGTCCCACGTGGCGTCCCACATGGTCTGAATACTTTACTGGTCTCATAGCTGCAGCCCTTTTGAATGCTGTGTGGCCGTGTTGTTTCACTTGTGCGTTTGTTTGCCCGCTTATTCCTTGGCATCCCACATGATCTGGACAGCACACTGCAAACAAACCCACAAGTGAAACAACACAAGCACACAGCATTCACAGCATTAGGTGTGTCGAAAGGTGAGCACCGACCCATTGCTTGTCAAATTGGTTGAGCAACTATATTTTTTGTGCAAGTTAAAATACTGTATGAGAAACCTATGAGGGACTAAAATCCATCACTACATATTAAATCTGACACAGTTCCTAATAAGAACAGAAATGGAACCCAAACATTTCTAAATAAGCAGCCATATCCAATACCCAAGATTGTCATAATTTGTTATAGCTCCAAGAAGGAAGCGACTGAAAAAATGAAAATATGGAAAATCAGGCAGGAGGGAGGGGGGGGGATTTTAATTTAATTTTCAGTCTTTTAATATAGATATACAAATTATGTCAATGATTGGTGCTTTCATGTAATCATAAAAGTAAAATAGACTAAAATGTCCTAGTTAAAGATGAGCAAATCGATTCTACATATGCACAGTATTGTAGGCCAAGCAATGCCCCTCTAAATTTCTGGGAAAGATATTAAAATTAGCTTTCCTAGGCCTATCTGATGCCAAATAAAGAACATCATCTAGCCTACAACAGACATCACATCTCTAGTCCTGGTTACTTCAAATATTGTAATAAATTTGCTCAAGAAAAAGAAGATTAAATACTTTGCAGTTCACTAAATCTGTTAAATATTTTTTGAGGCATTTTCCATGGCGCAAAATACAATGTAATTCTAATCTATATAAAATATTTCCAATGAAAACTGAAATCATTTGCATCAATCTCTAAACATTAGTGCTACATAATTCAATATGCATGCATCTCATTCTCCTCTTGTCTACGCTAGACATGGCTTTAAATGAGGTGTATCAATTGATTCTAGCCCAGCTGAGATGCATTGCTGGTAATTTGTGCAACAGCTCACATTTATATAACACCTTCAGTGGGTCAGTTCTTTCAGCAGCTTGTTAATGTTGTATTGGTTGGACAGTTTGTAAAATGGTCGTCTAATTTCACTGTTGAAACCATTTTGCATTTGCTTAGAGAATTACAAAACCACACAACTATTAAGTTGGGTTAGAGTGATTTCAGTTATGGATTAGTCGATATAGTTAAAAGTGATAGAATATAACTTTGTAAAACCTCTGAATAGGAGCTCTGTCAAGACACACATCTTTGAACAGTAGGGCTGTTCTGCAGCACAGTAACAATAAAACAACATCCCAAGGTGACACCGCATTAGAAGATTGTTTCTCATAATGTACATTGTCTTATTTTTACTATTAATTTGGCAATGGGATGAACAATGGTGGAATCCAGCAAGAACAATTTAAAAATATTTTTTTCTTGATATTTAAGAGGTAGGAAAAAAATTATAAAGAAGGATTGCAGATAAAAAAAAAAAAACTTTAATGGAGTTTGTCACTGGAAAATTCACCTTTAGTGCCAATTCACACAACTGATTTTGAAAAAAACACGCTTAAATTTTTTTTTTCTGTCAAAACGTGCATTTTTCATGCAGTTTTTTGATGCATCCTTTTTTTAACCAATGGATGTTCACCTCTATACAAAGTTGCATTTTCAGCTTTAGGCTTCTGGCGCAGGTCTGCACCAAAAAAGCATGGTAAATGCACAAAAAAGTGCATGGATTTATGGAGCTGTTTTTTTTAATGCTTCCCATTTATTTCAGTGGGAGATTCAGCGCGGATAATGCCCCAAGATAGGACATCCCGCTTCTTTTTTCCTTGCTTCTTTTTTCCACGTGAAACAAGCTCCATGTGGAATCGGGAAATTCCATAGTGAACTTTGACCAGAAAACATTGTATTATAGTGATTTATAATGCTTTGTGTGTCTCTTCCTGACCTCAACTTATTTGTCCTGACATAATGCCGTTAGTACAAATCATTACAGATAAAGTCGGGCAGAGACACACTGCATTAAAAATCATTAAAATGCTGTATAGTTCAGTCAAAGGAGCAGAATTCACTACAGAAATTTACACTTCAACATGCTTGTATGAAACTACTGTAGCATTTGATTCATGTCCAAATTGATTCTACAGAAATGAAAGATGGCCCAATTGGCCTGAAAAATGGTATGCAACACTTTGATGTTTCCTATTATTATTTTTTTTATATCTTTTTGTTATCTCTTTATGTTTTACAAATATATGCAGTCCACCGACCCCTTCTTTTAAGCTATTCAATGCAATCATAGCAAGAGCAAATAATGTCACTGACATGGCTATGGATAAACACATGGTTGACTGTGTTAACAAACAGACGGGGACATTTATCATGACCAGTGTTTTCATCGCCTGTCTTGATTCCCCCTGAGCAGCCAGAGGATGCAAGACTGTCAAATTTATGCAGAGGTGCAAGACTGTCATATTGAGAGCATCCTCCTGCTGGCCATGCAACAGAATAAAATCTACTGCAGGTTCCTAGCTGCTGTCGATTACTATCTTAATTCATGCCAGAAAACTGTTGTGAATGCAGATAAATGTTCAAGGCACGCTGGTCCCACCTCTCCGGCCGTTGTTACAACATCTTTTGTCACCACTTCTGAAAAATGGCAAGAAGGGGAAAAGTCAAAATTTTTCTATTGGTATAAATGCCATAATAAATGTCCCATTGAATGTTTAAAAACATACTATGTCGCCGCATGTGTTATGCTTTTTTATATTATAAACCTTCCAAAAATTGTGCCTTACTGTGGCCAGATAATGTTTGAACACACAAGTGGACATTTATAAAATCATTATGTCAATTTTGTGGTCTAAAAAAGGCGCAAGTCATGACAATTTTTTATTTTTTTTTGTGACATTTGGTGTTCTTTGACACTTTTCAAATTGGTCTATGTTTAATGGCTAAAAGTGAGATTGTAGCACATTTATTATGTGCAACTTTTGTAGTGTAGGGCAGTGTAGTGTGAACTACATTGCACTTACAGTATGCCAAATATATTATTATGGTGCACCATTTCATACATTTAGTGCAGGCACACAAAGCAAAGAATGGCTTAAAACTAACACAAAAACAATTGCAATGTTATCGAAAAAATCTAAAAACTAAACAGTGGCTTGTTGGGACCAAGCATCTTAAAATGATGCCCTAACATATCATTGCCCCTGTTTATTAAACACATGGTAGTGTCAAAACAGAGGCTTGTTCTGAACAAGCATTCAAAAATGATGCATTAATGAGAGCAAAATGCCTGCCCATACAATTACAAGTGTTCATTAACAGAAGAAAGAGTAGCTTGTTCTGAAGTTGAACAAGTCTGGAAAAATTTCGTTTTTTGGGGGGGGTCTGGTCACACATTGCCTCTGCTGTTTATTGCCATGGCCCCTACCTATAATGTCACTTCCTCCTCAGCACTCCAATCCAACTCCAAAGTCCTGTCCAACATTTGGTGCAATATTTCCAACCAAAATGGCGACGGCTGGCCCGTCGCGAGCAAATTAATGAGATAACCAATTTTTTTTGTTTTTATTTGTTTTTTTCTGTCATTCAGAGAAAATAGATTTGCTACCACCAAGCACAATTAAATTCGCTCAACACTGATGACATGTAGTCTAAGCGACCCCTAGTGAGGTGACGCTTAATCCATGCCCCCTGGTGATGCAAGCTCACATGCTTTCTGGGGGACTTGCTGCCTATCTTAGGCCTGCTTGTTTTCTGGTCCAATTGGGCACCGAGTCCCAGAACCTATCAGGTTCTGAAACAGGGACCTGATGCTCTATTTAACCCCTTCCCGACATATGATGTAATAGTACGTAATGGCGGCAAATGACTTGCTGCAATTTGAAGTACTATTACTTCATGGTGATTAGGTGAGCACCGGAGCTGTGATCGCCCGATCACTGCAGGGGCCTAGCATCCCCTGATAACCGGGCCCCTGCTGTATCTGCTGGCATCGGCTTTTACATCGATGAATGAACCCCTTCTATGGCGCGGTCAGCGGCAGGTGAGGGAGCCCAATGGGTCCCTGTACTGCTGTGGCAGGGACCCAATGGGTGATAAGGCAGCCCGATGCCATGCACAAGCTGCCCAATACCTTGCACGGCTTGGGGACCTGCCTTCTACGGGGGCCGAGGAGATCCAGACCCAGGCTGGGTCTACTAGGCAACCTGTATTGTAATTCATTGCAGAGGGGATCAGACCCTCAAAAGTTGAAGTCCCAGAGTGGGACAGAAATAAAGTTTAACCCCTTAAGGACACAGCCTTATTTCACCTTAAGAACCAGGCCATTTTTTGAAAATCTGACCAGTGTCACTTTAAGTGGTGATAACTTTAAAACGCTTTGACTTATCCAGGCCATTCTGAGATTGTTTTTTCATAACATATTGTACTTCATGACACTGGTAAAATTACCAAAATTACCAAAAATTTAGAAAAATTTGCAAATTTCAAATTTTCTGTTTCTCTACTTCTTTAATACATAGTAATACCCCCAAAAATTGTGATGACTTTACATTCCCCATATGTCTACTTCATGTTTGAATTATTTTGGGAATGATATTTTATTTTTTGGGGATGTTACAAGGCTTAGAAGTTTAGAAGCAAATCTTGAAATTTTTCTGAAATTTACAAAAACCCAATTTTTAGGGACCAGTTCAGGTCTGAAGTCACTTTGCGAGGCTTACATAATAGAAACCACCCAAAAATGACCCCATTCTAGAAACTACACCCCTCAAGGTATTCAAAACTGATTTTACAAACGTCGTTAACCCTTTAGGTGTTGCACAAGAGTTAGTGGCAAATGGGGATGAAATTTGAGAATTTCATTTTTTTGCCTAATTTTCCATTTTAACCAATTTTTTCCATTAACAAAGCAAGGGTTAACAGCCAAACAAGACTGTATCTTTATTGCCCTGACTCTGCCGTTTACAGAAACACCCCATATGTGGCCGTAAACTACTGTACGGCCACACAGCGGGGCGTAGAGTGAAATGTGTGCCGTTTGGTTTTGGAAGGCAGATTTTGCTGGACTGTTTTTTTTACACCATGTCCCATTTGAAGCCCCCCTGATGCACCCCTAGAGTAGAAACTCCATAAAAGTGACCCAATCTAAGAAACTACACCACTCAAGGTATTCAAAACTGATTTTACAAACTTTGTTAACACTTTAGGTGTTGCACAAGATTTAATGGAAATAGAGATACAATTTCAAAATTTCACTTTCTTGGCAGATTTTCCATTTTTTTTTCCAGTTACAAAGCAAGGGTTAACAGCCAAGCAAAACTCATTATTTATGGCCCTGATTCTGTAGTTTACAAAAACACCCCATATGTGGTCGTAAACTGCTGTACGGGCACACGGCAGGGCGCAGAAGGAAAGGAATGCCATACGGTTTTTGGAAGGCAGGTTTTGCTGGACTGGTTTTTTGACACCATGTCCCATTTGAAGCCCCCCTAGAGTAGAAACTCCAAAAAAGTGACACCATTTTAAAAACTACGGGATAGGGTGGCAATTTTGTTGGTACTAGTTTAGGGTACATATGATTTTTGGTTGCTCTATATTACACTTTTTGTGCTGCAAGGTAACAAGAAATAGCTAATTTGGCACGTTTTTTTTTTATTATTTACAACATTCATCTGACAGGTTAGATTATGTTGTAATTTTATAGAGCGATACCTAATATGTATACATTTTTTTTTATTTATGTAAGTTTTACACAATGATTTCATTTTTAAAACAAAAAAAAAGTTTTAGTGTCTCCATAATCTAAGAGTTTTTTCATTTTTTGGGCGATTATTTTAAGTAGGGTCTTATTTTTTGCGGGATGAGGTTTGATTGGCACTATTTTGGGGTGCATATGATTTTTTGATCGCTAGCTATTACACTTTTTGTGACGTAAGATGACAAAAAATGGCTTTTTTTACACCGTTTTTATTTTTTTACAGTGGTCACCTGAGGGGTTCGGTCATGTGATATTTGTATAGAGCCGGTCGATACGGACGCAGCGATACCTAATATGTATACCTTTTTTTTTATTTATGTAAGTTTTACACAATGATTTCATTTTTGAAACAAAAAAAATCATGTTTTAGTGTTTCCATAGTCTAAGAGCCATAGTATTTTCAGTTTTTGGGCGATTATCTTGGGTAGGGTATGATTTTTGCGGGATGAGATGACGGTTTGATTGTTACAATTTTGGCGTACATGCGACTTTTTTGATCACTTTTATTACCTTTTTTGGGAAGTAAGGTGGGTAAAATTTCATTTTCATCATAGTTTTTTTTTTTTTTATGGCGTTCACCGTTCGAGTAAAGTAACATGACCGTTTTATAGATCAGGTCGTTACGGACGCGGCGATACCAAACATGTGTAGGGAATTTTATTTTTTTCATTTTTAATCAGTGATATATGTGTTTTTTGATTTTTACTTTTTTTTCACTTTTTTTCACTTTTTTTTTTACCCAGACCCACTTGGTTCTTGAAGATCCAGTGGGTCTGATGTCTGTATAATACAGTACAGTACAATATATAGTGTACTGTACTGTATTTTACTTACACTTTGTCTGAACAGGTCTATGTCTTTAGCACAGATCTGTTCAGCACCATGGACAGCAGGATGCCTGAGATGGCGTCCTGTTGCCATGGGAACCTTCCCCGTCTGCTTAGTAGTGGCCAGAACTGCGCAGACGGGGAAGGGTAAGGAGGGGGGCTCTCTGGGGGCTGTCTGGGGGCTCTCTCCCTCTCCATCGGGGGGCTGCAAAGGCACAGCAGCCCCCCGATGGGAGAGGGAGGGAGCTCCCTGAGCTGTTAACCTTTTCCATACAGCGGTCCGTACGGACCACGGAATGGAAAGGGTTAAATAGCTGACATCGCATCACAGATGTCAGCCGTTTATACCAGGGTGTAGCAATGTGCTGACACCCTGGTATACCCACTCTACACCAATGATTATTCAAGGGGAGGCGGGCGGGGGATCGCGAACCCGCCTGCCGCACCGCCCACCTCCCGCACCGCCCGCGCCGCCCGCAACACCCCCCCTTGCACCTCCCACTGGGATAAAATCATTCAGGGGTGCAGGGGGGGTGAAACATATGTATTTTAGGAATACTAAAGTTTCTGATCCCCGCAGTCAGGGACCGCGGGGATCAGAAACTGCAGAAAGCGCAACAAACCGCAGGTCTGAATTGACCTGCGGTTTGTTGCGAACGCCGACATGGGGGGCCCACGGGACCTATGTGCAGGCGCAGAGAGTACATCGGTGGGCCTTTTATGAGTCCAGACCCGTCTGGTCTCAGGCATATGACCTGGTACATCTGGTGAGGAAGTTGCTCCAGCCGGAAACTTTGAGCCCCTCCCAAATGGTTGAGCGAGTGGTCGTGGACCGTTTCGTGCGGACACTGCCAAGGGCCATACAGCGCTGGGTTGGTCAGGGAGACCCCGGCAACCTGGATTAGTTAGTAAGCCTAGTCAAGAGGTATGTGGCAACCCAGGACTTAACACAGGCACGGGAAACCCATCAGGCTCCCTCTCAGGCTAGGGATCCGTAAAAAGGGACCCAACCACAAAGGGGGAGGAAGGCTAGTCCTGCTCCGGGGAAGAGAGACCGGGGAGGGACCACGGGGATTCAATGTTGGCACTGCCACGGCCTGGGACATAGGGCAGTGAACTGTCCTCAAACACCTAAACCCATGGACTGCGGGTTCGCTCTCCAGTCCTCTTTCTTTGCCCAGCCTGTATGTACCGCGGATTCCCGGCTGGATCCCCGGCCCACGGGACCCCCCCGCGCATTTAGCCGAGATGCCTGCTCAATGATTTGAGTAGGCACCTTGTTCCGATCACAGCCGGCCGGGCGGCAGTGATCGGAACAACACATGACGTACCGGTACGTCATGTGTCCTTAAGGACTCGGGAAACATGTCGGGAAACACTTTATTGAAGTGTTTTCAATAAAAAAAAAAAAAAGTTTCAAGATAAAAAAGAAAAAAATATGCATTTTCCCCTGATTTTATGATACAAAATCGAAAAAAATGAAAAAACACACATATTCCGTATCACCGCATCCGTAACACCATAAAAAAACTGTCAAAAAAAGCAATTTTTGTCACCTTACATCACAAAAAGTGCAACACCAAGCAATCAAAAAGGCGTATGCCCCCAAGATAGTATCAATCAAATCATCACCAAAAAATGAAACCCTACCTAAGACAATCAGTCAAAAATAAAAAAAACTATGACCCTCAGACAATGAAGACAATAAAATATGATTTTTTTGGCTTCAAAACTGCTATTATTGTGTTAAAGTGAAATAAAGAAAATAGACATATTAGGTATTTCTGCATCCGTAACAACCTGCTGTATAAAAATATCACATGACCTAACCCCTAGGTGAACACCGTTAAAAAAAATGAAATAAAAACAAGGCCAAAAAAAGCCATTTTTTTGTTGCCTAACATCACATAAAGTGCAAACCCACATGATCAAAAAGGCATATGCCCCCCAAAATATTACCAATCAAACCTTCACCTCATCCCACAAAAAAATGAGATCCTAACTAAGACAATCGGTCAAAAAATAAAAAAGTTATGGCTCTTAGACTATGGAGACACTAAAACATAATTTTTTGGTTTAAAATGCTATTATTGTGTAAAACTTAAATAAGAAAAAGTATAGATATTAGGTATTACAACATTCATAACGATCTGCTCTATAAAAATGTCACATAACCTAACCCCTCAGATGAACACTGTAAAAATAAATAAACAAAAACTGTGCCAAAACAACAATTTTTTTGGTCACCTTGTATCATAAAGTGTAATAATGAATGAAAAAAAATATCATATGTACCTAAATATGGTACCAATAAAAACATCAACTCTTCCTGCAAAAAATGAGTCCCTTGTGGGGATCCGCTCTGGATAAACCCCAGGCGAATAGAACCTTTGCAGAATCCGCTCTTGTTTTTTTTTTTACTCCCAAATGTCCTCCCAGCATGTGGGAGTGGGCCAAGTGCAGTACCATACGGCGGTATAGCTGGGGTACCACCAGCTGCACCTTGTCCACCCTGTACAGCAGGTCCTGGTTAAATGCCAGATGGGGAAACACCGAGTCGGCCCCTGGGTGCTGAGCCATTTACCACTGTCACCTCTTCCCTCACCCGCAATAATGTCGGATCCTGGAGCTGGGCGGTCCCGAACGTGTCACGGATACCTCCAGGTCCGGGATGAACCGGGTTTCCACGGATTCGCCTGCCAACACCTCTAGGGGAAACCTATCGGGATGACACTCTACAGGTGATGTGGTGACCCCTACGGCTGGTATCCCCGCATCGGGATCTTCTGGCACTGGGCCCGATCGTCGTCCGTCCCTAAGGGAAGGCATATCGGTCTTCCATAGAGTCCAGAACAAAGGGAAATCCCTTCCCAGTATGGCGGCATAAGGGATTTGGCGTCCCACTCCGACGACATGCTGCACCTCTCGGCCCAACACGGACATGGTAACCCTGGCAGTGGGATACTCCCGGCGGTCCCCATGGATACAGACAATGGACAGGGTTTGCTTCTCTGGGAGTCACCAGGCTCACAGAGTCCAGCAAAACATTAATCGGATGCCCATCGACCAAGACTTGGCAAAGGGGCGTCATTTTGGTTGCCGGCCGGGGATCCACGGTACATACAGGCTGGGCAAAGAAAGAGGACTGGAGAGCGAACCCGCAGTCCATGGGTTTAGGTGTTTGAGGACAGTTCACTGCCCTATGTCCCAGGCCGTGGCAGTGCCAACATTGAATCCCCGTGGTCCCTCCCCGGTCTCTCTTCCCCGGAGCAGGACTAGCCTTCCTCTCCCTTTGTGGTTAGGTCCCTTTTTACGGATCCCTAGCCTGAGAGGGAGCCTGATGGGTTTCCCGTGCCTGTGTTAAGTCCTGGGTTGCCACATACCTCTCGACTAGGCTTACTAACTAATCCAGGTTGCCGGGGTCTCCCTGACCAACCCAGCGCTGTATGGCCCTTGGCAGTGTCCGCACGAAACGGTCCACGACCACTCGCTCGACCATTTGGGAGGGGCTCAAAGTTTCCGGCTGGAGCCACTTCCTCACCAGATGTACCAGGTCATATGCCTGAGACCAGACAGGTCTGGACTCATAAAAGGCCCACCGATGTACTCTCTGCGCCTGCACATAGGTAGTAACCCCCAAGCGTGCCATCACCTCAGCCTTCACCTTCCCATAGTCCTGGGCGTCCTCCCTGCTGAGGTCGAAGTACACTTTTTGGGCGTCTCTGACTAGGAATGGCGCCACCACTTCAGCCCACTGTCCCGACGATAAGTTCTCCTGTTCCCCGGTCCTCTTGAACACCATCAGGAAGGCCTCTACATCGTCAGCCATTTTTCTGGTTACCTTGTCTCACAAAAAACATAATATTTAGCAATTAAAAATCATATGTACCCCAACATGGTACCAACAAAACTGGCACCTTATTCCCTATTTTCCTAAATGGGGACACTTTTTGGGAGTTTCTACTGTAAGGGTGCATCAGAAGGGATTCAAATGGAACATGGCATCTAAAAACCAGTCTTGCAAAATCTGCCTTCCAAAAACCATATGCCATTACATCAGTTTACAACCACATGTGGGGTGTTTCTGTAAACCACAGAATCAGGGTAATAAATATTGAGTTTTGTTTGGCTGTTAACCCTCAATGTGTTAAAGAAAACAATGGATTAAAATGAAAAATATGCTTAAAAAGTGAAATTTCTAAATTTCATCTCCATTTTCCTTTAATTCTTGTGAAACACCTAAAGGGTTAACAAAGTTTGTAAAATCAGTTTTGAGTAACTTGAGGAGTGTAGTTTCTACAAGGGGGTCATTTATGATGGGTTTCCACTATGTAAGCCCCACAAAGTGACTTCAGACCTGAACAAACTGGTCCTTAAAAAGTGGGTTTTGGATTTTTTTTTACAAATTGTAAGAATGGTTTCTAAAATTCTAAACTTTATCCTAAAAAAAAAAAGACATTTACAACATTAAGCCAACATAAAGTAGACATATGGGGAATGTTAAGTAATAAATATATTATGAGGTATCACTTCCTGTTTTAAAAGCAAGGAAATAGAAATTTTGAAAATTGCTAATTTTTCTATTTTTTTTGTAAATTTGGGATTATTTCATAAATAAAGGTGAAATATATTGAGTCAAATTCATGACTATAACGAATTACAATGGATTACTTAGATAAATAAAAGTGTTCCTGTTAAGGGGGAGTATTAATTACCAATATTTATGTCAATACCAATAATTAATATTCCTAAATAGGCGTGAGTCATCTACTGTGACCCCGCCTATTTATTCCCTTAATATAGTATAACATATGCACCCTCGGATTGCATGCACGCTGCGCTGAAAGCCAACTGCCTGCGCCTTACTGTACTATAATAATAGACCAGACACCGTGCCCTTAAATAATAAAATATTTATTGCACAATAGTCTACTAATACGCTATATCTATATATATCTATAGATCAATGGTTATAGATATACAGTACAGACCAAAAGTTTGGACACACCTTCTCATTCAAAGAGTTTTCTTTATTTTCATGACTATGAAGGCATCAAAACTATGAATCAACACATGTGGAATTATATACATAACATGATTGCTCATTAGGAATACATTTAACAAATAGGGATATAAAACATGATTATGAATACTATTACAGTGCATCTATGCATGTGAGCCACCATAGTGTTTACATAGTGTACATATGTGCAGAAAAAATACAAATCATACACCCACATCGGTGTTACATACATAATTAATGCTGATAGCACATATGTACACTATGTAAACACTATGGTGGCTCACATGCATAGATGCATTGTAATAGTATTCATAATCATGTTTTATATCCCTATTTGTTAAATGTATTCCTAATGAGCAATCATGTTATTCTGATGAGATCCACCTATTTAAATATGTTGAGAGCACTGTGTTAGCTAGCTTGACAAAGGCTCCATTGAGAGGGCTGAAATGGTGCATTGCTTTTGGGTGTGAATAAACATCACTGATATTTCACCACAAGAACGGAGTGCTGCCCATTTTTCTTCAATTCTACTACACTGTTCCCTGTCTAGGAACGTTTGGGATTTGCACCTGGCATACCTACAGAGTGCTGCTGGTCATCTTTTTCTTGTTCTAAGAGGGAATATATACACGGCCATACAGGGAATATATATCCCTATTGGCCATATAAGGGGGCCCATATACATACATACATACACATATCAATGAAGGGGCAGATACATATATATACCCATATACATAAGCCCACCTGACTTCCCTCTACAGTTCCAAAGCTATTACTACATAAAGTTACACATGTCAGATTTGCAAAAAATGGCCTGTGCAGAAGGGCGAAAACTGGCCCGGGGTAGAAGGGGTTAAATCACCAATACACCCTTGCCAGTTATAGGTTTTCCCTTGCTGTTCTTTGGTTGCTATTGTGTTTTCCTGGATTGTTTCTATTAGGAATTGACTTTGGCTTGACTTGGACCTTTCTCTGCCTAATGATTTTGTTCAATGTTTCTTGTCCTGTTCTGACCCTTGGCTTGGGTACTTATGACAACCTTTCACTCTGTGATTTGGTACTGTATTGAACTCCTGGCTTTAACCTATTTCTGTTCCTTCCTCCTCTGTCTGTTTTTCTGTTTTGGGTTCTGTAATGGGGCCCCTATAAGCCAAATGAGTAGCTCCGTACTGTTCCAAGATCATGCCATTCGGATATCCAGAACCATGCGATACTAATGTCCCCTTTTCCTCAGAGAAGACACCACACACCTCTGGTTCATGTGAACTCAGAACATAAACTGATTTATTGAGGTAAAACAGTTTTCATATCCCCATCCCCAAGATGTGAGGGATAACAACAGTTTTGAATCCCCCCCTCTCTCATAGCAGGTCACATGACATTATCACATTCCATTTCCCTTATAAGGCTTTACAGGTAAACAACCTTAAGTACAGCTGTTAATCTGTTGTTGCCGGGCAGAGTCTCCGCAGGGGATGGTGGACACAGTCCTCATTCTGCATAGGGCAAGAGATGATATAACTTCTGCACAGTTAATGACACACAACCATGGCACTTGCTCTCCTGATGTAACAATACTATCCCCCTTTGTCCAAAGGACCGGCAGACCCAGCCAGATACTAACGGGTCAGCTAGGGGTTGTCCCGAAAGATCAGCATTGTTCAGTTCTTGAGCTCCAGTTGCCAGGACAGACCATCAGCATTCCCGTTCTGCTTCCCCGGTCGGTACTGAACCCTGAAGTCTTAGGGCTGCAGGGCAAGGCTCCATCTCAAAAGTCGGCCATTGTCCCCAGAGACACGGTGAAGCCATACAAGAGGGTTGTGGTCAGTGAGCACCATGAAGGACTGCCCATACAGATAAGGCTGGAACTTTTTGAGAACCCAGACCAGAGCCAGACACTCCTTCTCCACGGCTGCATATCCTACCTCCCAAGGTAACAACTTGCGGCTAATGTACATCACCGGGTGCTCACGGCCATCGTCCCCCACTTGGCTTTGTACTGCTCCAAAACCGTTTGGTGGGGTCAGGTGCAGACAGTACGGGTGCAGTAACCAGAGCGTGTTTGAGTTTCTGGAACGCAGCTTCACACTCCGGAGACAACAGGACTTGTTTAGGCAGATTTTTCTTTGTCAGGTCAGTCAGGGACTTGGCTATGGAGCTGTACTCAGGAACGAATTTGTGGTAATAGCCAGCGGTACCCAGGAACGCTAAGATCTGGATCTTGGTGTGGGGGGTGGGCCATCGGGCAACTGCCTCTATCTTTGCCGGCTCTGGACGCTGGCACCCACTACCCACTCGGTGCCCGAGGTATGGGACTTCTGCTACCCCAATTACACATTTGTCGGGCCTGAGGGTGAGTTCCGCTGCCTGCACGCGGTCCAATACAATACCCAAGTGGTCCAAGTGTTCATCCCAGGTATTGCTTTAGATAGCAATGTTGTCCAGGTATGCACAGGCATACTCCTGGAGGCCATCTAGGAGCCTATCTCTCATCCGCTGGAACGTTGCTGGTGCGTTCTTCATCCCAAATGGCATCACCTTAAACTCGTACAGGCCAAAGGGGGTTACGAACGCCAACTTCAGAATAGTCTCCGGGTACAGACGAATCTGCCAGTACCCCTAGCAGAGATCTAAGGTGGTGAGGAACTTGCCTCGGGCAATGCGGTCTAACAACTCATCAATACGGGGCATAGGGTAGGCATTAGTTGTGGTCCGGTCATTGAGTCTCTGGTAGTCCATACAAAAACGGGTCGTCCCATCATTCTTAGGTACAAGGACTACTGGAGAAGCACAGGGGCTCTCAGATGCCTTGATGATCCCTAAATCGTGCATCTCTCTAATCTCTTGCCTCATCCCTACTCTAACGGTCTCTGGTACCCTATAAGTGGCTTGCTTGAGTGGAGGCTGCCCTGGGGTTTCTACATGGTGCATGGCTAGATTTGTGACTCCTGGGATCATCAAGAACAGGTCCCTACGTCGAGCTAGTAATTCTCTGACCTGCCTCTGCCTGATATCTCCTAACTGCTTGGATATCTGTATGCCCTCTATCCCTACTTGGGTCCCCCCTGTCTGGGGATTTCAGGAAGTGGTAGCTGCTCTGTGTTGTCAGCTTCAGGGGCACAGATGGCAGCTACCTCCCCTGCCCTCTCCTTGTATGCCTTTAACATGTTCACATGAATGATTCGTTGAATCCTCTCATCTGAACACTTGGCCAGGAGGTACGTGGTGTCGCAGAGCTGCTTCATCACCCGAAAAGGTCCCTGCCATTTGGCTTGGAGCTTATCCGTCCTTACCGGTTTTAGTGCCAGCACTTTCTGCCCTACTGCTAGCATACGGCTCCGAGCGGTACAATCGTACCAAATTCTTTGTCGACTCTGGGCTGCCCCGAAGGTTCCCCGCCACAGAGGCAGTTAGCTCCGTCAGCCCGTCCCTGAGATTGAGGACAAACTGATGTAGTGGGGTCTCCCTCCTAGTGGTCTCAAACCAAATCTAGGGGTCCTCTAACTCTTCTCCCATACAAAAGCTCGAAGGGAGAAAACACAGTAGACTCCTACAGCACCTTCCTGTACGCGAACAGAAGGTGGGGCAGGAACCTCTCCCAGTCCCGGTACTGCAGGGCAAATGTCCGAAGCATTTACTTGAGGGTCCCATTGAAGCGCTCGCAGAGACTATTGGTCTGGCGGTGATAGGGGGATGTACACAGACTGTGGATCTTACACAGATGCCAGACCTGCCAGGTCAGTTCAGCACAGAACTGAGACCCATTGTCGGAAAGCACCTCTTGGGGAAAACCCACCCTGGAGAAAATACTAAACAGTGCATCATTCACTGACTTGGCGGTGATATTGTTTAACGGGACAGCCTCGGGGTACCTGGTAGCAAAGTCTACAACTGTGAGGATGAACCTTTTCCCGATGGGGCTGGGCTAAGCTAGGGGACCGATAATATCAACTGCTATGTGGCTAAAGGGCTCCTCGATAACGGGAAAGGGGTGCAGTTTAGCCCTGGGGTTGTCACCTCGCTTGCCTGCCCGCAGGCAGGCATCACAAGTTTGCAGGTACATTTTCAAATCCTCGGATAGCCCAGGCCAATAAAAGTTCTGAGTCAGGCCTGGTACGGTTTATTCCGAGGTGGCCAGCCAGAGGAATGTCATGGCTAACTCGCATGAGGTCAATTTGGTACTGCTGGGGCACGACCAGCTGCTTCTTAGGTATCTTAGTGGGCTTGGTGCCCTCTGTAAGCCGGTATAACAACCCATGGCGCCATATAATTTTACCATCGCTTGGCTTCAGCTGGTAACTCCTGCATAACTCCAACTTGGACCTGTTGGCTCCTGTTGCCCCAATCCATTTTAACTTGGGCAAGGGGAATCCGATGTACGTTGCCTCCAGCCACTCGGACAGCTATAAATTTGGACAACTGTCCAGCAGGAGGGACTAGGTGGGGCTTAACAAGGGTGATAGTAGCCCCTGTATCTCGTAGAACCTCAGCTTTCTTGCCATTGATCCACACATCCTGCCGGTGGTGTTCCCTGTTATCTCCAGAGGCAGCTCGGACTGGGTCCACCTCATGCAGGGTTCCAAAGTCCTCCTCGGTTTCTAGGCAGAGAACTAGAGGTTGGGCAGAATTAGGGTTGTTCTTGGGACCCCAGGTGTTGGTGCAGTGTAGCTGGATATGTCCCGCTTGCCCGCAACAGAAACAGGTTCGCAGGTCTGGACGGGTTGGTCTTGCTAGCACAACTCTGTTCTCAGTAGACGGTGCCTGGTAAGGGTTTTGGGCAGCTAAGAGAGGGTAGGATGGTCTGGCAGTTGTGGGAGCAAGGGTTGCTGGACTGGGTCTGGGCTGGAACGGGGTTCGGGTTGGAGTAGGCGCATTCAGTACTTGCCTATTATTGTCGAGGTGCCAGTTGCGTCAGGAGTCCAGGTACTCCTCCCCAAGAACGTCTGCTTCATCCACAGTTTTGGGTTTACGGTCTTTCACCCACTCGGTGACCGCAGGGAGAGCAAACTCATAAAATTGCTCCAGCAGTACTAACTGGATAACGTCCGAAACAGTCTCTGCCCGGTTGCCCAAGATCCAGCCTTCCACAGACTGCTTCATACAGTGGGTCCACTCCACCAAGGACTGCTGTACCTTCCTTCTGAGGCTACGGAATTTCACTCGGTGCGCCTCAGGGGTTATTCCACAGCGGGAAAGCAGCCGCTCCTTTACTCGTTCATAGTCATGTCAGTCCTCAGCAGGCATGTTTTCATAGGCAGTCCGTGCTCAGCCGGTAAGCTTACTCACTAGCACAGGGACCCACTTATCCAGCTCCAGACATAAGTTCCCACACTGCCGCTCAAATACCTCAAGGAACTCGTCAATGTCTTCTGATTCCTCTTTAAATGCTTGGAATGCTCCATAGGATAGCTTGTTCCCCCCTATATTTAGGGCGGGGGCTACTGCTTCCTGCTGGGTCATCCGCCTTTCCAGCTCCAGCTCCAGCTCCAGCTTGTGCACCTGATCCAGCACCTGGTTCACCTGCTCAACCGTGGGGTGATCTCCATAAAGGGCAAGTCGCCACTCCACATGCTTCTTTGTGTCCCATATGACAGGACTCTCAACTCGGACCGCTCCTTGTTGCTGGTCTAACTCACACAACTCCTCCATCATCAAGACTTTGGTCTTATTACCAGACGTCCTTTCTCGAGTCTCCAGCAGATCTTTCAGGGTCTCCCTCTTTAGAGTCTCATAGTAACGATCCATCATTACAAAGGGGGGGTCCCAGTTGGTGGTTGACCGTCACCCTAGTGGTGGGATTATCCCGCCGCTGCCATTAAATTGTAACGGGGCCCTTATAACCCAAATGAGTAGCTCCGTACTGTACCAAGATTATGCCATTCGGATATCCAGAACCATGCGATCCTAATGTCCCCTTTTCCTCATATCCCCATCCCCAAGATGTAAGGGATAACAACAGTTTTGAATCCCCCCCCTCTCTCATGGCAGGTCACATGACATTATCACATTCCATTTCCCTTATAAGGCTTTACAGGTAAACAACCTTAAGTACAGCTGTTAATCTGTTGTTGCCTGGCAGAGTCTCCGCAGGGGATGGTGGACACAGTTACAGCCCTCATTCTGCATAGGGTAAGAGATGATATAACTTCTGCACAGTTAATGACACACAACCATGGCACTTGCTCTCCTGATATAACAATACTATGCACCTTTGTCCAAAGGACCGGCAGACCCAGCCAGATACTAACGGGTCAGCTAGGGGTTGTCCCGAAAGATCAGCATTGTTCAGTTCTTGAGCTCCAGTTGCCAGGACAGACCATCAGCATTCCCGTTCTGCTTCCCCGGTCAGTACTGAACCCTGAAGTCTTAGTGCTGCAGGGCAAGGCTCCATCTCAAGAGTCGGCCATTGTCCCCAGAGACACGGTGAAGCCATACAAGAGGGTTGTGATCAGTGAGCACCATAAAGGACTGCCCATACAGATAAGGCTGGAACTTTTTGAGAACCCAGACCAGAGCCAGACACTCCTTCTCCACGGCTGCATATCCTACCTCCCGAGGTAGCAACTTGTGGCTAATGTACATCACAGAATATAAACTGATTTATTGAGGTGAAACAACAGTTTTCATATCCCGCTCCCCAAGATGTAAGGGATAACAACAGTTTCGAATCCCCCCTCTCTCATGGCAGGTCACATGACATTATCACATTCCATTTCCCTTATAAGGCTTTACAGGCAAACAACCTTAAGTACAGCTGTTAATCTGTTGTTGCCGGGCAATATCTCCACAGGGGATGGTGGACACAGTTACAGCCCTCATTCTGCATAGGGGAAGAGATGATAGGACTTCTACACAGTTCATGACACACAACCATGGCACTTTCTCTCCTGATGTAACATGTTCCAGATTTGTAAACAGATCCCTGCACTTTTTACCATAGGTGCTTGGTTTGGCCACCTGCAGTTACCAGCATAGGGATGGTCAACCAGTTATGGACTTGCTGCTTAGAGCTTGCTCTGCAAGTCGGTAGGAACAGAGGATTGGGTGCAAGTTAGGACTCACCATGTGAGTGTGTTTCCCTGCCTACAGTTGTGGCAGCGGAGGGAGGTCTGAGTATCAAACCTGAAAAATGAAAACTTGGCCTGTGTGATGCACAGTACCTGTGACACCAGGTAGGTGGAAGTATATTGTTTCTTAGAGCCAACTAAGGTAGAATATTTTACTGCTTGGCCAACTCCTTGGCCAAGGACTAAAAAAACAAGTAATGTCTTTTTCAGGGATTCCAAGGAAAGCTGGATACCATAGGAAGTTTGTATTCCATTACAGCACCCTAGCTAAGCCCTTGACCAACCTGAGAAAAATTTGTTACCCCAAGTAGTTACATGGACCCATAATGCAATCTCTAGTACTGCAGGCCATCAACTTTTCTGGGAGGTGCATAGTACAGACAGATTGATATTAATTTGGGTCCAGCTTTTCCCAACACTGGTAAGTCCTGTATATGCAGTGTCCTGAAACACACTGCTTAATATTGTGATTGTGTTTTAGGTAAATTGTGCTTGTATAGGAGTTCCAATAAAGTTGCATAGGGAGGAAGAGGTTCTAACAAGCCTCCCAAGGCTGACTCCGCCCTGCACACAGTACAGAGGAGAAGGAGAAGAAGGTCAGTGTGTGTGTGATGTCTGAGGACAAAGATGCACCTCAGCAACCATTTTAGAGAGTTTTAAAAACTCCATAGTTAGTTCAGTGCAAAAGCCCATAGAAGAGATAGATTACAGAAGAACCAGGCAACTCAGAGAGGGAGAGAGAATATTTGCAAAAGAAGGTAACTGTTGTTTATCAGACTCTAGTCTCCTTTTCATTAGGTGGAAAGATTCTAGGCTACAAGCTGCCCAACATAATCAAGGAAAGAAAGGCCATCTGTCAGAACATAGTAATCATAGAGAGGATACAGGAGTATATGATTATACAGAACAGAAGACATAGTACATCCCTCCAGCCTGGAAAAACCAAGAAGAAAGATTGATTGTTATAGAACAAAATTACCCCTTATGCAACTTTTGTGTACTCATCTGAATCACTGTTGAAGCTGCCTTGCTGTAAATGACTTTTGCATACATTGGTGACCTTTGGATCAGCTTCAGTAAAGTACTGGGAGTTTGTTAAGAACCCTGGTCTCTTTATTCCACATCATCTCCTAATTACATCTCACAGTGCTGGCGTCACGAACACAGGGGCCCAGCCACCAAAGCACCCTAAGCATACCCACTACCATCAAGGGCACCTCAACTTCCATCTGGCTGGTGTTCCCTGCAATAAAGAGCGCCCCGGAGGATTTATTGCTGTTTCCTCATCACTGCACAGCGGCCCAGGGAGCTGCAAAACCGTGAGTACAACAACTAGGCCTATCAGCCCACCATGCGCTCACATACTGCCCCTGCATATATATATATATATATTTGTTTGAGCAGTGAATATATTAGTGTTGAGCGAGCATGCTTGTCTAAATACCAGTTCGACTCAAGCATCGCTATGCTCGGCACATGGCGGTACTCGAGTCTCCTCCCTGCACTATTTGCGGCTGCTAAGCAGCCAATAAATGTGCAGGTTAGAACTGCTCTCACTGTAATGCCAGTAGCCAGGATGCCAGCACCCACATGTCGTGCCACATGCCCTGAGTAAATTCTGTGCATCCCTAAAATATCAGTGACATCCAGTGCACTTTTTCCGTAGACGGTGTCCGCTGCGGACAGTTAAATTATCAGCGCCACATTACTTGTTTAAAGTGTGCGCATTCCTAAAATATCAGTGACATCCAACGCACTTTCTCTGTAGATGCTGTCCCCTGCGGACAGTTATATTATCCACGCCACATCTCCTGTTTATAGTGTGCGCATTCCTAAAATATTAGTGACATCCAGTACACTATTTCCGTAGATGCTGTCCGCTGCAGACAGTAAAATTATCCACTCCACATCTCCTGATTAAAGTGTGTGTGCACCCCTAAAATATCACTGACATCCAATGCACTTTTTTCATAGATGGTGTCCCCTGCGGACAGTTAAATTATCAGAGCCACATCTCCTGTTTAAAGACTTCCTTTATCCAGAGCTGACCGAGTTTCACTGGTTAAAATGGTAATTCTACCCCAATTCCTCTATGTCCTTAGGAATATACCTATTTGGATAGAGGATAAATACTTCAAACTTATGGAAAGAATAATTAATGATTTGATCTGGGGACTCAAACTAGAATATTTATATAAGCTGCTGGAGCATGGGGGTCTAAATCTCCCATGCTTTAAAGGCTACTTTATTGCTGCTCAGCTATGGATGTGCAATGAATGGCCAAATAGTACACTTTTAAGCAGCCTAGTAAGAAGCTCTGCACATAATAATATATTTACGCTTCTGGAATTAAGGCTTTTGATTAACAGGGACCGGGGTTATAAAGGGACTACAAAATTACTATCGAAAATGTGGGCTATTACTAGAGGATGGTTGGGGGTAAAGGGATCACTTATATTCACGCCTCTCTGGCACAATATCCATTTACAGACTTTAGATGGTATAGCAATGGATCAATTCTGGCAAAAGAATGGGATTCTTTATATGGCACATGTTGTTAAGAATAGAGAAATTAAGTCGTTTGTGGAATTATCACATAGTGTAGAGAATCTATCTTGGTTTAGGTATTTTCAGCTTCGTTCGGCACTTTTTAGTTTGGATGACAAATCACTGCTAGAAATAGATGATTCTGCTCTGTTAAATGAGAGGTTCGGGAAGATACCACTAAGAATGAAGATTTCAAATATATATAAATTACTAATTAAGTCACGATTTTCTGAGACACAATCACCAGGGCAAAAGGCTTGGGAGAGGGACTGCCCAAATAAAAAAATTGTAGGGTGGGGGAGCATTTTCACTAATCCAGATGTACTTTCTCATAACTTTAATCACGTTCTAATACAGTTTAATAATTATCACAGATTATATGTCACCCCCATCTGGTTAAATAAGTGTGGAATAAGAGATACCTCCAAGTGTCCTCGATGTGATACTGTCGGTGTGGATTATCTGCATATGATCTGGGCATGCCCAGAACTTGGAGCATACTGGAATGGTATTAATAATTTCCTCACCCACAAATTAAAAATACGGATCCCTCTTGAGCCACAATTCTTTCTACTAAACAATCTTTCGACATTAAGTAGCCATAAATCCCAAAAGATCCTACTAGGTAGAACACTACTATTGGCCAGGCTCCTGATTAGTCGGAGCTGATTTGCACGTCATGCCCCAGAGGTAAACAATTGGATAAACCTGGTTAATAAGGTAAAAAACTACAAACGGATTCTCTATAAGCAGAGGGATGGATTAGAGAAATGGGTTAAGATATGGGACGGCTGGTAGTTCTGATATGACTGTACGTGGAATATATTTATTTATTTTCTTATTTATATCTATATATATATATATATATATATATATGTATATATATATATATATATCATTTTATTTTTTTCTCTTTCCTGTTCTCTCTTCCATTCTCCCTATTTCTTCTTGAGGGGGGTTGAGGGGGGAGGCAAGGGTGGATGCATCGCAGGGTGGGGTGGGGGGTAATGGGCTTAAGGGGAAAAATTGTGAAAATTTATAATAAGGATGAATTGCATTTTGTGTACTTGCTTTTTATAGTAATAAAGATGTTAAATAAATAAATAAATAAAAAAAAGAGTGCGCCTCTCTAAAATATAACTGATATCCAGTGCACTTTTTTCATAGACGGTGTCCACTGTGGACAGTTAAATTATCCGTGCCACATCTCCTGTTTAAAGTGTGCGCTTTTCTAAAATATCACTGACATCCAGTGCACTTTTTTAGTAGACGGTGTCCCCTGTGGACAGTTAAATTATCCGCGCTACATCTCCTGCTTAAAGTGTGCGCATCCCTAAAATCGTTCGCTGGCATGCTGGAGATGTGACTTTTTTAACCCCTAACAGGTATATTAGACACTGTTTTGATAACAGCGTCTAATATACCTGCTACCTGGTCCTCTGGTGGTCCCCTTTGTTTGGATCGACCACCAGAGGACACAGGCAGCTCAGTAATATGTTGCACCAAGCACCACTACACTACACCCCCCCCCTGTCACTTATTAACCCCTTATTCACCCTTGATCACCCTTGATCACCCCTGATCACCCCATATAGACTCCCTGATCACCCCCCTGTCATTGATTACCCCCCTGTTATTGATCACCCCCCTGTAAAGCTCCATTTAGATGTCCGCATGATTTTTACGGATCCACTGATAGATGGATCGGATCCGCAAAACGCATACGGACGTCTGAATAAAGCCTTACAGGGGCGTGATCAATGACTGTGGTGATCACCCCATATAGACTCCCTGATCACCCCCCTGTCATTGATTACCCCCCTGTCATTGATCACACCCCTGTAAAGCTCCATTCAGATGTCCGCATGATTTTTACGGATCCACTGATAGATGGATCGGATCCACAAAACGCATACGGACATCTGAATGGAGCCTTACAGGGGCGTGATCAATGACTGTGGTGATCACCCCATATAGACTCCCTGATCACCCCCCTGTCATTGATTACCCCCCTGTAAGATCCATTCAGATGTCCGCATGATTTTTACGGATCCACTGATAGATGGATTGGATCCGCAAAACGCATACGGACATCTGAATAAAGCCTTACAGGGGCGTGATCAATGACTGTGGTGATCACCCCATATAGACTCCCTGATCACCCCCCTGTCACTGATTACCCCCCTGTCATTGATCACACCCCTGTAAAGCTCCATTCAGATTTCCGCATGATTTTTACGGATCGACTGATAGATGGATCGGATCCGCAAAACGCATACGGACATCTGAATAAAGCCTTACAGGGGCGTGATCAATGACTGTGGTGATCACCCCATATAGACTCCCTGATCACCCCCCTGTCATTGATTACCCCCCTGTCATTGATCACCCCCCCTGTCATTGATCACCCCCCCTGTCAGGCTGCATTCAGATGTCCGTATGATATTTACGGATCCACGGATACATGGATCGGATCCGCAAAACACATACGGACATCTGAATGGAGCCTTATAGGGGGGTGATCAATGACAGGGGGGTGATCACCCCATATAGACTCCCTGATCACCCCCCTGTCATTGATCACCCCCCTGTCATTGATCACCCCCCTGTCATTGATCACCCCCCTGTAAGGCTCCTTTCAGACATTTTTTTGGCCCAAGTTAGCGGAAATTATATTTTTTTTCTTACAAAGTCTCATATTCCACTAACTTGTGTCAAAAAATAAAATCTCACATGAACTCACCATACCCCTTACGGAATCCAAATGCGTAAAATTTTTTAGACATTTATATTCCAGACTTCTTCTCACGCTTTAGGGCCCCTAGAATGCCAGGGCAGTATAAATACCCCATATGTGACCCCATTTCGGAAAGAAGACACCCCCAGGTATTCCGTGAGGGGCATATTGAGTCCATGAAAGATTGAAATTTTTGTCCCAAGTTAGCGGAAAGGGAGACTTTGTGAGAAAAAAAAAAATAAAATCAATTTCCGCTAACTTGTGCCAAAAAAAAAAAAATTCGATGAACTCACCATGCGCCTCATTGAATACCTTGGGGTGTCTTCTTTCCAAAATGGGGTCACATGTGGGGTATTTATACTGCCCTGGCATTCTAGGGGCCCTAAAGCGTGAGAAGAAGTCTGGGATCTAAATGTCTAAAAATGCCCTCATAAAAGGAATGTGGGCCCCTTTGCGCATCTAGGCTGCAAAAAAGTGTCACATATCTGGTATCTCCGTGCTCAGGAGAAGTTGGGGAATGTGTTTTGGGGTGTCATTTTACATATACCCATGCTGGGTGAGAGAAATATCTTGGCAAAAGACAACTTTTCCCATTTTTTTATACAAAGTTGGCATTTGACCAAGATATTTATCTCACCCAGCATGGGTATATGTAAAATGACACCCCAAAACACATTCCCCAACTTCTCCTGAATACGGCGATACCACATGTGTGGCACTTTTTTGCAGCCTAGGTGGGCAAAGGGGCCCACATTCCAAAGAGCACCTTTCGGATTTCACAGGTCATTTACCTACTTACAACACATTAGGGCCCCTGGAAAATGCCAGGGCAGTATAACTACCCTACAAGTGACCCCATTTTGGAAAGAAGACACCCCAAGGTACTCCGTGAGGGGCATGGCAAGTTCCTAGAATTTTTTATTTTTTGTCACAAGTTAGTGGAAAATGATGATTTTTTTTTATTTATTTTTTTCCTTACAAAGTCTCATATTCCACTAACTTGTGACCAAAAATAAAAACTTCCATGAACTCACTATGCCCATCAGCGAATACCTTGGGGTGTCTTCTTTCCAAAATGGGGTCACTTGTGGGGTAGTTATACTGCCCTGGCATTCTAGGGGCCCAAATGTGTGGTAAGGAGTTTGAAATCAAATTCTGTAAAAAATGAACAGTGAAATCCGAAAGGTGCTCTTTGGAATATGGGCCCCTTTGCCCACCTAGGCTGCAAAAAAGTGTCACACATGTGGTATCTCCGTATTCAGGAGAAGTTGGGGAATGTGTTTTGGGGTGTCATTTTACATATACCCATGCTGGGTGAGATAAATATCTTGGTCAAATGCCAACTTTGTATAAAAAAATGGGAAAAGTTGTCTTTTGCCAAGATATTTCTCTCACCCAGCATGGGTATATGTAAAATGACACCCCAAAACACATTCCCCAACTTCTCCTGAATACGGAGATACCACATGTGTGGCACTTTTTTGCAACCTAGGTGGGCAAAGGGGCCCACATTCCAAAGAGCACCTTTTGGATTTCACTGGTCATGTTTTACAGAATTTGATTTCAAACTCCTTACCACACATTTGAGCCCCTAGAATGCCAGGGCAGTATAACTACCCCACAAGTAACCCCATTTTGGAAAGAAGACACCCCAAGGTATTCCATGAGTGGCATGGCGAGTTCCTAGAATTTTTTATTTTTTGTCACAAGTTAGTGGAAAATTATGTTTTTTTTTTTTCTTTTCTTACAAAGTCTCATATTCCACTAACTTGTGACAAAAAATAAAAACTTCCATGAACTCACAATGCCCATCAGCGAATACCTTGGGGTGTCTTCTTTCCAAAATGGGGTCACTTGTTGGGTAGTTATACTGCCCTGGCATTCTAGGGGCCCAAATGTGTGGTAAGGAGTTTGAAATCAAATTCTGTAAAAAATGACCAGTGAAATCCGAAAGGTGCTCTTTTGAATATGGGCCCCTTTGCCCACCTAGGCTGCAAAAAAGTGTCACACATGTGGTATCTCCGTATTCAGGAGAAGTTGGGGAATGTGTTTTGGGGTGTCATTTTACATATACCCATGCTGGGTGAGAGAAATATCTTGGCAAAAGACAACTTTTCCCATTTTTTTTATACAAAGTTGGCATTTGACCAAGATATTTATCTCACCCAGCATGGGTATATGTAAAATGACACCCCAAAACACATTCCCCAACTTCTCCTGAATACGGAGATACCAGATGTGTGACACTTTTTTGCAGCCTAGGTGGGCAAAGGGGCCCATATTCCAAAGAGCACCTGCGGACAGTTATATTATCCACGCCACATCTCCTGTTTATAGTGTGCGCATTCCTAAAATATTAGTGACATCCAGTACACTATTTCCGTAGATGCTGTCCGCTGCAGACAGTAAAATTATCCACTCCACATCTCCTGATTAAAGTGTGTGTGCACCCCTAAAATATCACTGACATCCAATGCACTTTTTTCATAGATGGTGTCCCCTGCGGACAGTTAAATTATCAGAGCCACATCTCCTGTTTAAAGACTTCCTTTATCCAGAGCTGACCGAGTTTCACTGGTTAAAATGGTAATTCTACCCCAATTCCTCTATGTCCTTAGGAATATACCTATTTGGATAGAGGATAAATACTTCAAACTTATGGAAAGAATAATTAATGATTTGATCTGGGGACTCAAACTAGAATATTTATATAAGCTGCTGGAGCATGGGGGTCTAAATCTCCCATGCTTTAAAGGCTACTTTATTGCTGCTCAGCTATGGATGTGCAATGAATGGCCAAATAGTACACTTTTAAGCAGCCTAGTAAGAAGCTCTGCACATAATAATATATTTACGCTTCTGGAATTAAGGCTTTTGATTAACAGGGACCGGGGTTATAAAGGGACTACAAAATTACTATCGAAAATGTGGGCTATTACTAGAGGATGGTTGGGGGTAAAGGGATCACTTATATTCACGCCTCTCTGGCACAATATCCATTTACAGACTTTAGATGGTATAGCAATGGATCAATTCTGGCAAAAGAATGGGATTCTTTATATGGCACATGTTGTTAAGAATAGAGAAATTAAGTCGTTTGTGGAATTATCACATAGTGTAGAGAATCTATCTTGGTTTAGGTATTTTCAGCTTCGTTCGGCACTTTTTAGTTTGGATGACAAATCACTGCTAGAAATAGATGATTCTGCTCTGTTAAATGAGAGGTTCGGGAAGATACCACTAAGAATGAAGATTTCAAATATATATAAATTACTAATTAAGTCACGATTTTCTGAGACACAATCACCAGGGCAAAAGGCTTGGGAGAGGGACTGCCCAAATAAAAAAATTGTAGGGTGGGGGAGCATTTTCACTAATCCAGATGTACTTTCTCATAACTTTAATCACGTTCTAATACAGTTTAATAATTATCACAGATTATATGTCACCCCCATCTGGTTAAATAAGTGTGGAATAAGAGATACCTCCAAGTGTCCTCGATGTGATACTGTCGGTGTGGATTATCTGCATATGATCTGGGCATGCCCAGAACTTGGAGCATACTGGAATGGTATTAATAATTTCCTCACCCACAAATTAAAAATACGGATCCCTCTTGAGCCACAATTCTTTCTACTAAACAATCTTTCGACATTAAGTAGCCATAAATCCCAAAAGATCCTACTAGGTAGAACACTACTATTGGCCAGGCTCCTGATTAGTCGGAGCTGATTTGCACGTCATGCCCCAGAGGTAAACAATTGGATAAACCTGGTTAATAAGGTAAAAAACTACAAACGGATTCTCTATAAGCAGAGGGATGGATTAGAGAAATGGGTTAAGATATGGGACGGCTGGTAGTTCTGATATGACTGTACGTGGAATATATTTATTTATTTTCTTATTTATATCTATATATATATATATATATATATATATATATATATAATTTTATTTTTTTCTCTTTCCTCTTCTCTCTTCCATTCTCCCTATTTCTTCTTGAGGGGGGTTGAGGGGGGAGGCAAGGGTGGATGCATCGCAGGGTGGGGTGGGGGGTAATGGGCTTAAGGGGAAAAATTGTGAAAATTTATAATAAGGATGAATTGCATTTTGTGTACTTGCTTTTTATAGTAATAAAGATGTTAAATAAATAAATAAATAAAAAAAAGAGTGCGCCTCTCTAAAATATAACTGATATCCAGTGCACTTTTTTCATAGACGGTGTCCACTGTGGACAGTTAAATTATCCGTGCCACATCTCCTGTTTAAAGTGTGCGCTTTTCTAAAATATCACTGACATCCAGTGCACTTTTTTAGTAGACGGTGTCCCCTGTGGACAGTTAAATTATCCACGCTACATCTCCTGCTTAAAGTGTGCGCATCCCTAAAATCGTTCGCTGGCATGCTGGAGATGTGACTTTTTTAACCCCTAACAGGTATATTAGACGCTGTTTTGATAACAGCGTCTAATATACCTGCTACCTGGTCCTCTGGTGGTCCCCTTTGTTTGGATCGACCACCAGAGGACACAGGCAGCTCAGTAATATGTTGCACCAAGCACCACTACACTACACCCCCCCCCTGTCACTTATTAACCCCTTATTCACCCTTGATCACCCTTGATCACCCCTGATCACCCCATATAGACTCCCTGATCACCCCTCTGTCATTGATTACCCCCCTGTTATTGATCACCCCCCTGTAAAGCTCCATTTAGATGTCCGCATGATTTTTACGGATCCACTGATAGATGGATCGGATCCGCAAAACGCATACGGACGTCTGAATAAAGCCTTACAGAGGCGTGATCAATGACTGTGGTGATCACCCCATATAGACTGCCTGATCACCCCCCTGTCATTGATTACCCCCCTGTCATTGATCACACCCCTGTAAAGCTCCATTCAGATGTCCGCATGATTTTTACGGATCCACTGATAGATGGATCGGATCCACAAAACGCATACGGACATCTGAATGGAGCCTTACAGGGGCGTGATCAATGACTGTGGTGATCACCCCATATAGACTCCCTGATCACCCCCCTGTCATTGATTACCCCCCTGTAAGATCCATTCAGATGTCCGCATGATTTTTACGGATCCACTGATAGATGGATTGGATCCGCAAAACGCATACGGACATCTGAATAAAGCCTTACAGGGGCGTGATCAATGACTGTGGTGATCACCCCATATAGACTCCCTGATCACCCCCCTGTCACTGATTACCCCGCTGTCATTGATCACACCCCTGTAAAGCTCCATTCAGATTTCCGCATGATTTTTACGGATCGACTGATAGATGGATCGGATCCGCAAAACGCATACGGACATCTGAATAAAGCCTTACAGGGGCGTGATCAATGACTGTGGTGATCACCCCATATAGACTCCCTGATCACCCCCCTGTCATTGATTACCCCCCCTGTCATTGATCACCCCCCCTGTCATTGATCACCCCCCCTGTCAGGCTGCATTCAGATGTCCGTATGATATTTACGGATCCACGGATACATGGATCGGATCCGCAAAACACATACGGACATCTGAATGGAGCCTTATAGGGGGGTGATCAATGACAGGGGGGTGATCACCCCATATAGACTCCCTGATCACCCCCCTGTCATTGATCACCCCCCTGTCATTGATCACCCCCCTGTCATTGATCACCCCCCTGTAAGGCTCCTTTCAGACATTTTTTTGGCCCAAGTTAGCGGAAATTATATTTTTTTTCTTACAAAGTCTCATATTCCACTAACTTGTGTCAAAAAATAAAATCTCACATGAACTCACCATATCCCTTACGGAATCCAAATGCGTAAAATTTTTTAGACATTTATATTCCAGACTTCTTCTCACGCTTTAGGGCCCCTAGAATGCCAGGGCAGTATAAATACCCCATATGTGACCCCATTTCGGAAAGAAGACACCCCCAGGTATTCCGTGAGGGGCATATTGAGTCCATGAAAGATTGAAATTTTTGTCCCAAGTTAGCGGAAAGGGAGACTTTGTGAGAAAAAAAAAAATAAAATCAATTTCCGCTAACTTGTGCCAAAAAAAAAAAAATTCGATGAACTCACCATGCGCCTCATTGAATACCTTAGGGTGTCTTCTTTCCAAAATGGGGTCACATGTGGGGTATTTATACTGCCCTGGCATTCTAGGGGCCCTAAAGCGTGAGAAGAAGTCTGGGATCTAAATGTCTAAAAATGCCCTCATAAAAGGAATGTGGGCCCCTTTGCGCATCTAGGCTGCAAAAAAGTGTCACATATCTGGTATCTCCGTGCTCAGGAGAAGTTGGGGAATGTGTTTTGGGGTGTCATTTTACATATACCCATGCTGGGTGAGAGAAATATCTTGGCAAAAGACAACTTTTCCCATTTTTTTATACAAAGTTGGCATTTGACCAAGATATTTATCTCACCCAGCATGGGTATATGTAAAATGACACCCCAAAACACATTCCCCAACTTCTCCTGAATACGGCGATACCACATGTGTGGCACTTTTTTGCAGCCTAGGTGGGCAAAGGGGCCCACATTCCAAAGAGCACCTTTCGGATTTCACAGGTCATTTACCTACTTACAACACATTAGGGCCCCTGGAAAATGCCAGGGCAGTATAACTACCCTACAAGTGACCCCATTTTGGAAAGAAGACACCCCAAGGTACTCCGTGAGGGGCATGGCAAGTTCCTAGAATTTTTTATTTTTTGTCACAAGTTAGTGGAAAATGATGATTTTTTTTTTATTTATTTTTTTCCTTACAAAGTCTCATATTCCACTAACTTGTGACCAAAAATAAAAACTTCCATGAACTCACTATGCCCATCAGCGAATACCTTGGGGTGTCTTCTTTCCAAAATGGGGTCACTTGTGGGGTAGTTATACTGCCCTGGCATTCTAGGGGCCCAAATGTGTGGTAAGGAGTTTGAAATCAAATTCTGTAAAAAATGACCAGTGAAATCCGAAAGGTGCTCTTTGGAATATGGGCCCCTTTGCCCACCTAGGCTGCAAAAAAGTGTCACACATGTGGTATCTCCGTATTCAGGAGAAGTTGGGGAATGTGTTTTGGGGTGTCATTTTACATATACCCATGCTGGGTGAGATAAATATCTTGGTCAAATGCCAACTTTGTATAAAAAAATGGGAAAAGTTGTCTTTTGCCAAGATATTTCTCTCACCCAGCATGGGTATATGTAAAATGACACCCCAAAACACATTCCCCAACTTCTCCTGAATACGGAGATACCACATGTGTGGCACTTTTTTGCAACCTAGGTGGGCAAAGGGGCCCACATTCCAAAGAGCACCTTTTGGATTTCACTGGTCATGTTTTACAGAATTTGATTTCAAACTCCTTACCACACATTTGAGCCCCTAGAATGCCAGGGCAGTATAACTACCCCACAAGTAACCCCATTTTGGAAAGAAGACACCCCAAGGTATTCCATGAGTGGCATGGCGAGTTCCTAGAATTTTTTATTTTTTGTCACAAGTTAGTGGAAAATGATGATTTTATTTTTTTTTTTTTCTTACAAAGTCTCATATTCCACTAACTTGTGACAAAAAATAAAAACTTCCATGAACTCACAATGCCCATCAGCGAATACCTTGGGGTGTCTTCTTTCCAAAATGGGGTCACTTGTTGGGTAGTTATACTGCCCTGGCATTCTAGGGGCCCAAATGTGTGGTAAGGAGTTTGAAATCAAATTCTGTAAAAAATGACCAGTGAAATCCGAAAGGTGCTCTTTTGAATATGGGCCCCTTTGCCCACCTAGGCTGCAAAAAAGTGTCACACATGTGGTATCTCCGTATTCAGGAGAAGTTGGGGAATGTGTTTTGGGGTGTCATTTTACATATACCCATGCTGGGTGAGGGAAATATCTTGGCAAAAGACAACTTTTCCCATTTTTTTTATACAAAGTTGGCATTTGACCAAGATATTTATCTCACCCAGCATGGGTATATGTAAAATGACACCCCAAAACACATTCCCCAACTTCTCCTGAATACGGAGATACCAGATGTGTGACACTTTTTTGCAGCCTAGGTGGGCAAAGGGGCCCATATTTCAAAGAGCACCTTTCGGATTTCACTGGTCATTTTTTACAGAATTTGATTTCAAACTCCTTACCACACATTTGGGCCCCTAGAATGCCAGGGCAGTATAACTACCCCACAAGTGACCCCATTTTGGAAAGAAGACACCCCAAGGTATTCGCTGATGGGCATAGTGAGTTTATGGAAGTTTTTATTTTTTGTCACAAGTTAGTGGAATATGAGACTTTGTAAGAAAAAAAAAAAAAAAAAATCATCATTTTCCGCTAACTTGTGACAAAAAATAAAAAGTTCTATGAACTCACTATGCCCATCAGTGAATACCTTAGGGTGTCTACTTTCCGAAATGGGGTCATTTGTGGGGTGTTTGTACTGTCTGGCCATTGTAGAACCTCAGGAAACATGACAGGTGCTCAGAAAGTCAGAGCTGCTTCAAAAAGCGGAAATTCACATTTTTGTACCATAGTTTGTAAACGCTATAACTTTTACCCAAACCATTTTTTTTTTTACCCAAACATTTTTTTTTATCAAAGACATGTAGAACAATAAATTTAGAGCAAAAATTATATATGGATCTCGTTTTTTTTGCAAAATTTTACAACTGAAAGTGAAAAATGTCATTTTTTTGCAAAAAAATCGTTAAATTTCGATTAATAACAAAAAAAGTAAAAATGTCAGCAGCAATGAAATACCACCAAATGAAAGCTCTATTAGTGAGAAGAAAAGGAGGTAAAATTCATTTGGGTGGTAAGTTGCATGACCGAGCAATAAACGGTAAAAGTAGTCTATGTCAGAAGTGTAAAAAGTGGCCTGGTCTTTCAGGGTGTTTAAGCACTGGGGACTGAGGTGGTTAAAGTGTGCGCTTTCCTAAAATATGACCGACATCCAGTGCACTTTTTTAGTAGATGGTGTCCCCTGTGGACAGGTAAATTATCCGCGCTACATCTCCTGCTGAAAGTGTGCGCATCCCTAAAATATTAGTGACATCCAGTACACCTTTTCCGTAGACAGTGACCCCTGTGGACAGTAGTATTATCCGCGCCACATCTCCTGTTTAAAGTGTGCGCATCCCTAAAATATCATTGACATCTAGTGCACATATTTTGTAGACGGTGTCCCCTGCGGACAGTTAAATTATCCGTGCCACATCTCCTGTTTAGAGTGTGCGCTTCCCTAAAATATCAGTGACATCCAGTGAACTTTTTCCGTAGACAGTGTCCGCTACGGACAGTTAACTTATCTGCGCCAATATCCTGTTTAAAGTGTGTGTATACCTAAAATATCAGTGACATTCAGTGCACTTTTTCCGTAGACAGTGTCCCCTGCGGATAGTAAAATTATCTGCGCCACATCTCCTGTTTAAAGTGTGCGCATCCCTAAAATATCACTGACATCCAGTGCACTTTTTTCGTAGACAGTGTCCACTGTGGACAGTTAAATTATCCACACCACATCTCCTGTTTAAAGTGTGTGCATCCCTAAAATATCAGTGACATCCAGTGCACTTTTTCAGTAGACGGAGTCCGCTGCGGACAGTTAAATTATCCGCGCCAAACTCCTGTTTAAAGTTTGCGTATCCCTAAAATATCAGTGATATCCAGTGCACTTTTTCCGTAGATGGTGTCCCTTGCGGAAAGTTAAATTATCCGTGCCACATTTCCTGTTTAAAGTGCGTGCTTCCCTAAAATATCAGTGACATCCAGTATACTTTTTCCACAGATGGTGTCCACTACGGACACTTAAATTATCTGCGCTACATCTTCTGTTTAAAGTGTGCACATCCCTAAAATATCAGTGACATCCAGAGAACTTTTTCTGTATATGGTGTCCGCTGCGGATTGTTAAATTATCCACGCCACATCTCCTGTTTATAGTGTGCTCTTCCTTAAAATATCAGTGACATTCAGTACACTTTTTCCATATATGGCGTCCGCTGCGGACAGTTACATTATCCGTTCCACATTTTATGTTTAAAGTGTGTGCATCCCTAAAATATTAGTGACATACAGTACACTTTTTCCGTAGACGGTGTCCGCTGCGGACAGTTACATTTTCTGCGCCACATCTCCTGCTTAAAGTGTGTGCATCCCTAAAATATCAGTAACATTCAGTACACTTTTTCCGTATATGGTGTCCGCTGCGGATAGTTAAAATATCTGTGCCACATCTCATGTTTAAAGTGTGGGCGTCCCTAAAATATTAGTGACATCCAGTACACTTTTTCCGTAGATGGTGACCACTGCGGACAGTTAAATTATCCGCGCCACATCTCCTGTTTAAAGTGTGCGCATCCCTAAAATATCACTGACATCCAGTGTACTTTTTCCGTAGACGGTGTCCCATGCAAACAGTTTTATTATCTACTCCACATCTTGTGTTAAAAGTGTGCGCTTCCCTAAAATATCAGTGACATCCAGTACACTTTTTCCGTAGACGGTGTCACTGCGGACAGTTAAATTATCTGCGTCACATCTCCTGTTTAAAGTGTGTGCATCCCTAAAATATCAGTGACATCCAGTGCACTTTTTCCATAGACGGTGTCCCCTGTGGACAGTAAAATTATGCGAACCACATCTCTTGTTTAAAGTGTGTGCATCTGAAAAATATCAGGGACATCTAGTGCTCTTTTTCCGTATACGGTGTCTCCTGCGGACAGTTAAATTATCCATGCCACATCTCCTGTTTAAAGTGTGTACATCTCTAAAATATCAGTGACCCACCAGTGCACTTTTTCCATAGACGGTGTTTGCTGCGGACAGATAAATTATTCTTGCCACATCTCCTGTTTAACCACCTCAGCCCCCATAGCTTAAACACCCTGAAAGACCAGGCCACTTTTTACACTTCTGACCTACACTACTTTCACCGTTTATTGCTCGGTCATGCAACTTACCACCCAAATGAATTTTACCTCCTTTTCTTCTCACTAATAGAGCTTTCATTTGGTGGTATTTCATTGCTGCTGACATTTTTACTTTTTTTGTTATTAACCCTTTCATGTCCAAGGGTCATTGATGCCCCAGTGTCCAGGTCAAAATGAACAAATGTGACGTGTCACTTTATGTGGTAATAGCTTTGGAACACTTTTACTTATCCACGCTATTCTGAGATTGTTTTCTCGTGACACATTGTACTTCATGATAGTCATATATTTAAGTCAATATATTTCACCTTTATTTATGAAAAAATCCCAAATTTACCAAAAATTTTGAAAAATTCACAATTTTCCAAATTTCTATTTCTCTGCTTCTAAAACAGAAAGTCATACCTAATAAAATATTTATTACTTAACATTCCCCATATGTCTACTTTATGTTGGCATCATTTTGGAAATGTCATTTTATTTTTTTAGGACGTTAGAAGGCTTAGAAGTTTAGAAGCAATTCTTACAATTTTTAAGACAATTTCCAAAACCCACTTTTTAAGGACCAGTTCAGGTCTGAAGTGCCTTTGTGGGGCTTACATAGTGGAAACCCCCATAAATGACCCCATTATAGAAACTACACCCTCAAGTTACTCAAAACTGATTTTACAAACTTTGTTAACCCTTTAGGCGTTCCACAAGAATTAAAGGAAAATGGAGATGAAATGCAAAAATTTCACTTTTTTGGCAGATTTTCCATTTTATATATTTTTTTTCTTTAACACATTGAGGGTTAACAGCCAAACAAAACTCAATATTTATTACCCTGATTCCGCGGTTTACAGAAACACCCCACATGTGGTCATAAACTGCTGTACGGGCACACGGCAGGGCGCAGAAGGAAAGGAATACCATACGGTTTTTGGAAGGTAGATTGTGCTGGATTGGTTTTCTGAACGCCATATGTTTTTTATTTTTCTGCCGATCGTCTTGTGCAGGGGCTCATTTTTTGCAGAAAGTGTTGAGGTTTTTATTGGTACCATTTTTGGGTACATAGGATTTTTTGATCATTCATTATTACACTTTATGGGGCAAGGTGACCCAAAAATTGGCTGCTTTAGAACAGTTTTCATTTATTTATTTTTACAGCGTTCATCTGAGGAGTTAGGTCATGTGATAGTTTTATAGAGAAGATCGTTACGGACGTGGCAATACCTAATATGTATACTTTTTCTTATTTATTTAAGTTTTACACAATAATAGCATTTCTGAAACCAAAAAAATGATGTTTTAGTGTCTCTATAGTCTGAGAGCCATAGCTTTTTTATTTTTTCGGCGATTGTCTTAAATAGGGTATCATTTTTTGAGAGACGAGGTGACGGTTTGATTGGTACTATTTTGGGGGTCATAAGCCTTTTTGATCGCTTGCTGTTGCACTTTTTGTGATGTAAGGTGACAAAAATAGCTTTTTTGGCACTTTTTTTAATTTTATTTTTATGGTGTTTATCGGACGGGGTCCATCATGTGATATATTTATAGAGACGGTCGTTACGGACGCGGTGACACCTAATATGTGTATTTTATTTTATTTTTTCATTTTTTTATAGGAAAAGGCAATGTCTTTTTTTTATTTACATTTTTATTTATTTATTGATTTATTTTTACTTTTATTATTTTCACTTTTTTTTTATCAAGTCCCTCTTGGATCATGAAGATCCAGTGGGGCTGATAGTTGTACTATAATTAGCAATGCTCTTGCATTGCAAAGTATAATACTTCCAGATTGCCTGTAGGTGGCAGCACTGGATGCCTTTGCCATGGCAACCATCGGGTGCTGCAATCACAGCGCTGCAGCCCCGATGGTGGAGAGAGGGAGCTCCCTCCCTCTGTTAACCCCATGGATGCAGCAACCGCAGCATCTATGGAGTTACAGGAGAGTGTCAGCATAGAGCTGACACTCGCTGCTGATGGCGGCGGCTCAGGAATGGAGCCGCCGCCATCACACACAGAATGGGGAATCGGGGGCAGCGCTGGAAAGGGGGGGGTCGGGGGGTACAGACTGCAATGGGGCAGGAGGGGCGGCTAGAAAATTAATGCATGGGGCGGGGAGGGGGCGGATCGCATGCCATCAGGGCAGGAAGGAGATGAGCGCAGGAGAGGGGCACAGATCGGCGGGGCATAGATCGGGAGGGGCACAGAGGGGCACCAAGGGCTTGGAGTGGCACAGATCGGGGGGCATGAGGAACACTATCGGCTTTCAGGCTCTGATCTGCAGAGCGCAGATCAGAGCCTGAAACCGGCTATTTAACACTGCCGCGATCCGATTGGTTAGTCTGCACAGACTAACCAATCGGATCGATTGCCGGCAAGGGGCCACTCTGATTGGCCCCTTGCTGGCATTACTGCACTGTATGCTGTCCGTGACAGCACCAGGGCAGGGGCAGAAGCTTTAATCCAAGCGCTTTGCAGCGCTTGGATTAAAGAACTGTCTTGACGTTTATAGACGTGATAGCTGCACGGGGCATGTGCAGCTATCACGTATATATACAGATTGCGGTCGGGAAGAGGTTAATCGAAATTTAACGATTTTTTTGCAAAAAAATGACATTTTTCACTTTCAGTTGTAAAATTTTGCAAAAAAAACGAGATCCATATATAAATTTTGCTCTAAATTTATTGTTCTACATGTCTTTGATAAAAAAAAAAATGTTTGGGTAAAAAAAAAAATGTTTTGGGTAAAAGTTATAGCGTTTACAAACTATGGTACAAAAATGTGAATTTCCGCTTTTTGAAGCAGCTCTGACTTTCTGAGCACCTGTCATGTTTCCTGAGGTTCTACAATGGCCAGATAGTACAAACACCCCACAAATGACCCCATTTCGGAAAGTAGACACCCTAAGGTACTCGCTGATGGGCATAGTGAGTTCATAGAACTTTTTATTTTTTGTCACAAGTTAGCGGAAAATGATGATTTTTTTTTTTTTTTTCTTACAAAGTCTCATATTCCACTAACTTGTGACAAAAAATAAAAACTTCCATATGCCCATCAGCGAATACCTTGGGGTGTCTTCTTTCCAAAATGGGGTCACTTGTGGGGTAGTTATACTGCCCTGGCATTCTAGGGGCCCTAATGTGTGGTAAGGAGTTTGAAATCAAATTCTGTAAAAAATGGCTGTTGAAATCCGAAAGGTGCTCTTTGGAATGTGGGCCCCTTTGCCCACCTAGGCTGCAAAAAAGTGTCACACATGTGGTATCTCCGTATTCAGGAGAAGTTGGGGAATGTGTTTTGGGGTGTCATTTTACATATACCCATGCTGGGTGACAGAAATATCTTGGCAAAAGACAACTTTGTATAAAAAAATGGGAAAAGTTGTCTTTTGCCAAGATATTTCTCTAACCCAGCATGGGTATATGTAAAATGACACCCCAAAACACATTCCCCAACTTCTCCTAAATACGGAGATACCAGATGTGTGACACTTGCCATGCCCCTTTGCCCACCTAGGCTGCAAAAAAGTGTCACACATGTGGTATCTCCGTATTCAGGAGAAGTTGGGGAATGTGTTTTGGGGTGTCATTTTACATATACCCATGCTGGGTGAGAGAAATATCTTGGCAAAAGACAACTTTTCCCATTTTTTTATACAAAGTTGGCATTTGACCAAGATATTTCTCTCACCCAGCATGGGTATATGTAAAATGACACCCCAAAACACATTCCCCAACTTCTCCTGAGTACGGCGATACCAGATGTGTGACACTTTTTTGCAGCCTAGATGCGCAAAGGTGCCCAAATTCCTTTTAGGAGGGCATTTTTAGACATTTGGATACCAGACTTCTTCTCACGCTTTGGGGCCCTTAAAATGCTAGGGCAGTATAAATACCCCACATGTGACCGCATTTTGGAAAGAAGACACCCCAAGGTATTCAATGAGGGGCATGGCGAGTTCATAGAATTTTTTTTTTTTTGGCACAAGTTAGCGGAAATTTATTATTTTTTTTTTTCTCACAAAGTCTCCCTTTCCGCTAACTTGGGACAAAAATTTCAATCTTTCATGGACTCAATATGCCCCTCACGGAATACCTTGGGGTGTCTTCTTTCCGAAATGGGGTTACATGTGGGGTATTTATACTGCCCTGGCATTCTAGGGGCCCTAAAGCGTGAGAAGAAGTCTGGAATATAAATGTCAAAAAAAATTTACGCATTTGGATTCCGGGAGGGGTATGGTGAGTTCATGTGAGATTTAATTTTTTGACACAAGTTAATGGAATATGAGACTTTGTAAGAAAAAAATAATAATTTCCGCTAACTTGGGCCAAAAAAATGTCTGAATGGAGCCTTACAGGGGGGTGATCAATGACAGGGGGGTGATCAATAATGACAGGGGGGTGATCAGGGAGTCTATATGGGGTGATCACCCCCCTGTCATTGATCACCCCCCTATAAGGCTCCATTCAGATGTCCGTGTTTTGCGGATCCGATCCATGTATCAGTGGATCCGTAAAAATCATACGGACATCTGAATGCAGCCTGACAGGGGGGTGATCAATGACAGGGGGGTGATCAGGGAGTCTATATGGGGTGATCACCCCCCTGTCATTGTTCACCCCCCTATAAGGCTCCATTCAGATGTCCGTATGTGTTTTGCGGATCCGATCCATGTATCAGTGGATCCGTAAAAATCATACGGACATCTGAATGCAGCCTGACAGGGGGGTGATCAATGACAGGGGGGTGATCAATGACAGGGGGGTGATCAGGGAGTCTATATGGGGTGATCACCCTCCTGTCATTGATCACCCCCCTATAAGGCTCCATTCAGATGTCCGTATGTGTTTTGCGGATCCGATCCATGTATCAGTGGATCCGTAAAAATCATACGGACATCTGAATGCAGCCTGACAGGGGGGTGATCAATGACAGGCGGGTGATCAATGACAGGGGGGTGATCAGGGAGTCTATATGGGGTGATCACCTCCGTCATTGATCACTCCTCTGTAAGGCTCAATTCAGACGTCCGTATGTGTTTTGCGGATCCGATCCATCTATCAGTGGATCCGTAAAATTCATACGGACGTCTGAATGCAGTCTTACAGGGGGGTGATCAATGACAGGGGGGTGATTAGGGAGTCTATATGGGGTGATCACCACAGTCATTGATCACTCTTCTGTAAGGCTCCATTCAGACGTCCGTATGTGTTTTGCGGATCCGATCCATCTATCAGTGGATCCGTAAAATTCATACGGACCTCTGAATGGAGCCTTACAGGGGGTTATCAATGACAGGGGGGTGATCAGGGAGTCTATATGGGGTGATCACCTCCGTCATTGATCACTCCCCTGTAAGGCTCCATTCAGACGTCCGTATGTGTTTTGCGGATCCGATCCATCTATCAGTGGATCCGTAAAATTCATACGGACCTCTGAATGGAGCCTTACAGGGGGTTATCAATGACAGGGGTTTGATCAGGGAGTCTATATGGGGTGATCACCTCCGTCATTGATCACTCCCCTGTAAGGCTCCATTCAGACGTCCGTATGTGTTTTGCAGATCCGATCCATCTATCAGTGTATCCGTAAAATTCATACGGACCTCTGAATGGAGCCTTACAGGGGGTTATCAATGACAGGGGGGTGATCAATGACAGGGGGGTGATCAGGGAGTCTATATGGGGTGATCTGGGGTGATCAGGGGTGAATAAGGGGTTAATAAGTGACGGGGGGGTGTAGTGTAGTGTAGTGGTGGTTGGTGCTACTTTACTGAGCTACCTGTGTCCTCTGGTGGTCGATCCAAACAAATGGGACCACCAGAGGACCAGGTAGCAGGTATATTAGACGCTGTTATCATAACAGCGTCTAATATACCTGTTAGGGGTTAAAAAAATCACATCTCCAGCCTGCCAGCGAACGATGGCCGCTGGCAGGCTGGAGATCGACTCTCTTACCTTCCGTTCCTGTGAGCGCGCGCGCCTGTGTGCGCGCATTCACAGGAAATCTCGCGTCTCGCGAGATGACGCACGGATGCGTCCAGGAGGAATGAATCAACCACCTTCCGGACGCATCCGTGCGTTAGGCGGTCGGGAGGTGGTTAAAGTGTGCGCATCACTAAAATATCAGTAAAATCCAGTGCACGTTTTCCGTGGACGGTGTCCTCTGCGGACAGTTAAATTATCTGCGCCGCATTTCCTGTTTAAAGTGTTCGCATCCCTAAAATATCGATGACATCCAGTACGCTTTTTCCATAGACACTGTGAACTGTGGTACCTGTCCTGTATAACGTTTTTTAATCACAAATACCTTTGTAAATTTTTTTGTACCTACGCTTCCAAATCCTACGCTAATCCTGCATAATCCTCATCCTCATCCTCCTTCCCCCCACCAGTTAGAGTCTGGCCAAACAAGTGATCCCACACTTGGATATTCCGAGGACCTCTCTTCATTGCCATTACTTGATTTGGCCCTCTCGCCAAGCACGCTTAAAGAGGGACATGAGATCTTGTGCCCTGATTCCCAACCTCTTGAACATCCACGGTTTCAAGAACATGGCGGTGGGGAATGGCAATTAGTGTTTATTAAGGTGGATGATGATGAGACACAGTTGCCAATGAGTCGACCGCATCAAGAGGTTGATGAAGAGGATGAGACACAGTTGGCAATCACTGAGGTTGTGGTGAGGTCAACAAATCAAGAGGATGATCAGAGTGAGGAAGTGGAAGAGGAGGTGGTGGACGATGAGGTCACTGACCCAACCTGGAAAGGTGGAAAGCCGAGCGAGGACAGCAGTACAGAGGGGGAAAAATCTGCAGGCTGGAAGAAGCAGTGGGGTGGCAAAAGGGAGAAGGCGGGCCACACCAAACAGGCCCGCAACTGTTCCACGGAGCACCCTCTTGAGTAAATCTTCCTTGTAAAGGGGTAGGTGTTCCGCAGTATGGCGCTTTTTTTGAGGAAAGTACGGATGACAAAAGAATAGGAGTTTTCAACCTGTGCAACACCAAAATGAGCCGAGGCATGAACACTAGCAACCTCACCACCACCAGCATGATCCACCACATGGCATCCAAGCACCGTAATAAGTGGGACGAATGCCTGGGTCCACAATCTGTGTCTGCAGGTCACACTACTGCCTACTCTTCCCCTATCGTCTGTGCTGGCCAATCGCCTGTCGAAGGAGCAGGCGAGGATGCCTCCTGCCCTGCACCTGGACCTTCGCAAGCAACAACAGCAACCACATCCACTTCCCTGTCCTAGCGCAGCATCCAAATGTCATTACCCCAGGCATTTGAACGCAAGCGCAAATACCCAGCCACCCACCCACAGGCCAAAGCACTAAATGCGCAGCTTTCCAAATTACTGGCCCTGGATATGTTGCTATTTAGGCTTGTGGACACTGAGGCCTTCCGCAGCCTGATGTCGGCGGCCATCCCGCGGTACTCTGTCCCCTGCCACCACTATTTTTGAAGGTGTGCCTTGCCTGCCTTACACCAACATGTGTCCCGAAACGTCACCCGTGCCCTGACCAACGCAGTTACTGGGAAGGTCCACTAAACTACGGACACATGGACAGGTGCATTTGGCCAGGGATGCTACATTTCCACGACGCCACACTGGGTGAACATTGTGGATGCCGGGAGTGAGTTGTATCCTGGGATGGCACAGGTGCTACTGATGCCGAGGATTGCGGGCCCTAATTCCATCAGGGTTTCCTCCAGCACCTACGTTAGTGGCTCCAACCACCACTTCTCCTCCACTGCTTCCTCCTCCACTTCCACCTCCGAATTATCCGTGTGCATCACCAGTCAGCCATCAGCTGGTAGCTGGAAGCAGTGTAGCACTGCATTGGAGAAGCGTCAACAGGCCGTGCTGAAGCTTATATCCCCAGGGGACAAACAGCACACTGCCGCAGAGCTGTTGCAGGGGATAAGAGACCAGACTGAGCTGTGGCTCTCGCCACTCAATCTAAAACCAGGCATGGTTGTGTGTGATAATGGCCGTAACTTGGTGGCGCTTTGGAGCTCGGCAAGCTCACACACATCCCATGCCTAGCCCACGTCTTAAACTTAGTGGTTCAACGGTTTCGCAAAACCTACCCCAATTTGCCTGAGCTACTGGTTAAGGTTTGCCGCGCGTGTGCACATTTCCGCAAGTCATCGACAGGCTGTTGTGCGACGTGAGCACGCACTGGAACTTGACGTTCCACATGTTGGCCAGGCTTTGTGAGCAGCAGAGGGCAGTAGTGGAATACCAGCTGTATCATGGTCATTGCCTGTCTAGTCAGCTTCCTCTATTCACAAGCAAGAAGTGGGCACGGATGTCTGATCTCTGTGAGGTTTTAAGAAACTTTGAGGAATCAGCACAGATGGTGAGCGGCGATAACACTATTATCAGCGTAACCATCCCACTTCTGTGTCTACTCAAATGCTCGCTGCTCACAATTAAGGATGACGCTTTGTATGTGGAAGAGGTGGAAATGGGGGAAGACGTTACACAGGGTGATAGCCAGACTACCCTCAGTTCGTCTTCTCAGCGCGAATTGGACAATGAAGAGGAGGAAGAGCAGGAGACGGTTGCCTCCGCTATGGAGGGTAGTACCCATGTAAGTTTAATTTGATCTGTTCAGCGTGGGTGGGCAGAAGAGGAGGAAGAGGATGAGGAGATTGACAGTGATCCTTCTGATAACGACAGCAAAGTCTTGCCTATTGGTACTCTGGCACACGTGGCTGACTTCGTGTTAGGCTGCCCTTCCCGCAACCCGCGCATTATACGCATTTTAGACAACACAGATTACTGGTTGTTCACCCTTCTCGACCCCCGCTACAAAAATAACTTCTTATCTCTCATTTCTCTGGTGGAGAGAAAAATTTCCATCTGACAATACTGGCGGCAGAGTCCGTAGTTCCTTGGCCAACCGAGGAGCAGAGACACTGCAGTTCCAACAGAGGCAGAGCAACACTCTTTAAAGCCTGGGACAGTTTCACGACACCCCGCCAGCACCCTCACCCTGATGCGCGGCCTAGTGTCACAGGGAGGGAAACATTTTGGAACATAGTGAAGGAGTACATAGCAGACCTTGTCAGCGTCCTCAATGATCCCTCAGTGTCTTACAACTACTGGTGTCCAAGCTGTACACATGGCACGAACTGTCGCTCTACGCCTTGGAGGTGCTGGTCTGCCTTGCCGCCAGAGTTTTGTCTGAGCGGGTATTTAGTGCTGCTGGTGGCACTATAACAAATAAGCGTATCCGCCTGTCAACTGAAAATGCTGACAGGTTAACTCTAATAAAAATTAACAAGGCCTGGATTGACCATGACTTCTCGACTTCACCAGAGGAAAGCAGCTGAACATAAAGGCACTTTGAATGTGTTCTTTATAATGTACTGAATACACTGTATTCCCATGCACCCCTTCCACCACAAACAAGGGTATATGGTTGAATCTTCCTTTTCTAATCCTTGTGTCTCCTCTTCCATCATATCTACATGCTTATTTGTCACATATAATGCCCTCGCATATATGCCCTTCACATATAATATTTTACAGGGTCAGCTCACATGCATGCCCTTGCATATAATTTTTTAGAGGGTTAGCTCACCAGCAGGCCTTCACCTACAATCTTTTACTGGGTCATCTCACCAGCAGGCCTTCACCTACAATCTTTTACTGGGTCAGCTCACCAGCAGGCTTTCACCTACAATCTTTTACTGGGTCAGCTCAACAGCAGGCCCGCACCTCAAATCTTTTACAGGGTCAGCTCACCAGCAGGCCTACCCCTCAAAACTTTTACAGGGTCAGCTCACCTGAAGGCCCTCGCATTTAATTTTTTAGAGGGTCAGCTCACCTGGATGTCCTCGCATATAATGTTTCACAGGGTGAGCTCACCTAAGGGCCTCGCCTATAATGTTTTAGAGGGTCAGCTCACCAGCAGGCCTGCTCCTAAAATCTTTTACAGGGTCAGCTCACCAGCAGGCCCACACCTAAAATCTTTTACAGGGTCAGCTCACCAGCAGACCCTTGCATATAATTTTTTACAAGGTCAGCTCACCAGAAGGCCTTCACCTACAATCTATTACAGGGTCAGCTCACCAGCACGCCCGCACCTAAAATCTTTTACAGGGTCAGCTAACCTGCAGGCCCGCACCTAAAATCTTTTACAAGGTCAGCTCACCTGCAGGCCCGCACCTAAAATCTTTTACAGGATCAGGTCACCTGCAGGCCCTCACCTAATTATACCTAATAGGTAATTTGCACGCATGCTGCCTTGCTTGGATGTGGTAGCCGTAGCTGTTTCTCAGGCTCCCTCTTCAGAATCAAACCATGATTACCACGTTACCCATGGTCTACATGGTTTGGTCTGAAAATAACATTGAAAGTTGATAAGGCAGACATCCGAATGGATCATCACCATCACGGGGACGTGCAATCGTCCCCAGGTTATCTAGGGTCACCAAAGTGGCAGCAAGCCCTCACCCATAATGTTTTAGATGGTATGATCAGCAGGCCCTTGCTCCAAATGTTTTTGAGGGTCACCAGCAGGCCATTGATCATAATTTTTCAAGGCTATGTATGATGCCCTCCTTTATGTGTAACAAAAGGTGTATTGGAGTGCCGGTTCCTTGTAATTTTTGGCTGCCCTTTAACTTAGTGCATAGACTTTATGAGTGTAGAAGTCCCACTACATGAACAATTGTACCGCAATGTGAATGAGGCCCTCCTTTATGTATTATACAGGTTGTTTCGGAGTGCCTCTTCCTTGAAATTTGTGGCAGCACTTGCACTTTATGTACAAGCAAATATACAGGAAAGACTGTTTCCTATAAATTTTTCCTCTAAAATATTTTTTTTTCTTTGGTTTTGTGAGTATTATTGTTAGTCTGTAAAAGTGGCATACTATTCGGACATCGTTCACAGCAGCGACCTGGGAGTCCAAGATGCATCCAGACATCCTCCCCATGATGTTCCCAAACCATTTTGGTGGTGTTTTCATCAATTTCTGCCCTTTTCCTATGAACCAGTCACCCTCCTCTCTTCAGAGTAGGGGGTACCTGGTTTAATGCTCGGGTTCTCCCATTGACTTTCATTATACTTGGGTTCTCGGCCAAGCACCCGAACATCCCGATGTGTTAGGCCCAAGCCCCCGAGCACCCGACCACTACAGTGCTCGATCAACACCTTTATATATGTATTGTTTGATCTGTGTCTTCCAGAAGTTGGCTTCTAGCTTGTCACTCCTCAGCAACTGAGATAAGCCTGGTGTCCTAAAAGAATATCATGAATCTACTTAGCTATTCCAGAAATCCTCCACAGTAACATCAGAGAATGGGGGGGATATACTGTACATAGAAAGAGAAAATTGATAAAGTTTGAAAATCCAGAGTTGGGTCTCATTTCTGGGGGCTCACAGAAGTAGTGAAGATTTGTCCTAGTTTTCTGCCTGCCCAGCACCACAGCTTATGCCATCTACATAATTGTTTGGTTTCAGGTTTATTTCTTTTATTTTAAGAAATTGTTAGACACTGCATTTCTGTATTCTCTTGTTACACCTTTTTGGTATTGTGAGTCTTTTTGTCATATTAAAGGGCTTCTGTCACCCCACTAAAGTCATATATTTTTTTTTGGGCTAGTTAAATTCCTTATACTGCGATATATGAAAATATAATGGTCTTACTTACTTTCCTTCAGCAGTTTCTTATAAAAACGAACTTTTATAATATGTACATTAGGTCTCTACCAGCAAGTAGGGCGTCTACTTGCTGGTAGCCGCCGCAAAAAACCGCCCCCTCGTCGTGTTGATTGACAGGGCCAGCCGCGATCTCCTCCTCCGGCCGGCCCTGTCAGCACTTCAAAAATCGCGCGCCTGTGTTCTTTCGCGCAGGCGCTCAGAGATAAGGAGGCTCGCCTCCTCAGCACTCCCTCAGTGCGCCTGCGCCGATGACGTCTTCTCTTTCAGTGATGTCATTGGCGCAGGCGCACTGAGGGAGTTCTGAGGAGGCGAGCCTCCTCATCTCAGAGCGCCTGCGCGAATGAACACAGGCACGCGATTTTTGAAGTGCTGACGCCCTACTTGCTGGTAGAGACCTAATTTACATATTATAAAAGTTCATTTTTATAAGAAACTGCTGAAGGAAAGTAAGTAAGACCATTTTATTTTCATATATCGCAGTATAAGGAATTTAACTAGCCCAAAAAAAATATATGACTTTAGTGGGGTGACAGAAGCCCTTTAAACTCCCTTTAATAAGGTCTGTGTTCTTGAACAAATCCATGTGCTAAGCTCAAACCACATAAGGCTACCTGTTTACATAATAGTTCAAGAGGGAATTGTAGTATTTAAGTAACATAAACTGGACTTACTGTATATGGAGATAGGAAGGAATAACTGAAGGCTTCGTAAGAGGGCTCATGCACACGACCGTATGTATTTTTCAGTCCGCAAAAACGTATCCGCAAAAAATACGGATTACGTTTGTGTGCATTCCGTATTTTGTGGAACGGAACAGCTGGCCCTAATAGAAAAGTCCTATCCTAATCTGTAATGCGGACAATAATAGGACATGTTCTATTTTTTTGCAGAACAGAAATACGGGCATATGGAAACAGAATGCACACAGAGTAACTTCCGTATTTTTTTTTTGGACACATTGAAATTAATATTTCGTATATGGACCGCAAAAAAAATGGAAGGGACACGGAAAGAAAATACATTCGTGAGCATGAGGCCTAAGAGTGTGACCTCTTAAAACAAACCTTAGTGGTGGCAGTGTTATTATTGAGGAATAGTAATAATTTAGATGAATGTTATGGTATTGGATGCTCAGCCACACCCACACATCACGTGAACTCTAATGAGGGTGATTGTGACACCTGGTTCTTTTGTTTTACACTCTTCCATTTTCCAGACTTTTTATTTTTTTATGAGGTTTATAAATGAAAAGTCACTGGTTTGGTACTCAGATTTAGGGATGAGCGAACCCGAACTGTATAGTTCGGGTTCGTACCGAATTTTGGGGTGTCCGTGACACGGACCCGAACCCAAACATTTTCGTAAAAGTCCGGGTTCGGATTCGGTGTTCGGCGCTTTCTTGGCGCTTTTTGAAAGGCTGCAAAGCAGCCAATCAACAAGCGTCATACTACTTGCCCCAAGAGGCCATCACAGCCTTGCCTACTATTGGCATGGCTGTGATTGGCCAGTGCAGCATGTGACCCAGCCTCTATATAAGCTTGGGTCACGTAGCGCTGCACGTCACTCTGCTGATTCAAGCATAGGGAGAGGTTGCAGCTGCGACGTTAGGGCGAGATTAGGCAGATTAACTCCTCCAAAAGACTTCATTCTGTGATCGATCTGCAGCTGTGGATCATTGAAGTGCTATTATTGACTTGCTCACTTTTTTGAGGCTGCCCAGAGCGTTTTCAGATCACTTTTTTTCTGGGGTGATCGGGCCATTTTGTGACTTGTGGTGCGCCAGCACGAGCTATCACCAAGTGTATTTAACCATCGATAGTGTGGTTATTTTGTGCTATATCCTACATCAGCTGCAGGCTGAGCCTGTGTCACCGAAGTGCATTTAACCATCAACAGTCTGGTTATATTTTGGCCATATACTGCAGCCATATACTACATCAGCTGCAGGCTGAGCCTGTTTCACCCAAGTGCATTTAACCATCAACAGTCTGATTATTTTTTGGCCATATACTACATCAGCTGCAGGCTGAGCCTGTGTCACCCAAGTGCATTTAACCATCAACAGTGTGGTTATTTTTTGGCCATATATTACATCAGGGGCAAGTTGAGCCTGTCACCCAGCGTCTAAAAAATAGACCTGACATTTCTATTCAACCAAATCTGCACAGTTTTAGCTGGTCAAGTTATTTGTAGTGACCGTCAAAGCAGACTTTTTGTTCTGGGTTGAAAAAGCATTCCCAAATTTGCCATTCTGAAAATAACTAGTTTGTGGTATTTCAGGCCTACTTGAAATCTATCCCAAAAAGAAAATCTTACATTGAAGTTATTGATAGTGTCATTCAGAAAAACCTAAGACACACGCTAGCGTGCTGATAGAAGTGTCATTCTGTGATTAAACCTATAACTGTCACACAGCGCAAAAAAAAACAGGTCTCACATCTCTATTCAACCAAATCTGCACAGTTTTAGCTGGTCAAGTTATTTGTAGTGACCGTCAAAGCAGACTTTTTGTTCTGGGTTGAAAAAGCATTCCCAAATTTGCCATTCTGAAAATAACTAGTTTGTGGTATTTCAGGCCTACTTGAAATCTATCCCAAAAAGAAAATCTTACATTGAAGTTATTGATAGTGTCATTCAGAAAAACCTAAGACACACGCTAGCGTGCTGATAGAAGTGTCATTCTGTGATTAAACCTATAACTGTCACACAGCGCAAAAAAAAAACAGGTCTCACATCTCTATTCAACCAAATCTGCACAGTTTTAGCTGGTCAAGTTATTTGTAGTGACCGTCAAAGCAGACTTTTTGTACTGGGTTGAAAAAGCATTCCCAAATTTGCCATTCTGAAAATAACTAGTTTGTGGTATTTGAGGCCTACTTGAAATCTATCCCAAAAAGAAAATCTTACATTGAAGTTATTGATAGTGTCATTCAGAAAAACCTAAGACACACGCTAGCGTGCTGATAGAAGGGTCATTCTGTGATTAAACCTATAACTGTCACACAGCGCAAAAAAAAACAGGTCTCACATCTTTATTCAACCAAATCTGCACAGTTTTAGCTGGTCAAGTTATTTGTAGTGACCGTCAAAGCAGACTTTTTGTTCTGGGTTGAAAAAGCATTCCAAAATTTGCCATTCTGAAAATAACTAGTTTGTGGTATTTGAGGCCTACTTGAAATCTATCCCAAAAAGAAAATCTTACATTGAAGTTATTGATAGTGTCATTCAGAAAAACCTAAGACACACGCTAGCGTGCTGATAGAAGTGTCATTCTGTGATTAAACCTATAACTGTCACACAGCGCAAAAAAAAACAGGTCTCACATCTCTATTCAACCAAATCTGCACAGTTTTAGCTGGTCAAGTTATTTGTAGTGACCGTCAAAGCAGACTTTTTGTTCTGGGTTGAAAAAGCATTCCAAAATTTGCCATTCTGAAAATAACTAGTTTGTGGTATTTGAGGCCTACTTGAAATCTATCCCAAAAAGAAAATCTTACATTGAAGTTATTGATAGTGTCATTCAGAAAAACCTAAGACACACGCTAGCGTGCTGATAGAAGTGTCATTCTGTGATTAAACCTATAACTGTCACACAGCGCAAAAAAAACTACAGGTCTCACATCTCTATTCAACCAAATCTGCACAGTTTTAGCTGGTCAAGTTATTTGTAGTGACCGTCAAAGCAGACTTTTTGTTCTGGGTTGAAAAAGCATTCCAAAATTTGCCATTCTCAAAATAACTAGTTTCTGGTATTTGAGGCCTACTTGAAATCTATCCCAAAAAGGATATCTTACATTGAAGGTACTGATAGTGTCATTCAGAAAAACCTAAGACACACGCTACCGTGCAGATTAAAGTCTGATTCTGTGATTAAACCTTAACCTGTCACACAGTGCAAAAAAAAAACAGGTCTCACATTTCTATTCAATGGTCTGCCGGGTGTTCACTCCAAGGTCATGGAAGTCACGCCTGCGGCCTCCCCGTTCTCCGAGGGATATGTCCTGAAATCCAGCTGAAAGCTGCAGAACATCAGTTGGAGGTCTCTCCACTACTGGCGCCCTCTTCCCACAAGCAAAGGCTCGGCTGGTGGCTGCTGGGGTCTTTCAATGCGTCTAGGTTCTTGAGCCTCTTGCTCCTGTCCAGGCTGTCCTTGGCTGGGCTGCCCCCTGGCACGTGCTCTTCCGTGGGCTCTGGCTCGTCCACTCATCTTCTATTCCTGAGAGGATATAAACCACTAATAAGGTCAATCTGCCGCCTAGCAGCTCCGCCGTGGCACAATCACCTCAGAACTCGCACACTGGTGACTTTAGGTATCTTCACTGGTCACTTTGAGCAGAATGATGACATCCGAGTCACGGCACCAAATGTAACCCTCTTTTCCTTGCACCATCTGCGACACCTCCAGCTTTCACACTCACTCGGTCACCAGCTCCTCTAGGCATAAACTCTAAGTGGACTCTAAGGGACGACACTCAGGTCTTCTGTGGTTTAAAGCTTTATTGAGGTGTAGTGCACTTGGCTGGAGCCTGTAATACAACAGGGAAACACTGCCACTATGTGGTATACAGCCAGGTCACCAGCCCACCTATATCATAACAGGCAGTCATTATATTACATTCCCACATACATGTTACAGGATATAACAAAGCATACAGAAAAATGAACAAGAGAAAATCATTTACAAAGATATTGCAGCAGGGTGACCTGGAATACAGCATGTCTTGCAGCCATTTTAGGAAGAACACATGTCTCTTTAACTGTACATCATCTACTCAGCCTAGCATGTGCTGCAGGGTTTAAAGGCTGCTAAAAAACATACAGTCACCTCTTTACATTCTACAGAACTATTATGGGTATATATTATAACTTTTTACAATAGATAAATTAACTTTAGCTTTAGAGAACTTAGACAGAGATCCTACCTCCTTCACAGTAAATGTCTGCACTTAGGAGACCAAACCAAGTAGCAGAATACACAGGGGGCTTTCTGGAAGAGTCCACTGTAAAGACTCTGTCTGTTAAAACTTTCCTCAGTTATCTAATAGCACATTTGAAGAGGTTTATTTAGCATGTCCTGACTCTCTGCTAACAGCTTATGAATATATGGAACTATATTTAACAAGTGATCATTGCTGCAGCTCCTGTATATTGGTATGACCCTATTGCAAACCTGCAGACTGGATATTTGGTGAAACTTCATGTGGTTCATATCGACTGTACTACACCACTGACTTGGTGCCTGGGCCTAAATGTGTGACAGTGGCCTGTTCCAGTGGTGGGTGACGTGATGCCTGATTCTCTGCTATGACATGAAGACAGATTCTGCGCTGACATAAGGCCAGATTCTCTGTTACGGGACCGCTCTCCTCTGTCTGGGTGCCGGGGCCTAAATGTGTGACAGTGGCCTGTTCCAGTGGTGGGTGACGTGAAGCCTGATTCTCTGCTATGACATGAAGACAGATTCTGCGCTGACATAAGGCCAGATTCTCTGTTACGGGACCGCTCTCCTCTGTCTGGGTGCCGGGGCCTAAATGTGTGACAGTGGCCTGTTCCAGTGGTGGGTGACGTGAAGCCTGATTCTCTGCTATGACATGAAGACAGATTCAGCGCTGACATAAGGCCAGATTCTCTGTTACGGGACCTCTCTCCTCTGCCTGGGTGCCTGGGCCTAAATGTGTGACAGTGGCCTGTTCCTGTGGTGGGTGACGTGAAGCCTGATTCTCTGCTATGACATGAAGAATGATTCTGCGCTGACATAAGGCCAGATTCTCTGTTACGGGACCTCTCTCCTCTGCCTGGGTGCCTGGGCCTAAATGTGTGACAGTGGCCTGTTCCAGTGGTGGGTGACGTGAAGCCTGATTCTCTGCTATGACATGAAGACAGATTCTGCGCTGACATAAGGCCAGATTCTCTGTTACGGGACCTCTCTCCTCTACCTGGGCCTAAATGTGTGACCGTGGCCTGTTCCAGTGGTGGGTGACGTGATGCCTGATTCTCTGCTATGACATTAAGACAGATTCTGCGCTGACATAAGGCCAGATTCTCTGTTACGGGACCTCTCTCCTCTGCCTGGGTGCCTGGCCCTAAATGTGTGACAGTGGCCTGTTCCAGTGGTGGGTGACGTGATGCCTGATTCTCTGCTATGACATGAAGACAGATTCTGCGCTGACATAAGGCCAGATTCTCTGTTACGGGACCGCTCTCCTTTGTCTGGGTGCCGGGGCCTAAATGTGTGACAGTGGCCTGTTCCAGTGGTGGGTGACGTGAAGCCTGATTCTCTGCTATGACATGAAGACAGATTCTGCGCTGACACAAGGCCAGATTCTCTGTTACGGGACCGCTCTCCTCTGTCTGGGTGCCGGGGCCTAAATGTGTGACAGTAGCCTGTTCCAGTGGTGGGTGACGTGAAGCCTGATTCTCTGCTATGACATGAATACAGATTCTGCGCTGACATAAGGCCAGATTCTCTGTTACTGGACCTCTCTCCTCTGCCTGGGTGCCGGGGGCCTAAATGTGTGACAGTGGCCTGTTCCAGTGGTGGGTGACGTGAAGCCTGATTCTCTGCTATGACATGAAGACAGATTCTGCGCTGACATAAGGCCAGATTCTCTGTTACGGGACCTCTCTCCTCTGCCTGGGCCTAAATGTGTGACAGTGGCCTGTTCCAGTGGTGGGTGACGTGATGCCTGATTCTCTGCTATGACATGAAGACAGATTCTGCGCTGACATAAGGCCAGATTCTCTGTTACGGGACCGCTCTCCTCTGTCTGGGTGCCGGGGCCTAAATATGTGACAGTGGCCTGTTCCAGTGGTGGGTGACGTGAAGCCTGATTCTCTCCTATGACATGAAGACAGATTCTGCGCTGACATAAGGCCAGATTCTCTGTTACGGGAACGCTCTCCTCTGTCTGGGTGCCGGGGCCTAAATGTGTGACAGTGGCCTGTTCCAGTGGTGGGTGACGTGAAGCCTGATTCTCTGCTATGACATGAATACAGATTCTGCGCTGACATAAGGCCAGATTCTCTGTTACGGGACCTCTCTCCTCTGCCTGGGTGCCGGGGCCTAAATGTGTGACAGTGGCCTGTTCCAGTGGTGGGTGACGTGAAGCCTGATTCTCTGCTATGACATGAAGACAGATTCTGCGCTGACATAAGGCCAGATTCTCTGTTACGGGACCTCTCTCCTCTGCCTAGGCCTAAATGTGTGACAGTGGCCTGTTCCAGTGGTGGGTGACGTGATGCCTGATTCTCTGCTATGACATGAAGACAGATTCTGCGCTGACATAAGGCCAGATTCTCTGTTACGGAAACGCTCTCCTCTGTCTGGGTGCCGGGGCCTAAATGTGTGACAGTGGCCTGTTCCAGTGGTGGGTGACGTGAAGCCTGATTCTCTGCTATGACATGAAGACAGATTCTGCGCTGACATAAGGCCAGATTCTCTGTTACGGAAACGCTCTCCTCTGTCTGGGTGCCGGGGCCTAAATGTGTGACAGTGGCCTGTTCCAGTGGTGGGTGACGTGAAGCCTGATTCTCTGCTATGACATAAAGACAGATTCTGCGCTGACATAAGGCCAGATTCTCTGTTACGGGACCTCTCTCCTCTGCCTGGGTGCCTGGGCCTAAATGTGTGACAGTGGCCTGTTCCAGTGGTGGGTGACGTGATGCCTGATTCTCTGCTATGACATGAGTTTTTACAAAAGAAAAAGGAGAAGGACCTCCACTAGAAGGAATGACTATTAAATCGTTTGATGCATGTATCTTTACAGAGGAAGATGTTCTAAGTTTGCTGTCTAAGGTGAAGACAGATAAGTCACAGGGGCCTGATGAGATACACCCAAAATTATTAAAAGAGCTTAGTGGTGAGCTGGCAAAACCGTTAACAGATTTATTTAACCAATCATTAGTAACAGGAGTCGTCCCGGAAGATTGGAAATTGGCAAATGTCGTGCCCATTCACAAGAAAGGTAGTAGGGAGGAATCGAGCAACTATAGACCAGTGAGTCTGACATCAATAGTAGGCAAATTAATGGAAACCCTATTAAAGGATAGGATTGTGGAACATCTAAAATCCCATGGATTGCAAGATGAAAAACAACATGGGTTTACTTCAGGGAGATCATGTCAAACAAATCTTATAGACTTTTTTGACTGGGTGAATAAAATAATAGACGGTGGAGGTGCAGTAGACATCGCATTTCTAGATTTTAGTAAGGCTTTTGACACTGTCCCACATAGAAGACTTATCAATAAACTGCAGTCATTGAGCATGGACTCCCATATTGTTGAGTGGATTAGGCAGTGGCTGAGTGACAGACAACAGAGGGTTGTAGTCAATGGAGAACATTCAAAACAAGGTAATGTTACTAGTGGGGTTCCACAGGGATCTGTACTGGGACCGATTTTGTTTAATATCTTCATAAGTGATATTGCAAAAGGCCTCGCTGGTAAGGTTTGTCTTTTTGCTGATGACACAAAGATATGTAACAGGGTTGATGTTCCTGGAGGGAAACGCCAAATGGAAAAGGATTTAGGAAAACTAGAAGAATGGTCAGAACTCTGGAAACTGAAATTTAATGTGGATAAGTGCAAGATAATGCACCTGGGGCGTAAAAACCCAAGGGCAGAATATAGAATATTTGACACAGTCCTGACCTCAGTATCTGAGGAAAGGGATTTAGGAGTAATTATTTCAGAAGACTTAAAGGTGGGAAGACAATGTAATAGAGCAGCACGAAATGCCAGCAGAATGCTTGGATGTATAGGGAGAGGTATAAGCAGCAGAAAGAGTGAAGTGCTTATGCCGCTGTACAGAACACTGGTGAGACCTCACTTGGAGTATTGCGCGCAGTACTGGAGGCCATATCTCCAGAAGGATATAGATACTCTAGAGAGAGTTCAGAGAAGAGCTACTAAACTAGTACATGGATTGCAGGATAAAACTTACCAGGAAAGGTTAAAGGACCTTAATATGTATAGCTTGGAAGAAAGAAGAGACAGAGGGGATATGATAGAAACTTTTAAATACATAAAGGGAATCAACTCGGTAAAGGAAGAGAGCATATTTAAAAGAAGAAAAACTACCACAAGAGGACACAGTTTTAAATTCGAGGGGCAAAGGTTTAAAAGTAATATAAGGAAGTATTACTTTACTGAGAGAGTAGTGGATGCATGGAATAGCCTTCCTGCAGAAGTGGTAGCTGCAAATACAGTGAAGGGGTTTAAGCATGCATGGGATAGGCATAAGGCTATCCTTCATATAAGATAGGGCCGGGGGCTATCCATAGTATTCAGTATATTGGGCAGACTAGATGGGCCAAATGGTTCTTATCTGCCGACACATTCTATGTTTCTATGTTTCTATGTTTCTATGAAGACAGATTCTGCGCTGACATAAGGCCAGATTCTCTGTTACGGGACCTCTCTCCTCTGCCTGGGTGCCTGGGCCTAAATGTGTGACAGTGGCCTGTTCCAGTGGTGGGTGACGTGATGCCTGATTCTCTGCTATGACATGAAGACAGATTCTGCGCTGACATAAGGCCAGATTCTCTGTTACGGGACCTCTCTCCTCTGCCTGGGTGCCGGGGCCTAAATGTGTGACAGTGGCCTGTTCCAGTGGTGGGTGACGTGAAGCCTGATTCTCTGCTATGACATGAAGACAGATTCTGCGCTGACATAAGGCCAGATTCTCTGTTACGGGACCTCTCTCCTCTGCCTGGGTGCCTGGGCTTAAATGTGTGACAGTGGCCTGTTCCAGTGGTGGGTGACGTGATGCCTGATTCTCTGCTATGACATGAAGACAGATTCTGCGCTGACATAAGGCCAGATTCTCTGTTACGGGACCGCTCTCCTCTGTCTGGGTGCCGGGGCCTAAATGTGTGACAGTGGCCTGTTCCAGTGGTGGGTGACGTGAAGCCTGATTCTCTGCTATGACATGAAGACAGATTCTGCGCTGACATAAGGCCAGATTATCTGTTACGGGACCGCTCTCCTCTGTCTGGGTGCCGGGGCCTAAATGTGTGACAGTGGCCTGTTCCAGTGGTGGGTGACGTGAAGCCTGATTCTCTGCTATGACATGAAGACAGATTCTGCGCTGACATAAGGCCAGATTCTCTGTTACGGGACCTCTCTCCTCTGCCTGGGCCTAAATGTGTGACAGTGGCCTGTTCCAGTGGTGGGTGACGTGATGCCTGATTCTCTGCTATGACATGAAGACATATTCTGCGCTGACATAAGGCCAGATTCTCTGTTACGGGACCGCTCTCCTCTGTCTGGGTGCCGGGGCCTAAATGTGTGACAGTGGCCTGTTCCAGTGGTGGGTGACGTGAAGCCTGATTCTCTGCTATGACATGAAGACAGATTCTGCGCTGACATAAGGCCAGATTATCTGTTACGGGACCGCTCTCCTCTGTCTGGGTGCCGGGGCCTAAATGTGTGACAGTGGCCTGTTCCAGTGGTGGGTGACGTGAAGCCTGATTCTCTGCTATGACATGAAGACAGATTCTGCGCTGACATAAGGCCAGATTCTCTGTTACGGGACCTCTCTCCTCTGCCTGGGTGCCTGGGCCTAAATGTGTGACAGTGGCCTGTTCCAGTGGTGGGTGACGTGAAGCCTGATTCTCTGCTATGACATGAAGACAGATTCTGCGCTGACATAAGGCCAGATTCTCTGTTACGGGACCTCTCTCCTCTGCCTGGGTGCCTGGGCCTAAATGTGTGACAGTGGCCTGTTCCAGTGGTGGGTGACGTGAAGCCTGATTCTCTGCTATGACATGAAGACAGATTCTGCGCTGACATAAGGCCAGATTCTCTGTTACGGGACCTCTCTCCTCTGCCTGGGCCTAAATGTGTGACAGTGGCCTGTTCCAGTGGTGGGTGACGTGATGCCTGATTCTCTGCTATGACATGAAGACAGATTCTGCGCTGACATAAGGCCAGATTCTCTGTTACGGGACCGCTCTCCTCTGTCTGGGTGCCGGGGCCTAAATGTGTGACAGTGGCCTGTTCCAGTGGTGGGTGACGTGAAGCCTGATTCTCTGCTATGACATGAATACAGATTCTGCGCTGACATAAGGCCAGATTATCTGTTACGGGACCGCTCTCCTCTGTCTGGGTGCCGGGGCCTAAATGTGTGACAGTGGCCTGTTCCAGTGGTGGGTGACGTGAAGCCTGATTCTCTGCTATGACATGAAGACAGATTCTGCGCTGACATAAGGCCAGATTCTCTGTTACGGGACCTCTCTCCTCTGCCTGGGTGCCTGGGCCTAAATGTGTGACAGTGGCCTGTTCCAGTGGTGGGTGACGTGAAGCCTGATTCTCTGCTATGACATGAAGACAGATTCTGCGCTGACATAAGGCCAGATTCTCTGTTACGGGACCTCTCTCCTCTGCCTGGGTGCCTGGGCCTAAATGTGTGACAGTGGCCTGTTCCAGTGGTGGGTGACGTGAAGCCTGATTCTCTGCTATGACATGAAGACAGATTCTGCGCTGACATAAGGCCAGATTCTCTGTTACGGGACCTCTCTCCTCTGCCTGGGCCTAAATGTGTGACAGTGGCCTGTTCCAGTGGTGGGTGACGTGATGCCTGATTCTCTGCTATGACATGAAGATAGATTCTGCGCTGACATAAGGCCAGATTCTCTGTTACGGGACCGCTCTCCTCTGTCTGGGTGCCGGGGCCTAAATGTGTGACAGTGGCCTGTTCCAGTGGTGGGTGACGTGAAGCCTGATTCTCTGCTATGACATGAAGACAGATTCTGCGCTGACATAAGGCCAGATTCTCTGTTACGGGACCGCTCTCCTCTGTCTGGGTGCCGGGGCCTAAATGTGTGACAGTGGCCTGTTCCAGTGGTGGGTGACGTGAAGCCTGATTCTCTGCTATGACATGAAGACTGATTCTGCGCTGACATGAAGCCAGATTCTCTGCTATGGCATGAAGAGACTGATTCTCTGCTGACATGAAGCCAGATTCTTTGCTATGGCATGAAGAGACTGATTCTCTGCTGACGTGAAGCCAGATTCTCTGCTATGGGACCTCTGTCCTATTGATATTGGTTCATTTTTATTTTTTTTATTTTAATTTTAATTCATTTCCCTATCCACATTTGTTTGCAGGGGATTTACCTACATGTTGCTGCCTTTTGCAGCCCTCTAGCTCTTTCCTGGGCTGTTTTACAGCCTTTTTAGTGCCCAAAAGTTCGGGTCCCCATTGACTTCAATGGGGTTCGGGTACGGGACGAAGTTCGGATCGGGTTCGGATCCCGAACCCGAACATTTCCGGGAAGTTCGGCCGAACTTCTCGAACCCGAACATCCAGGTGTTCGCTCAACTCTACTCAGATTATGAAATAGTATTTCCTAAATAGTGTTTTTTTTTTCTTCTGAAATTTAAATAGAGAGGTGCAATGAAATGTCCTTCCCCTTCTACAAGCACACTAGTACTGGTAATTTTTGCAGTAAATGCATTTGAACTACGCTGTATATTGCTGTAAAATAATATGTTCACTATCTCTTGTATAACAATGCAATTTTTGCAGTAAAATGTATTTGAACTACACAGCATATTGCAGTACTGGAATGTGTTCACTAACATGGAAATAACAATGCAATTTTTGCAGTAAATGTATTTGAACTACATAGTATGTTTCAGTAATATAACATGTTTTTTGCAGTCAAATTAAAATACATTTAATAACATTAGTATAAACATTATTGCAGTACTGTTTCTGCTTTAACTACCTGTTATCTTGCAGTAATATACAAAGGCTGCAGTAACATAAGTACATTACACTGAAAAGTGCAATTAAAAAACAGTAACTTTGAACTGGTTTTTAGAAAAAAAAAAGCTGGCTGTTGATTCATATATAGAGAATTAGAGTTTTGTTTTTTTGCAGGAATCTGTAAAACAGAGCGGGGTGCCAGTAGCTGTATAGAACACACAACTCTGAGTGACCAGGTACACACTCATATGTTTTTCTTTAAGTGTCCTTATAACATTACATTATTGGCTTGTGTCTGTAACAGCTTGTGTCTGCAACAAACGCTGCAAGAAGCCATTCCAGATCACAAGCTGAACACAGAATGGTGATTCTTCCTTCTCTGTAGAAGGAGCTGCCTACCTATTGCCCCATGGTTGATTGATCAGGCTGTCTTTCAGCCTTTGAGCCAATCAGGTCAAGCTCTTCCTCACACTTTCTCCCATTGTTATGTGATCCTCTACCTGCTGGTTTTCTCCCCCATTTTTTTGATTAAAATGGTGCTGGGTGTTGTCTACAGCAAATCACAAAACCTTTAGATTTCTTTGGTGGACAAATATTTGTGCAATTTGTAACAAATCATATTTTTTTAGAATGTATTTGCTTATTTCTACAATACACATTTTTATGTTTTTGTTTAGTACAGTGCATGCAGTGCACGCGACTTTGACAGTCTAAACTTTGTTTGTTAGCTATTGGTTGTTGGTAATTTAAATAATATGTATTGTTTGGCTACACATAGGGCCATAGTATTATTTGCTTTTATTTTTTTTATACATTGGAAAATGCTAAAACTGGGAAAATATTTTGGCACCTGGTCTCCTTTCCATTATGGTCATTTTGATATAGTGGATATACAGTTTACCAGGGTTGGGACTAGTAGTGTGAGTATTTTTAATTGAATTATATTTAATATTTTATTTTGACTTATCATTATTTTGTTTTATACATTGTGCATACCATAACATACAAGATATTTGGAAGGCATTTTACCATTACCTTTTTATTGCTGATTACTTTTTTAACTGAGGCTCTTAAAGCTTCACTGCAGAGTTACCCCTAGTATGATCTAATACCCCTTAGTTTATGCAGTTACTCAGCACCCAACAGTCACATGATTGCTGTGATGGGAGGAGTAGGCATCATGGCTGCTTCCTGATCTGTATACATTGTGCTTATAGAGTGCCATGTACATAGCAATGGAGAAGGGAAGAACAGCAATAAATTATCTGCTTTCTCTATGGGAGCCCAGCTGTCACTGATAAGCAGCTACCTGCTCCTGCAGCTACACAATTTTTGTGCAGCTGCAAACTCTCCAAGGACATTCAGAAATGTCTAAGAAGAGTTCAATGTGGAACCACCAGATGTTTAAAGTTGACCAGTGGTCCGGAGGTGGTTAAATATTCTACTGATGCTTTTCACTTTCAAGGTAACGGGTATTGGAAAAATGCTTATTTTTGAGTACAGTTTATATGCTGTAAATTCCTGGAAAATCACTGCATGAAGATATAACAATAAGTTCCACAAAGTGTGAAGTTGTGTTGCATTTATGTCAGGAATTGATCTAACTGTTACATAGTAACATAGTATATAAGGCCAAAAAAAGACATTTGTCCACCCAGTTCAGCCTGTTGTCCTGCAAGTTGATCCAGAGGAAAAAAAAAAGAAGTTAGGTAGAAGCCAATTTTCCCCACTTAAGGGGGAAAAAATTCATTGCCGCCTCCAATAAGGCAATCAGAATAACTCCCTGGATCAACGACCCCTCTCTAGTAGCTATAGCCTATAATATTGTTACACTCCAGAAATACATCCAGGCCCCTCTTGAATTCCTTTATTGTACTCACCATCACCACCTCCTCAGGCAGAGAGTTCCATAGTCTCACTGCTCTTACTGTAAAGAATCCTTTTCTATGTTTGTGTACAAACCTTCTTTCCTCCAGACGAAGAGGATGTCCCCTCGTCACAGTCCTGGGGATAAATAGATGATGGGATAGATCTCTGTACTGACCCCTGATATATTTATACATAGTAATTAGATCTCCCCTCAGTCGTCTTTTTTTCTAAATTGAATAACCCTAATGTTGATAATCTTTCAGGGTACTGTAGTTGCCCCATTCCAGTTATTACTTTAGTTGCCCTCCTCTGAACCCTCCCCAGCACTGCTATGTCTGCCTTGTTCACAGGAGACCAGAACTGCACACAGTACTCCATGTGTGGTCTGACCAGTGATTTGTAAAGTGGTAGGACTATGTTCTCGTCATAGGCATCTATGCCCCTTTTGATGCAACCCATTATCTTATTGGTCTTGGCAGCAGCTGCCCGACACTGGTTTTTACAGCTTAGTTTAGTGTTCACTTAAATTCCTAGATCCTTTTCCATGTCAGTGTTACCCAGTGTTTTACCATTTAGTATGTACGGGTGACTTGCATTATTCCTTCCCATGTGCATAACCTTACATTTGTTAGTGCTAAACCTCATCTGCCACTTCTCTGCCCAAGCCTCCAATCTATCTAGATCCCTCTGTAGCAGTATATTGTCCTCTTTAGTGTTAATTACTTTACACAGTTTAGTGTCATCTGCAAAAATTTATATTTTACTGTGCAAGCCTTCTACAAGATTATTAATAAATATATTGAAGATAAAAGGTAATTGTCTTTGGTTATTGCCAAGAACCTGTTTCCTTTATGAGATGTACAGCTTTCAGTTTCCCAGTCTATATCTGGGTAGTTCAAGTCCCCCATAATAACCACCTCTTTATGATTTGCCGCCTTGTCTATCTTGTTTAGGCCTCTTTCACACTACCGTTTTTTTTCCTGTTTTTTTACTGGCCATTTTTTGCGTTCCGTATACGGTCCCATTCATTTCAATGGTTCCGCAAAAAAAAGGTATGTACTCCGTAAGCATTCCGTTTCCGTATTTCCGTTTTTCTGTTCCGTTGAAAGATAGAACATCTCCTATTATTGCCCGCAAATCACGTTCCGTGGCTCCATTCAAGTCAATGGGTCCGCAAAAAAAACGAAACACATACGGAAATGCATCCGTATATCTTCCATATCCGTTCCGTTTTTGCGGAACCATCTATTGAAAATGATATGCCCAGCCCAATTTTTTCTATGTAATTACTGTATACTGTATATGCCATATGGAAAAATGGAACGGAAAAATGGAACAGAAATCGAAAAACAACGGAAACAAAAAACGGAACAACGGATCCATGAAAAACGGACAGCAAAACACTGAAATAGCCATACGGTAGTTTGAAAGAGGCCTTAGTAGTAGATTTTTTGTGGACTCTGGTATATTAGGTGGTTTATAATAAACTCCTATTAGTCATTTATTATTGAATACATTTTTCTTGCTTGACATTAAAGTAAGGATACTTTATCTACTCTCACTTAAAAAAAACATAGCTGAATTCAATGTGTTTATCAATAATTTAAGTATAACATTTTATGAACATGGCAATATTTTTACATTGGTTCAGATGTGCATATTCTATGACAATACATGTTTGGTATTTTGCAGATGTTACAAAAGGAGGATTTTATAAAAATAAAATAGTAATAACTAGAAATATAAAAAAAATGTGAGTTATAATCATTGTGATCAGTGCAGCTTCTTGAACAGTAAAGTTGGCATACAGTACCATAGATTGTAGCTATGAGCAGCAGTTTTAGGAGTGCAGAAACATAGAGAATAACTGCATATGTAGAGAAAGGGAGCTGCTATTCAGAAACAGAACATTCATTGATTTCCCAAAGTCAGCTAATAGTAATTTATTTAGATGCTAGTTGTTTAAAGAGTGTTTTTCATCTCCAAAACCGGTTTCAAATGAGAATAATGCAATGAAGAGAATGTGCCCTGAAACATAAGCATGCTTTTCTTGTGAAAATCCAGTCTTGGAAAAAAACTTCTTCCATCTTTTGCAAATAAGGTGTCAGTGCACTGTGGGTGAAGCTGATCCATTTTATGCACCATTGTTCCACTATAACCCAAAACACCACGCAGCAACCCTCTAGTTTTATTGACATTCCCTGATATTTCAGAGCTGGTATTAGTGATGCAAGAGAAGCCGAGTTCATAAAATGGAGCGAGTCTGTTCAATGTGCAGTGAAAACCTTATTTGCATAAAAATAAATAGACTCATTTCACAGAATTCAAGGATATAGGTATGGTAATATTTCTGCTCACCTACCCTACTTGTCCTTCTATTTATTTTGAAACTTATTTTAGAGGTGAACATTTCTCTTTAACCCCTGTAATGTGGCAGCAGATAAAGTGTTAAATGGCGTATATATTCCACCCAGGTTTCACACCTATACATGGTGAGGGGCTCACCATGTTCCTAGCCCTGAACCAATCTACTCTGCAGCCACTTGATTAATGCAGCTGTACTGAGGCCTACTTAAAGACCCAGGCTTCATTATGTGGGAGAGAGCCAAACAGGGTGGTTGCTCTATGTCTGAGCAGAAGATACAGTTCATTACAATATCAACATTATTAATTATTTTTGCATTATAACACAATATAATTACATATTATAAATTTATAAATTACCCACCCTAATTTCCCCAATGCCTGTTGCTCCAAAGAAAAAAAAGAAAACACATAAATAGCCTCCTCCTTAACTCGCCACTAGGGATGAGCGAACCCGAACTGTATAGTTCGGGTTCGTACCGAATTTTGGGGTGTCCGTGACACGGACCCGAACCCGAACATTTTCGTAAAAGTACGGGTTCGGGTTCGGTGTTCGGCGCTTTCTTGGCGCTTTTTGAAAGGCTGCAAAGCAGCCAATCAACAAGCGTCATACTACTTGCCCCAAGAGGCCATCACAGCCTTGCCTACTATTGGCATGGCTGTGATTGGCCAGTGCAGCATGTGACCCAGCCTCTATATAAGCTTGGGTCACGTAGCGCTGCACGTCACTCTGCTGATTCAAGCATAGGGAGAGGTTGCAGCTGCGACGTTAGGGCAAGATTAGGCAGATTAACTCCTCCAAAAGACTTCATTCTGTGATCGATCTGCAGCTGTGGATCATTGAAGTGCTATTATTGACTTGCTCACTTTTTTGAGGCTGCCCAGAGCGTTTTTAGATCACTTTTTTTCTGGAGTGATCGGCGGCCATTTTGTGACTTGTGGTGCGCCAGCACGAGCTATCACCAAGTGTATTTAACCATCGATAGTGTGGTTATTTTGTGCTATATCCTACATCAGCTGCAGGCTGAGCCTGTGTCACCGAAGTGCATTTAACCATCAACAGTCTGGTTATTTTTTGGCCATATACTACATCAGCTGCAGGCTGAGCCTGTTTTACCCAAGTGCATTTAACCATCAACAGTCTGATTATTTTTTGGCCATATACTACATCAGCTGCAGGCTGAGCCTGTGTCACCCAAGTGCATTTAACCATCAACAGTGTGGTTATTTTTTGGCCATATATTACATCAGGGGCAAGTTGAGCCTGTCACCCAGCGCCTAAAAAATAGACCTGACATTTCTATTCAACCAAATCTGCACAGTTTTAGCTGGTCAAGTTATTTGTAGTGACCGTCAAAGCAGACTTTTTGTTCTGGGTTGAAAAAGCATTCCCAAATTTGCCATTCTGAAAATAACTAGTTTGTGGTATTTGAGGCCTACTTGAAATCTATCCCAAAAAGAAAATCTTACATTGAAGTTATTGATAGTGTCATTCAGAAAAACCTAAGACACACGCTAGCGTGCTGATAGAAGTGTCATTCTGTGATTAAACCTATAACTGTCACACAGCGCAAAAAAAAACAGGTCTCACATCTCTATTCAACCAAATCTGCACAGTTTTAGCTGGTCAAGTTATTTGTAGTGACCGTCAAAGCAGACTTTTTGTTCTGGGTTTAAAAAAGCATTCCCAAATTTGCCATTCTGAAAATAACTAGTTTGTGGTATTTTAGGCCTACTTGAAATCTATCCCAAAAAGAAAATCTTACATTGAAGTTATTGATAGTGTCATTCAGAAAAACCTAAGACACACGCTAGCGTGCTGATAGAAGTGTCATTCTGTGATTAAACCTATAACTGTCACACAGCACAAAAAAAAACAGGTCTCACATCTCTATTCAACCAAATCTGCACAGTTTTAGCTGGTCAAGTTATTTGTAGTGACCGTCAAAGCAGACTTTTTGTTCTGGGTTGAAAAAGCATTCCAAAATTTGCCATTCTGAAAATAACTAGTTTGTGGTATTTGAGGCCTACTTGAAATCTATCCCAAAAAGAAAATCTTACATTGAAGTTATTGATAGTGTCATTCAGAAAAACCTAAGACACACGCTAGCGTGCTGATAGAAGTGTCATTCTGTGATTAAACCTATAACTGTCACACAGCGCAAAAAAAAACAGGTCTCACATCTCTATTCAACCAAATCTGCACAGTTTTAGCTGGTCAAGTTATTTGTAGTGACCGTCAAAGCAGACTTTTTGTTCTGGGTTGAAAAAGCATTCCAAAATTTGCCATTCTGAAAATAACTAGTTTGTGGTATTTGAGGCCTACTTGAAATCTATCCCAAAAAGAAAATCTTACATTGAAGTTATTGATAGTGTCATTCATAAAAACCTAAGACACACGCTAGCATGCTGATAGAAGTGTCATTCTGTGATTAAACCTATAACTGTCACACAGAGCAAAAAAAAACAGGTCTCACATCTCTATTCAACCAAATCTGCACAGTTTTAGCTGGTCAAGTTATTTGTAGTGACCGTCAAAGCAGACTTTTTGTTCTGGGTGGAAAAAGCATTCCCAAATTTGCCATTCTGAAAATAACTAGTTTGTGGTATTTCAGGCCTACTTGAAATCTATCCCAAAAAGAAAATCTTACATTGAAGTTATTGATAGTGTCATTCAGAAAAACCTAAGACACACGCTAGCGTGCTGATAGAAGTGTCATTCTGTGATTAAACCTATAACTGTCACACAGCGCAAAAAAAAACAGGTCTCACATCTCTATTCAACCAAATCTGCACAGTTTTAGCTGGTCAAGTTATTTGTAGTGACCGTCAAAGCAGACTTTTTGTTCTGGGTTGAAAAAGCATTCCCAAATTTGCCATTCTGAAAATAACTAGTTTGTGGTATTTGAGGCCTACTTGAAATCTATCCCAAAAAGAAAATCTTACATTGAAGTTATTGATAGTGTCATTCAGAAAAACCTAAGACACACGCTAGCGTGCTGATAGAAGTGTCATTCTGTGATTAAACCTATAACTGTCACACAGCGCAAAAAAAAACAGGTCTCGCATCTCTATTCAACCAAATCTGCACAGTTTTAGCTGGTCAAGTTATTTGTAGTGATCGTCAAAGCAGACTTTTTGTTCTGGGTTAAAAAAGCATTCCCAAATTTGCCATTCTCAAAATTGTGGTGAACGGGAACAATGAGGAAAACATCTAATAAGGGACGCGGACGTGGACATGGTCGTGGTGGTGTTAGTGGACCCTCTGGTGCTGGGAGAGGACGTGGCCGTTCTGCCACAGCCACACGTCCTAGTGAACCAACTACCTCAGGTCCCAGTAGCCAGCAGAATTTACAGCGATATTTGGTGGGGCCCAATGCCGTTCTAAGGATTGTAAGGCCTGAGCAGGTACAGGCATTAGTCAATTGGGTGGCCGACAGTGGATCCAGCACGTTCACATTATCTCCCACCCAGTCTTCTGCAGAAAGCGCACAGATGGCGCATGCAAACAAAGCCCATCGGTCTGTCACATCACCCCCATGCATATCAGGGAAACTGTCTGAGCCTCAAGTTATGCAGCAGTCTCTTATGCTGTTTGAAGACTCTGCTGCCAGGGTTTCCCAAGGGCATCCACCTAGCCCTTCCCCAGGGATGGAAGAGATAGAATGCACTAACGCACAACCACTTATTTTTCCTGATGATGAGGACATGGGAATACCACCTCAGCACGTCTCTGATGATGACGAAACACAGGTGCCAACTGCTGCGTCTTTCTGTAGCGTGCAGACTGAACAGGAGGTCAGGGATCAAGACTGGGTGGAAGACGATGCAGGGGACGATGAGGTCCTAGACCCCACATGGAATGAAGGTCGTGCCACTGACTTCCACAGTTCGGAGGAAGAGGCAGTGGTGAGACCGAGCCAACAGCGTAGCAAAAGAGGGAGCAGTGGGCAAAATCAGAACACCCGCCGCCAAGAGACTCCGCCTGCTACTGACCGCCGCCATCTGGGACCGAGCACCCCAAAGGCAGCTTCAAGGAGTTCCCTGGCATGGCACTTCTTCAAACAATGTGCTGACGACAAGACCCGAGTGGTTTGCACGCTGTGCCATCAGAGCCTGAAGCGAGGCATTAACGTTCTGAACCTTAGCACAACCTGCATGACCAGGCACCTGCATGCAAAGCATGAACTGCAGTGGAGTAAACACCTTAAAAACAAGGAAGTCACTCAGGCTCCCCTGCTACCTCTTCTGCTGCTGCCGCCTCGGCCTCTTCTGCTGCTGCTGCCGCCGCCTCGGCCTCTTCCTCTGCCTCTGGAGGAACGTTGGCACTTGCCGCCCAGCAAACATGGGATGTACCACCAACACGACCACCTGCGTCACCAAGCATCTCAACCATGTCACACGGCAGCGTTCAGCTCTCCATCTCACAAACATTTGAGAGAAAGCGTAAATTCCCACCTAGCCACCCTCAATCCCTGGCCCTGAATGCCAGCATTTCTAAACTACTGGCCTATGAAATGCTGTCATTTAGGCTGGTGGACACACACAGCTTCAAACAGCTCATGTCACTTGCTGTCCCACAGTATGTTGTTCCCAGACGCCACTACTTCTCTAAGAGAGCCGTGCCTTCCCTGCACAAACAAGTGTCCGATAAAATCAAGTGTGCACTGCGCAACGCCATCTGTGGCAAGGTCCACCTAACCACAGATACGTGGACCAGTAAGCACGGCCAGGGACGCTATATCTCCCTAACTGCACACTGGGTAAATGTAGTGGCGGCTGGGCCCCAGGCGGAGAGCTGTTTGGCGCACGTCCTTCCGCCGCCAAGGATCGCAGGGCAACATTCTTTGCCTCCTGTCTCCTCCTCCTCCTACTCAGCTTCCTCCTCCTCTTCTTCCACCTGCTCATCCAGTCAGCCACACACCTTCACCACCAACTTCAGCACAGCACGGGGTAAACGTCAGCAGGCCATTCTGAAACTCATATGTTTGGGGGACAGGCCCCACAACGCACAGGAGTTGTGGCGGGGTATAGAACAACAGACCGACGAGTGGTTGCTGCCGGTGAGCCTCAAGCCCTGCCTGGTGGTGTGCGATAATGGGCGAAATCTCGTTGCAGCTCTGGGACTAGCCGGTTTGACGCACATCCCTTGCCTGGCGCATGTGCTGAATTTGGTGGTGCAGAAGTTCATTCGCAACTACCCCGACATGTCAGAGCTGCTGCATAAAGTGCGGGCCGTCTGTTCGCGCTTCCGGCGTTCACACCCTGCCGCTGCTCGCCTGTCTGCGCTACAGCGTAACTTCGGCCTTCCCGCTCACCGCCTCATATGCGACGTGCCCACCAGGTGGAACTCCACCTTGCATATGCTGGACAGACTGTGCGAGCAGCAGCAGGCCATAGTGGAGTTTCAGCTGCAGCACGCACGAGTCAGTCGCACTGCGGATCAGACCCACTTCACCACCAATGACTGGGCCTCCATGCGAGACCTGTGTGCCCTGTTGCGCTGTTTCAAGTACTCCACCAACATGGCCAGTGGCGATGACGCCGTTATCAGCGTTACAATACCACTTCTATGTCTCCTTGAGAAAACACTTAGGGCGATGATGGAAGAGGAGGTGGCCCAGGAGCAAGAGGAGGAAGAGGGGTCATTTTTAGCACTTTCAGGCCAGTCTCTTTAAGTGACTCAGAGGGAGGTTTTTTGCAACACCAGAGGCCAGGTACAAATGTGGCCAGACAGGGCCCACTACTGGAGGACGAGGAGGACGAGGATGAGGAGGAGGTGGAGGAGGATGAGGATGAAGCATGTTCACAGCGGGCTGGCACCTAAAGCAGCTCGGGCCCATCACTGGTGCGTGGCTGGGGGGAAACACAGGACGATGACGATACGCCTCCCACAGAGGACAGCTTGTCCTTACCTCTGGGCAGCCTGGCACACATGAGCGACTACATGCTGCAGTGCCTGCGCAACGACAGCAGAGTTGCCCACATTTTAACGTGTGCAGAATACTGGGTTGCCACCCTGCTGGATCCCCGGTACAAAGACAATGTGCCCACCTTACTTCCTACACTGTAGCGTGAAAGGAAGATGCGCGAGTACAAGAGCACGTTGCTAGACGCGCTACTGAGAGCATTCCCAAATGTCACAGGGGAACCAGTGGAAGCCCAAGGCGAAGGCAGAGGAGGAGCAAGAGGTCGCCAACGCAGCTGTGTCACGGCCAGCTCCTCTGAGGGCAGGGTTAGCATGGCAGAGATGTGGAAAAGTTTTGTCACCACGCCACAGCTAACTGCACCACCACCTGATACGGAACGTGTTAGCAGGAGGCAACATTTCACTAACATGGTGTAACAGTACCTGTGCACACTCCTCCACGTACTGACTGATGGTTCGGCCCCATTCAACTTCTGGGTCTCCAAATTGTCCACGTGGCCAGAGCTAGCCTTTTATGCCTTGGAGGTGCTGGCCTGCCCGGCGGCCAGCGTTTTGTCTGAACGTGTATTCAGCACGGCAGGGGGCGTCATTACAGACAAACGCAGCTGCCTGTCTACAGCCAATGTGGACAAGCTGACGTTCATAAAAATGAACCAGGCATGGATCCCACAGGACCTGTCCATCCCTTGTGCAGATTAGATATTAACTACCTCCCCTTAACAATATATTATTCTACTCCATTGCACTTCCTCATTCAATACTATTTTAATTTCATTTTACCATTATATTGCGGGGCAACCTAAAGTTGAATGAACCTCTCCTCTGTCTGGGTGCCGGGGCCTAAATGTGTGACAGTGGCCTGTTCCAGTGGTGGGTGACGTGAAGCCTGATTCTCTGCTATGACATGAATACAGATTCTGCGCTGACATAAGGCCAGATTCTCTGTTACGGGACCTCTCTCCTCTGCCTGGGTGCCTGGGCCTAAATGTGTGACAGTGGCATGTTCCAGTGGTGGGTGACGTGAAGCCTGTGTCACGGAACCATGAACCAGACGTACAACAAGGGATAAGTGAAAATAAGAAGGCTTTATTGAAAATAAAGCTGTAAAGCAAAAGTCCAAACGGATGGCGAAACCGAAGCAGAGTCTTTGCGAAGCCAGAGGTCAGGAACCAGAAGGGTAGTCAGACGAAGCCAGGATCAGGAACCAGCAGGGTAGTCAGACGAAGCCAGGATCAGGAACCAGCAGGGTAGTCAGACGAAACCAGGATCAGGAACCAGCAGGGTAGTCGGACGAAACCAGGATCAGGAACCAGAAGCAGCAGCAGTCTAGAAGCATGTGAACACAGGAGGACCAAGCAAGGAACTGAAGCCACAGACCTCCTATATATATGAGCTAGGCATCCAGCTCCTCCCAGTGGGAAGGAGGAGCCGCAGGGTGGGAGGCTACAAGAAACCCAGAAACCAAGATGGCCGCCAGCACATGTCAAACGAAGGAGAACAGCAAGAAGGTAAGACCATGACAGTACCTCCCCCTCAAGGGCCCCTCCTCCGCGGAGTAAAGAACGGTTTCTGAGGGAAGCGTGCGTGGAAGGCTCGGAGCAAGGCAGGAGCATGGACATCTGCGGAGGGAACCCAGGAACGCTCCTCTGGACCATAACCACGCCAATGGACCAAAAACTGCACCCGACCGCGGACCAGGCGTGAGTCCAGGATATTGCTCACCTCATACTCCTCACGATTACCCACTTGGACCGGACGAGGCCGAGGAACCGAGGAAGTGAAACGATTACACACCAGTGGCTTCAACAGGGAGACATGAAACACGTTGGAGATCCGCATGCCAGGAGGAAGCGCAAGGGCATAGGCTACCGGGTTTACCCTGCGAAGCACTCGGAAGGGACCAACAAAGCGAGGCGCCAGCTTGGGAGTGGGCACTCGAAGGTTGAGGTTGCGGGTGGACAACCATACACGGTCTCCGACCTGGTAGGAAGGAGCAGGCGCTCGTCTGCGATCAGCCTGGAGTCTCTGGCGCTGCGCAGAGACCTCAAGGGACTTCTGGATCAGTACCCAAGAAGCACGTAGGACGGAAAGGTGATCCTCCACAGCCGGAATATCCTGGGGAGAGAATACCTCCGGTAACACGGCAGGTTGGAACCCATAATTGGCCATGAAGGGAGACGTCCCAGAGGAAGAGTTCACCGCCGTGTTCCTGGCAAACTCAGCCCAAGGCAGGAGGTCAACCCAATTGTCTTGGTGATCGGAGACATAGCAACGAAGGAATTGCTCCAAGGCCTGATTGGATCGTTCTGCGGCCCCATTGGACTGAGGGTGGTAGGCCGAGGAGAAGGAGAGATGAATCCCCAACTGGGAGCAAAAGGCGCGCCAGAACCTGGACACAAACTGACTCCCCCGATCCGACACAATCTCCTTGGGCAAACCGTGCAACCGGAAGACCTCCCTGGCAAAAATCGTGGCCAACTCTTGTGCAGAGGGTAACTTCTTGAGAGGAACACAGTGGCACATTTTGGAAAACCGATCCACAATCATGAGAATGACCGTATGGCCTCGGGATGCAGGGAGGTCCACAATGAAATCCATCCCCAGGTGTGACCATGGGCGCTCCCCGGTGGCTATGGGTTGCAGAAGGCCCAACGGAAGGTGCCGAGGGGACTTACTCTGGGCACAAACGGAGCATGCCGCTACATATGCGGCGATGTCGGAACGTAGGGAAGGCCACCAGAACAGACGTGAAACAGCCCAGGACAGCTGATTCTTTCCAGGATGCCCCGCGGTCTTGGAGTTATGGTAGGTTCGCAACAACCGAGTGCGCAACTCCTAAGGCACAAAACATCTGCCGTTGGGTCTCCCAGAGGGAGCACCAGATTGAGCCGCCAAAATCTGCTCACCCAGGGGAGAGGTCAGGCTGGTGCGAATGGCGGCCAAGATCTGATTCGGAGGTATGACCGAAGTCGGAATCGACTCCTCCCTGGACAGCTCGGAGTACTGCCGTGATAAGGCATCCGCCCTGATGTTCTTGGAACCGGGTAGGTAGGAGACCACGTAATTAAAACGTGACAAGAACAGAGCCCATCTGGCCTGACGTGGTGTCAATCTCTTGGCCTCAGAAAGGTAGGTCAGATTCTTGTGGTCCGTCAGGATGAGGACCGGAACCACCGAACCCTCGAGCAAGTGCCTCCATTCTTTAAGGGCCTGCACGATGGCCAATAACTCCCTGTCACCAATCTGATAGTTGCACTCCGCGGAAGACAGTTTCCGGGAGTAAAACCCACAAGGAAGCAGAGGACCCTCTGGTGTTCTACGCTGAGACAGAAGGGCGCCTACTCCCGTCTCAGACGCGTCCACCTCGAGGACAAAGGGCAACCCAGGGTTGGGATGCGACAGAATCGGAGCCGACACAAAGGCGGACTTTAGAGCCTCAAAAGCTCGGATGGCCTCGAGCGGCAAGACCTGGGAATTACTGCCCTTCCTGGTCAGATCCGTGAGAGGCTTGGCTAGCATGGAAAAGTCCCTGATGAACTTCCGATAATAATTGGCGAAGCCCAAAAAGCGCTGCAGGGAACGAAGACCACTGGGCTGGGGCCACTGTAAGACAGCCGAAACCTTCTCAGGATCCATGGAGAACCCCTCAGCGGAAATGATGTAACCTAAGAAGGTTACCTGGGATCGGTGAAATTCGCATTTCTCAAGCTTACCGAACAGCTTGTTCTCTCGTAACCGTTGCAACACTCGTCTGACATCCAGAATGTGGGCCTCCATGGATTCAGAATATACCAAGATGTCATCCAAATAGACCACCACACACTGCTGCAACAGGTCACGGAAAACATCGTTGATGAATTCCTGAAAGACTGCGGGCGCATTGCACAACCCAAAGGGCATAACCAAGGATTCATAATGACCGGTCCTGGTGTTAAACGCGGTCTTCCACTCATCGCCCGCCTTGATCCTTACCAGGTTATATGCCGCCCTCAGGTCGAGTTTGGTAAAGACCGTGGCCCCTTTAAGGCGATCGAACAGCTCGGAAATCAAGGGTATCGGGTAAGCGTTCTTGATCGTGATGCGATTGAGACCCCTGTAATCGATGCAAGGCCTCAACTCACCGCCCTTCTTTTTCACAAAGAAAAATCCAGCCCCTGCCGGGGACGAGGATTTGCGAATGTGTCCGCGTGAAAGCGCCTCCCTCACGTACTCCTCCATGGCCTCATTCTCCGCTACCGACAGTGGATAGACTTTGCCACGAGGAGGAACGGCACCAGATTGTAACTCTATGGCACAATCGTATGGGCGGTGCGGAGGTAGGGCAACCGCGCGCACCTTATCGAATACATCCCGGTACTCCTCGTATTCAGGAGGCAACAGAGAGTCCGAGGAAGTACACAGCAACTTGACAGACCCATGGATGCAACTAGCCCCACACTGCGGTGACCACGAGAGGATCTCGGCCGATCTCCAATCGAAAGTCGGATTATGCTTCCGGAGCCAGGGGTACCCCAAGACCACCGAGTAGTGTGGAGACGAAATAACCTGGAGGCAGACCGACTCTCTGTGAACGGCACCAATGGCTATCCCCACTGGAAGGGTCTCATGAGTCACGTGTGGCGGCAGAAGGGGTCTGCCGTCTATCGCCTCAAGAGCCAGTGGGGAACCTCGAGCCTGCAGAGGAATGGAATTGGCGGCAGCGAACACATTATCAATGAACAAACCACCAGCACCAGAGTCCACCAACGCCTGGGTCGTCACCGAGCCCCCGACCCAGGAGAGGACAACAGTGATCAGTGGTTTGTCAACACGGGAAACCGGGGACGAGGAGACTCCACCCAAGATCTGCCCCCGACAGGATCTCAGGTGCGAGCGTTTCCCGGACGGTTCGGACATGCCAACCGAAAATGCCCACCGAGACCACAGTACATGCATCGGCCCTCGCGTCTCCGGAGTACCCTCTCCCCCTCGGACAGGCGAGCAAACCCCAGCTGCATGGGTTCACCCCCAGACAAGTCATCCCCAGGAGGCGTGGGAGGAGAGGGAGGCACGGGTGGGACAACAAACGTAGGCGCCAATCTGTTAGAAAACCTCTGCAGGCTCTCCTTAAAGGAAGGTCTCTCCCTGAGTCTGGTGTCAATCAAAATCAGGAAAGAAATAAGATACTCGAGCTCCACTGGTAGGTCCTTAGCTGCAACCTCATCCTTCAAGGCATCCGAGAGACCATGAGAGAAAGCAGCGACCAGAGCCTCATTATTCCAGCCCACCTCTGCTGCCAGGGTACGAAACTCAATGGCGTATTCAGCTACGGATCGTGAACCCTGTCTGATGGACATAAGGAGCTTCGCAGCAGAGGCAGCACGAGCCGGCACATCGAATACCTTCCGAAGAGAAGCAACAAAACCGGAAAACTCGGCAACCACCGGATTGTTGTTCTCCCATAAAGGGCTGGCCCAGGCCAAGGCCTTGTCCGAGAGCAGCGAGATCAAGAAGCCCACCTTTGATCTCTCAGTGGGAAAGGCATGTGGCAGCAACTCGAAATAAATGCCCACCTGGTTAAGGAAACCTCGGCACTGAGTTGGCTCTCCCCCAAAGCGCTGTGGAAGAGGGGCAGAACCGGTCATACCCCGAAACACCGCAGGTGCAACAACAGGTGTCGGGGTAGACTCTGGCGCAACAACCGGAGCGGCAGTAGGAGCGGGCCCAGGAGCGACAACCGACCCATCGGCAACGGGAGCGAAATGAGCCGTGCGTTCAAGCAGGGTTTGCAACGCCACAGCGAACCGACCCAACAGGTGATCCTGCTGATCAAGTCTGGCAACCAGCGTGGGTAGCGAGGATGGCCCTGTACCGTCAGAATTCATGGCTTGGTCCTAATGTCACGGAACCATGAACCAGACGTACAACAAGGGATAAGTGAAAATAAGAAGGCTTTATTGAAAATAAAGCTGTAAAGCAAAAGTCCAAACGGATGGCGAAACCGAAGCAGAGTCTTTGCGAAGCCAGAGGTCAGGAACCAGAAGGGTAGTCAGACGAAGCCAGGATCAGGAACCAGCAGGGTAGTCAGACGAAGCCAGGATCAGGAACCAGCAGGGTAGTCGGACGAAACCAGGATCAGGAACCAGCAGGGTAGTCGGACGAAACCAGGATCAGGAACCAGAAGCAGCAGCAGTCTAGAAGCATGTGAACACAGGAGGACCAAGCAAGGAACTGAAGCCACAGACCTCCTATATATATGAGCTAGGCATCCAGCTCCTCCCAGTGGGAAGGAGGAGCCGCAGGGTGGGAGGCTACAAGAAACCCAGAAACCAAGATGGCCGCCATCACATGTCAAACGAAGGAGAACAGCAAGAAGGTAAGACCATGACAGCCTGATTCTCTGCTATGACATGAAGACTGATTCTGCGCTGACATGAAGCCAGATTCTCTGCTATGGCATGAAGAGACTGATTCTCTGCTGACATGAAGCCAGATTCTTTGCTATGGCATGAAGAGACTGATTCTCTGCTGACGTGAAGCCAGATTCTCTGCTATGGGACCTCTGTCCAATTGATATTGGTTCATTTTTATTTTTTAATTTTTATTTTATTTCATTTCCCTATCCACATTTGTTTGCAGGGGATTTACCTACATGTTGCTGCCTTTTGCAGCCCTCTAGCTCTTTCCTGGGCTGTTTTACAGCCTTTTTAGTGCCCAAAAGTTCGGGTCCCCATTGACTTCAATGGGGTTCGGGTTCGGGACGAAGTTCGGATCGGGTTCGGATCCCGAACCCGAACATTTCCGGGAAGTTCGGCCGAACTTCTCGAACCCGAACATCCAGGTGTTCGCTCAACTCTACTCGCCACCTCTCCCCACTTGCCCCACAGTCCCCCCCCCCCCCCCAAAAAAAAAAACATCTCCCGGTTCTTATTCATTTCAACCATTTCTGCCACAGTCTGGTAATTCAAATTTTTTTCTTTATCGATGCCAGGTGTGATCTTTCTCTAATAATCGAGATTCTGGCAAGATTCTCCCATTCCTTAGCCATGGGTAACCCACTACTACCTCAATATCCAATAATACATTTCCTAGCAAAAAATAGGAGTTTTGCTGCTATTCCTCGGTGGTTTGAGTTGTCTATCCCATCCATCACCCCAAAAATACATATTTCAAACTAACGGGACTCATGATAAACCCATGATAGGCCTCTACTCTTTCATTTACCTTCCTCCAGAAGTCTTGGATCTCTCTACATGTCCAAAGTAAGGCCTCTTTCACACTACAGTATGTCCATTTCAGTGTTTTGCGTTCCGTTTTTAACGCATCCGTTGTTCCGTTTTTTGGGTTCCGTTGTGTTTCCGTTTCCGTTCCGTCGTTCCGTTTTTCCGTATAGCATATACAGTATACAGTAATTACATAGAGAAAATTGGGCTGGGCATAACATTTTCAATAGATGGTTCAGAAAAAACGGAACGGAAACGGAAGACATACGGATGCATTTCCGTATGTGTTTCGTTTTTTTTGCGGACCCATTGACTTTAATGGAGCCACGGAACGTGATTTGCGGCCAAATATAGGACATGTTCTATCTTTCAACGGAACGGAAAAACGGAAATACGGAAACGGAATGCATACGGAACACATTCCGTTTTTTTGCGGAACCATTGAAATGAATGGTTCCGTATACGGACCGTATACGGACCGCAAAATACGGACCGCAAAACGGAAAAAAAAAACGGTAGTGTGAAAGAGGCCTAAGTGGACATCGTCCGCTCCTATATATCCTATATATATATATCGTCCGCATTTTTTACAGCCGAAATCTTTGGATTTATAGAATTTCAGCAGATCTTTAGGGGAGTAATATAATCGCTATAGTATGTTGAATTGGGTGACCCTATGTGAAAAGTTATATGAAACCCCATTTTTAGCCTGTACCGCCTTCTCCCAAAACTCTATCTGTTGAGAACAAGACTTTTGCCATTTATACAATAGGCAATTAACTGCTTTTTTTTCTGTCCTCTGATGTAACAAACCCTGATATATCCTTGATATCAACTTCTTACCCGCAGTTAGCTTAGATATGTTAGCTATAGGTTGTGGGAGGGTAGATATATTTGTTCCCTTTCCTATCGATGCTCTCAGGGCTTGTTTCAGTAGATAAAAGAAGGTCAAGTCTCTTTTTCCAATTCCACAAAGATTTATAAGGTCTAAATATGCAATTATATCTCCCTCCTTCCATACCTGTCCCAATCTGTAGATTCCACTTTTCCACCAGACTTCTTGTTGAATTGACTTTAGTTCTCTAAGATAAGCATTGTCCCACAATAGAGTATCCATGTGTACTCCCATCTGGGGCCACATATCTCTTACCTCCTTCCAAATTTTTGTCCATAACACAAATAGTGGTATTTTATTGGTTTTCTGTTGTGACAGTATGTCGGCTTCCAGCAGTTGGAAAATGCTACAATTATTTAGATTTTTATTATTCCCTTCTACCATGGCTTTGTATCTTTGTGAGTTGCTCCAGTTTATCATATTTCTAATATGACCGGAAAAAAAGTAGAGTTCCAAGTCTGGAACCGATAGTCCACCCTTTTTCTCTCGGATATTCAAAATTTGCGCTTATTATACGTTTTTTTCCGCGCCATATCAGATCCGTCAATAGGAAGACTATCCTTTTAAGTATTCTCCTAGGGATTATTGCAGGCACATTCCACATAATGTAGTTCAAAGAGGGTAAAATACACATTTTCACCAGTGAAATGCGACCTGCCATTGATACATGTAGTTTTTTACATACTTCTACTTTTTTTCTTTATTTTCTGAATTTTAGGAAGCACATTTAAATGCAGGTAGTCCTTAGAATTAGGGGTATAATGAATGCCTAGATATTTTACTGGTTCGTCTATTTTCTTAATTTCTAGTTGACCCGGTCTTAAGTTGTTTAGAGGATCAATTGGGATACAGGCCGATTTAGCCCAATTTATTTGAAGTCCAGCATATTTGCCATAATCGTCAAATATCTGGAAAATCCTCTGAAGTGAACCATGTGAACCCACAAACAGCATAATATCATCTGCATATAGGGCGATCTTTTCTTCATAGGATCCATACCTGAACCCCACAATCTCCCTATCTTGTCCGCTAAGGGTTATATAGCTATGGCTAACAGCAGGGGGGAAAGGGGGCAGCCCTGCCTGACACCGCTGCCAATGGATATATTATCAGAATACTCTCCGTTCAGTATCACTCTTGCAAATATTTCAGTGTATAATAGTTTAACCCAAGAAACAAATATATCACCGACTCCCATTTTTTCAAATGTTGTCATTAGAAATGGCCATTCTATGGTGTCAAAAGCTTTTGAGGCGTCTAAGGTTAAAATCATACGCTCACCACTATTTGTAGGTTCCACTTGGGTATTTTCAAAATATTGAATAATATTTACAGTTGTTGTTTTGCCCGACATGAATCCCGTCTGATCCTCGTGTACAAGTGCCGGCAACACCTCCCTCAGCCTCGCCGCCAGTATTCTTGCTAATAACTTATTATCAGTATTGATCAGTGAAATGGGGCAATATGAGTCTGGAAGGGTTGGATTTTAACCAGGTTTTAAAATGAGAGTAATTAGGGCTTCCCTCAAAAGGTCTGGTAATTTCCCTGACTCTCTCGAGGCCACCCACATTTTGAGCAGTTTCGGGATCAGTATTTCTCTGTATTGGGAGTAGACTTCAAACTGAATACCATCTGTGCCTGGGGTTTTATTCTTGGTTATCTTTAATAATGTATTGTCCACCTCTACTGGGTCTAAAGGAATTTCCAGCCTATCCCTTTGGTCTGTAGTTAATGTGGTAGTAGAGATTTTCTCCAGAAATTGTTGTATTTGCAGTGAATTCTTCTTAATTTTACTACAATATATGTTCTTATAATAGTCTTTGAGCAAATCTATCTTTGTCGTTTGTTCAACAATGTTATGTCCAGATTTATCTGCCAAACAATGTATATACCTATTCCCATTTATCTGGGTTGCCACCAGCGCGGCTAACTTTTTACCAGGTATATATGCCTCTATAGTTGTCTCTCACAAAGTTCTCTTTTTGTTGTTCCGCCATCTTCCATTCTAGTAACTTTATCTAACCATTCTTTATAGTTTTGCTCTGTAGGATTTTCAATATATATATTTTACCCCTTATTTTTATTTTTTTGTATTTTATAATAATCCTTTAAATGAAAGCCTTTGCGGCCTCCCACACCATACTACTTTCCGCTGAGCCCTCATTTATAAGGAAATATTCCTGAATCTCTTTCAAAATGTTGTCATGTGCACCCATTATATTTATCCAACCTATATTTATATTCATACCTCTTATCCTTTTCCGTGTTTATAATAATGGGATTGTGATCCGAGATCCCCCGTTGTCCATATTTTACTCGTTCGATATCCAGAGAACCTTTATTATTAGTAAAAGCTAAGGCTACTTTCACACTTGCGGCAGTGTGATCCGGCGGGCAGTTCCGTCGTCGGAACTGCCCGCCGGGTCCGCCGCTGACTGAAAGCATTTGTGAGACGGATCCGGGTGCGGATCCGTCTCACAAATGCATTGCAAGGACGGATCCGTCTCTCCGCTTGTCATGCGGACCGACGGATCCGTCTTGTACATTTTTTCACATGTTTACCGATCTGCGCATGCGCATGCCCCATGCCGGAACGACAGATCCGGCATTCCGGTATTCTGAATGCCGGATCCGGCGCTAATTCAATCCTATGGGAAAAAATGCCGGATCCGGCGTTCAGGCAAGTCTTCCGTTTTTTTCGCCGGAGAGAAAACCGTAGCATGCTGCGGTTTTCTCTTTTGCCTGATCAGTCAAAACAACTGAACTGAAGACATCCTGATGCAAACTGGACGGATTACTCTCCATTCAGAATGCATGGGGATAAAACTGATCAGTTCTTTTCCGTATAGAGCCCCTGTGACGGAACTCTATGCCGGAAAAGAAAAACGCAAGTGTGAAAGTAGCCTAAGTCAATTCATGATAAACTTTTGTGTGTTTTAGAGAAACAGGAATATTTCCTTGTTTTTGGGTGCATTACCCTCCAAATATCAATCCACCCTAGTTCTTGTGTGGTGCTTTTTAGTTTAGAACCCGTGCATTTTCCTTGAGTGTTCCCTATTCTACATCTATATATTTTCCCATCCATTATGTTATTAACCCCTTAAGGATTTAGGGCGTACCGGTACGCCCTATATCCCTTAATCCGAACAGGATGCCGGCTGAAATCATTCAGCCGGCATCCTGTCACAACGCCGGGGGGGGGGGTCATGTGACCCCCCCCCCCCCCCCCGTTTTGGCGATCGCAGAAAACCGCAGGTCAATTCAGACCTGCGGTTTGCTGTGTTTCCAGCCCATTCGGGTCTCCAGTGACCCGATAAACAAGAAAAAGACTGCGATCGGTGGCGTGATTACACACCACCAATCGCAGAACGAAGATTTGGAGAGGCGGTGCTGGCCATGGTGCTGATGCCTGCTGTCCAGGGTGCGGGGAGAGAGGCGCGAGATTCAAACTTCCTGCGCTCCTCTCTCCTTTCCTCTTCCCCCCACCACCGTTGTACCGCTGATCAGCAAGTTTGAACTTTTTTTATTTTTTTTCCTAACACTTCTCCATTTTTTTTTTCACTTTTTAGTACGCAAACACCCGTGCCCCCACACACACGCCCATACAACAAAGGTTTACAAGCACGCACATACACACCCACACACATACCCATGGCCCGCCGGATGTTCTCGGTGGAGGAGGCATACGCCCAGAATGCCTCTGACTCCGAGAGCCCCAGTGAAGATAAGGATGAACCCACATTCCTCTTGTCATCCGCATCCTCCTCCTCATCATCTGATGACGATAAGCCCCCAAGGCGGCGGAGACAACGCCAGGCGGAGCCAGGGGCCCCACATGCTAGGGACCCTGTGGCCCACCCTAGTACGAGCCGCCCTGGGGCTCCTACTCGTTTCCCAGCCCACAAAATAAGCCCACCGGAGCCCCCTGTCGGTGAACTTAGCTGGTGTCCCCCAGTGGATTTTGAGCCCGAGATTCCAGATTTTGTTGGCAATCCGGGAATCCAGATTCCCACAGTGGGGTTTACTGAAATGGACTTTTTTAGTTTTTTTTTCAGTAACCCATTTGTGAATCTGATGGTGGAGCAGACGAACCTGTACGCCCAACAGTTTGTTGCTCAGCACCCGGGCTCATTTTTGGCTAGACCCGGTGGCTGGACGCCGGTCAGTGCAGCCGAGATGAGGACATTTTGGGGCCTTGTGCTGCACATGGGTCTAGTGCAAAAACCCAGTGTCAGGCAATACTGGAGTGGGGACGTCCTCTACCAGACCCCACCCGGTTTGAGGCCATCCGAAAATGTCTGCATTATTCAGATAATGCAGCATGTCCCCCCCGAGGTGATCCTGCCCATGACCATCTGTATAAGATACGGCCGGTCATCGATCACTTCGGGGCCAAATTTGAGCAGGCCTACGTACCTGGAAGGGAGGTCGCGGTTGATGAGTCTCTCGTTGCGTTCAAGGGGAGACTCAGTTTCCGCCAATACATTCCCACTAAGCGGGCGAGGTATGGCGTGAAAATGTACAAAATTTGTGAGAGTGCCTCAGGGTACACTTACAAATTTCATGTGTACGAGGGGCGAGATTCCCGTATTGAACCCCCAGACAAGCGGTCGTGTGGGACCTTATGTACCCACTGCTAGATAAGGGTTACCACTTGTACGTGGATAACTTTTATACTAGCATTCCCTTGTTCAGGTCCCTTGCCGCCAGATCCACGTTCGCTTGTGGGACAGTGCAGAAAAATCAACGCGGCCTCCCTGTCTACCCCCTCCAGGTACCTATCCCCAGGGGTGAGACCGTGCCCTTACCAGTTGAAACCTGTTGCTGGTCAGGTATAAGGACAAGAGGGATGTCCTTATGCTGTCCACAATTCACGTTAACCGCACCACCCCCGCGGCAACGGTCCTCAAGCCCGATTGTATCGTCGACTACAATCGGTATATGGGAGGAGTTGATCTCTCTGATCAAGTCCTCAAGCCATATAATGCCATGCGCAAAACCCGGGCATGGTACAAAAAAGTTGCGGTCTACTAGGTGCAGGTTGCCATGTACAACTCTTTTGTACTATCCCAAAGCGCTGGCAGCACAGGGACATTCCTCCAATTCTATGAGGCAGTCCTCAAGGACCTGATCTTTTCGGACCGGGAAAGAGCAGGCCGGAGTACCTTGGGAATTGGAGGCGCCCGGATCGTCCCTGGCCAACATTTTCCATACTGGAAAGAAGGGACGAACCCAAAAAAAGTGCAGAGTGTGTCGCAGGAGGGAGATACGGAAGGACATCACCACTCAGTGCGACATGCGCCCCGATCATCCGGGCCTCTGCGTTATCGATTGCTTCAGGGAGTATCACACTTCCATGGAGTACAAAATTTTTATAATCCCCAACAGTCCCCTAGAGAACATAAAAAAACTATGGCTCTCAGACTTTGTGTTTTAGTGCAGGCATCCTCAAACTGCGGCCCTCCAGATGTTGTAAAACTATAACTCCCAGCATGCCCAGACAACCTACAGCCATCAGCAGGGCATGGTGGGAATTGTAGTTTTACAACATCTGGAGGGCCGCAGTTTGAGGATGCCTGCTTAGTGTCTCCAAAGTCTGAGAGCCATACATATTGGGCATCGCCGCGTCCGTAAAAATCTTCTCTATAAAAGTAACATGTAACCCAACCCCCCCCCCCCACGGATGAACAGCGTTCAAAAAAAAAAATTTGAAAAAAAGCTATTTTTTGTCACCTAACATCACAAAAAGTGTAATAGCGAGCGATCAAAATGTCTTATGCATCCCCAATTAGTGCCAATAAGCTGCCATCTCATCTCGCAAAAAATGAGCCCCTACATTAGATAGTCGCCCAAAAAACCCAGGCTATGGAGATACTAAAATAATTTATTTGGTTCCTAAAATGATAATATAGTGTAAAATCGAAATAAATGTTAAAATGCAGACATATTAGGTATCGCCGCGTCCATAAGAATCTGCCCTATAAAAATAAAATTTGACCAAACCCCTCGGATGAACAGCGTTAAAAATATAAAATAAAAATGGTGCCAAAACACCAATTTTTTGGCAAAATTTCCATTTAAATCCTTTTTTTCCGGTAATAAAGCAAGGGTTAACAGCCAAACAAAACTAAATATTTATTGCCCTGATTCTATAGTTTACAGAAACACGCCATATGTGGTCGTAAATGGCTATATAGCCACACGGCAGGGCATAGAATGAAGGGAACTCCATATGGTTTCTGGAAGGAAGATTTTGATGGACTGGTTTATTTACACCATGTCCCATTAGAAGCCCCCCTGATGTGGGGCGTGGCTAGCCGAGGAAGGAGGAAGACGTCTTGTAACACAGCTCTGCTGAAAGTTCTTTAATCTAAGCCCATCCTCAGCCTACCAAGGCTAAAAAGTTCACAATATAGGCATATTGGGTCTGTGGACACAGTAGCCATCATTTTGAGACCTTTCTGATGCAGCAAACTGGTCCCGGGCCTGAACTACCATTGCGGCCTAGTAGTGAGATACATCCGCGGCCTAGATTTGATCCGGGGTGGCCGTTCCCGGGGACCCACTGACCGCTGGAGGCCATAAAGCCACATGCTCAGCGCCCGAACAAAAGCTACACCTTAGCCGTACCATACGTAGCTCCGGTGAGCCCCAGCAGCTGAAAGGACATTGCGCCTGAAGCGTCCATCTACAAGCAGGCGCCATTTTGTGACCCGAACATCGGAACGTACATCAGCGGAGTAGCCTTCAGTGGGCATCAGGACTCATGCTCTAAGGTACCCCCCTTGCCCTCTATGCCCCGATTTACTGGGCATCCTTAGGCACTCACCAGTAAGACTCCCGCTGCTCTGCGCTGGGCCTCAGCTGCAGCATCGTCACACTCCCCCACTCCCCTGATTCTCAGCCGGACTCTGGCACTTCCCTATGTGCCGATTAGTAGTGACACACTACTTCCAATACCCCTGAGTCCACCAGCTAAACTTAGGAACGTAAAGACATACTTCTTGTAAACCAGCAAGATTTAAAGAGACAGTAACCAATTTTGTCACAGCGCAAATCTTGCAGCAACAATATCTTACATCAAGAGAATACTCTAAGAGTGGGGTCAGAGCTAGCCCCTGAAGTGTCCGGTCACATGCAGCAGTAGCTCTATTTACTATATCGCCCTACAACCTGGATTTATAGCTTGTCGGATCCAAAATGGTTATGTGAGGTGCAGCCCTCCTACTAGCAGATCCCTCATAGCCCATTATTACTAGCGATCTGGAAGTTAAGATGGTCAAGATTGGTAACCAAAAATCCACTGATCAGACTGGTCATAGTAAATCTCAGAGCCAAGCTGGTGAAATTGAGAAATTCATCAGGAAAGCGGCGGCTACATCAGTGAGCAAAGAATCTAAGATGGCACCCGGGACACCTCGCTCCAGCTATAAGCAAGCGGCAGCTGCAAGCACCGATAAAGTAGGAGAAGACCCTGAAGACACAGAACGTCTGCCCATCTCCAGATCTTTCCTTAAAGAAGCCCTGGCAGATGCCTTGGGGCCTCTCAGCTTGGATCTCTCCTCTATCAAAGAGGACGTTCGTCACATAGGCCGCAGAGTGGAAGCTCTGGAAGACACCCAGGCCATAGTCCTGCAGCACCAGAGCGAGATAGTTTCCAGCCTGTCTCTAGCCCAGAGTCATATGAACACCCTATATACAGCTATGGAGGATCAGGAGAATAGGGGCAGATGGAACAACCTTCGCTTTAGAGGCATCCCGGAGTCTGTTTCTGCAATAGATATCCCGGAGACAGTTATACAGGTCTGCCTCAAGCTTTTGGGCCCTGACTCTACGCACAAAGTTTTAATAGAAAGAGCTCACAGAGCACTTCGCCCCAAGCCACAAGCAAGTGAACCCCCTAGAGACGTGATATGCAGATTTCTACACTTTCCGGTGAAAGAAGCAGTTCTGGCTGGTTCTAGGAACTCCGACTCTGTGGAATGGGAGGGCAATTCTATTACCATCTATCAGGACTTAGCTCAAACTACCCTGAAGAAACGAAAAATGTTGAAACCTCTCACTGACCTGCTGCGTCGTCTTAAGATTTTATACAGATGGACATTCCCATTTGGATTATCTTTTCTCCATGATGGTCGCCGCATCCACATTGCTTCCTTCAATGATCTAAATAGAGCCTACGATCTCCTTCAAATATCGCCGTTGCCTATAGAAAACTGGGACATGGTCCAGAACTTGACCACCTTGCCAAACCTGCCTACGTCAACTCCTTGGGAACCTCTCCTTACTCCTAAATCTCAGAGATCCAGAAAGGGAAATATTCCTCCTGCCCCTAAGCGCTTAACTCTAACATAAGTATTATTCACTTAACCCCTTTTTCTCTTTGTTTTATTCTCTTTTGCATAGAATTAGGGAAACAGAGGACTCAATACATTGACTTTTATGTTATTACTACTATATTTATGCTCTCCACATAGCTTGGCTTATTACACTGGGTGGTGAAATGGGTATTTTTACTATTATTGCTCTTGTTTGTGCCTTATCTCCACTCAGTGTAGGAGACAGAAACAGTAGGGATCCCCATCCCATCTGTTTGATGGCTTTTACTGCTAGATATATGAACAGTAGTATTTGAGCTATGCATACTAATCCATATACTGTGTCCTCTTCTTCTTCCCCTCCCCCCTCCTTCTCCTTCTCCTCCCCCCTACCCCTCCCCACACCCCTCCCCCCCCCCTTCTATTCCTAAAGAGAATATAGCCCAGAATAACTAACTACTGATTGATCCCAGGTTCAATACAAATTAAAGGACAACCTAGTCCAACCTTCCAGATATAATAACCCCTTAGAGGGAGCTGCTGCTCCTTGGTATCTAAGCATACCTTCTTCCCCCTGCATTATTCATTCTACTCAGGGAACTATTTTAGTCATGTTCCCACTTCATAGACATCTATCTAAACATTTGCGATTAATGTTATTGATTATGTTCTTCACGTTCACTTTTTGTTATTTTGACAGGTACTTAAAATCTTCTTTGACTGATCCTCTCCTAGGCGACTCTGACATGGTGTTGAGAGAAAAGCCGTGGTCCCAAGGCGGTGCTAGACAGAGGTTTCCGGTATGCTTCTCTCGGGGTGGCGCCCTCCTCCCCCTCTGGTGGTCGGTGGACATCCCCCTAGCAGACATTTTAATTAGATCCTATACCTCTCCATTACCCAAGCTCAATGATGTCTGACCTTAAATTGGTATCCTATAATGTCAAGGGCCTGAGGTCCCCCTCCAAGAGAAGCCAAATCTTCTCTTTGTTACATAAGGAGAATTGTTCAGTGGTTTTCCTCCAGGAAACTCACTACAAACACGGCTGTTACCCGAATCTCTCTTACTCCAGATTCCCTTGCTGGTACCACTGTGGGGCCGGGGGCTCCGCCTCGAGGGGAGTTAGTATAGGATTCCGTAGGGGGCTCCCTTTCCAATATAAGTCACATTTGCAGGACCCAGATGGTAGATACCTCATCCTTAAGGGTAAAGTAGGGCAAACTATGTTTACATTCGTTAATATTTATGCCCCTAACGAGGACCAGATTAATTGGCTCTCCAATACCCTGGCTTTAGTTGATTCACAAAGGGAGGGTCTACTGGGTATAGCAGGAGATTTTAACCTCGCCTTTAACCCTCTCATTGACACTTCCTCAAAGAAATCCTCAATTTCTACAAAAGCCCTCAGAGTGCTTCATACCAAATTATACAACATGGGTATGGTAGACATATGGCGCTGCCTCAACCCTGAATCAGCAGATTACTCCTTTTATTCCCCAGCTAATTCCTCTTACAGCAGGATAGATTATATTCTAACCCCAAAAGAGAATCTACAACATTGCTCCTTAGCCCAGATAGGAGACATCACATTATCGGACCACTCCCCTATATATTGTACTATACACTGCGTGCAGAATTATTAGGCAAATGAGTATTTTGACCACATCATCCTCTTTATGCATGTTGTCTTACTCCAAGCTGTATAGGCTCGAAAGCCTACTACCAATTAAGCATATTAGGTGATGTGCATCTCTGTAATGAGAAGGGGTGTGGTCTAATGACATCAACACTCTATATTAGGTGTGCATAATTATTAGGCAACTTCCTTTCCTTTGGCAAAATGGGTCAAAAGAAGGACTTGACAGGCTCAGAAAAGTCAAAAATAGTGAGATATCTTGCAGAGGGATGCAGCACTCTTAAAATTGCAAAGCTTCTGAAGCGTGATCATCGAACAATCAAGCGTTTCATTCAAAATAGTCAACAGGGTCGCAAGAAGCGTGTGGAAAAACCAAGGCGCAAAATAACTGCCTATGAACTGAGAAAAGTCAAGCGTGCAGCTGCCAAGATGCCACTTGCCACCAGTTTGGCCATATTTCAGAGCTGCAACATCACTGGAGTGCCCAAAAGCACAAGGTGTGCAATACTCAGAGACATGGCCAAGGTAAGAAAGGCTGAAAGACGACCACCACTGAACAAGACACACAAGCTGAAACGTCAAGACTGGGCCAAGAAATATCTCAAGACTGATTTTTCTAAGGTTTTATGGACTGATGAAATGAGAGTGAGTCTTGATGGGCCAGATGGATGGGCCCGTGGCTGGATTGGTAAAGGGCAGAGAGCTCCAGTCCGACTCAGACGCCAGCAAGGTGGAGTTGGAGTACTGGTTTGGGCTGGTATCATCAAAGATGAGCTTGTGGGGCCTTTTCGGGTTGAGGATGGAGTAAAGCTCAACTCCCAGTCCTACTGCCAGTTTCTGGAAGACACCTTCTTCAAGCAGTGGTACAGGAAGAAGTCTGCATCCTTCAAGAAAAACATTATTTTCATGCAGAACAATGCTCCACCACACGCGTCCAAGTACTCCACAGCGTGGCTGGCAAGAAAGGGTATAAAAGAAGAAAATCTAATGACATGGCCTTCTTGTTCACCTGATCTGAACCCCATTGAGAACCTATGGTCCATCATCAAATGTGAGATTTACAAGGAGGGAAAACAGTACACCTCTCTGAACAGTGTCTGGGAGGCTGTGGTTGCTGCTGCACGCAATGTTGATGGTGAACAGATCAAAACACTGACAGAATCCATGGATGGCAGGCTTTTGAGTGTCCTTGCAAAGAAAGGTGGCTATATTGGTCACTGATTTGTTTTTGTTTTGTTTTTGAATGTCAGAAATGTATATTTGTGAATGTTGAGATGTTATATTGGTTTCACTGGTAAAAATAAATAATTGAAATGGGTATATATTTGTTTTTTGTTAAGTTGCCTAATAATTATGCACAGTAATAGTCACCTGCACACACAGATATCCCCCTAAAATAGCTAAAACTAAAAACAAACTAAAAACTACTTCCAAAAATATTCAGCTTTGATATTAATGAGTTTTTTGGGTTCATTGAGAACATGGTTGTTGTTCAATAATAAAATTAATCCTCAAAAATACAACTTGCCTAATAATTCTGCACTCCCTGTATGTCCAGAAGTCAAAAACAGTAGATACATAAACTGGAGACTTAACGAATCACTGTTAGGCAATTCTAAGCATAAATCGCAAATATTATCCTTCCTTGAGGAATATTTCAGATTAAACAATACCTCTGATATATCTCCCCAGATACTCTGGGATGCCCACAAACCTTACATCAGAGGCAGACTGATCAGCCTCTGTTCTTATTTAAAGAAAGAGTCTGAAAAGAAACTAAACACCCTATTGTCCAAAATCCACACTGTGGAAAAAGCCCATAAACAGTCCCTGCTTGCTCACCAATTAGCGGAACTCTCCTCTCTTAGAACACAACTGAAAAACGTATTAAACGAACGTTCAGCTAAGTTCTTCTTGTCGGCCCAGCAAAAAACCTTTGCTCACGGAAATAAAGCATCAAAATACATGATGCGTAGAATAAAACAAAGAAGAGACTCCCGTTATGTTCAGAGCATCAAATTCCCCCAAGGTACTCAGCTTTTCAAAGCAGAAGAAATAGCCGATCAGTTTAAACAGTTTTATGAAACTCTATACAACCTCCCTCCTTCGGCTCTTCCAAACACCTCCCTAGATAGAGAAGCTAATATCAAATCTTTCTTAGACTCCCTCGATCTCCCGGCCTTAACTACTATACAGCAAGAATCCTTATCCAAGCCATTTACCTCCCTAGAATTAACAGCCGCCATTAAGTCTACCCCCAAAGGAAAATGCCCTGGTCCTGACGGCCTTCCTATAACATACTATTCGGCCTTTGGAGACTTATTAATCCCCTTTATGCTCCCCATCTGTAATGGTACCCTAACTGGCCAACCTCTTTCCTCAGACATGACAAAAGCCACGATTACAATTATCCCTAAAGAGGGTAAGGATCTCACATCTTGCTCCAATTACCGCCCCATATCCTTACTCAACGTAGATCTTAAGCTTATAGCTAAAATGCTTGCCACAAGACTGCAAAATCTGCTCCCTCTCTTGATACATCCTGATCAAGTGGGGTTTGTTAAAGGGCGAGAAGGGAAGGATAATACCACTAAAATACTGAATGCCTTATTTTATGCCTCCCATAAAACTATCCCCCTGGTCATGATCGGCACGGATGCTGAAAAAGCATTTGATAGAGTAGATTGGACATACATCAAGCTGACCCTCTCGAAATTCCAGTTGCCTTTACAATACATAAATGCTGTGTTCTCCATGTATACAAACTCTTCAGCATCCGTGTCGGTCAATGGATCCTTATCCTCTCACTTTCCAATAAAAAACGGCACGAGGCAAGGCTGTCCGTTATCCCCCCTCATATTTGTCCTAGTTATGGAATCTCTCCTACAAATTCTTAGACGTGACAAGGAGATCAAAGGTTTGATGGTCGGACGTCATCAATTTAAACTGGCAGCCTTCGCTGATGATTTATTGATCCTAACCACTAACCCCCATATTTCTATGCCCAGAATACTGTCAAAGCTCTCCCTATTCGGCTCGTTATCCAACTTTAAAGTAAATCCCTCGAAATCTCAAATTCTGCATATAGGTCTTTCTCCTCTGAGTCTTTCCACCCTACAGGCAAACTCCCCCTTCAATTGGCAGACCCAACTATTAACATATCTAGGTATCAGGATTTCCCCCAAACTGTCAGAACTATTTAGTTTGAACTATAAACCTCTTCTAGCATCCATACAAACCCAAATAAACTCATTTGATTGCCCATACCTTTCTTGGTTTGGTAGAAAAAACATCCTAATGTCCTTAATTATACCCAGACTTACTTACTTAATGCAAGTACTCCCTATAGAAATCCCTAAATCCTTCTTTGTTTCTCTAAATAAGCTCATTCGAAAGTTTACTTGGAATGGTAAAAACTCCCGCATCTCATTTCTCACACTAACTAGACCCAAAGCTAAAGGGGGTATTGGACTCCCAGACCCGGAGGCCTATATGAAAGCCATACAACTCTCTCGAGTAGTTGATTGGATAAGAGAACCACCTCATAAATCATGGCCCATAATAGAGAATGCTTTCCTGTCCTCACCCATTAGAGCCCTCTTATTAACAGATAAACTACCTTCCTCACTTGGTACCATTCCAAACCCTCTCATTCGCAACACATTAAAAGTCTTGAGGAACTTCTCACCTTGCTCCAAGATCTTAAACCTGCCCTCCCCTCTTCTTCAAATAAGGGATATCATTAATTTGGCACCTAAAGACTTGAGAGATAGCTGTCCCCTGGCTTTAAGATCTCTTGAAACTTCTGTCTCTCAACTACTGGATCCAAATGGATGTATACTCCCGGACCCAGAAATCTGTAAAGTACTAACCACACAGATCCATAACCCGGTCCTCATGCGCCTCATCAGAACCGAATCTCTTCTCCTTGCAAAAAATACCCTCTCTTCCAACACTATATGCTGGTTTGAGGAATTAATAAGCTGTAAGAAATATCCCTCTAAAACCATCTCCACAATATATAAAAATCTGATATCTCCCCCTATAACACTCAAACCAGCAGTGATTGGTTTATGGGAAAGAGATCTCCAGCGAACCCTGACACCTCTTGAAATAACTAAAGCCTTAATTGCCCCTCATGAGATCTCCAGATGCGTTCGTATACAGGAGAATAGTTATAAAGTCCTTATGAGATGGTACAGAACCCCTGATATAATATGCCTATATAAACCTAATGCTACTGATATATGCTGGCGCTGCTCCAAAGCCAGGGGTTCGTTTTTTCACATCTGGTGGACATGTGAACTTATTAACCCATGGTGGCATAGCATAATAAAACTAAGCAACCAGATCTGCCAGACTTCCTTCTCCTGCTCACCAGATTTAGCACTGTTATCCTTGGGTATGAATGGAGTTAACCCTTCTAAGTCCTCACTCTTCTCACTTTTGATAGCTGCTGCTAGATTGCTATTACCAATTCACTGGTTGTCTTCCGAGGTCCCTAACTTGGAACACTGGATTAATAGAGTGGATCAGATCTACAGAATGGAAGAAATCTCTCATTGGGAATCTCGCACTAGACATGTCTTTCTTCAGATTTGGTCTCCTTGGAGAGGTTATAGGAAATTCTCTTAGATACCTCCCCCCATTACACTGTTTCTGGGACAATACCTTAATTATACTCAAACGTCTCTCACGCTTACACCATGTCAGCCTTATATCAGTCTTACATCAGTCTTATATTAGTCTCATCTCAGTGCTATCTTAGTACCCTGTCACAAAGTTAAACTAATTTAGTGTTACTGTTCATCTTTGTTTGACACTTGCCTTTATGTGGCCACACTGGCCTCTCTTTGCATTTACATCTGCAAGGTGTATTTATGACTGTTAGACATGAATACTGCATATGAATATCTTTATACTTTGTATATCAGTCAATGCTTTATTATGACTATTGATTGTAAAAATTGAAAAAAATAAAAATATAAATTGTTAATATAAAAAAAAGAAGCCCCCCTGATGTAGCCTAGACTAGAAACTCCAAAAAAGTGACCCCATCTAAGAAACTACAACCCTTAAAGGTATTCAAGCGTTACTTTACAAACCTTGTTAACCCTTTAGGTATTCCACAAAACTAAATAGCGAATGTAGAAACAATTTTAGAATTTAAATTTTGTGTTACCTTGCCTCAAAAAAGTGTAATATAGAGCACCCAAAAATCATATTTACCCTAAAATAGTCCTAAAACAACAACCACCTTATCCCGTAGTTTCCTAGATGGGGTCACTTTTATGGAATTTCTACTCTAGGGGTGCATCAGGGGGCTTGAAAGGGTACATGGTGTAAATAAACCAGTCCAGCAAAATCTGCCTTCCAAAAACCATATGGCGTTCCCCTTCTTCTATGTCCTGCCGTTTAGCCAAATAGTAGTTTACGACCATATGTGGGCTGTTTTTGCAAACTACAGAATCAGGGCAACCCATATTGAGTTTTGTTTGGCTGTTAACCCATTTTTTCCAGTAATAAAGTAAGGGTTAAAATGAAAAATTTTCCAAAAAATAGAAATTCCAAAATTGTTTCTTCATCTGCCATTAACTCTTGTGGAACACCTAAAGGGTTAACAAAGTTTGAAAACCCAGTTTTGAATACCATGAGGGGTGAACTTTCTTAATTTATTAGATGGAGTCACTTTTTTGAAATTTCTATTCTAGGGGTGCAATAGAAATTGGACATGGTATAAACAAAACCAGTCCTACAAAATCTGCCTTCCAAAACCCATATGGCGTTCCCCTCCTTCTATGTCCTCCCGTTTGGCCAAACAGTAGTTTAGGACCACATATGGGGAGTTTTTGCAAACTACAGAATCAGGGCAACCCATATTGAGTTTTGTTCAGCAGTTAACCCTTACTTTATTACTGGAAAAAATTGGTTAAAATGGAAAATTTTCCAAAAAATTTAAATTTCCAAATTGTTTCTCCATCTGCCATTAACTCTTGTGGAACACCTAAAGGGTTAAAAATATTTGTAAACCCAGCTTTTAATACCTTGAGGGGTGTACTTTCTTAGATGGAGTCACTTTTTTGAAATTTCTATTCTAGGGGTGCAACGGAGCGCTTGAAATGGGACATGGTATAAACAAAACCAGTCCTGCAAAATCTGCCTTTCAAAGCCCATATGGCGTTCCCCTCCTTCTATGTCCTCCCGTTTGGCCAAACAGTAGTTTACGACCACATATGGGGTGTTTCTGCAAACTACAGAATCAGGGCAACCCATATTGAGTTTTGTTTGGCAGTTAACCCTTACTTTATTACTGGAAAAAATTGGTTAAAAATGAAAATTTCCCCCAAAATTTTAATTTCAAAATTATTTCTCCATCTGCCATTAACTCTTGTGGAACACCTAAAGGGTTAACAAAGTTTGTAAACCCAGTTTTGAATATGTTGAGGGGTGTACTTTCTTAGATGGAGTCACTTTTTTAAAATTTCTATTCTAGGGGTGCAACAGGGGGCTTGAAATGGGACATGGGATAAACAAAACCAGTCCTGCAAAATCTGCCTTGCAAAAACCCTATGGCGTTCCCCTCCTTCTATGTCCTCCCGTTTGGCCAAACAGTAGTTTACGACCACATATGGGGTGTTTCTGCAAACTACAGAATCAGGGCAACCCATATTGAGTTTTGTTTGGCAGTTAACCCTTGTTTTTTTCCTGAAAAAAATGTATTATATTGATAAATTTTCCAAAAAATCGAAATTCTTAAATTTTATGTCCATTTGCCATGAAGTCTTGTGGATGACCTATAAAACAGTTTTGAATACCTTGAGGGGTTTAGTTTCTAGAATGGGGTCATTTTTGGATGGTTTCTATTATGTAAGCCTCACAAAGTGACTTCAAACCTGAACTGGTCCATAAAAAGTTGGATTTGGAAAATTTCAGAAAAATTACAAAATTTGCTTCTAAACTTCAAAGCTATGTAACATCCCTAAAAAATAAAATATCATTCCCAAAATAATACAAACACGAAGTAGACATATGGGGAATGTAAAGTCATCACAATTTTTGGGGGTATTACTATGTATTACAGAAGAAGAGAAACTGAAACTTTGAAATTTGCTAATTTTTCAATTTTTTTTGTAAATTTGGTATTTTTTATGCAAAAAAATTAACTTTTTTGACCCAATTTTAGCAGTGTCATAAAGTACAATATGTGACGAAAAAACAATCTCAGAACGGCCTGGGTAAGTAAAAGCGTTTTAACAGCACTTAAAGTGACACTGGTCAGATTTGCAAAAAAATGGGGTTAAAATCTCCTAACACCAACAGTGATTTATCCCCTGCCTTAAGCGAAAAGTCATGAATTTTTAGTAAAGTGTCTATTTTAAAAGGAGGCGGTATATAAACATTTGCTATTATCCATGCTCTATCTTCTAATAAACAGTCCATAAGAATATAGCGACCTTCTTTATCTACAACCATATTTGCTATTTTGATGTCGATATCCCGATGTATTAATATGCTCACTCCCCTCGCATAAGATGAAAAAACAGAATGAAAAGAGCGCTGCATCCATGGTCTTGTCATCCACCCCACTGTCTCGTTTATCATGTGAGTTTCTTGCAAACAAACTATAGCGGGGAGGAATCTTTTATATTGCATCAAACACAGCTACCCTTTTTATACCCCTCCTAAAACCCCTAATGTTCCATGAAATTATCCTCATAAAAACCTATAGTATTATCCAGCTCCCACCTTTTTCATAATAGTCCAAAGGGGGGTGGGAGAGGGAGAAGGGGGAGCACAGGGGTCGAGAAGAAGGGAGAGAAAAAAAATAAATAACAACACAGGCATTGTCCATTACCCACCCTACATATAACCCAGGATAGCATCAGCCCTGGCTCTCTTACTCAGCATTGCCCCCTCCCAGCCCAGCCCCAGCCCCCGCACATCAGCTCTATATCTTTTCTCTAATCCACTCACTCACCGACTCTGCAGAGTCAAAAAACTAAGTTCTGTTTTCCCATTCTATCCGTAGTTTAGCTGGAAACATCATTGAGTACTTGACATTGTTCAGGCGCAGTAGTTTTTTTACATCAATAAACTGACTTCTTTCTTTTACCGTTTCCCTTGCATAATCTGGAAACAGCATTACTTCTGCACCTAAGTACTCCAGCCTGCCTCTCTTCCTAGACCTACTCACTGTGGCAAAACCAACCTCGCCACTGGGTTTTGGAGAGGACTGGCTGCTGGCCTCTTGCCCCTGGATTATGGGCCATATACTAACTTTTAAACCCCTGAACCGATTCAAGTGAATTTTGGATAGGTTTGTCCCCAAGTTATACTGTTTAAATTGATGTTAGTTATATGTATGGCCAATGTAAACTCACAAAGTTGTAACAATTTATAATAAGTGTAACTTGTCAGCTTGGGAGGAATATGCGGGTGTGTTTCTATTGTGCCATTGTCCCATTGTGTGTTTAAATGGTGATGTCTGTCCTGTTGTCTGCACATGTGTATTGGCGATCTCCCTTTGTCCTCAGAGATAATTGGATTGCTCCTCAGGTTGTCTCCGGAGAGAGAGGAGGAGACCATGATGCATTGTGGGGATATGTTGTATTTGTCCTATGTCACAGTCTTCATTCTGGTCCTCTGGGGGCGTGAATGATTGGTTGCTGTAGTTACATTGTATGTGTTGTAAATTACTGATTGGTTGTATTTCAAACCCCTGTGGGCAGTACTATGTTTGTGGTTTATGAATAAAAGAGGCTGTATGTGAAGTACAGTCAGACCACTGTTTGACCCTCAACACGGAGCCTTGTCTCGTTATTGGGGGGATTCACTGTATGCTGTTAGAAGACCGATTGCCAGGATTGTATGCTTTTCCTGTTCGTCTGCTAGCAGCTATTCGTGAGGTTCCAGTTTGGAGTGCTACTTTGTATCCAGTTCGGGAGTTGGTGTTCTGCAGTAGCTGTGCCTGTCTCTCAGAAAGGGGCTTATCGCCTGAACGGATTTTAACCCCTTGTCTGCTGAAATGGTCCGTTACATTGGTGGCAGCAGTGGGATCGTTCCCACAGCCCAGAAGGACAGCTACAAAGAAACATCATTCCCTGGAATTACAATTTGAGGGCAACGCATGTCCCAGTACAGCGACCCTGACAGCACCAGAATGGAAACAGCAGTGGAGTACGATGAGGGTGTCATGGATGACCGAGATGCAGTCCGCAAAGGCATCTGGTACCAGGTACTGGGTATTGTGGAGTATATGCAGGACGAGAGACTCCCCATGGAAGACCAGCGGTTGCAGAAGCGAGTAGCCCTGCGGATGCCCTTCCTGGGAGAGCAGCCCCGGGAGGAATGGGTAAAGGAATTGGAACTCCTAGCATGGCGGGAGCTGTGGCTGGAAGATGCCTACCAGGCGCTCTGGTGGTATGGGGCACAGTACCTACCCAGGACAGCTGAGCATGACAAGCCGGAGGGAGAGGAGTTTGATGGTCCTGGCTTGTTATGGGAGACTTTTTCAGAGCTGGAGTTTGGGAGCCCTACACAAGCCCGGTTCCATGATCTCTTGGAATGGAGGGAGAGCAGGTATGACTGGGACGACACTCATGAGATTGAGCAGGACCTGGTCCACCTGGTGACCCGGGAGATGGAGCTGGAACAGGGCTACCAGCAGCTGTTCCACGCCAGTGAGAAGGCTCAGCAGGACAGTAAGGTGACAAACCCAGTCTCCATTCCCCAGCGACAGTGTGAAGTGCAGGGAGAGGAGAGCAGCGTCCTCCCTCCTCAGCGGCAGGCTGAGTTACAGGGGGCAGAGGTAGTTGTTCCTGCCCCCCAGCAGCAGAGTGATATGCCGGGAAGGCAGTGTGAAATGCAGGGAGAGGAGAGCAGCGTCCTCCCTCCTCAGCGGCAGGCTGAGTTACAGGGGGCAGAGGTAGTTGTTCCTGCCCCCAGCAGCAGCATGATTTTTTGGGGAATTGGGAGCCCAATCTCCATTCCCCAGCGGCAGGCGGAGTTACAGGGGGCAGAGACAGTTGGTCCTGTCCCCCAGCGGCAGAGTGTCCAGCAGGGAATAGAGAGCCCAGTCTCCTTTCCCCAGCAGCAGGACACTGTATTGGGAGCGGAGAAAGTCGGTCGCCCTCCCCAGCGGCTGGAAGTATGTATGGGAGAGGAGCTCGTTACCCCCTCTCCCCAGCGGCAGCTTAACGCACCAGGGGGAGACAGTAAGCCCCACAACAGTGCAGATGGGACCGTGGTCTCTGCACTTACAGCACAGGGGGTAGAGACAGTCGGTCTCCCCCTCCAACAACCAGGCTCCAACCAGGCTTCTTCCGTGGTAGCGCTGGCACCAGGGCAGAGTACCGCTGATCCCTGCCCACAAAGCAACCTCCACTCCAAGCCAGGGAGCAACACAGAGACCGGGAGTACCAGCTTCCAACATAACCTTGGTGGACTCACTGGACAGAGACAGGCTACTAAATTCAACAGGTCCAGTATTGGGTTGTGGGTGGGCTGCCAGACTAACTCAGGTACCGACCGGCGTGAGGTCAGGTATCTGGTTAGTCTTCCCTGGGGGGGAAGGAGATGTGTGGCAAAACCAACCTCGCCACTGGGTTTTGGAGAGGACTGGCTGCTGGCCTCTTGCCCCTGGATTATGGGCCATATACTAACTTTTAAACCCCTGAACCGATTCAAGTGAATTTTGGATAGGTTTGTCCCCAAGTTATACTGTTTAAATTGATGTTAGTTATATGTATGGCCAATGTAAACTCACAAAGTTGTAACAATTTATAATAAGTGTAACTTGTCAGCTTGGGAGGAATATGCGGGTGTGTTTCTATTGTGCCATTGTCCCATTATGTGTTTAAATTGTGATGTCTGTCCTGTTGTCTGCACATGTGTATTGGCGATCTCCCTTTGTCCTCAGAGATAATTGGATTGCTCCTCAGGTTGTCTCCGGAGAGAGAGGAGGAGACCATGATGCATTGTGGGGATATGTTGTATTTGTCCTATGTCACAGTCTTCATTCTGGTCCTCTGGGGGCGTGAATGATTGGTTGCTGTAGTTACATTGTATGTGTTGTAAATTACTGATTGGTTGTATTTCAAACCCCTGTGGGCAGTACTATGTTTGTGGTTTATGAATAAAAGAGGCTGTACGTGAAGTACAGTCAGACCACTGTTTGACCCTCAACACGGAGCCTTGTCTCGTTATTGGGGGGATTCACTGTATGCTGTTAGAAGACCGATTGCCAGAAGTGTAAGCTGATCCCTGTTCGTCTGCTAGCAGCTATTCGTGAGGTTCCAGTTTGGAGTGCTACTTTGTATCCAGTTCGGGAGGTTGGTGTCCTGCAGTAGCTGTGCCTGTCTCTAAGAAAGGGGCTTATCGCCTGAACGTATTTTAACCCCTTGTCTGCTGAAATGGTCCGTTACACTCACTATCTCATGAAAAACCCATACTGTTTCCCTATACTCACTGCATAAGCAATCCAGTATCACCTTTAGCGAAACCAATAAAGATACATAGATCAATTCCTAAATAACAAATTATAACTCCATAGTCAGTTATAGTTCAAATAATACTCAATTTTATTAATACTCACAGAGTCATAACCATTTCTGGCCACACAGAAAATTTAAGAACATTTAAAATTGCAATCAGACTGTGGGTATATGGCAATTACTGATACAATCATATAAAGTGCAAGTGCAGTAATATACATGGGAGAATATAATCAGTGCATACAGGGTTTGTTATTCTGTCCACATAGTCTGGTCACAGAATCAGAGTTCCGATCCTGGATCCATGGAACATTGACCTACCTACTGCCATAATAAAGTATATATATCTAGCAGAGAATATTGCATACTGACCCAAAGTTTTGCCACAACCCATCAGACTGTGCCCCTACTCACTATCTCCTCCTTGTCCCTGACTGATAATAAATTAACCAGTATCTGTCTCGGCCTTGTTCCCAGGGGAGGAGGGATTGACAAACTTTTTGTGATCTGAAACATCCTGACCCAGTTATTCCAAAAACCACTTCTGTAGAAACCCACAGAGGTCTCGTCCCTCCACCTCCTCCGGGATACCCAGGCATCTGAAATTGGTCCTCCTGGACTTATTGTCCAATTCTAATAATTTTTAGTTCTCTATTTTCATCCTTTAATATATTTTTTCCTTGACCGTTATTTGTAAAAGGTCTTCCGAATCTGATATTCTTTTCTCTGCTTCTGACAATCTATATTTGTAATTTTGTAAATCTGCTTTAAGAAGTCCAACCACCTCCTTAATATGTCCGGTCTGGAGAGAGAGATCTTTTATTGCCAAGCTGCAGTTTTTTATTTCTTGGAATATATCTTGCAAGCTAGGTACTTGTTCCCCTTTATTGGGGTTGTTTTCGTCTCCCTCTTTTTGTTGTTTGGTACCTCTCTCTCCAGTCCGGGAGTCCTCATCAACCATTTTCAAGGTAATGTTCTCCAGAGAACCAAGGGATTCACCCTCCTGGTCCTGAGATATATCCTCCTTTTTTTCCAGGGGGGACTAAGCTGTCCTCGCAGATTAGTCAGTAGCTGTTGTTAAGACCTATCAGTCTTTTTGAACATTGGGGAGATTGAAATATTCAACTCAAGTTGTCCCCTCCCCTTTTTCCCTGCTCCCTGTCTAGCCATTATAGTGTCCGTGGACCAGTCTAAAGCTTCCTGAAATTATAGCCAGGAAATTAACCAGGTACAACTCAGGGGGTTGTTGGCTTAAGGCCTTAGCATAATTTATTCAGCCCCGCCACCCTTTAACTCCAAACCAACAATCCTCCTTTTGCCCCGTATATGACCGGCTGCCCGCAGGCCGCCAGGTTATATAGATGCTCGTAGTCAAGCAGGGTTCTTTTGATATATAAACTTTCAGACACAAACAGGGATCGAATAGGTTATCCCTTCACAGCACACAGTTTGAGATCATACAGATGTTTTCCCCCACAACCCCACACATAGTCCATTTAATTAAATGAGACAGCTGAAGATGACTTCTGGTTAATGCAACCTCCGATGAGTATGGCTATCGCCACTGGCCCAGTACCCAGTAGCTCGCAGTTAGTGTGGTTAGGCTTTTGGGTTTAGCAATCTAAAAAGTGCAGTTAGTAGTTAGTGGCACAAAAAAGTTAGTGTATTAGCGCGCTCTACCAGTCTACCAGTCAGAGGGAAAAAAAACAAGCAAACATTTCTGGTGTAAAAGAGCAAAATTGGCGAGTGGCAATTAGTTGGGTTAGGTCATAACTTGACTATAAGTTGTTCTGTTCGGCTTGTCTTTACCACATGTATATTGGTGGGCTACCCACCAGTTCCAGTGCTTCACAGTGGCTGTTCGTCCCCCAACCTGTAACAGCGGATCCTCTTAGGAAACACACGGGTGGGGTTGAGTTATACACTGTCAGTAGGGGCCTCGACAGCTCCTCAAATCGCAGGAGCCCCAACCAGGTATACAGGGAAAAAGGAGGGAGGAAAAGGGGAATCCATTGCTCACCACTCTGTTCCCAGACCGAAACCGACAGCCATGATATCATTTACTAATGAGGACAGGGAAAAACTAGACAGTTCATGTTTTTTAACTTGCAATGGCAGATCCCCCTTTTTTTCCCCACCTTTTTTGTTTTCTTTTCTTCCCCCCTTTTACCTTCTCCTGTCTCCCATAGTTTCAATAGCTCTGAATGCCCACTTTCATGAGGATGGAAGTTGAACCGAGCAGTAGCCCCACTTTGAGTCAATCTTGCAATCGTCTCCGCCCTCCACCCTCCACAGCTCATCCGAATGCCCTCTCACAGCATCGGAGTTCCAGCCAGAGTCTTCTTGTGCCCCGCCACTATACGTCTCACCTCAACTCAATCCTGTTAGTCTGGGGAAGGAAGGCAAATACGCTGGACGGAGGGGGGCAGAGAGCTCCCAGCATCCTGTTCCGGCTTAACGGCTCACTCGCATATCCTGATCCAGGAATCAGCCAGGCATTGCATCCTACTCATCGGAGCAAGAAGATCCCAGACGGCAGGTGACCGGAACACAGGGTTCGCAGGTTAATGCGCTGAATTCAGAAGGGGCAGAGTCTGCAGCGGTGAGTTGGAACTATAGCTACATCAAGTCCACCAGAGTGCGGGCCGGCGCTCAGCGGCCGGGAGGGAGGTGCGCACGTCACCTGCGTGCGTCTGCGCTCATGCTCCTGAAAAAAAGTTAATGTCTAGTTAGTGCTCGGATGAGCAGGAGTTTCTTTATGTTATGTTTTCTTTTTGAACCGTGCATCCTGTACATATGCTGCCGGTTGACAATAAATGCCAGAAAGGACCACGCTTTGAAGCCTTAAAGTCTGTCTGGGTCTTTATAGCATTGGACTTGCTCGGACCAGTGAGCTAAATAGAAAAGTCCACACCCCTTAAAGACACAGCAATTTTCCATTTTTGCCATAACTTTATTTTTCCATTCACATAGCTGTATGGGAGCTTATTTTTGTGGGACAAGTTGTACTTTGTAATGGCACGGTTATATGTAGCATACATTGTTGTAGGCAGACGGAAAAAAATCAAAATTGGGTGCAATTGGAGAAATTGTTTTAATACTTAAAAACTTAGAAAAAAATGACTAATTTTGTTCTCTGCAAATCCATATTTTGACCCCTATAATATTTTAATATTTTTATCTATGGATCTATGTGAGGGCTCATTTCAGGTTCGGGTTCGGTGTTCGGCGATTTCTTGGTGCATTTTTGAAGGCTGCAGAGCAGCCAATCAACAAGCATTTAACTCTGTGCCCTTAGAAGCCATCACAGCCATGCATACTAATGGCATGGCTGTAATTGGCCAATGCAGCATGTGACCCAGCCTCTATATAAGCTGGAGTCACGTAGCGCTGCACGTGACTCTGCTGTTACTAGTGTAGGGAGAGGATGCTGCTGCTGTGAGGGAGAGAATAGGAAATAATCTTTAATCAGAAGTGCTTGTGAACTCAGCGATCTACATAGATTTAGTTTTGTGGGTGCAGTGCACAATATTTTTACCCTGCCCTGAGCCCAGTGACACAGAAAAAGAACTTTTATCGATCTGCTAGTTAGGTGGGTGGCGGCGGCCATTTTATGCAAGCTCAGTGCACCAGCACTGCATATGTGCTTTTGTAACATTGAAATCCAAGCTTGAAATACTGCAATAATAATCTGGGTTTAAAAAAACACCAATTTTTGGCAATATCCTACAGTACATCTGGTGCCTTTGCAGCATTAGTCAGTTTGCAATTTAAGCTAGAAATACAGCTATAATTTTCTGGGTTTTAAAAATACCCTTTTTGGGCAAAATACTAAATTTTACAGCCCTTGCTGCATCTGTACATGTGAAATTCAAGCGTTATATACTGCTGTCATATTCTGTTAGTAAAAAAACACCAATTTTGGGCATAATACTTAATATTGCAGCCTTTGCTGCATCTGTGATTGTTAAAAACAAGCTTGAAATACTTCAATAATTTTATGGCTTTGAAAAAAAATAATAATTGGGCAATACCCTCCATCTTGGGCCTCTGCCATATTAGTCAGTGTGCAATTTTAGCTAGAAATACAGTTTTATTTTTTTGGGTTTTAAAAAACACCCTTTTTGAGCAAAATACTAAATTTTACAGCCTTTGCTGCATCTGTACGTGTTAAATTCAAGCGTTATATACTGCTTTCATATTCTGTTATTAAAAAAACACCCATTTTGGGCAAAATACTTAATTTGTGGCCTTTGCTGCATCTGTTATTGTTAAAACAAGCTTTAAATACTTTTAAATAATTTTCTGGGTTTAAAAAAAAAACACCCATTTTTGCAATACCCTCCATCTGGGGCCTTTGCCACATTAATCAGTGTGCAATTTAAGCTAGAAATACAGCTATAATTTTCTGGGTTTTAAAAAACACCCATTTAGGGTAAAATACTTAATTTGCGGCCTTGTCTGCATCTGTCACTGTGAGATACATGCTTTAGATACTGCTGTGCTATTCTGTTATTAAAAAAAACACCCATTTTGGGCAAAAATCTTAATTTGTGGCATTGCATCTGTACGTGTGAGATACACCCTTTAGATACTGTTGTTCTATTCTGCTATTAAAAAAACACCCATTTAGGGCAAAAAACTTAATTTTGCAGCCTTTGCTGCATCTGTAATTGTGACATACACCCTTTACATACTGCTGTGCTATTCTGGTATTAAATAAACACAAATTTTGGGCAAAAATCTTAATTTGTGGCCTTGCCTGCATCTGTACGTGTGATATACACGCTTTAGATACTGCTGTGCTATTCTGGTATTAAAAAACACCCATTTTGGACAAAAATCTTAATTTGTGGCCTTGTCTGCATCTGTATGTGTGAGATACACCCTTTAGATACTGTTGTTCTATTCTGCTATTAAAAAAACACCCATTAAGGGCAAAAAAAATAATTTTGCAGCCTTTGCTGCATCTGTCATTGTGAGATACACGCGTTAGATACTGTTGTTCTATTCTGTTATTAAAAAAACACCAATTTTGGGCAAGATCCAAAATTTTTGAAATATGAGGAGAGCGTCAAATAAGGGAAATGGCCCTGGTCGTGGTGCTGCTGGTGGAGCTCCTGTTGCAGGGAGAGGACGCGGTCGATCTGTGCCAGCTATACGCACAAGTTAAACACCTTCCCCAGGTGCGAGTAGGCGACAGAACCTTGAGCGGTATTTGGTCGGGCCTAATGCAGTTCTACGAATGGTGAGGCCAGAACAAGTACAGGTGATAGTAGATAGGGTTGCTGACAGTGCTTCCAGTTTCTTCACATTGTCTCCCATCCAGTCTCCTGCTGGAAGATCAGAGTTGGCACCTGAAGCCAATGTCCATCAGTCTTTCACCTCACCCCCTTGCAAATCAGCCAAGCAGTCTGAGCCCCAAATCATGCAGCAGTCTCTTCTGCTTTTTGATGACTTTGTTAGCAGGGTTTCCCAGAGCCATCCACCTAGCCCTGCCCCAGAAGTGGAAGAGATTGAGTGCACCAACCACTTATGTTTCAATATGAGTACATGGGAGGACCATCGCAGCACGTCTCGGGGCTTTCAAAAGTGTGCAGACTGACAAGGACGGCAGGGGTGAAGACTGGGTGGAAGATGATGTGGAGGACGATGAGGTCCTCAACCCCACATGGAATCAAGGTCATGCGAGTGACCTGTGTAGTTCGGAGGAAGAGGCCATGGTCGCACAGAGCCACCAGCACATCAAAAGAGGAAGCAGGGTGCAAAAGCGGAGCGGCTGTCCCCTAGACCAGCAGTCCCCAACCGCCGGGCCGCGGCCCAGGACCGGGCCGTGGAAGATTATTAGCCGGGCCGCGGCGATTAGGGCAGTCTTTAACTCTGTACTAATGAAGCGCTTCCATTATGGAAGCACTTCATTAGTACAGAAGGACCAGGGAACGGTGAAGGATCTGTACTCACCACTTCCTAGTCCTCGGCTCGGCTATCGGCTGTGCAGGGCTGCGCACAGCGTAGGTCTCTCTGTGACCTCACGCTGTGCGCCGCTATACACAGCCAGCCGACAGTAGAATGAAGAATAAAGAGGATTGCGATGGTGTCCAGGAGCAGGAGAGGTAAGTGTTTTTATTTTTTATTTTTATTTGCACTGGGGGCTGATGGCTGACCTGGGGGGCATGGGGGGCTAATGGAGGGCTTATGGCTGACATGAGGGGCTAATGGGGGGCTTATGGCTGGCATGAGGGGCTAATGGGGGGCTTATGGCTGACATGAGGGGCTATTGGGGGGCTTATGGCTGACATGAAGGGCTAATGGGGGCTTATGGCTGACATGAGGGGCTAATGGGGGCTTATGGCTGACATGAAGGGCTAATGGGGGGCTTATGGCTGACATGAGGGGCTAATGGGGGCTTATGGCTGACATGAGGGGCTAATGGGGGGCTTATGGCTGACATAAGGGGCTAATGGGGGGCTTATGGCTGACATGAGGGGCTAATGGGGGGCTTATGGCTGACATGAGGGGCTAATGGAGGGCTTATGGCTGACATGAGGGGCTAATGGGGGGCTTATGGCTGACATGAAGGGCTAATGGGGGGCTTATGGCTGACATGAGGGGCTAATGGGGGCTTATGGCTGACATGAGGGGCTAATGGGGGGCTTATGGCTGACATGAGGGGCTAATGGGGGGCTTATGGCTGACATGAGGGGCTAATGGGGGCTTATGGCTGACATTGGGGGGCTAATGGGGGTTTATGGCTGACATGAGGGGCTAATGGGGGGCTTATGGCTGACATGAGGGGCTAATGGGGGGCTTATGGCTGACATGAGGGGCTAATGGGGGCTTATGGCTGACATTGGGGGGGGGTTTATGGCTGACATTGGGGGGGTTTATGGCTGACATTGGGGGGGGGGTTTATGGCTGACATTGGGGGCTGATAGATGGCTAAAGGTTTGGGGGTTGATCTGAGCCATTGGGGGTCTAATCTGAGGTCTGATTAACATTGGGGGTCTGATTGCTGGTCTGACCTGAGGTGTAATGAAAACATTTTTTTTCTTATTGTTCTCCTCTAAAACTAGGTGCATCTTATAGGGCGAAAAATACGGTACAGTGCAGCAGAGACCAGTGCTGCAGAGACCAGTGCAGCAGAGACCATAGTCAGTTTATATAGTCATTATATAGTGTTATATATTTTAATATGCACCTTGAGTTTTGTTATGCGCGTGAATCAGTCAGCCCCGCCCGGTCCCTGGGAAAATTGTCTTGCATGAAACCGGTCCTTGGTGCAAAAAAGGTTGGGGACCACTGCCCTAGACAGTACGCCTGCTACTGCCCACCACAGCAAGGGACCTAGCACACCAAAGCCAGCTCCAAGGAGTTCGCTGGTATGGCAGTTCTTCAGACAATGTGCTGACGACAAGACACGAGTGGTTTGCACGCTGTGCAATCAGAGCCTGAAGCGAGGCATAAACGTTCTCAACCTGAGCACAACCTGCATGACTAGGCATCTAAGTGCAAAGCATAAGCTGCAGTGGAGTAGACACCTCAAAAACCAAGAAAGGTCTCTGGCTCCTCCTGTTTCCTCTTCTGCTGGAGTATCGGCCTCTTCATCCACCTCTGGAGTGACAGTGCCACCTGCCACCCCGCAAACAGAAGATCTGACAGCAACACCACCACCTGGGTCACCAAGCATCTCCACAATGTCCCACGAAGGCGTTCAGCTATCCATCTCCCAAACACTGGAGCGGAAGAGGAAGTACCCCCCTACCCACCCGTGATCCTTGGCCCTGAATGCCAGCATTTCAAAATTACTGGCATTTTTAAATGCTGTCATTCCGTCTGGTGGAGACAGAGAGCTTTAAAAGTTTTATGGCGGTGGCTGTCCCACAGTAAGTCGTGCCCAGCCGCCACTACTTTTCAAGGCGTGCCATCCCTTCCCTGCACAACCAAGTGGGGGACAAAATCAGTTGTGCACTAAGCAACTCCATCTGTGGCAAGGTGCACCTCACTACGGATACGTGGACCAGTAAGCACGGTCAGGGACCTTATATCTCCCTAACAGCACACTGGGTAAATACAGTGGCGGCTGGGCCTGAGGCGGATAGCAGTTTGGCGCATGTCCTTTTCACCTCCGAGGATTGCAGGGTGCTTCAGTTTGCCTCCTGTTGCTTCCTCCTCCTACTCCGCTTCCTCATCCTCTACTGGCTCCTCATCTGGTCAGCGTAACACCTTCACCACCAACTTCAGCACAGCCAGGGGTAAACGACAGCAGGCAGTTTTAAAACGTATCTGTTTGGGGAGCTCGTAGCAGCTATGGGACTAGCCGGTTGACGCACATCCCTTCAGTGGCGCATGAGCTGAATTTGGTGGTGCAGAGATTCCTTAAAAATGACCTGATATTTTAGAGCTGCTGCATAAAGTGCGGGCCATCTGTGCGCGCTTTTGGCGTTCTTACGCTGCTGCTGCTCGCCTGTCAGCACTGCAGTGTAACTTCGGCATTCTCGCTCACCACCTCATATGCGACGTGCCCACAAGGTGAATGAATGAATGAATAACTTGTATAGCGCTACAATTGCGAACTAAATTGCCTCAAGGCGCTTTTTTGCAGCCATTGACCGCCTGTGCCTTCAGAAAAGGTGGGTCTTGAGCTTCTTCCTGAAGGCCAGATGGTTTTCTTCTGAGCGGATCTCTGCGGGTGGAGAGTTCCATAGCTGGGGTCCTAGGACTGCGAACCTTCATTCGCCTTTTGATTTGTAGCGGGTCTTGGAACTCCACCTTGCACATGCTGGACAGACTGTGCGAGCAGCAGCAGGTGATAGAGTTTCAGCTGCAGCACGCATGGGTGAGTCGCTCTGTGGAACAGCATCACTTTACCACCAATGACTGGGCCTCCATGCGAGACCTGTGTTGCATGTTGCGCTGTTTCGAGTAATCCACCAACATGGCCAATGCCGATAACGCCGTTCTCAGCGTTACTATCCCACTTCTATGCCTCCTTGAAAAAACACTGCTGGCAATGATGGAAGAGGATGTGGCACAGGAGGAGGAGGAGGAGGAAAAGGGATAATTTCATAGGGTTTACGGCCAGTCATTCACAAGTGGCTCCGAGGGTGGGATCCTGCACCCACAAACGCCAGGTACACAATTGTCCAGCCAGGACACAGTTCTGGAGGATAACGAGGTGGAGGATGAGGAGGAGGAGATGAAGGAGGAGGAACCATGCGAGCAACAGCAGGTGATAGAGTTTCAGCTGCAGCACGCACGGGTGAGTCGCTCTGTGGAACAGCATCACTTTACCACCAATAACTGGGCCTCCATGCGAGACCTGTGTTGCATGTTGCGCTGTTTCGAGTAATCCACCAACATGGCCAATGCCGATAACGCCGTTCTCAGCGTTACTATCCCACTTCTATGCCTCCTTGAAAAAACACTGCTGGCGATGATGGAAGAGGATGTGGCACAGGAGGAGGAGGAGGAGGAAAAGGGATAATTTCATAGGGTTTACGGCCAGTCATTCACAAGTGGCTCCGAGGGTGGGATCCTGCACCCACAAACGCCAGGTACACAATTGTCCAGCCAGGACACAGTTCTGGAGGATAACGAGGTGGAGGATGAGGAGGAGGAGATGAATGAGGAGGAACCATGTTCACAGCAGGGTGGCACCCAGACCAGGTCATGGCCATCACTGGTGCATAGCTTGTGGGATACAGAGGACACAGACGATACACCTCCCACAGAGGACAGCTTTTTGTTGCCTCTGGGCAGCCTGGCACACATGAGCGATTACATGCTGCAATGTCTCCGCAACGACCACCGAGTTGCCCACATTCTAACTTGTGCTGATTACTGGGTGGCCACGCTGCTGGATCCCCGTTACAAGGACAACATACCGTCCTTAATTCCCTCACTGGAGCGTGATCGTAAGATTGCGCGAGTACAAGCGCACGCTGGTAGACATGCTGCTGATGGCATTTCCACCTGACAGCAGGGGCACAGTGGAAGCACAAGGCGAAGGCAGAGGAGGAGGAAGAGGTCGCCAACGCAACTGGGGCACCGCCAGCACCTCAGAAGGCAGGGTTAGCATGGCTGAAATGTGGAAAAGCTTTGTCAGCATGCCACAACAACCAGCAACACCAGCTGATATGGAACGTCTTAGCAGGAGGCAGCATTTCACCAACATGGTGGAGCAGTACGCGTGCACACGTTTACACGTACTGAATTACAGGTTTTTCCCCTCCAACTTCTGGATCTCCAAATTGGGCACATGGCCTGAGCTTGCCCTTTACGCCTTGGAGGTGCTGGCCTGCCCTGCAGCCAGTGTATTATCTGAACGTGTGTTTAGCACGACTGCATGGGGTTATCACAGGTTATATTTCTCAATGTTTTGGGGTGTACCCTAATTTAAAAAAAATAAATAAAATTAAAAGCAAAAAACTGTGTAGGCTACTTCCTCCTCCTCCACCGCCACTTCCACCTACACCGCCACATCCACTGCCTCCTCAGCCTCCTACTCCATATGGACCTCGTCCTCCTAGATCAAGATTATTATTTTTTATTTTTACGCATTTTATGTTATTTAAAGTCATTTCCCTATCCACATTTGTTTGCAGACCACATTTTGATGCCATTTGCAGTCCTCTAGCCCTTTCCATGACATTTTTACAGCCATTTTAGTGCTTAAAAGTTCGGCTCCCCATTTACTTCAATGGGGTTCAGGTTTGGGGCCAAGTTCGGGTCCCGAACTCAAACTTTTTTGTGAAGTTCGGCCAAACCCGAACATCCAGGTGTCCGCTCAACTCTACTCCCCGCCCATCTGCTTCTGAGGGCTTCTGAGCAGCGTATGTATGTAGCTGGTTCCTACACCACCCTGAACATTTTAGGCTTAGGTTAGGCCCAAGAGAGGCAGTTCTTCTTAGTGTTAGGTACCCATCTGCAGAAGCCGCCTTGATGCCAGTAGATAAGCCCGACACATGTTTGATCAAGGATACGTCTCAACCGTTCCTCAATAATGTGCGCAAGGAGCTTCCATTTTTCATCTACAGGGAGTGCAGAATTATTAGGCAAGTTGTATTTTTGAGGATTAATTTTATTATTGAACAACAACCATGTTCTCAATGAACCCAAAAAACTCATTAATATCAAAGCTGAATATTTTTGGAAGTAGTTTTTAGTTTGTTTTTAGTTTTAGCTATTTTAGGGGGATATCTGTGTGTGCAGGTGACTATTACTGTGCATAATTATTAGGCAACTTAACAAAAAATAAATATATACCTATTTCAATTATTTATTTTTACCAGTGAAACCAATATAACATCTCAACATTCACAAATATACATTTCTGACATTCAAAAACAAAACAAAAACAAATCAGTGACCAATATAGCCACCTTTCTTTGCAAGGACACTCAAAAGCCTGCCATCCATGGATTTTGTCAGTGTTTTGATCTGTTCACCATCAACATTGCGTGCAGCAGCAACCACAGCCTCCCAGACACTGTTCAGAGAGGTGTAATGTTTTCCCTCCTTGTAAATCTCACATTTGATGATGGACCACAGGTTCTCAATGGGGTTCAGATCAGGTGAACAAGGAGGCCATGTCATTAGATTTTCTTCTTTTATACCCTTACTTGCCAGCCACGCTGTGGAGTACTTGGACGCGTGTGATGGAGCATTGTCCTGCATGAAAATCATGTTTTTCTTGAAGGATGCAGACTTCTTCCTGTACCACTGCTTGAAGAAGGTGTCTTCCAGAAACTGGCAGTAGGACTAGGAGTTGAGCTTGACTCCATCCTCAACCCGAAAAGGCCCCACAAGCTCATCTTTGATGATACGAGCCCAAACCAGTACTCCACCTCCACCTTGCTGGCGTCTGAGTCGGACTGGAGCTCTCTGCCCTTTACCAATCCAGCCACGGGCCCATCCATCTGGCCCATCAAGACTCACTCTCATTTCATCAGTCCATAAAACCTTAGAAAAATCAGTCTTGAGATATTTCTTGGCCCAGTCTTGACGTTTCAGCTTGTGTGTCTTGTTCAGTGGTGGTCGTCTTTCAGCCTTTCTTACCTTGGCCATGTCTCTGAGTATTGCACACCTTGTGCTTTTGGGCACTCCAGTGATGTTGCAGCTCTGAAATATGGCCAAACTGGTGGCAAGTGGCATCTTGGCAGCTGCACGCTTGACTTTTCTTAGTTCATGGGCAGTTATTTTGCGCCTTGGTTTTTCCACACGCTTCTTGCGACCCTGTTGACTATTTTGAATGAAACGCTTGATTGTTCGATGATCACGCTTCAGAAGCTTTGCAATTTTAAGAGTGCTGCATCCCTCTGCAAGATATCTCACTATTTTTGACTTTTCTGAGCCTGTCAAGTCCTTCTTTTGACCCATTTTGCCAAAGTAAAGGCAGTTGCCTAATAATTATGCACACCTAATATAGGGTGTTGATGTCATTAGACCACACCCCTTCTCATTACAGAGATGCACATCACCTAATATGCTTAATTGGTAGTAGGCTTTCAAGCCTATACAGCTTGGAGTAAGACAACATGCATAAAGAGGATGATGTGGTCAAAATACTCATTTGCCTAATAATTCTGCACGCAGTGTATAGTCGGTATAGTATTACTTTAATCCAGAATAGTCCCTAGTTATATTGTTTGCATGTGCAATGCTTTGCTGCCATGCGTTTTTGTTTGCTGTCTGCATGCTAGCTTTATTGATGTGCACCTGTGTCTTCTGATATGCTAGTCAAAATTTTCTCGCTGTAGTCAAGACACAATTTTCTTTGTACTCCTCACCTGGTTGCCGCCACACACACTTGACACAATCTGAACCAAATAAGTTTATCTTGGTCTCATCAGACCACAGGACATGGTTCCAGTAATCTATGTCTTTAGTCTTCTTGTTCTCAGCAAACTGGGATGATAGCCATGCAGACCAATTTGATGCAGTGTGCGGCGTATGGTTTAAGCACTGGCAGGCTCACTACCCACTCCTTTAACCTCTGCAGTAATGCTGGTAGCACCCATATGTCTATTTTTAAAATACAACCTTTGGATATAACAGTAAGCACGTTCACTCAACGTCTTTGGTCGACTTTGACGAGGCCTGTTCTGAGTGGAACCTGTCTTGTTAAACCGCTGTATGGTCTTGGTCAATGTGCAGCAGCTCAGTTTCAGTGTGTTGGTATTCTGTTTATAGTCTAGGCCATCTTTATGTAGAGCAACAATTATATATATATATATATGTTGGTAAGGCTGAGGTTCAGCCTGCATTTGTGGGAGGGGCTTGAGCCTATTTAAACCCCCACTTACCTCATCACAGTGGGCGTTCCGGTTCTTGGTTATTCACTGGCTAGTGTTCGTGTGTTTCCTGGTACCTACGGTCGCCTCTTGCAGAGTTCGTGTCTCCTGGTGGTAAGTAGGGGAGGGGGGGGCTCTTTCGCAGGGCAAGGACTGCGGCGGTCTGGCAGCCTCCCTCCGCCTCATGCTGTCGGTGCGTTCCAGCGTGGAGCGCACGGGCTTCCGGCTCCCCTCCTCCTCCACTCGTCTCCCTGTGTTCCTGGCGGTATGGCGTCAGGTAGCGCACCCGGCAGCCGGTCGGCTCGTCATGCTGGAGACGGGGGGGGTGCTTTTCCCTGGTCTGGCCGGCTCACCTTGTTCCCGGCACGGCGCAGGAAGGCGTGCGTTCCAGGGTGGAACGCACGCACTTCCGGTTTCCGGTCCCCGCCCGCTCCACTTGCTTTCTGGTGGCAGCAGGGACAAATCAGCGCCTGCCGGCGGATACCCGTTCATCGGGGAGGGGGGGGGGGGGTTGGGTTCCTGGGCAAGGCTGCACCCCGGGTGCGGCATGGAAGCCGGTGCACATAGGCGTGCGTTCCAGCCTGGAACGCACTCCTCTTCCGGCGCTTCTATGACGTCACCCGCCCCCTGCCGGTCTCCCTGGCTGCAATGTCAGCTTGCGTTCCACGCTGGGCGCGGGCTCACGGGCAGCCAGGCCAGACGGGGAGGGGGGGAAGAAAGGAGGGGATAGTAAAGGAATAATTCACATAAATGAAATAAGCAATTGGTATCAGTGTGTGCAGTAAACCCGCCACAGGGTCTATATAAAAAAAAAAAAAAAAGGGGATAAGTACGTTGGTAAACCCGCCATATAGTCCGCAAAAAAAATAAATAAAAAATTGTAATAAATAATAAAAAAAAAAAAAATAAAAAAAAGGTATATGTGAGTATTTACAGCACAAACCCGCCATATAGTCGGGTCATCAACCCGAAAAAAAAAATAATAAAAAAAAATAAAATTAAAAATAAAAAAAAAATATATAATATAAATATATATGTATTTGCGGCACAAACCCGCCATATAGTCGACACCGACTAACCCCCTTTTAATAAAAAAAAAAAAAAAAAAAGAATTATTTAATTTTCTCGGTTGGACAAGGATAGGTGTCCCACGTAGGACCGATCTGGCCCCACCTCGGGCACCTGGTTACGGCCAGGGTGTCTGGTCTTCCTGGTTTCGCCCAGGCCACCGGGTTTTGTCTTGTTGCCAAGTCATTGTCGGCCGGTCACAGTCAGGTGTCCGGTCGCGGTTGGTGGCACCTCCTTCTTCCCTGGTACGCCCGGGGCTCGGTTCACTCCTGGTACGCCCAGGTCTTCATGTTTTTCTTGTCTATCACACGGGTTCACGCACCTGTCCTTCGGCTTTCAAGTCTTCCAAAGGGGCCGTCCTCGGCTTCTCCCCGGGTCATTCTTGCTTTCCGTAACTCCTAGGTTATGGCTTACCACTGCCCTTCGCGGGCCGCTGCTACGCGCAGCCTCTATTTCATGGCTACGCGCCTTCTCTCCTGTCAAACCGCCTGGTACGCTCAGGCGGCTCTCTTTTCGGTCAGGTGTTCGATCCGATGCGCTCGGATGGTCACTTGGCCTTAGGGTGAGCCCCAGCCTGGCCAGTTCGCCTGGTTCCGCAGGTTGGTGGGCACCCGTGTCCTCTGCACTTTCAAATGTTTTTTTGCCTGTGCTTTATTTACAGAAGTTTGTTCCCAGTTCTCCGTTCCTTTCGGTCCTGTTCAGGTAAGTTCGCACTGGCACCACCTCGGTCCCAGTCAAGTCATAACCACGCGTTAATTGTCTTCATCTGTTCGGTTAGGCCAGGTTCGACTGAGCCGTCTCGTGAATTCCGTTACCGGTACGTGTCTCTCTGTCGTGCACCAGTCCAAATTCCAGTACATCGTCACCCTCGTTTTTTTTTTTTTTTTTCCTTTTATTTTGTTATGCCTTGTATTTTTGTTTAGCTGCTCTGCCATGTCTCGAGCCTTGGACATGGAGGACGGCCTTTCCATCTCCGGCTCAATCGTGTCAAGCCAAGCGGGTCCCTCATCCCTTCGGAGTTGGACCATCCCAAAACTGTTGGCCGAGTTGAACCGAAGAGGCATTCCACATCCGGCCACCGCAAGAAAGGCAGAGCTATACAAACTGCTCATGACCAGCCCCAGCACCACAACAGTGCAGCCAGAGGCGTCGGCCATCCATTTGTCCCTGGTGCAGCTACAGGCGACCCTGAATTCCTTGGTGGACTCGGTGGCGGATGTGCGGGCAAGGGTTTCGGAGCTCGAATCCCGGCCACCCGTTGTACCCCCGGCTCCCGTTCCGCTGATGACTCCCTCTACATCAGGCTGGCTGGCTACAGGTACGCCAAGACTCATTCCACATGTGTCCCCCTCTCACTTCATTCCTGATAACCTTAAGAGAGACATCCTGGCAGGGAAAGATGTCAATCTGGCATCAATCCTCATTGCTGCTCAAGATGTTCCCGAGAACCGGGTCATCAACTGTGGCGATGTGTCGGTGGTCCTTCGGGCCAAGGATTCGCGGCTCAACCGCAAGTTGTCCATTCCGGAATTTGTCCTGGCCTTCAGCCTCTTCAGGGACATTGTCTGCACCGCACAGCCGGAGAGAAGAGAGGAGCTTGACAGCTATTTGTACCTGGTCACTGACCTAGGGCACAAGTATGGTGGGTCGGCCTTCTATGACTACCACCGTTCCTTTGCAGCTAAGGCGGCGGCAGCTCTGGCCCAGTTCCAGTATGTCACCAGCTGGTCCTTGATTGACACCGAGCTCTTCTGCCGTCACTTCGCTGGCCTCAGGGCTCCCAACTGTGCGACGTGTCAGTCGATTTTCCACTCCTCAGAGTGGTGCCCCAATACCGCGCACCCGCCTCAGGACAGGGCCATCCCGGGGACCTCCGGGTCATTTCCATCCAACCCCTCCACAGACAAGCTCGGCAGACCTATTGTCTACCTGGGGAAGAGCCAGGTCTGTAATAACTTTAATTCAGGGGGGTGCTCATATGCCAGCTGCAGGTCACTCCACGTCTGCTCCCTGTGCTTCAGGGCTCACCCACGGTCCGCCTGCCCAAAGAAATCTTCCAAAGGTTCCTGACTAGCGGACATCAACGTGGACCTCTTGGCGGCACTCCTTCACGATCACCACGATCAAGACTTCGTGGCGTTCCTGTTGGCAGGCTTCCGCCAGGGGTTCCACACAGGGCTCATCACCCTGCCGCAGGTGCCCTGGCAGGGCAGGAATCTGCTGTCCGCCACCCTGGACCCTCCAGCAACTAGCGAGTTGCTCCAGTCGGAAGTTTCCAAGGGGTTCCTCATAGGCCCGTTCCCACGCATCCCGTTTTCCTCATGGCGCATTAACCCCATCGGCTTAGTGGCAAAAAAGAACACTAATAAAAAAAGATTAATTTATGATCTGTCCGCCCCTCATGTGTCCGGTATTCCAAGCCTTAATTCTCTGATTCCCTCAGAGGAATTTTCCATGCGTTATTCCTCGGTGGACGACGCCATCCAGGCCATCCTGTCACATGGTAGGGGCGCTTGGCTGGCAAAGGTTGATATTGCGGATGCATTTAAACTCCTGCCCATCCTGCCGCAGTTATGGCAATTCTACGGCATTGAGTGGGCCGGTCAGTATTTTTTCGCCAACGGGCTCACGTTTGGATCCAAGAGTAGCCCGTGGTTATTCGACCAGCTGGCCAAGGCGCTGCATTGGATCCTGATCCATCACGGGGGCCTCCGGTCGGTCATCCACTACCTCGACGATTTTCTGGTTGTCGAGGATCCGCAGGGCGGGTCCAGCATACTCACCATCCTCCTCGGATTGTTCGCCAGTCTGGCTGTTCCGATCGCGGAGTCAAAGACTGAGGGTCCTGCCACGAGGGTCTCATTCTTGGGCATCGTCCTGGATTCGGTTCTGTTGCAAGCCAGCCTACCGGAGGAGAAACTCACTCAGTGTCGGGAGGTCATTTCCCATGCGGCAGCCACGGGATGCCTCACTAGAGTCGAGTTGCAGTCTCTTCTGGGGCGGCTCAACTTTGCCTCCAGGATTATGCCCCAGGGAAGAACCTTTGTGTCAAGGCTGCTCCAGCTTCTTCCCTCAGCACCCGAACAGGACAGCATCATCCGTTTGGACGGCCAGGCCATGGCAGACCTGGCCATGTGGGAGTTGTTCCTGTCCCGATGGAACGGCATCTCCTTTTTCGTGTCACCTTGGTCTTCCTCCTGCCCGACCATTTTTTCAGACGCAGCTGCATCTTGCGGCTACGCTGCCATTTGGGGTTCCCAGTGGCTAGCGGATCGTTGGCCCAGTACCATCTTAGAGGAGGCTGAATCCATCCGCACCTCCTCTCTGTTGGAATTATACCCCATCGTGGCAGCTGCTCAGGCATGGGGCCACCTCTGGGCTAACTTGCCGGTGATGTTTGTGACAGATAACCAGGCCTTGGTCGACATCTTGGCCAAGGGCAGGGCCAAGTCCCCCAAGATCATGGCGCTGTTGCGCCAGCTGGTTTGGCTGGCCCTGTCACATAACTTCCATGTGCATTGTAGCCACATCCCGGGGGAGAGGAATGTAGCAGCCGACGCACTGTCTAGGTTTAATTTTGAACTCTTCTTCCAGGTCATGCCGGAGGCCGAGCCACGCAGATATCCCACCCCGCCTTTCAGTTCCCTGTCAATGGACTAGGCTTGCTCGTCTCGTCAGCAAGGGACCTGGCGCAGCAGTCCCTTGCCCCAAACACGGCCAGGAACTACCTTTCAGGCCTGAAAACCTTCCAGGAGTTTTCACGTCTGCACCCGCAGGCGGGCCTGGCGGACATTCCTTACATCATGGCCTTCATCGCCCATTGCCACCACCAGTTACACCTCTCCTACAACACCATTAAGTTGTACCTAGCAGGCGTCCAACACCACACCATGCTCCGCAACCCAGGGGGCGGATCCATTTTTTCTGCGCATGCAGTCAAGGCCACCTTACGAGGGGTCCAGAAGGGTGGGTCCAATCCCTCGTCCCGCAGGCAGGGCGTCACGGGAGAGATGTTCCGGAAATTATCTTCAGCCCTGGATGGTGCTCCTTTTGGGCCCTTTTCCAGCTTAATCATCAAAGCTGCCATGTACTTAGCTTTTTACGGCTTCCTTAGGCCAGGCGAGTTCACGTGCAGCACGGCGGGACGGTGCAGCCTGCACCGAGAGCAGCTGGTGAGGGTGGTTGACCATTACGCACTGAAGATAATTATCTCCAAAACCAGTCAAACAGGCCCCCCGGTGGAGGTCCAGTTTTTTCCCACTAGGAATGAATGGTGCCCATTACAGGTATTTGACCAGCTCATCCTCGCCCTCCGGGATGCGCCACCTCACAGCCCTCTGCTACCCCATCTGAAGGGAGCTCTCACCACGGCGCAATTCATCAGCCACATCCGCACGGTGGCTGCTGGCTTAGGGTTGGACTCAGGAGCAATATCCGGTCATTCCTTCCGCATTGGGGCAGCCTCCGCGGCTTCCCGGCAGGGGGTCCCCGCCCACGTCATCCGAAAGATGGGGAGATGGCGTTCGTCTTGCTTCACCAGATACATACCTAACCCACAGGTGGAGATTTCGCAGGCATTTCGGTCTTTGGTGTTATAAGGTAATAAAGTCTTACACCTTAACTATTTTGTTGTCATTTTGCCCCCTTTTAGGCTACTCTCATACCCGGCTCCAGGCACACCTCAGCCGGTTAGGTTCCAGGCAGGCACGCTGCCCAAGTTTCGTATTTAGCCTTGACCACAAGTTGGTAAGGCTGAGGTTCAGCCTGCATTTGTGGGAGGGGCTTGAGCCTATTTAAACCCCCACTTACCTCATCACAGTGGGCGTTCCGGTTCTTGGTCCCACCCACCCATTCCCTTCATTTCAAGGGTCCTCCTTAGGGTAGCCCCCTTTTAGGCTACTCTCATACCCGGCTCCAGGCACACCTCAGCCGGTTAGGTTCCAGGCAGGCACGCTGCCCAAGTTTCGTATTTAGCCTTGACCACAAATATATATATATATATATATATATATATATATATCTCAAAATCAAATTGTCATCGTTTCCGCAGCAGCAGCATCCGATTGCCATTGGAACTAGGATCGCAAGGGAGGTTCTTGCCAATGTCGGTACCCCTGGGCCAGTGAGGAGGTGCCAGGGTTCCCGAACAGCAGGGCGCACAGGTGGCAGCTCCACACTGTATGCAGGCATGCCGTGAGCTGCCTGTCTTACAGTATAAAGGCCGGCACCTGCAATACTATTTTATCTCCTGGTCCATTGGCATGGTTTGGCTTTCTAGCTTCCCTCTGATGTGCCCTTGTTCATAAGACTACTCTCACTGTGTTTGTTTAGCTGTTTGTCCATGTTTGTGTGTTGCCCCTTGTTAAGGGAAATATGGCTTTCAGCCAGAACCTCATCCTGATGACCACACAAATATGCCTAATAATTGGACCCAGTGGTATTCACCCATTCAGTATGGACAGTAGCATTGTGTCCCTTGTTAGCATATCCTAGGCAGTTGAACAACATCCTCTTGACCAAGAGATGGGGGGAGATATTTGGGTGGTCACAGGGTGGAGTCTATGGTGGGGGGCTGGGACACAGTGAAAGTTGGGAGTGAGGCGGGGGTTTCTCTTCCTGGACACCGATGGATGCAGGAGCAAGCTAAGTTATATGTGTGCGTATGTGGGTATGTATATAAGTATAATATCCCAGTAGACTTTATATGTGTACATATAGATATTAGCAGTCTGCAATTGTATTACCAGTTAGATTATATGCTGTTTATGCATGAGTTTCTATATGTACATGTACTAATGGTCAGGTACTGGAGTTGAGTTGGTTAGAAGAGATTGTATATTTAGTGCTGTATTGTTAGTATTGCGTGCATAGTGTATTGTTAGTAATAAATACTGTGTTTGGTTTATAACTATCTGTGTGGCGTGTGGTTATTGGCGATAGTTAGTTTAGTAAGGTGCATGCAGCTAGCGTAGTGATTTAGTGTAAAGCATAGTGAAAATATTGTTATTATCTTATAAAGGCATAAATAGGCGGAGTTATCACCAGACGGCTCCTCCTATTTATGAATTTTAATTATCGATATTTGCATAAATATTGGTGATTATTATTCCCCCTTTACACCCCTCATGTACTGCATCCAGTTATGGGTCACTACCTAGTGTGATAGTGCAAGTAGGTAGGGTCTAGGGCCAGGGATGCTCAACCTGCGGCCCTCCAGCTGTTGTAAAACTACAACTCCCACAATGCCCTGCTGTAGGCTGATAGCTGTAGGCTGTCCGGGAATGATGGGAGTTGTAGTTTTGCAACAGCTGGAGGGCCGCAGGTTGAGCATGCCTGGTCTAGGCAGTTTAGGGCTACACTTTCCCTGTTGGCGTGTGATGGTGTTATACCTTGTATGATTATTAAAGGGGTTGTCCTGCAAGTTATATTGATGACCTATCATCAGGATTGGTCATCAATATCTGGTAGGGGTCCAACACCTGAGAGGGGTCCGACACCCTCCATGCAACTGCTGCTTCCTGTTCACAACACTACGTGGCGTCTCCTGTGGAGAGGTGGCATAGTGCAATTACAAGTACTAGCTCCATTCAAGTGAATGGAGCGAGTATTTTTCATTACATTGCACCGGTATAACTTCTGAGACGACAGGCAGTACAATGAACAGGAAGCATTGCTCCCATGGAGTGCCTCCTCCCGTTTAAACAGCTGGTTGGCAGGCAGGTGTCAGACCCCACCAATCAGATATTGATAACCTAACTTGACAATAGGTCATTAATATAAATGGCAGGATAACCCCATTTACGTTGTTATGCTTATTACTACAGTGCATTCTAAAATGCAAGCTAAAACAACAGAAATTGAATTATGAAGCAAATACAATAATGACAACAATTTCTATAGAAAGGTCTTCTGTGCAAGGATCCAAAAAATACTTTATAATTTTGAACAGGGTTAAATATTAATACACTACAGTCAAAATATTCACTTTCTGTTATTGTGAGTCGCTCACCAATTACATAAAGTAGTTTAAACAAAATTCTGTACAGAAGCACCTAAATACTGCACACTTGAAAATGTAATAATTAAATTCAAAATTCATTTACCCTTTTGGCAATATCACAGACAGGCAAACATTTACATGATTAGTAATAACTTTAATAAAAATAACAAACAATGTATTAAACATGAAATTAACAGCTGATAAGGCATCACATAACTAATTTAATTACAATTGCCCTGTCATTTGTAAGGTCAAACACTTAAAATAATAGACTGTGCCAAATTTATGTCCTTCAAAGTTTAAGCTTAACAGAAGTCAAAATGTCTACCTCATTCAGGTTTGAAAATGTAGGCATTGTTCCCAGGTAATAGAGATGGCCTTGCGGTTCGCCCGGCGGTCGTTTCGCAGCGAACTTTGCGTGTTCGCGATTCGCCGAACATGAGAACATATGGAGAAATTTGCGGCCGCCATATTCTTTTAAATTGTGAAGAACTTTGACCCATGACACATCCATCAGGTGGTACAGGACAGCCAATTGAGACATTTCAGCACATGGACATACCCCCTACCTTATAAATAGACCTGATCTGGCCGCCATTTTACATTCAGTGTTTTGCCAGTGTAGGGAGAGGTTGCTGTGTGGAGCAGGGACAGGCTGTTAGGGACACCAAACGCTAGCTAATAGGGCCACAAAAGTAATTTTAAGGACTGGTATAGGTATGCTTTCTACTGTATATGTGTGATACACAGAGGGGTGCGATATACTTATACTTTTATAATGAGTCAAAAACACATAGATCTATATAGTGATCACCTGGAAGTCAGGGGCCTAGGGGCTAGGGGCTTACTAGGGCCATTTTTATATAGGGTAAGGTTCCGGACGGGGTCGCTCTTATCAGGGCGGGTGGTCTGTGGTTAGGCTATCATGGCCAGAATAACACCCCTCTGTAGGGCAATATCAGGGACAGTTCTTTGCCCACCCTGTCCTTCAATACCACATCATCATCTAGCCCAGGGATAGATGGTTTTTGCTTTCCCTCCGGGATTCATGGATGTGCACTGGAACCCCCCGGATTGTGGTAGGACATATGGTTTCTGATTTGGTGCCGCCGAGCACCCGATTTAGTGCCGCCGGACACTTGTTATTGCCTACCACATCTATGCTTTTTGCTTAAAGGGGTTCTGCACTTTGTTTTAACTGATGATCTATCCTCCGACACCCGGGACCCCCTCCGATCAGCTGTTTGAGAAGGCAGCGGCACTTCAGCAGTGCCGCGGCCTTCTCGCTGTTTACCGCTGGCCCAGTGATGTCAACTATTATCAACTAGTGTGGGCGGGGCTAAGCTCTGTTCACTTTAATTTATTTTCATTTTGAGGGATATATTTTCCATTCACACGTCCGCAAAATGGGTCCGCATCCGTTCCGCAATTTTGCGGAACGGGTGCAGACCCATTCATGTTCAATGGGACCGGAATGTGCTGTCCGCATCCGTATTTGCGAATCCGCATTTGCGGATCCGCACTTCCGCATATGTGCTTCCGTTTCCCCAACAAAATAGAACATGTCCATTTCTTGTCCTCAATTGCAGACAAGATTAGGCATTTTCTATTATAGTGCTGGCGATGTGCGGTCCACAAATTGCGTTATGCACATTGCCGGTGTCCATGTTTTGCGGATCGTATAAATGGACCCTCATAGTAAAATTATTAAAGGTTACGTTGTATCTTTATGTATATTCTAATGGATTGCCTTCCTTGTACAATGTTATAATATACTTTCTATGTTAGAAAGTATATTATAGTGCATTTGTATTGTGCGGCAGTTGTTCTGCTGCGATACTGCAGGTATATCAAGGGAAAAGCGTTATTGGAACAAATAATTTCTACTGGTGTGATATACCAGTCTCCCCCCAAAAAAACTGATGGGTGGTTTATACCAATATACTTTCTTTATAGTGCATTTGGGTACTGTATAGTGCATTTGCGCATGCGCGTACGCAAAAATTATATTGGTGATATTTCGCATTGAAAAAAATAATAAATGGAGATCGCAAATTCAAATAATACATCTGGCATGTCACTGTCCATATTGTGGGACTATTTGTGCACTTCTAGCAATTATTTCTTGGCTGCAAATATGAGCTGAAGGTTTTTCAGGTTCGCCTGCCATTAAAATGAAAGGGACTCGCCGCAAACTTGTGGTTCGCGAACATTTGATCGCGTTCGCGAACCGTCCCGGCAGATGTTCGTCCACCAGGTAATATTGGGAAAATAGGAATTAACTCAAGTTTAATTCTAAGAGCTAATTTTCTGAAACATTTAAAGTCTTTGGGCCCATTCATATGTTTTTTAACAGCCATTGAATAGTGGCCATCAAAAATAATAGGACATTCTATTTGCACAGCCAGAAGGACCCCACTGAAATCAATGGGTCTGTTTTGAATGGTCATTTAGACCATTAAAGATGGGTACAGTATTTTTAACCTGTAGAGGAACCGCGCCGTACATGTACAGCGCTGTGATCGGGCGGGTGCAGGAGATGCGCCCGCCCGATCCGAGGCAGCGGTCCGGCAGTCACTGATAGCCGGGCCCCTGCTGCATGCGCCGGCATCGGTGAAATCACCGATGCCGGCGCATTAACCATTGATGTGCCGCGGTCAGTGCTGACCATGGCACCTGCGATGTCCCTAAGGGTATCGGAGCTACCATCGGGTCCCCGTGCTGCTGTGACGGGGACCCGATGGCAGGGAAGGCAGCCCGAGAGAGCAGCCCCCTGGATCTCACAGGCAAACAGGCTGTAAGTGTATTACAGTCTGTAATACACTTACAGCCAATGCATCACAATACAGAAGTATTGTGATGAATTGTAAAGGGGATCAGACCCCCAAAAGTTGAAGTCCCAAAATGGTACCAAAAAAAGTGTAAAAAAATAAAATAAAAACACCAAGCGATCAAAAAGGCTTATGCCCCCCAAAATAGTACCAATCTAAACATCACCTCATCCCTCAAAAAATACTCTAAGACAATCGTCCAAAAAATAAAAAACTATGGAGACACTAAAACATTATTGTGTAAAACTTAAGTACAGTATATAAAAAAAGTATACATATTAGAAATCGCCACATCCGTAACAACCTGCTCTATAAAAATACCACATGACCTACCCCCTCAGATGAACACTGTAAAAAAAAATTATAAAAACGGTGTAAAAAAAGCAATTTTTTGTCACCTTGCATCACAAAAAGTGTAATAGCAAGCGATCAAAAAGTCATATGCACCCCAAAATAGTGCCAATGAAACCGTTATCTCATCCCGCAATAAGCTATACCCTACCTAAGATAATCTCCCAAAAACTGAAAAAAACTATTTTAAATTTAACTCGCCTTAATCCACTTGCTCGCGCTGCCGGCATCTCGTCTGTCTCCTTCTTTGCTGAACAGGACCTGTGGTGAGCATTCATTCCAGGACCTGTGGTGACGTCACTCCGGTCATCACATGATCCATCACATGATCTTTTACCATGGTGATGGGTCATGTGATAGATCATGTGATGACCGGAGTGACGTCACCACAGGTCCTGGAATGAATGCTCACCACAGGTCCTGTTCAGCAAAGAAGGAGACAGACGAGATGCCGGCAGCGCCAGCAAGTGGATTAAGGTGAGTTAAATTTTTTTTTTATTTTTTTTAACCCCTCCAGCGCTATTTTACTATGCATTCTGTATTCAGAATGTTATTATTTTCCCTTATAACCATGTTATAAGGGAAAAAAATACAATCTACAGAACACCGGTCCCAAGCCCGAACTTCTGTGAAGAAGTTCGGGTTTGGGTACCAAACATGCGCGATTTTTCTCACGCGAGAGCAAAACGCATTACAATGTTTTGCACTCGCGCGGAAAAACTGCGGGTGTTCCCGTAACGCACCCGCACATTTTCCCGCAACGCCCGTGTGAAAGAGGCCTAAGCGATCAAAAAGTCAAATGTAGCCCAAAATAGTGCCAATCCAACCGTCATCTGATCCCACAAAAATTATACCCTACCTAAGACAATCAACCGCAGTTTACGGCCACAAATGGGGTGTTTCTGTAAACTACAGAATCAGGGCAATAAATATTGAGTTTTGATTAGCTGTTAACCCTTGCTTTGTTAGTGTAAAAAAAAAATATTAAAATGGAAAATCTGCCAAAAAAGTGAAATTCTGAAATTTCCTCTTCATATTCCATTAATTCTTGTGGAACACCTAAAGGGTTAACAAAGTTTGTAAAATCAGTTTTGAATACCTTGAGCGGTGTAGTTTTTAAATGGGGTAATTTTTCGTGGTTTATATTATATAAGCCACACAAAGTGACTTCAGACTTGAACTGGTCCTTAAAAAAAGGGCTTTGAAAATTTTCAGAAAAATTTCAAGATGTGCTTCTACACTTCTAAGGCCTCTTTCACACAAGCGTGTCCGGATTAGGTCCGGATGCGTCCCGGTGCATTGCGGCAAACCCGCGCGAGTAGGAATGCAATTGCAGTCAGTTTTGATTGCGTTCCGATGTTCAGTTTTTATCACGCGGGTGCAATGTGTTTTGCACGCACGTGATAAAAAACCGACTGTGGTACCCAGACCCAAACTTCTTTACAGAAGTTCAGGTTTGAGTTAGTTGTAGTGTACAGGGTGGGCCATTTATATGGATGCACCTTAATAAAATGGGAATGGTTGGTGATATTAACTTCCTGTTTGTAGCACATTAGTATATGTGAGGGGGGAAACTTTTCAAGATGGGTGGTGAACATGGCGGCCATTTTGAAGTCGGCCATTTTGAATCCAACTTTTTCAATAGGAAGAGGGTCATGTGACACATCAAACTTATTGGGAATTTCACAAGAAAAACAATGGTGTGCTTGGTTTTAACGTAACTTTATTCTTTCATAAGTTATTTACAATTTTCTGACCACTTCTAAAATGTGTTCAATGTGCTGCCCATTGTGTTGGATTGTCAATGCAACCCTCTTCTCCCACTCTTCACACACTGATAGCAACACCGCAGGAGAAATGCTAGCACAGGCTTCCAGTATCCGTAGTTTCAGGTGCTGCACATCTCGTATCTTCACAGCATAGACTATTGCCTTCAGATGACCCCAGAGATAAAAGTCTAAGGGGGTCAGATCGGGAGACCTTGGGGGCCATTCAACTGGCCCATGAAGACCAATCCACTTTCCAGGAAACTGTTCATCTAGCTGGCACGTTCCCTGAGTTTTTCCAGCAAGATGGTGCACCACCACATTATGGGTGTCAGGTCCGAGCAGTCCTAAATGAACAGTTTCCTGGAAAGTGGATTGGTCGTCGTGGGCCAGTTGAATGGGCCCCCAAGGTCTCCCGACCTGACCCCCTTAGACTTTTATCTTTGGGGTCATCTGAAGGCAATTGTCTATGCTGTGAAGATACGAGATGTGCAGCACCTGAAACTACGGATACTGGAAGCCTGTGTTTTGTGGGTGCAGGGCACAATTTTTTTATCCTGCCCTGAGCCCAGTGACCGAAAAAAAAAAAACTTTAATATGTCAGTTAGGTGGGCAGTGGCGGCGGCCATTTTTTTTGCAAGCTCAGTGCACTAGCACTGCATCTGAGCTTTTGGGACATTGAAAATCCCAATTTTTTATTTTTTTATTTACAACATCTGGTGCATTTGCAGGCATAGTCAGTAATTATTTAAGATAGAAACACAGCCATCATTTTCTGTGTTTTTAAAAACACACTTTTTGTGCCAAAAACCACTATTTTCCAGATCTGAAAGTGTTAAATTCAAGTTTAATATATACTGCTTTCATATACTGTTACCAAAAAAAAAAAACTTTTTGGGCAATACACAACATCTGGATTAGTCAGTATGCAATTTAAGCTAGAAATACAGCCATCATTTTCTGGGTTTTTTAAAACACACTTTTTTGTTAAAAAACAGTATTTTCCTGATCTGCAAGTGTTAAATTCAAGTTTAATATGTACAGGGTTCATATTCTGTTACAAAAAAACAAACACTTTTTTTGGCAATATACAACATCTGGATTAGTCAGTGTGCAATTTAAGCTAGAAATAAAGCCATCATTTTCTGGGTTTTTAAAAATACACTTTTTTGTTAAAAAACACTATTTTCCAGATCTGCAAGTGTTAAATTCAAGTTTAATATATACAGATTTCATATTCTGTTACAAAAAAAAACACTTTTTTGGCAATATACAACATCTGGACTAGTCAGTGTGCAATTTAAGCTAGAAATACAGCCATCATTTTCTGGGTTTTTAAAAAGACTTTTTTTTTTTACAAAAAACACAATTTTCCTGATCTGCAAGTGTTAAATTCAAGTTTAATATATACAGCTTTCATATTCTGTTACCAAAAAAACACTTTTTTGGCAATATACAACATCTGGATTAGTCAGTGTGCAACTTAAGCTAGAAATACAGCCATCATTCTCTGGGTTTTTAAAAGCACACTTTTTGTGCCAAAAAACACTATTTTCCTGATCTGCAAGTGTTTAATTCAAGTTTAATATATACAGCTTTCACCAAAAAAAGCAATTGAGTTATTATACAAACACCCATTTTGGCAAAAAAAGTTTATTTGGCAGCCTTTGCTGCATATGTCATTGTGAGATACACCCTTAATACATTTGGGTTAGATTCAAAGATTTGAAATACCATCATTTGGTGCACCAATATTGAATTCCGGCCTACAGTGGGTCAGGCCGTGTGAGATACACCCTGTATATACAGGGATTATATTATTTCATGAATAAAACACCCTTTTTGGGGCAAAATACACAATATTTTAGGACTTGCAGCATAAGCACGTTAGAAAATCCTGGTTTTATATACTGCTGCCATATTGAGTTATGTGAGATACACCCTCTACATACAGGGGTTTGATTCAGGCCTTTAAAAATACAGCCATTTTGGGGAAAGAAATCTTTAATTCAGGCCTACACTGGTTCAGGCCGTGTGAGATACACCCTCTACATACAGTGATTTGATTCAGGCATTTGAATTACAGCCATTTTGGGCAAAGAAATCTTTAATTCAGCCCTACACTGGTTCAGGCCGTGTGAGATACACCCTTTACATACACGTGTTTGATTCAGGCATTTGAAATACAGCCATTTTGGGCAAAGAAATCTTTAATTCAGGCCTACAGTGGGTTAGGCCGTGTGAGATACACCCTCTACATACAGGGGTTTGATTCAGGCATTTGAAATACAGCCATTTTGGGCAAATAAATCTTTAATTCAGGCCTACAGTGGGTCAGGCCGTGTGAGATACACCCTCTACATACAGGGGTTTGATTCAGGCATTTGAAATGCAGCCATTTTGGGCAAATAAATCTTTCATTCAGGCCTACACTGGTTCAGGCCGTGTGAGATACACCCCCAACATACAGTTACTTTCATTAAGGACCGTGTGTCCATCTGTTACTGGTGGTCAGAGGCCATCTGTTACTGTCCGACTGTCACTGACGGTCAGAGACCAACTGTCACTGTCCATCTGTTAGTCGGTTAGTGTGCATCTGTTAGGGTCCATCCATAATTGTAGGTCAGTGGACGCACCACTACTGACGGTAGCGAACACTTACTTTAAATTTTTAGGGTGGGATACCGTATTTTTCGCCCTATAAGACGCACCGGCCCATAAGACGCACCTAGGTTTTTGGGGAGGAAAATAAGAAAAAAAAATTTTTAACCAAAAGGTGTGCTTTTGGTGGGTTTGGAACTAATGGTGGTCTGTGGATATCACTATTACTGGGGATCTGTGGATGGCACTGTTAAGGGGGGATCTGTGAAGGATACTGTTATGGGGGGATCTGTGGATGACGCCCTGTTATGGGGGGATCTGTGGATGATGCACTGTTATGGGGGGATCTGTGACGGACACTGTTATAAGTGTGGATCTGTGGCTTGCACTGTTACAGGGGGATCTGTGGCTGGCACTGTTACAGGGGGGATCTTTGGCTGGCACTGTTACAAGGGGGATCTGTGGCTGGCACTGTTACAGGGGGGATCTGTGGCTGGCACTGTTACAGGGGGGATCTGTGGGTGGCACTGTTATGGGGGATCTGTGGGTGGCACTGTTATATATGTGCCATCCACAGTCCCCCCACCCCATAACAATGCCATCCACAGACCCCCCTTCTCATAACAGTGCCATCAACAGACCCCCCACCCATTAACTGTGCCATCAACAGACCCCCCACCCATTAACTGTGCCATCCACGGATGTTCCCCATAAAACTGTCAACCACAGATCCCCCACCCCCGCAGCTCCAGTATACAAATATAAAATGTCTTATTCAATTAAAAGTGATTAAACATGCCCCCTCACTCCTAATATTACCGTACATCCTAACAGCTTCTCTAGAATGCAGGCAGGCAGGCCGGGCGGCCGGCGCGTCACTTGCCTGCGCCGCCTGCTTCATTCATAAAGTAGGCGGCGCAGGCACGTGACATCAGGGAGTTACGCTGCCGCCCACCCGGCCTGCCTGCATTCTACAGAAGCTGTTAGGATGTACGGCAATATTAAGAGTAAGGGGGCATGTTTAATCACTTTTAATTGAATAAGACATTTTATATTTGTTTAGTGCAGCACTGGAGCGGCGGGGCTATAGTACAGTGACTGCACTGCGCAGCCGCTATTACCGGCCCCCAGCTCCTCCTCCTCCCAGTCCCTCCCCGCTCGCTCGTACATCGCAGCCTGCGATGTAAAACTGTCAGCATTCGCCCCATAAGACACAGGGGCATTTTCCCCCCATTTTGGGGAAGGGGGGAGTGCATCTTATGGGGCGAAAAATACGGTATATACAGTACAGACCAAAAGTTTGGACACACCTTCTCATTCAAAGAGTTTTCTCTATTTTCATGACTATGAAGGCATCAAAACTATGAATTAACACATGTGGAATTATATACATAACAAACAAGTGTGAAACAACTGAAAATATGTCATATTCTAGGTTCTTTAAAGTAGCCACCTTTTGCTTTGATTACTGCTTTGCACACTCTTGGCATTCTCTTGATGAGCTTCAAGAGGTAGTCCCCTGAAATGGTCTTCCAACAGTCTTGAAGGAGTTCCCAGAGATGCTTAGCACTTGTTGGCCTTTTTGCCTTCACTCTGCGGTCCAGCTCACCCCAAGCCATCTCGATTGGGTTCAGGTCCGGTGACTGTGGAGGCCAGGTCATCTGGAGCAGCACCCCATCACTCTCCTTCATGGTGAAATAGCCCTTACTTTCAAAGTTTTCCCAATTTTTTGGATGACTAACTGACCTTCATTTCTTAAAGTAATGATGGCCACTAGTTTTTCTTTACTTAGCTGCTTTTTTCTTGCCATAATACAAATTCTAACAGTCTATTCAGTAGGACTATCAGCTTTGTATCCACCTGACTTCTCCTCAACGCAACTGATGGCCCCAACCCCATTTATAAGGCAAGAAATCCCACTTATTAAACCTGACAGGGCATACCTATGAAGTGAAAACCATTTCAGGGGACTACCTCTTGAAGCTCATCAAGAGAATGCCAAGAGTGTGCAAAGCAGTAATCAAAGCAAAAGGTGGCTACTTTGAAGAACCTAGAATATGACATATTTTCAGTTGTTTCACACTTGTTTGTTATGAATATAATTCCACATGTGTTTATTCATAGTTTTGATGCCTTCAGTGTGAATCTACAATTTTCATAGTCATGAAAATAAAGAACTTTTTGAATGAGAAGGTGTGTCCAAACTTTTGGTCTGTACTGTATATTTAAAAAAATATATTATTTCTGAGCTTTTGAGTAAATAAAATGGCTCGAAGATTATCCAGTGCAGAGCAGGCATATGAATTTTTATGCTCTGAAAACTCTGAATCCGACACCGCTTCAGAGGCGGAAATATTTTCCAATAGCGGGGACTCTAGTTCCACTTCCATCCCCAGACCCCATAGCCTTATGGTGGTAGAAGTCGCCACATTATCTCATTCTCCACCCAGCGTTCCCGTCCCTTCTACTACTTGGGTTCCTGCTTCATCATTCCCCCCCCCCCCCCAAGTGCCCCAATTTTTATCTACTCCCCAAATTAATGTGGATGTCACCAATTTTACACCTTATGATTTTGTTCATTTATTTGTGGACGATAAAGTCCTGGAATTAATTGTGCAGCAGACTAATCTGTACACCACACAATTTGGTGTACAAAAGCCTATGTCTATTTATATGAGAAGGTACACCCTCACAAGTGTCCCTGAAAAAAATAAAATAATTGGGAGCTTACCCTGGACATGGGCATTGTAAAAAATCCATCTGTCCGTTCCTATTGGGCTGTGAGTACTGTCCACTCAACCCCTGTTTTTGCAGCAGTTATGTCCCGAAACCACTATGGAGCCCTAATGCGGTTTATACATTTTTCAGATAATTCCCAAGTCCCCCCCAGAATTTACCAAGTCTATGACTGCCTAAGTAAATTAAGACCCCTTATTTCCCTCCTTAGGAATTTATTCTTAAAATTATATACCCCTGATAAAAAATATGTCTGCTGATGAATCCCTTTTTAGTTTTAAAGGCCGCCTTTACTTCCGTCAGTTTATTCCCTCCAAGCGTGCCAGATATGAGGTAAAATTATATAAAGTGTGCAAGAGTACAACCGGCTACATCTGCGGTCTGTCTGTATATGAGGGCAGAGACTCCCAACTTAAACCCCAGGCTGCCCCGAAAATATTGCAAGAGATAAAGAAAAAGGGGAGCGTGAAAAAAACTGGGAACTAGTCTGAAAGTGTGCTAGACTGGGTGTACAGCTGTGTGGAGTTGCTTCAGCAGAGATTCTGCTGTTGTCAAGTCTTTCTTACCCCTCATGCTGGTGGTGGAAACCAGAAACTACAGAGGATTGTGGGTCAGGGGTGACTAATACGCCGAAACGCGTTGAGCTTATCCTATTAAAGAACTACCTTGCTTCATATTGAGAGTCCAACGGGTCATCTATTTGGAGGAAGTCAAGGAGTTTACTATTCTACATGCTACCTCGGCGAGGGAGGGTTTGGCGTCAAGTGTCTTGAGCTTATCTTGCGCCACCCTCCCTAGTGAAGTGAGTAACACACAGTGTGTGTATATGATCCACTATAGTATGTGATCCAATCTTATGGATACCTTTTGATTTTACTGTTAGTGATTTTATTTTTATTTGCTTATTTCTTAATTTATTAAGACAAATTCTCTTGTGTACCCACCCTCTGGGACCACTCGGATGTTAGGTGTCTATCACCTTATAGTGGGTTTTCAACAACTTGTTAACCCCACACCTCGGGTTTCCATGGTCCATATCCTGACACCATACAGCTAGACTCCTGACTGATCGAGCTTTTAACTTCTTGCTTTCCAGTATTTTGTGTTGGCGCTCCACTATCTTCTTTTTTCCCTTCTAAGTCTTGCCGAAAATATTGTTACATCGGGAAAAATTGTGTGGGATCGTGTACACTGATAATATTTATACCAGCATACCCCTTTTTAAATCCCTCCATGCTGCAAACACAGGGGCGTGTGGGACAGTCCAAAAAAATAGAGTGGGATACCCACAACTGCTGGTGTCTAAGCGTTTGGAAAGGGGAACATCCTTCGCCCTTGCAAGTGACCAGCTACTTGCAGTGAAGTAGGACAGGAAGGATGTCTACATGCTCACCACCATGCCTGCAGACACCACAGTTGCAGTTAGGGAGAGGGGGCTACTGCTGACAAACCGGTCTGTGTGACAGATTATAATAAATTTATGGGAGGTGAAGACCTCTCGGACCAGGCGCTTCAACCCTACCTGGTGAAGCGATAAAACAGGGCCTGGTATAATAAAAAGGTAGCAATCTACCTCATTCAGATTGCTACCTATAAGGGCTCATGCACACAAACGTATTTTCTTTCCGCTTCCGTTCTGGGTTTTTTTTGCGGACCGCATGCGGAACCATTTACTTCAATGGAGCTGTAGAAAATACGGAAGTTACTCCGTGTGTATTCTGTTTCCGTTTGTCCGCATGGCCGTTCCACAAAAAAGTAGTGCATGTCCTGTTATTGTCCGCAAATCACGGTCCGAGGCCCTATTCAAGTCAATGGGTCTTCAAAAAATACTGAACGCACGCAAAACACATCCATATGTCATCCGTATTTCATCCGTATTTTGCGGATCCATACCGTAGAAATGCTATGCCCAGCCCATATTGCTCATGTGTTTGGTGATTAATTAATTGCTGTTTCCGTTTCTGATCCGCATAAAAAGGATCAAATACGAAAACCATACGGATATGTTTTGTGCAATAACGGAACGGAAGAGGACTTAAATCAGAGAAAAAAAAATCCTCAGATACAGAACAACGGATCCGTGAAAAACGGACCGCAAAAAACAACGGTCGTGTGCATGAGCCCTAACAGTGTTGTTTTATTTAAAAAGGCCCAAGGACTCCTCAGCTTCCTCAAATTCTAGGAGAAGGTGGTTGAGAGTCTCCCGTTTGAGTCCCCTGCACCTGGGCAAGCCTTTGAATCTGAAGATGTTTGAAGGCTTTCAGTACGCCACTTCCCTCACCACGTCCATGCCATTGCCAGCAAGACATATATGATGCCAGGTGTGTAGCAAACATGGAATCATGAGGGACACCAGACATTGGAACACATTTTACCTTTTCTGATTTGTTTTCTAAATTTTCATTATTTCATAACTATGTCCTGCCACACAAAGCTGTTAATTCCATTCACATTACTGTATCATGATATTGGCATGGTATTTTTTTTATTTGGAGGATCTCTAATGATTGAGTTGTTCCTCATCAGTACACTAAGGCCTCTTTCACACTACCATTTTTTTTCCCGTTTTGCGGGCTGTTTTTTGCGTTCCGTATACGGTCCGCATATGTAACCATTCATTTCAATTGGTCCGCAAAAAACGGAATGTACTCCGTATGCATTCCGTTTCCGTGTTTCCCTATCTCCGTTCCGTGCAAAGATAGAACATGTCCTATATTTGGCCGCAAATCACGTTCCGTGGCTCCATTAAAGTCAATGGGTCCGCAAAAAAAAACAGAATGCATACGGAAATGCATCCGTATGTCTTCCATATCCATTCAGTTTTTTGCGGAACCATCTATTGAAAATGTTATGCCCAGCGCAATTTGTTCTATGTAATTACTGTATACTATATATGCAATACGGAAAAACGGAACCGAAACGGAAACAAAAAGTGGAACAATGGATCCATGAAAAACGGACCATAAAACACTGAAATAGCCATATGGTAGTGTGAAAGAGGCCTAAGGGCTATAATAAGATTTTTATTTTATTTTTTTGTGTGGACCTCTTACACCCCACAACACGTCTAGAAATCCTGACATCATTTTGGGAATTAGTAATCCATTACTGTTCCTACAGGCGGTTTTGGACACTGTCCTTTTATATATTCTGTAGGGGACTGGTTGATTGTGTGCATAGTGGTTTCTACCTTGCCGGGCAGGGGCCTGTTATGGTGCACCGTGTCACTTAGCACGTATGTACAGGCAAATGCCTTTTTAGAAATCTGTTTCCCTTGTAAGTGCACAGCTTCACTTCTCATCTAAATGTGCCAAAAATATTAGAATGTGGCATATTTCAGTAACAGGGTTACCCATCTAAAAATATTTTTTCTCCAATTTCCTGTGAAAATCTTATTAACAATTTGAATAATACCATATATACTCATTATTTCATCCTATAATACTTTTGCACTCAGCATGCTCACTACACCACCAGATGCATGATTTAAGGGATCTAGTTTTTAAAATGGGGTCATTTATAAGGGTTTTCTATCATTTTGCAGCTTAACGCCTCCACATGTGTGCAATGGGGCCTGAACCATTTTCAGTTTATTATCTGAAATGCCCCAGGTGCTTCTCTATGTTTGGGCCCTGCCGTTTGTCAAGACATAAGATTAGGGCCACAAAGAGGATATTTCTGAAGACAAGAGAAATGGGATGATACATTTTATGGTGTACTTCTTCATTTTCATCTGCTTTGTAGAAAGAAAAAAATGTCTTTAAATTGACACTTTTGTGCAAAAAAAAGGAAAAAAAAATATTTTCACCTTTTTTTTGCATTCATTTCTTTAAAAAACTAGGTTGTCAGAAAACTCATTACACTCATTGATTAATACTTTAAGGGGTCTAGTTTTCAAAATGGGGTCACTTTTGGGGGGTTATATTATTCTGACACTTATAAGCCTATGCAAACTTGGCTTGTTGCAGGAAAAAATATGCACTTCAAAAATTTTGAAATTAATGTAAAATGGTAAGTCTCCTAAATAAAAATAAATAAATAAATAAAAGCTTTTTGTAAGTGCAGCCAAAATAAAGTAAAGGTGTGAAAATATATTGCTGATAAAAATATTGAATAGTATTTATGTATATATCTGAAATATTTTTACAATATTTCATAGATTTTTAAGTTTTTTTTTAATAAAGATACGCATATTGTATCGGTAAAATGTTACCACCTAAGTAAAGTACAATATGTGATGAGAAAACAATGTCGGAATTACTTTTATGTGGAAAACCTTTATGAAGTTATTCTCAGCTAAAATGACACATGCCAGATTTCCAAAATCTGACTTGGTCATTAAGGCCCAAACAGACTTAGTCACTAGGGGGTTAAAGCTTTTGTAGTTCACACTGTAGTAGTGCCCGTAGGTGGTTTTGTGGACCAGCAACTTTATGTACTTGCCATGTTTCAGACTATAGGATGCACTCTATTTTATTAAGGCAGTCAGGTAAAGTTGTGAAGGTGAACTAGTTTACAGTACAGTGCAGAGATATAAAAAAAAAAAACGCACCACTATAGTCACAAAGCATAAGTGGGGCATTTTGAAGGTTTAGTAAATTACTATATGATACATTGAAAGTAAAGCAATGCATTCCTGAATTACTTTGTCACAAAGCACATCTTTTTGTAAGTAACGGGTGCAATGACAGGGAGCTTTTATAGCACCGGTCCCAATCATTGTGCCCTTCAGATGCCACGTTCATACATGATCACTGCATCTGAGAGTAAAAGCAGTGTAAAATTAACATATATATTTTTTTTTAATCATAATTACTTTTAATCATACTTATGTTTGCTCGCGACGGACCAGCAGCTGCCATCTTGCTTGAAGATCTGGCGCAAAATCTTGCGGGGCCTGAGATGACGCACAGGATTTTAGCCTAGGTCTCTAATCAAGATGGTGGTGGCCGGCCCCTTGCGATCAAATGGAGGAGGTAAGTATAACCTTTTTCGTTTTTTATACTACTTCAGGTTAAATCGATACCACGAAGCAAGAGCAAATTCAGCTTTGCCGCAAATCGAATTTATCCTGAAGTTCAGATTAAATTCCACTTTGTTGGATTAATGTACATGGGTTGTGCATGTGTGGTCAGCCAATCTCGGGTGTTGATTGTTCACAGGTATCTGGCTGCAGTGATGACATCTTTGCTATTGTGACACCTTCACTGCTACCAGCTAACAATCCCAGAAGAGAGAACTGGTGTGCTGCTGATGGACCTAATAGATAAAGAGTGCTGCTTTCATTTTCTTTTTCTTTTATTCCAGAAAGCTCACAAATGCCATGTTTCTTGTTGAAACTAGAAGATCGCTTTGATGTAAGTACATTTTTAGTACCGACTAAAGTATTTAGAATACAAGCGATATCAAGGAGAAGAAAAGCTATAGCAACTACTTATACAGTAAATGGAGAGAAAACTATGGTGACAGAACAAGAGAGAGATTTGAGAATTCCGGTTACTAGTAAGCTAATAAGCAGCATTCAACATCAGGCAAAAACAAGCAAAATATTAAAAGTATATAAAAAAGAGATACAAATCTGTGATCCGAAATATTACCACTAGAGATGAGCGAATTAAAAAAATTCGCCGGTTTGCCAAATTTATTGGGAAAAAATTGGTTCGATCTGAATAAATTTGCGGCGAATTACGTAAAAAAATTGCTATTTCCTGGCTGCACAGAGCCTTTATAGTGGTGTAGAACACTGTGCCTTACAGTAACACGCATAGGGAGTCTGCTTTGGTAGTAAAATAATACTGTGAGTCCGTATGACATGCAGATGACAGGCGTCACTCTTAGAATCATTGCACACTTTACTTATTTGGGCAGTTATGGGGCCAGAACTGACCAAATAACTCAAATATAAACTCAGCCTTAGGCCTCATGCACACGACCATTGTTTTATTTCGTGTCCATTCTGCCATTTTTCGTGATTTTCTGCGGACCCATTGACTTTCAATGGGTCCGTTGAATACTCGGCTAATGCACCGTTTGTCATCCGAGTCCGTGGTTCCAGTACGTCAAAAAAATATAACCTGTCCTATTATTTTCGCGGAAAATGGTTCGCGGACCCATTCAAGTCAATGGGACCGCTAAGAAACACGGAGGCACATAAGATTGTCCGCGCGTCCGCGTCCGTTTTTTTCCTATCATTTGCATGGCAAACCTGTCTTAGATTTTTTTTTACTTTCCTTTATGTCTGGTGATCCTCCAAAAATAAAGGAAGACACACGGAAACAAAAACGGAAATGAATCACGGAACAACGGAACCCCATTTTGCAGAACGGGACACAACAACAGTCGTGTGCATGAGGCCTTACAGGTCAATGTTAGCGCCAAGAAAAAGCGCACTCCTTTTACACCGTTGTCAGCTGATTCCACATAGAGCAAATTGTAAAAAAAATGTGGTTTGCCAAATTTTTGGGGATAAATTTGGTTTGATCAGAATAAATTTGCAGCAAATTTCATTAAAAAAATTGCTATTTCTTGGCTGCACAGAGCCTTTATAGTGGTGTAGAACACTGTGCCTTGCAGTAACAAGCATATGGAGTCTGCTTTGGTAGTGAAATATTACTGTGAGTCCGTATGACAGGCGTCACACTTAGAATCATTGCACATTTCACTTATTTGTGCAGTCATGGGGCCAGAACTGTCCAAATAACTCAAGTATGAACTCAGCCTTACAGGTCGATGTTAGCGCCAAGAAGTGCACTCCTTTTACACCGCCATCAGCTGATTCCATCTAGATGTCTACAGAACTTGTTCTTTCACAAGCTGATACAAGTAATGCTCCCATGACAGAGTGGAGAGGGTGTCAGGAGTATGTTTGAGTTGAGTCACAGATTATAATTTTTTTTTTATTACTGCAATATATTGTATTTTTTGCTTTCTTTGTTTAATCCCCATCAAGTATGTGTTCCATTATTGACAGCGTAGTCCAGTGCACATCTTGTCTGATGTATGCAGTCCTAGAACAGCTGTTCGAGGATATATATAATTGTTCAAAATGTGAGCAAATTACCTGTTTGGAATCACAAATTGAGTATCTAAATGGGCGAGTTTCAACACTGAGAGGCGTTAACAATTTGGAAAAGAGTTTGATGCTCACTGAGCAAGCACTCTATGGGGTAGATGAGGGGGAGGGTGAAAGCGAGGAGGCTGAGGAAAGTGAGGTAGCTAGCTGGGTAACAGCTAGAAAGCGGGTAGAGGGAAGAGTGCCATGGAGATAAGACCTGATCTGTCACACCCCAACAAGTTTGCACGGTTGGCAGATGAGGGGGATGTCAGTTCAGGGACAGCACTGCTGCAGCCGGACACTTCCTCTGCCAGTCAGGGGAATGACAGTTCCAGTAAGCAGGGAACCAGGAGAGCAGGGCAGGGCAGACAGGTGCTGGTAGTGGGGGACTCTATTATTAGGGGTACAGAAAGGCCAATCTGTCACAAAGACCGTGATCGCCAAACAGTGTGTTGTCTTCTTGGTGCTAGAGTTCGACACATCGCGGATCGGGTTGACAGATTACTGGGATATTTTTAAAAGCATCCTAAATTCTAATTGTTAGAGGTACATACCTTATAGGAATAAAGGGTTAAGGAACAAGAAGAAACCAATGTGGATAAATAGAACTGTAAAGAAAGCAATAAATGACAAAAAGAAAGCATTTTAAATCACTAAAACAGGAGGGTGGCGAGGAAGCACTGAAAAAATATAAGGAAAAAAATTGAATATGTAAAAAACTAATAAAAGCCGCCAAACTTGAGACCGAAAGATGAATTGCCAAAGAGAGCAAAACTAACCCTAAAATATTCTTCAATTATATAAATGGTAAAAAAGTATAAATCTGAAGGTGTCGGCCCTCTACAGAGAAATGAGGAAGAAGTTACAGAGAACGACGAGGAGAAAGCAAAGCTATTAAATATTTTTTGTTCTCCACTGTATTCACTGAGGAAAATAAACTGTCAAATGAAATGCAGAATGTAAAAGTAAATTCCCCATTAAAAGTGCCCTGTCTGACCGAGGAAGAAGTACAACAGCGACTTAAAAAGATTAACATAGACAAATCGCCAGGACCAGATAGCATACACCCCTGTATCCTAAGAGAATTTAGTAATGTCATAGCCAGACCATTATTTCCGATATTTACAAACTCTATACTGACAGGGAGTGTTCCACAGGTTTGGCGCATAGCAAATGTGGTGCCAATATTCAAAAAGGGTGCTAAAACAGACCCCGGAAACTATAGGCCATAAAGTTTAACATCTGTTGTGGGTAAACTGTTTGAAGGTTATCTAAGAGATGCTATCTTGGAGGATCTCAATGAAAACAAGCAAATAACACCATATCAGCATGGCTTCATGAGGGATCGGTCATGTCAAACTAATTTAATCAGTTTCTATGAGGAGGTAAGTTCCAGACTTGACAGTGGTGAATCAATGGATGTTGTATATCTGGACTTCTCCAAAGCATTTGACACTGTACCACATAAAAGGTTAGTATATAAAATGAGAATGCTCGGACTGGGAGAAAACGTCTGTATGTGGGTAAGTAACTGGCTCAATGATAGAAAACAGAGGGTGGTTATTAATTTACACACTCAGATTGGGTCACTGTCACTAGTGAGGTACCTCAGGGGTCAGTATTGGGCCCTATTCTCTTCAATATATTTAATAATCATCCTGTAGAAGGATTGCACAGTAAAATAAATTTTTTTGCAGATGACACTAAACTGTGTAAAGTAATTAACACTGAAGAGGACATGATACAGCTACAGATAGATCCGGATAGATTAGAGGCTTGGGCAGATAAGTGGCAGATGAGGTTTAACACTGACAAATGTAAGGTTATGCACATGGTAAGGAATAATGCAAGTAACCCGTACATACTAAATGGTAAAACACTCGGTAACACTGACATGGAAAAGGACCTAGGAATTTTAATAAACAGCAAACTAAGCAGTAAAAACCAGTGTCAGACAGCTGCTGCCAAAGCCAATAAGAAAATGGGTTGCATCAAAAGGGGCATAGATGCCCGTGATGAGAACATAGTCCTACCACTTTACAAATCATTAGTCAGACCACACATGGAGTACTGTGTACAATTCTGGGCTCCTGTGAACAAGGCAGACATAGCAGAGCTGGAGAGGGTTCAGAGGAGAGCAACTAAAGTAATAACTGGAATGGGGCAACTACAGTACCCTGAAAGATTATCAACATTATGGTTATTCACTTTAGAAAAAAGATGACTGAGGGGAGATCTAATTACTATGTATAAATATATCAGGGGACAGTATAGAGATATCTCCCATCATCTATTTATCCCCAGGACTGTGACTATGATGAGGGGACACCATCTGCTTCTGAAGGAAAGAAGGTACACAAACATAGAAAAAGATTATTTACGGTAAGAGCAGTGAGACTATGGAACTCTTTGCCTGAGGAGCTGGTGATGGTGTGTACAATAAAATAATTCAAGAGGGGCTTGGATGAATTTCTGGAGTGTAATAATATTACAGGCTATAGCTACTAGAGAGGGGTCGTTGATATAGGGAGTTATTCTGATTGCCTGATTGGAGTCGGGAAGGAATTTTTCCCCCCTTAAGTGGGGAAAATTGGCTTCTACCTCACAGGTTTTTTTTTGCCTTCCTCTGGATCAACTTGCAGGATAACAGGCCAAACCGGATTTACAAATGTCTTTTTTCAGCCTTATATTACTATGTATTTTACTATATTTTGCCCTTCGTCTGATCCGTCATACGAACAACTGACCCTATCTTTTGAGAATCCGCCTTCACATGGTCAGCATTTGGTCAGTAATCCATCAGTATTGCTAATGCCAAAAAAACAGGAGTGGATCCAAAACAGAGATGATACGTGAATGGAATAGTTGCATGTCTTCTGTGTTTTGTACTCCCTCCTGCTTTGGGCTACCAAATCACAAAAGCATTTTATTTTTATTTTTTTGAACGTGGGAGAAAAAAAACAACGTTAAAAAACAGGATATTAACACATATAAAATACAACACAAAAGGGGCAAAACTACAAGATTTAAAAGACAAACTGAAAAAACAAAGTGCTTGATCAACAAGAATGGTTTGATGACCAGTGTCAGGGTGACCACGAGGGTAATGCATACGGATCAAGAAATATATAGGGTTATGGCTGATAATTATTGGAGGAAAGTCCAGCAAACAAGCCAACTCCAGCTCATTCTGTGACGAGCTGGGTTGCTGATAAGTGGATTCTAAAGTGTCTGAAGATATGCGAGTAAAGACATTGGAATAAATTGTCCACTTCCTCCAACGTGACCCTGTCCTTTGATTTATGAATATCATTCCATAAAGTTTTGAAGATATCTGCATGGATAGCATATGAAATGTCCATGCGAGGTCCGACGGGCAGAGAGAAAACAAGCTCTGTGGCCGACACTGATCCAGACATATCATACCCAGTCCACATTGCTGCTAGCCACATAAGGTCCTGAGAACTGATCCGCAGATTAGGGGAACCACGTCCCTACGATAGCCGTGAGCTCCACGTAGCCGGTATACAGGAAGAGCGGGAGGCAAGTAAATATCTTAGGTAACACCTCCAATAGATTGTCCTTTTTGGATGTCCTGAAGAACCAACCTGTCCACACAATCCGGTCCAGCCAGTGGATCAGGAAAATTTGGCTTTTATGTTCAGCTCTGAGCCCACTTCAATGGCAAGACCCTTCTGCTTCTCGACAGCTATGTAAGCAGACAGGTGCTTGGAATACTCTTTCAGTCTGGTGTATGAGAAATGATACATAGGTGTCACGCTATACAGAGTCCATTGTTTTTGAAGAAGCAAAGCAGCCTCTGCCGGATCAAGATTTTCCTCCAAGTGGGTGCACTGCAGAACTTTTCTTTTAGACAAGCTTCACAATGCAGACTGTCGAAGTGCAGAGGTAAAGCTTCCGGGAGGATACCTCGAGCAGTGAAAATGACTGCTTCTTCATGCCGATGACCTACTTCTGGCGGTTAACACCTCATCGGTTGGTGTTTGCATATCCTAGAGATAGATGATGTTCCTGTTCACTGTATGTAAACAGAGATATTGGCAAACAAATGTATCAAACTCTGCCGCCATTTTTCTAGGCGCCACGTCTTCAGTCCCCTGACCAGCCACATTTACCAGCATCTGTTCCAGGACATGAAGCAGTGGAATGACATCGTTCATCCCGCAGTCCTGGCAACTGACAAATAATGTGGCCTCCTCAAAGGGCTTGAGCAAACATGCATTAACTGCCACTGGCTGACATCAAAGTTACACAGGGGACTACTCCTGTCCGCTTGGATAATCAGGAAATCGTTTATGGCTTTTCTCTGTTCGTACAGTCGGTCCAACATATGGAGGGTAGAATTCCAATGGTTGGAAACATCACATATCAGCCCATGTTGGGGGATGCCGTTCTGCCGCTGCAGCTCAAGGAGGGTGTGCTTTGCGGTGTACAAATGGCTGATGTGCATGCAAAGTTTCCTGGATATTTTTAGGAATTCTTGCAGATGGATGGAAGACTTTAGGAACTGCTTGACAACTAAATTAAACACGTGTGCCATGCAGGGTGTATGAATCAGCCATCCTTGACGCAGCGCCAACACCATGTTTTTCCTGTTGTCGGTCACCATGGTTCCGATTTTGAGTTCTCACGGAGAAAGCCAGTATTCGATTTCTTGCTGAAGGACACGGAAAAGTTCCTCCCCTGTGTGACTCCATTTGCCCAGGCAAACCAGGTACAGAACAGCGTGAGAGTGATGAGAGGGGTCACATGGCTTGAATACACTACATGTCTCCAACATAATTCTTGGATCTCTACATGAAAATAATGTATTTACTGTAAAATAGCGAGAGGAGACATTGACTTCACATGAGTTTACCTTGAAATTTAAAATTTAAACACTGCATAATTCAGCCCATTACAGCAAAAGGAGGTGTACAGTCACCCATCAATTTTCCCCAAAAAAGCCTGTTTCACATAACACATTTCACCACTACGTAATTTGGCCCATACCACAAAAGGATGTGTGCATTCACCCATACATTTTCCATAAAAATCGAGTGTCACATAACAAATTTCACCGCAAAAAGAGCTTTACCACATATAACTGCACCGCTGAATGGTAAGTAGGCCCTTAATTGAGAAGGGTCGCACATGGATTGCATACACTACATGCCTCCCACATAATTTTGGGATCTCTACATGAAAATAATGTAATGGACTTCGACTCCAAGGCAGAGGATCTTTTGTAATGTCTTGTGTGCTGTGGAGATCGAATGCAGATCGAGTAGATAAAAACACATGAATATTTTCAACTTACTGAAGCTGCTTGATTTAATTGTGAATAGATGGTAAAGGCAAAGTCTGCTGGTGTGTTGTCATCAGCGTCTTCATTATGTTCACTACAGGACCCACGACAACATAATTCGGGCCATGCAGCAAAAGGAGTTGTAGAATCACCCATACATTTTCCACAAGAAAACAGGGATGAAATTAAAAATGTCACCAATGAAAGGATATTGGAATATGGTTCATACAGAAGAAAGTGTACTGTCACACAGCAATTTTCCCCCCAAAAAACTGTTTCAAATAAAAAATTTCACCACTACGTAATTCGGTCCATCCCGCATATAACTGCACCGCTAAACGTCAATAGGGCCCTAATTTTTTTATATTTTTACAGAAAATGCTTTTCAACAGATAAGTACAAACATGAACGGCGAATATATTTGTATTTTGCCACTAATACACGGCAAACTGGGATATAAAATATCTCACTGCACCGCTGAACGTCAATTAGGCCCTAATTTTTTAATATTTTTACACAAAAGGCTGTTTCACCATATAAGTACAACTTTGAACGGCGAATATACAGTATTATACGCTTAAACAAGTAGAGGTCTCCGACAGAGTGGAGAGGGTGTCAGCAGTAAGTTTGTATTGAAGTCACAGATTATTTTACCCTCCTCTGATCCGTCAGAACAATAACTTCTAAAAATCAGATCCTGTCTGTGGAGCATCCGCCTTCACTCGGTCAGCATTTGGTCAGTAATCCTTCAGTATTGCTAATGCCAAAAAAAACAGGAGTGGATCCAAAACAGAGATGACACGTGAATGAAATATTTGCAAGTCTTCTGTGTTTTGTACCTACTCATGCTTTTGGCAGGCCAAGTCTGATGGGACCATACAAGTCTTACAGCTGCTACACAGACAGAATCTGTTGTGTGTCTCATTTTACATTCCTTCTGACAGATCAGAAGAAGGTTCAAATAAAAGATGATGTCAACCAAGCCAAAATGGCTAAATTGTCGCCCAGTCATGAAATGGGGAGAGTGGGAACAGCATGAGAAGGCCACAGAGTGGCCCTATGACATAGTGGTGAGGTGGAAGCATCATGAGGAGACCACAGAGTGGCACAATGACAGAGTGTGGAGGTGGCAATATATAGTAAGAGGTTACAGCCAGCTCACCTTCCGATCCTGTGTGATGGTGCACGGGGCGGACACAAGCCAGTCCAATAGTAGATGCACGATAAAAGAAATGCTCCAGCACCAGAAGGACGTAATGAAAAAAATTTCCCGGTCTTTATTCAAATCACCAGCATATCGGTGCATACAGCGACAGTGACACCATGACCCACTTGTCCCCACGATCTACAACATCGTCCAAAACGCGTAGATCGTGGGGACAAGTGGGTCATTGTGTCACTGTCGCTGTATGCACCGATATGCTGGTGATTTGAATAAAGACCGGGAAAAAATTTTTTTTCATTACGTCCTTCTGGTGCCGGGAGCATTTCTTTTATTGTGGAGGTGGCAGTAGCATCAGGAGGCCACAGAGTGGCAAGGTGACATAGTGTGGAGGTGGCAGCAGCATGAGGCGACCACAAAGTGGCAAGGTGACACATTTTGGAGGTGGCAGCAGAATGAGGAGGCCACAGAGTGGCACAATGACAAGAGTTTGTGGAGGTGGCAGCAGCATGAGGAGGCCACAAAATGGCACAACAACAAAGTGTAGAGGTGTCAGCAGCACGAGGAGGCCACAGAGTGGCACGATGGCGAGAGATTGTGGAGGTGCACGGTTAGGGGCAGCAGCACCAGCACGGACCGCTGGGCTAACAGTTACCCCCCTTACGCCTCCTCTCCTCAGGCATGGTCCTGGACAATAATTATTTTAGAATTAGAGGGGCATTGATGTTTTCTCTAGGTTCCCAAGATCTTTCCTTAGAACCAAACCCCTTCCAATCCACAGGAAACATGGTTTTACCTCTACTCTTCCTCATCCCCAGAATAGCTTTTGCCTCATAGATGTTTTTGGAGAAGGGGGTAGTCAAGGACAAGAAGTACGACACGAACTGGCGATAGTAGTTGGCGAATCCTGGATTGCTTTTAAACCTGAAGGACGAGGCCACTTTAAAATCACTGACAGCTTTTCAGGATCCATCTGCAGACCAGTATCGGATATTATGTATCCTAGGAATTGCAGAGAGGACTGCTCAAAGGAACGTTTTTCGAACTTGGCGTACATACGATTTTCTCTTAGCCTTTGAAGGACCAGACGAACCTGTTTCCGGTGAGTAGCCAAATCTGGAGAAAAAACAAGGATATCATCTAGGTACCACAACACAGGAATATAGGAAGTCTCTGAAGATTTTGTTAATGAATTCCTGGAACTCTGCAGGGGCATTCCTTAGTCCAAAGGGCATTACCAGATATTCATAGTGACCATCGCGGGTGTTGAAGGTGGTCTTCCACTCATCCCCCTGGCGAATCCTGATCAAGTTGTAGGCCCCACGTAGGTCTAATTTGGAGAAAACATTTGCTCCCCTGAGGCGATCAAACAATTCAAGAATTAGGGGAAAGGGTACTTATTTTTTACTGTTATCTTGTCAAGATTTCTGTAGTTGATGCATGGACATAGTGAACCCTCTTTCTTCTACACAAAGAAGAAACCTGCACCAGCCAGAGAGGAAGATTTGCGGATAAATCCTCTGTCAAGATTCTCCTTGATATACTCATACATGGATTGAGTCTCTGCTGGTGACAGGGGATAGATGCATCCCCGAGGAGGTGAGAAGCCTGGAACCAAGTCGATAGGGCAGTCATACGGCCTGTGAGGAGGTACTGTCTCAGCTTTCTTCTTGTCAAAGACATCCGCATAAGCATGATAGGCTGCTGGCAGACCCTGGAGATTGGGTGGTACCCAAGGAAACCGAGCTGGCTGAACAGAAGAAAGACACTTCCCAAGACAGGGCTATCCCTAACGAAGTACCTTTCCAGACCTGCAGTCAAGGACAGGTTCATGAACACGAAGCCACGGAAATCCCAGGAGGAGAGGATGAGACAGACTTGAGAAGACCAGGAATGAAATCTCTTCAGAATGGAGCGCTCCCACCTGTAATTTTACAGGTTCCGTGATGAACTATATGGACTCCGACAGAGCCTTTCCATCGTCGGACGATACCGTCAGAGGACCCTGCAGGTGTCGAACAGGTATCTGATGACGATCTACTAGGCATTGTTGCAGGAAGTTCCCTGCTGCTCCGGAATACAGAAAAGCCGTTTCCGTAAATCATACATCGCCTAACAACAAGGTTCCTGGCAGAGTCAGAGGAGAAGAGGAATTGTCTTCATCTAGGGTCGCCACCCCAACAGACCCTAGGCTCAGGAGTTTTACCCGCATCAGAGGACAGGAACAGAGAAAATGACCAGTAAAGCCCCCTTGTACAATGGTGACCATGTTCTTGCTCAGTCAGCCTGACTCTGGGTCACCCTGCAAAGGTTGTGGCGAAGCCACAGATGTAGAAGGCTGAGGGACTTAAGACACTGGATGATATGATTACTCTCACAGGCTTCCTCCTTAGCATGCTCCTGAAAGCGCAGATCAATCCGGGTGGCCAGGGAAATAAAGTCATCGAGGGTAGAGGGAACATGCCGACTGGACAGTTCATCCTCCAAAAAGGCGGCCTCTAAAGCCTCATTATTCCAGCTCAATTCAGAAGCCAGTTTCCGGAACTGGACTGCATACTGGCCCATGGACTGACTTGCTTGGCGCAACCGCAGTATAGAAAGTTCATTAACAAAGTCAGAGGTCAGAGGCAGGCAGCAAACAGAAAAAAGTCCAGGAGATCAATAAGCAAGGTCTGGAACACAGTGAAGCAGACAAGAGAGACACCTTAGCACTTTGAAATAGACAAGCTAAAACCATGAGGTTGCTCAGGCATCTTCCTGTGGTAGGAAGCACCTTTAAATACCTGCTGCAATCCAGCCATAGGCTGGTCAGACAGATGGCGTGTATGTGCTGCTTCATAGGTAGAGTGAGACACACCTATGCAAGTTCAAACACCAGTACAAGTCTCCAGCAGGAAGGAAACTCTGGCATGGAATACAGATACCATAGTTAAGCTATCTGCTGCCCGGCGCATGGCCGCAGGGAAAGAGGAAGCCCGGCACCCTTGCCCGCGGTTAGGGGCAGCAGCGCCGACATGGACTGCTGGGCTAACACCCGTTCTCCAGAACAAAAGGCTTGGCAAGTTGATAGTGTGGGAATTTCTATCAAAGATTGGGATTATATATTGGCGAATTTAAGTTTAGTTACTTATAATTGTAATCAAGTTTTGGTTCAATTTAACATTAAATATGAAATAAATTTTATAAAAATTTCCGATCATCGGCGGGCGGTGATCGGAACCCGGTACCTGCTCAAATCCTTGAGCAGGGAACCTGGGGACAATGCGCCGGGGGGTTCTGTGACCCCCCGTATCGGCGATCGCTGCAAACCCCAGGTAAATTCAGACCTGTGGTTTGCAGCGCTTTCGGGAGGTTTCTGATCCCTGCGGTCTGTGACCGCAGGGATCAGAAACTTCAAAATGCTGTTATTTTATGTTTAACACCCCCCCTGCAGCCCTCTGTGTTATGTGGCGGCGGGCGCAGCGGCGGGCCCCCCTCCCTCGTCATCACCCACTGCTCTGTTGTGGCAGCAAGTGATGGTTATCATGGCAACCGGACACCTTCACAGGCTTCCGGCTGTACATGTTGCTGATCAGAGGAAGTCCATGGTGCTGATCAGACTTCTGCTAAAGGCAGAAGTCTAATCAGACTTTGTAAAGTGAAATACAGTACAGTACACTATATAGTGTACTGTGTTATACAGACATCAGACCCACTGGATCTTCAAGAACCAAGTGGGTCTGGGTCAAAAAAAAGTAAAAAAAAAAGTTTTAAAAAAGTAAAAACAAAAAACACATTTATCACTGATTAAAAATTAAAAAAAAATATATATTCCCTACAAATGTTTGATAGAGATGTCGCGAACATAAAATTTTCGCGAATTTTCGCAAATGTTCGCGAACGGGCGAACCGGTCGAACCGCCATAGACTTCAATAGGCAGGCGGATTTTAAAACCCACAGGGACTCTTTTTGGCCACAATAGTGATGGAAAAGTTGTTTCAAGGGGACTAACACCTGGACTGTGGCATGCCGGAAGGGGGATCCATGTCAAAACTCCCATGGAAAATTACATAGTTGACGCAGAGTCTGGTTTTAATCCATAAAGGGCATAAATCACCTAACCATCCTAAATTGTTTGGAATAACATGCTTTAAAACATCAGGTATGATGTTGTATCGATCAGGTAGTGTAAGGGTTACGCCCGCTTCACAGTGACAGACCAAACTCCCCGTTTAACGCACCGCAAACAACCGCAAACAGTCCATTTGCACAACCGCAAACTCCCCATTTGCACAAGGTTGGATACCAAGCTTGCCATGTCCCGTTCCTTGTCCTCACTGATGTCATTGAAGGTCTCTTCCTCCACCCAACCACGTACAACACCAAGGGTCCCCGAAAGGTGACAAAAAGCCCCCTGGGACGCCTGCTGTGGTTGGTCTTCCACCTCCTCAAAGCCACCTTCCTCCTCTGACTCTTCTTCTTCAGACTCCTCTCTATGCGTTGCCTCTCTCTGCGTTATTATAAGGTGTGTTAAGTAGTACTATTCTTATCAGTTTAATCCCTTTTACGTCCCCTATCAGGGGACGTGTATATGGAATCAATTTTAGGAAGCGGGAGATGGGAAAATATGCTTGGTCGGTCCTCCTACGTCCAATTTGGGGCACTGCGCGTGCAATCTACTGTGCCACCAGATAGGAACGGTGTGTTAAGTAGTACTATTCTTATCAGTTTAATCCCTGTTATGTCCCCTATCAGGGGACGTGTATATGGAATCGATTTTAGGAACCGGGTGATGGAAAAAGATGGTTGGTCGGTCCTCCTACGTCCAATTTGGGGCACTGCGCGTGCAATCTACTGTGCCACCAGATAGGAGTGGTGTGTTAAGTAGTACTATTCATATCAGTTTAATCCCTGTTACGTCCACTAGTATTATTATTATTATTATTATTATTATTATTATTATTATTACTATTATAAGGTATGTTAAGTAGTACTATTCCTATCAGTTTAATCCCTGTTACGTCCCCTATCAGGGGACGTGTATGGAATAGATTTTAGACAACCGCAAAGAGTTGTCAATAGTTGACACACTCGTGACATAAATTTTATACCTCTATGCGTCAATCTTGGTGTAGTGATGACTGTGCTCGTGCGCACGTTTGGGAGATTGCAGGCAATGTTTTTTTTTCAAAGCCTATGGTCATGCTGAGGTAGTTCAGTGACAGTTAAGTGACCCAGAAAACAATGATTCTGCAGTGTGGGCCCATTGTTGGCCTAGTAGGCTTTAATTATCACCTTAGATGATCACAAAGAATATTAATGTTTTTTCTATGCAAAATTATCCAACCGATCGCTTTTGGTCTGCTAAAAATGAAGCAACGACCTTATTATCTGGGGTGTGCCAACATTGCCATTGCCAACACACTCATAGAGGTGGTCGCTTCATTGTGATACGCAAGCCCCTTCACCACAACAAGGTAACGATCACGAAGGGGAATTGACACATGTATGTTCCTTTTTTTGGTTTGGTTTTTGAAGCCACAGTGCAGCACCAGAGGCCAGAAAAATTAGGCATGTACACATGCCTGAAAAATCTGGCATTGTTGCAGCCGCTGCTGTAGCAGCGGCCAGAAAACTTTATGTTTCCCAGGCAGAAAGTGCCCTAAAACATTGCGGCTTGAACCCTAGTTGGTGGCGGATAAGTCACGCAAGTCATCCGGCATTCAGAGATAAAATACAGCAGCGTGTGGACCATTTTTAGCCCAAGGCAGCTCATCTCATCAGGCCTTTTTTAGTCGAATGTATCGCCCACTGTCAGTCCCTTCGGGATCCATGCCTCATTCATCTTAATAAAGGTGAGGTAATCTAGACTTTTTTGACCTAGGCGACTTCTCTTCTCAGTGACAATACCTCCTGCTGCACTGAAGGTCCTTTCTGACAGGACACTTGAAGAGGGGCAGGCCAGAAGTTCTATAGCAAATTGGTATAGCTCAGGCCACAGGTCAAGCCTGCACACCCAGTAGTCAAGGGGTTCATCGCTCCTCAGAGTGTCGATATATGCAGTTAAGGCAAGGTAGTCTGCTACCTGTCGGTCGAGTCGTTCTCTGAGGGTGGAACCCAAAGGGCTGTGGCGATGGGTAGGACTTAAAAAGCTCTGCATGTCCTCCATCAACAACACGTCTGTAAAGCGTCCTGTCCTTGCCGGCGTGGTCGTGGGAGGAGGAGGATTACTTTCACCTCTTCCCCTGTTAGATTCCCATTGTGCTGTGACATAACCCTTATACGCTGTGTAAAGCATACTTTTTAATTTATTTTGGAACTGCTGCATCCTTTCCGACTTGCGGTAATTCAGTAACATTTCAGGCACTTTCTGCTTATATCGGGGGTCTAGTAGCGTGGCCACCCAGTACAGGTCGTTCTCCTTCAGCCTTTTTATATGAGGGTCCCTCAACAGGCACGACAGCATGAAAGACCCCATTTGCACAAGGTTGGATGCCGAGCTACTCATGTCCCGTTCCTCGTCCTCAGTGATCTTACTGAAGGTATGTTCTTCCCCCCAGCTACGTACAACACCACGGGTACCAGACAGGTGACAACGAGCACCCTGGGATGCCTGTTGTGGTTGGTCTTCCTCCTCCTCCTCAAAGCCACATTCCTCCTCTGACTCCTCTTCCTCACAATCCTCTTCCAGCATTGCCACAGGTCCAGCAAGCGATGCTTATAAGGCTGTTTCTGGTGGTGATGGTGACCACAACTCTTCCTCTTCACGCTCATCTACGGCCTGATCCAGCACTCTTCGCAGGGCACGCTCCAGGAAGAAAACAATTGGTATGATGTCGCTGATGGTGCCTTCAGTGCGACTGACTAGGTTTCTCACCTCCTCAAAAGGACGCATGAGCCTACAGGAATTGTGCATGAGCGTCCAGTAACGTGGCAAAAAAATACCCAGCTCCGCAGAGGCTGTCCTAGCACCCCAGTCATACAAATACTCGTTGACGGCTTTTTCTTGTTGGAGCAGGCGGTCGAACATTAGGAGTGTTGAATTCCAACGTGTCGGGCTGTCGCAAATCAAGCGCCTCACTGGCATGTTGTTTCGCCGCTGGATATCTGAAAAGTGCGCCATGGCCGTGTAGGAACGCCTGAAATGGCCACACACCTTCCTGGCCTGCTTCAGGACGTCCTGTAAGCCTGAGTACTTATGCACAAACCGTTGTACGATCAGATTACACACATGTGCCATGCACGGCACATGTGTCAACTTGCCCAAATTCAATGGCGCCAACAAATTGGTTCCGTTGTCACACACCACTTTGCCGATCTCCAGTTGGTGCGGAGTCAGCCACTGATCCACCTGTGCGTTCAGGGCGGACAGGAGTGCTGGTCCGGTGTGACTCTCTGCTTTCAGGCAAGTCAACCCCAAGTCGGCGTGACACTGTCGTATCCAGGATGTGGAATAGCCCCTGGGGAGCTGGGGGGGTGCCGTTGATGTGGAGCAAGACGCAGCAGCAGAAGATGACTCAGCCGAGGAGGTTATGGAAGAGGAGGGAGTAGGAGTAGTAGAGGAGGTGGCAGCAGGCCTGCCTGCAAGTCGTGGCGGTGTCACCAACTTCTCTTCAGAGCCACGCATTCCATGCTTGGCAGCCGTCAGCAGGTTTACCCAATGCGCAGTGTAGGTGATATACCTGCCCTGACCGTGCTTTGCAGACCAGGTATCAGTGGTCAGATGGACCTTGCCCCAACACTGTGTGCCAGACATGCCATTACTTCCTTTTGCACAATCGAGTACAGGTTGGGGATTGCCTTTTGTGCAAAGAAATTTCGGCCGGGTACCTTCCACTGTGGTGTCCCAATAGCTAAAAATTTTTTGAACGCCTCAGACTCCACCAGCTTGTATGGTTAAAGCTGGCGGGCTAAGAGTTCAGACAAACCAGCTGTCAGACGCCGGGCAAGGGTGTGACTTTGTGACATTGGCTTCTTATGCTCAAACATGTCCTTGACAGACACCTGACTGTGGGCAGATGAGCAGGAACTGCTCAAGGCGAGAGACGGAGTGGCGGATGGTTGAGAGGGGGCAAGGACAGCAGTGGTTGACGTGGCTGTAGATGCTGGACCAAGAGGAGGATGCCGGCTTTGAGTTTGTGTGCTGCTTGTACTCATGTGTTGATCCCATAGGCGTTTGTGATGTTTGATCATGTGCCTTCGCAAAGAAGTTGTACCTAGATGGGTGTTGGACTTCCCACGACTCAGTTTCTTTTGGCACAGGTTGCAAATGGCATCGCTCTTGTCAGAGGCAGAGACACAAAAAAAATACCACACTGCTGAGTTCTGCAATGACGGCATTCTGGTGGTGGCAACAGCATTCGTTGATTGGCGTGCTGTCTGGCTGACCCCGGGTGCCGATGCATGCTGTCTGACTGTGCCACTAGCTCCTTGCGACGACCTCCCCCTGCTTCCAACTCGTCTCCTCCTCCTCTCTGTTTCCCCATCAGAACTTTCCACGTGTTCTTCTTCTCTTCAAGCGGGCACCCACGTGACATCCACGGACACATCGTCATCATCAACCGCTTCACTTGTATCAGCAAAGGAAGCAGCAGCGGGTACAACATCATCATCACACCATGTGCGTAATTCTGCCTGACTGAGACATATCCCTGTTATCTACATCCTCTGGCAATAATGGTTGTGCATCACTGATTTCTTCCAACTGATGTGTAAATAACTCCTCTGACAGATCAAGTGAAGCGGATGTGGTGCTAGTGTTGGTGGTGGCATCAGGCGGGCGAGTGGTAACTTGAGAGGTGCCCGAAGCTGAGCTGGAGGAGGATGGTGCGTCAAGGTTCCGAGCTGAAGCTGTAGAAGATTGGGTGTCCTGTGTTAGCCAGTCATTTATGTCCTCAGAACTTTTTGAGTTCAGGGTACGTGGCCTCTGAACACTGGGCATAATTCTAGGGCCAAAGGGAATCACAGCACCATGACCATGACAGCCCCTGCGGGTGGCCTGCCTCTGCCTGTCATTTTTTTTAGATTTGTTAAGTTGTACTATGCGTGCAAGCTACTGTGACACCAGATATGAGTTGCGCTGGTGACACTATGCACTTGCAGCTGGGCCTTAAACACACAAACACGTGTGTGCAACTGACTGCTATTTTTTCACATTCAAAATTGTTGTTTTTATTTAAATGGAATCGAATGTGACACCAGATATGAGTTGCGCTGAAGTGACACTATGCGCTTGCAGCTGGGCCTTAAACACACAAACACGTGTGTGCAACTGACTGCTATTTATTCACAGTTAAAATTGTTGTTTTTATTTAAATGGAATCGAATGTGACACCAGAATGAGTTGCGCTTAAGTGACACTATGCGCTTGCAGCTGGGCCTTAAACACACAAACACGTGTGTGCAACTGACTGCTATTTATTCACAGTCAAAATTGTTGTTTTGCTTTAAATGGAATCGAATGTGACACCAGATATGAGGTGCACTGAAGTGACACTATGCGCTTGCAGCTGGGCCTTAAACACACAAACACGTGTGTGCAACTGACTGCTATTTATTCACAGTCAAAATTGTTGTTTTTATTTAAATGGAATCGAATGTGACACCAGATATGAGTTGCGCTGAAGTGACACTATGCGCTTGCAGCAGGGCCTTAAACACACAAACACGTGTGTGCAACTGACTGCTATTTTTTCAGTCAAAATTGTTGTTTTTCTTTAAATGGAATCGAATTTGACACCAGATATGAGTTGCGCTGGTGACACTGTGCACTTGCAGGGCATGAAACACATGCACGTGCCGGCAACTGACTGCTATTATATAATATATAAAAAGTTTAGTTTTTTTTTTAAATACAAGCTACTGTGACACCAGATATGAGTGGTGGCACTGTGCAAGTGGGCACAGTATACGCTGTGAGCCTGACACACACGCTGGCAGTCAGGCAACTGCAATTAAATTACACAGGGGAAAAAAAAAAAAAAAGCTGTTTGATGTTCTAGCCCTAAAAAGGGCTTTTTGGGGTGCTGTCCTTACAGCAGGGATCAGATGAGTCTTTCAGGACTGTAGTGGACACTGAATACACTGGCCTAGCTATCGATTTCCCTATTAAATCAGCAGCAGCTACACTGTCCCTCCTCTCACTAAGAATGCAGCTTCCGAATGAATCTAAAATGGATGCTGTCCAGGAGGTGGGAGGGTCTGGGAGGGAGGGTATGATGCTGATTGGCTGCAATGTGTCTGCTGACTGTGAGGTACAGGGTCATTAGGAACCCAGCTCTAAGTTGAATTCGCAATGCGATTAATATAACCTGTATTAATCGCATTGCGATTACAACTTAGAACTGAGTTCCTAATGGTTGTATTGCTAGAATTGACAAATATAACGAATATAGCACTATATTCTCAATCTTCTAGCAATACAACAACCATTAGGAACCCAGCTCTAAGTTGAATTCGCAATGCGATTAATATAACCTGTAATTACAACTTAGTTAAATTTGTGACACTGCAGCTTCCGAATGAATCTAAAATGGATGCTGTCCAGGAGGTGGGAGGGTCTGGGAGGGAGGGTATGATGCTGATTGGCTGGAATGTGTCAATGAAAATCAAAATCAGGAAGAAAAAATCAGGATGATATCACCTTACCTAACACGCAATATAGAAAAAAAGAGGACATTGACACCATATATTAAAAGACAAGGTGATAGGCCCATTTCTTACTGACGTCCCATGTATCACTTACACAAGAGCATCAAATTTATCTCTTAAAGTAGCACCAACAGTAAAACCCAAAAAATCAAGGGACTCTATTCCACATGGATGGTTTAATTTAAAAGGTTTTTACAAATGCGGTCGATGCAATAACTGCAAAATTATGAAATTTCCGAACAAAAACTACAAAGATATGTTCTACCAACAATACTTACTCATAGGAAATAAGAGAATTCCTATCATGTAATTCAGTTAGTATAATATATATAATAGAATGTCTATGTAAAAAACAATATGTGGGGGAGACTAAAAGATCTTAAAAAAAAAAGAATCTACGAACATATAACAAATAATAACTACAAATCGGCGTGGTAATGAAAAGCAGGAAGTGCTCAACCCCATATGCAGTGGCACATCTATACCGGGGGGAGGGGGGGCAGATCCTGCACTTGTGGACCACAAGTATCACAATAGACATCCTACACAGGATAGCAAATGTGTGGATGTGATAAACAATCAAACAAAATAACAATAACTTTTACAAAGACATGTGCACTCTGAGGTCTTACTAAACCCTCATACTGATGTAAAATTGAGAGATTAGCCAACATATCCTACTGTGGAGGACATGTCTGAGCCCGAGCACCACGCTAACAAATATTAAAAACGGTTACGAAAAACATTCATATGTCTTACACTTCAAACAATACCATAATAAAAACCCCAAGTGGAATGACATTTGTAGCCCTTGAAAAAATAGATGTACATTGGAGAGGTGGAAACCACATCTCGAAAATGTCAAGACAGGAATCCAGACATATCAATGAATATGAAACTCTGATACCTGGAGGCCTCAATTCAGAAATTGAAATTTTTGGTTTCTTCTAGTGACTGGGGTAAGAGTCTCTCAAGGACGGGATATCGTGAGTTCGGCCAAATTCTCGGCACCACGATCTCCCCTCGGAGGGAGCACACCACCCCCTTTCCCCACCATGATTATCAAGATATTTTATTTGAAGATAAATATGAATAAAAAGAAGAAATATAGAACAACATAACATCAAATAGGGCCCACTCCATTACATGTCCAGTTATGTTTTTCTTGAGTTTTTACTCAAGTTTTATTTGAACCTTAAAAGTTGTGAATTTCCTTTGAAAACAAGTCTTTTTCTTATAAACAACCATAGAAAATGAAGTAAATATATAGATGCAATCAATTAATAAAAAAACTCACCAAACCTAGAAAAATTGCATAGGAATCGCAATGAAGATGCATTCACGATTCTAGCGTTTTTTTTTATCTTTCAATGTAGCAATATATCATTGTTTTATTATGATATTTCATTTTTATTTGGATGATGTATTTGCCATTAATTGATATTTTATTTTATTTATTTATAAGCCCGGGATATGTTGATATGAATGGGTATAAGCATATGAAATGGAATCCACTCCAGAGTTTATGGATAACCTGGGACATAAAAATATAAAAGAGGGGGGTGGATCTGTTTCCAGTTATTGCCCATGAGGAAGAGGTTGGAGTACCTCGAAACGCGTCTGGCAGCCATAGGATGGAACCACCCTGTACAATTCATCTGACGTCAGCTGCGATATATTGGTTTAAGAAATTAGAAATATACTCCTCTCGAAAATTTCATATCTGCAAGCTGTGCATTACGAGCAGGAACATCACGTGACCTACCTATGCATCACATGATCCATTCCAGATAATGTGGGACGCCATCCCTGTTGTGGGATCTGTAATACAGACAAGTGGTGCCGTGCAGAGGAACAAGGTCGGGTGAGTGGCTGTGCAACGGGTGGGACGCCCCCTCTGTCAGCCTATATAGAAAATAGTCTCCCGTGAGTAGATTCTTAATAACTAACCCACTAATATACTCACCGCACGGTATAATTTGTCTATTTATTGGTCTATGGAATATATCAACTCCTCGCTTTTTAACATAAAGATTATATCCACATGTATTCAGCAAATATAAGACCATATTGATCTGCCACAGTTGGATCAGACATAAGAGGACATTTTATATTCAGCCAATATAAAACTGTATTTACTCACTCCAGTTGGATCAAACATAAGAGGATACCTTGATGTGGTTATAATTACCTTGAATATTTCCATGTACTCAGTGTTTATGTTCTCAGTGTTTATGTATTCAGCCACCAAGTATTCAGCAAACACAAAGCTACATGTATCAATCTCAATTTGATACAGCACAAAAGACAAACTTATTTATATATTTTTTCATCATCACCTTTGGAATACTTTATTTTCTGACTTTTTTAAATTTTTATATTTTTAGGATTGGAAATACTATGTGCTAATTTTTGAAAGGTGTTATTAGGCATTTTTTTTATTATAATATACAGTATGTGTTCACTGTTTGCGTTTTAGGGAATTGCAAATTTGAACATTTGAAGTTAATACACATTTCGGAATTTTATGGGAATCACATTAGAAACGCCATAGCGTTATTTTCTGTTTTTTATGTATATGATATATTTATTTATGGTCCACGGTTAGATATTACAAATACCCATTTCTCAACCAGTGGTCATAATAAATCCAGAGAGAAACCAATACGATATTGTACTGGGCACATTTATGTTATGTGCGTTTTGATTAGTTGTGTTCTATACTAAATGTACTATATATAAAAAATTCAGGATAGAGATGGTGAGTGTCTGTTTTTTTTCATTTTCTTTTATAGTGTAAAGATGGAAGCAGAAGGAGTAGACCACATAGTGGCAAGGTGACATAATTTGGAGGCGGCGGCAGCATCCGGAGACCACAGAGTGGCAAGGTGACATAGTGTGGAGATGACAGAAGCAGCAGCATCAGGAGAACACAGAGTGGTAAGGTGACATAATGTGGAAATTGCAGTAGCAGCAGCATGAGGAGACCACAGACTGGCAAGCTGAAATAGAGTGCAGATGGGAGCACCATAAAGAAACCACAGAGTGGCAAGGTGACATAAGGTGGATATGGAAGCAGCATGAGGAGACCACAGAGTGGCAAGGTGACATAGTGTGGAGATGGCAGTAGCAGCAGCAGCAGCATCAGGAGACCACAGAATGGCAAGCTGACATAATGTGTAGATGGCAGTATCAGCATCAGCATCAGGAGGATACCACAGAGTGGCAAAGTGACATAGTGTGAAGTTGGCAGCAGCATGAGGAGACCACAGAGTGGAGAGGTGACATAATGTGTAGATGGCAGTAGCATCTGCAGCAGCAGCAGAAGGAAACCACAGAGTGGCAAGGTGACATAGTGTGGAGTTGGCGGCAGCAGCATGAGGAGACCACAGAGTGGCAAGGTGAAATAGTGTGGAGATGGCAGTAGCAGCAGCAGCATCAGGGGACCACATAGTAGTACAATGACATAATATGTAGATGGCAGTAGTAGCAGCAGCATCAGGAGAATTCCAAAGAGTGGAAAGGTGACATAGTGTGGAGTTGGCAGCAGCATGAGGAGACCACCGAGTGGCAAGGTGACATAGTGTAGAGATGACAGTTGCAGCATCAGGAGACCACATAGTGGCAAGAAGACATAATGTGTAGATGACAGTAGCAGCATCAGGAGGATACCAAAGAGTAGCAAGGTGGCATAGTGTGGAGTTAGCAGCATCAGGAGGAGACCACAGAGTGGCAAGGTGACATAGTGCGGAGATGGCAGTAGCAGCAGCAGCATCAGGACACCACATAGTATCAAGATGAAATAATGTGTAGATGGCAGTAGCAGCAGCAGCATCAGGAGACCACATAGTGGAAAGATGACATAATGTGTAGATGGAAGTAGCAGCAGCTTCAGGAGAAAACAACAGAGTGGCAAGGTTACATAGTGTGGAGTTGGCCGCAGCATCAGGAGGATACCACAGAGTGGCAAGGTGAAATAGTTTGGAGATGGCAGTGGCAGCAGCAGCATCAGAAAACAGAGTGGCAAGGTGAAATAGTGTGGAGATTGCAGTAGCAGCAGCAGTATGCAACAGAGTGGCAAGGTGACATTGTGTGGAGATGACAGCAGCATGAGGAGACCACAAAGTGGCAAGGCGACATAGTTTGGAGGTGTCGACAGCATCATGAGGCCACAGAGTGGCAAGATGACATAGTGTGGAGATGGCAGTAGCAGCAGCAGCAGCATCAGGAGACCACAGAGAGGCAAGGTGACATAGTGTGGAGATGGCAGTAGCAACATCAGGAGACCACATAGTGGCAAGGTGACATAATGTTTAGATGGCAGTAGCAGCAGCAGCCTCAGGAGACCACATAGTGGGAAGATGACATAATGTGTAGATGACAGTAGCAGCAGCAGCATCAGGAGGATACCACAAAGTGGCAACTAGACATAGTGTAGAGTTGGCAGCATCAGGAGGATACCACATAATGGCAAGGTGACATAGTGTGGAATTGGCAGCATCAGGAAGATACCACAGAGTGGCAAGGTGACATAGTGTGGAGATGGCAGCATCAGGAGGAGACCACAGAGTGGCAAGAAGACATAATGTGTAGATGACAGTAGCAGTAGCAGCATCAGGAGGATACCACAGAGTGGCAAGGTGACATAGTGTGGAGTTGGCAGCATCAGGAGGAGACCACAGAGTGGCAAGGTGACATAGTGTGGAGATGGCAGTAGTAGCAGCAGCATCAGGAGACCACAAAGTGACCCGGTAACAGAGGGGGTGGTGTGTGGCAATACCAGTACCTGCTGACGAAGGTGGGTAAAATTAGGAGCACTTGACATCAGCTGTCTGGCATCAGATGGGTTGCAGCATCAGAGTAGTAGCTGAGGCAGGTAGCCAGAAGAAACCGGTATCTTTTATCAAAGTGTTGGTGTGGCACCATGGATGATCTAGTCTGATGCATCAGGAATTGGTGGTTCGAAATCCTGGCTGATCCACACCTGAATAATCTTGACAAAGGTCAGTCTCTTCACATTTTGGGTGGACAGGCAAGTTCTCCTTAGGGTAACTATGCCCCCGCCACACTAAAAACCCGCTCTGATGCCACACTACTGTCCGGGCAGGACAGCATTACCAGGGCAAACTCTGCTAGTTGTGGCAACAAATCCAGTTTGGCTACCCAGTAGTCCAGTGGATCTTCAATGTTGGGTGGCAGGGTGCTGGCAAGTATGCCACCACCTGCTGGTTCATGTCCTGCTCCATTTCTACCTGCTGCTGCTGGTGAGTAGCTTCTTCACTATGCGGGTGAAGAAAGCTACTCATCAGCGACTCTAGACTCAGGCTGCTGCTGATGAAGCTGGTACTGCTCCTGCCATCCCACCCCTCCCCAACAGCCATGGCAGTGGATCTTGAACGCAGAGTGCCCCCGCTGTCAGATTTGCGAGAGGATGGACGATGGCACAGATAGGTAGCGGCCAACTGACTACATAGGATGTCTCTGTAGTAGTTCAGTTTGTCCTCCCTCTCAGTGGGTTTAAAAAAGGCCCCCATTCTGGACTGGTAGCAAGGGTCCAACAAGGTGGAGAGCCAGAAGTCATCCCTCTGCCGAATTGTGACAATTCAGCTGTCACTACGCAAGCAAGTGAGCATGCATCGGGCCATATGTGGAAAGTCATTCGGAGGGACTCCCTGCCTCCATCCCCACTGCATACTGCCACGGTGTGTCCAGATCCCCTGTCTCATCTTCCTTATCGCCCTTTAGCTCCTCTGGCTGCTCCTGCTCCTCCTCTCCTGTCAGATGAGTAGAAAAACCACCCATTTGGCTACACATTGCCTGTGTTTTTCAATGTCCTCCTTCCCTACCCCTCCTCTTACAGTTCAGCACCACAGGGCTCATGTGGCCCTGAGATCGGGGCGCCACGTCTCCTGCCCCTGACCAGCCATAGTTACCAGCATCTGTTCCAGGATATGAAGCAGTGGAATGACTTTGTTCATTCTGTAGTCCTGGCGACTGACAAATAACGTGGCCTCCTCAAAGGGCTTGAGCAAAAGGTAGGTGTCACGCATCAGCTGCCACTGGCTGACATTGAAGTTACACAGTAGAGTACTCCTATCCGCTTGCATCATCAAGAAATCATTGATGGTCTTATTCTGTTTGTATAGTTGGTCCAACATATGGAGGGTAGAATTCCAACGGGTGGAAACCTCGCATATCAGCCTATGTTGGGGGATGCCGTTCTGCCGCTGCAGCTCAAGGAGGGTGTGCTTTGCGGTGTACGAGTGGCTGAAGTGGATGCAAAGTTTCCTGGCCATTTTTAGGATATCTTGTAGATGGGTTGAAGACTTCAGGAACCGCTTGACAACCAGATTGAACATGTGTGCCATGCAGGGCTCATGGCTCAGCCTTCTTTGACGCATCGCCGACACCATGTTCTTCCCATTTTCGGTCAGCATGGTTTTAATTTTCAGTTGACGTTGAGAAAGCCAGGATTTGATTTCTTAATGGATCACACATCGCAGTTCCTCCCGTATCACTCCGTTTGCCAAGGCAAACCAGCTGCAGAACAGCGTGACACCACCGAGCCCTGCACATTTGGTATGCTGGAGGGGCACTGTGACTTGTCCCTTCAGTGGAAGATGAGGACACGGTAGAGGATGAGGAGGCAGAGGTGGACATTGTCGCAAGACCAAGGGCATGACAACATGGAGGCGGAAGTGGCATGACCTGGCTAAATTGTTGGTGTGGCTGTGCAGGAACCGCTCGCAACACAAGCTCCTGCGCCATTCTCCTCATCACCACTTGCCCAAATAGCTGAGGAAACGGCGGATGTCTCCTCCAGATCTTGGCTGGGCAGTAGCTGCTGACCGTCCTCTAGCTGAGTGGAGCTGAGCCCACAGCATACAATACATCTGTGGCTGAGTAAAAAAAAAAGGACAGAGGCAGGTTGAGAACAGGTGAGGGCACAGGGCCTGCTCTCGGGCCATGCCAACTAAGGGTTGTGTCTGACGAACCCACCGACTATTGGCTGGGGGTATCTGATGTCACTTGGGATGACGTGGATGACCAAGTTAAACAATCAAGACCGCTCGGTTGCTGGTCAAGACACAACCGCTAGATGACACCAGGAGCTCAGGACTCTTGCTGCGACTCCTGCTGCCATACCCCCTTACGAAACATTCAGGCCTCTGCCACTCCTCTGGGCCTGGCCTGGCACTTTTTTGCCTGACATACTTGTAGCTGAACTAAACAAATTAAACATAAATTAAAACACCCCTAAAAGCAGCGAGTACAGTAGGTGAACCCGATTTTGTGTCAATCTCGCTGTATTTCTCGGCGAGATTGAGCACATAGGAGCCCCATCGCGGGAGCCAGCGCCGAGCTGGCTTGCCGCGATGGAGACAGAGCTGTCATAGAAGCGACGGGAGATCCGACTTGGATTCCCGCCAATTCTACACGTGTGCGGCGTTTGTTATGAATCCTGAGGGGGAAGTCCCCGCCGGATTTTAAATAAAAATCCGGCCTGGGTCCCGCCCTCAGGAGCATACCGGGCCCTTAGGTCTGTTATGGGTTGTAAGGAGAGCCCACCCTACGCCGAAAAAAACGGCGTAGGGGGTCCCCCTACAATCCATACCAGACCCGTATCCAAAGCACGCTACCCGGCCAGCCAGGAAGGGAGTGGGGACGAGCGAGCGCCCCCCCCCCCCCCCTCCTGAGCCGTACCAGGCTGCATGCCCTCAACATGGGGGGTTGGGTGCTCTGGGGCAGGGGGCGCACTGCGGCCCCCCCACCTCAGAGCACCCTGTCCCCATGTTGATGAGGACAGGGCCCCTTCCCGACAACCCTGGCCGTTGGTTGTCGGGGTATGCGGGCGGGAGGCTTATCGGAATCTGGGAGCCCCCTTTAATAAGGGGGCCCCCAGATACCGGCCCCCCACCCTAAGTGAATGAGTATGGGGTACATCGTACCCCTACCCATTCACCTGCAAGAAAAGTGGTAAAAACACAAATAAACCACACAGTGTATTAAAATATTTTATTTTTCTGCTCCGGAGGCCGCCCCCTGTCTTCTTTATTAGCTCTTTTACCAGGGGGGGGGCTCTTCTTCTTCCGATATCCCGACGGGTCTTCTCCGCTATCCGGGGGGTCTTCTCAACTCTCCGGGGTTCTCCTTCTGTCTTCTCCTTCTGTCTTGTTGTCTCCTTCTGTCTTCTGTCTCCGGGGTTCTCCGGAGACAGAAGACAGAAGGAGACAACAAGACAGAAGGAGAAGACAGAAGGAGACAACAAGACAGAAGGAGAAGACAGAAGGAGAACCCCGGAGAGTTGAGAAGACCCCCCCGGATAGCGGAGAAGACAGAAGGAGAACCCCGGAGACAGAAGACAGAAGGAGACAACAAGACAGAAGGAGAAGACAGAAGGAGAACCCCGGAGAGTTGAGAAGACCCCCCGGATAGCGGAGAAGACCCGTCGGGATATCGGAAGAAGAAGAGCCCCCCCCTGGTAAAAGAGCTAATAAAGAAGACAGGGGGCGGCCTCCGGAGCAGAAAAATAAAATATTTTAATACACTGTGTGGTTTATTTGTGTTTTTACCACTTTTCTTGCAGGTGAATGGGTAGGGGTACGATGTACCCCATACTCATTCACTTAGGGTGGGGGGCCGGTATCTGGGGGCCCCCTTATTAAAGGGGGCTCCCAGATTCCGATAAGCCTCCCGCCCGCATACCCCGACAACCAACGGCCAGGGTTGTCGGGAAGGGGCCCTGTCCTCATCAACATGGGGACAGGGTGCTCTGAGGTGGGGGGGCCCCCTGCCCCAGAGCACCCAACCCCCCATGTTGAGGGCATGCAGCCTGGTACGGCTCAGGAGGGGGGGGGGCGCTCGCTCGTCCCCACTCCCTTCCTGGCTGGCCGGGTAGCGTGCTTTGGATACGGGTCTGGTATGGATTGTAGGGGGACCCCCTACGCCGTTTTTTTCGGCGTAGGGGGGGGCTCTCCTTACAACCCATAACAGACCTAAGGGCCCGGTATGCTCCTGAGGGCGGGACCCAGGCCGGATTTTTATTTAAAATCCGGCGGGGACTTCCCCCTCAGGATTCATAACAAACGCCGCACACGTGTAGAATTGGCTTCTATGACGCGCTTGCTGGGATGTGCTGTCACTATCCCAGTGAGTGCGAGATCTCGGCACCATGTCGTGCTAAAAACACAATGTCAGAAACACCTACTGTATATTTTTGTTTTTGTACTAAAATAGTCCACTAAACACTTTCACCATAATTATATATTTTTCTTGTTGTACTGAAATACGACCCTATACGCTTTGACCAGAAAAAACTCAAAGAGCGAAGTGCGTATATATTTTTCTAGTAGTACTGAAATACGCCGCTATACGCTTTCACCACAAATAACTTGTCACGGAACCATGAACCAGACGTACAACAAGAGATAAGTGAAAATAAGAAGGCTTTATTGAAAATAAAGCTGTAAAGCAAAAGTCCAAACGGATGGCGAAACCGAAGCAGAGTCTATGCGAAGCCAGAGGTCAGGAACCAGAAGGGTAGTCAGACGAAGCCAGGATCAGGAACCAGCAGGGTAGTCAGACGAAGCCAGGATCAGGAACCAGCAGGGTAGTCGGACGAAACCAGGATCAGGAACCAGAAGCAGCAGCAGTCTTAGAAGCATGTGAACACAGGAGGACCAAGCAAGGAACTGAAGCCACAGACCTCCTATATATATGAGCTAGGCATCCAGCTCCTCCCAGTGGGAAGGAGGAGCCGCAGGGTGGGAGGCTACAAGAAACCCAGAAACCAAGATGGCCGCCAGCACATGTCAAACGAAGGAGAACAGCAAGAAGGTAAGACCATGACAGTACCTCCCCCTCAAGGGCCCCTCCTCCGCGGAGTAAAGAACGGTTTCTGAGGGAAGCGTGCGTGGAAGGCTCGGAGCAAGGCAGGAGCATGGACATCTGCGGAGGGAACCCAGGAACGCTCCTCTGGACCATAACCACGCCAATGGACCAAAAACTGCACCCGACCGCGGACCAGGCGTGAGTCCAGGATATTGCTCACCTCATACTCCTCACGATTGCCCACTTGGACCGGACGAGGCCGAGGAACCGAGGAAGTGAAACGATTACACACCAGTGGCTTCAACAGGGAGACATGAAACACGTTGGAGATCCGCATGCCAGGAGGAAGCGCAAGGGCATAGGCTACCGGGTTTACCCTGCGAAGCACTCGGAAGGGACCAACAAAGCGAGGCGCCAGCTTGGGAGTGGGCACTCGAAGGTTGAGGTTGCGGGTGGACAACCATACACGGTCTCCGACCTGGTAGGAAGGAGCAGGCGCTCGTCTGCGATCAGCCTGGAGTCTCTGGCGCTGCGCAGAGACCTCAAGGGACTTCTGGATCTGTACCCAAGAAGCACGTAGGACGGAAAGGTGATCCTCCACAGCCGGAATATCCTGGGGAGAGAATACCTCCGGTAACACGGCAGGTTGGAACCCATAATTGGCCATGAAGGGAGACGTCCCAGAGGAAGAGTTCACCGCCGTGTTCCTGGCAAACTCAGCCCAAGGCAGGAGGTCAACCCAATTGTCTTGGTGATCGGAGACATAGCAACGAAGGAATTGCTCCAAAGCCTGATTGGATCGTTCTGCGGCCCCATTGGACTGAGGGTGGTAGGCCGAGGAGAAGGAGAGATGAATCCCCAACTGGGAGCAAAAGGCGCGCCAGAACCTGGACACAAACTGACTCCCCCGATCCGACACAATCTCCTTGGGCAAACCGTGCAACCGGAAGACCTCCCTGGCAAAAATCGTGGCCAACTCTTGTGCAGAGGGTAACTTCTTGAGAGGAACACAGTGGCACATTTTGGAAAACCGATCCACAATCATGAGAATGACCGTATGGCCTCGGGATGCAGGGAGGTCCACAATGAAATCCATCCCCAGGTGTGACCATGGGCGCTTCCCGGTGGCTATGGGTTGCAGAAGGCCCAACGGAAGGTGCCGAGGGGACTTACTCTGGGCACAAACGGAGCATGCCGCTACATATGCGGCGATGTCGGAACGTAGGGAAGGCCACCAGAACAGACGTGAAACAGCCCAGGACAGCTGATTCTTTCCAGGATGCCCCGCGGTCTTGAAGTTATGGTAGGTTCGCAACAACCGAGTGCGCAACTCCTCAGGCACAAAACATCTGCCGTTGGGTCTCCCAGAGGGAGCACCAGATTGAGCCGCCAAAATCTGCTCACCCAGGGGAGTGGTCAGGCTGGTGCGAATGGCGGCCAGGATCTGATTCGGAGGTATGACCGAAGTCGGAATCGACTCCTCCCTGGACAGCTCGGAGTACTGCCGTGATAAGGCATCCGCCCTGATGTTCTTGGAACCGGGTAGGTAGGAGACCACGTAATTAAAACGTGACAAGAACAGAGCCCATCTGGCCTGACGTGGTGTCAATCTCTTGGCCTCAGAAAGGTAGGTCAGATTCTTGTGGTCCGTCAGGATGAGGACCGGAACCACCGAACCCTCGAGCAAGTGCCTCCATTCTTTAAGGGCCTGCACGATGGCCAATAACTCCCTGTCACCAATCTGATAGTTGCACTCCGCGGAAGACAGTTTCCGGGAGTAAAACCCACAAGGAAGCAGAGGACCCTCTGGTGTTCTACGCTGAGACAGAAGGGCGCCTACTCCCGTCTCAGACGCGTCCACCTCGAGGACAAAGGGCAACCCAGGGTTGGGATGCGACAGAATCGGAGCCGACACAAAGGCGGACTTTAGAGCCTCAAAAGCTCGGATGGCCTCGAGCGGCCAGACCTGGGAATTACTGCCCTTCCTGGTCAGATCCGTGAGAGGCTTGGCTAGCATGGAAAAGTCCCTGATGAACTTCCGATAATAATTGGCGAAGCCCAAAAAGCGCTACAGGGAACGAAGACCACTGGGCTGGGGCCACTGTAAGACAGCCGAAACCTTCTCAGGATCCATGGAGAACCCCTCAGCGGAAATGATGTAACCTAAGAAGGTTACCTGGGATCGGTGAAATTCGCATTTCTCAAGCTTACCGAACAGCTTGTTCTCTCGTAACCGTTGCAACACTCGTCTGACATCCAGAATGTGGGCCTCCATGGATTCAGAATATACCAAGATGTCATCCAAATAGACCACCACACACTGCTGCAACAGGTCACGGAAAACATCGTTGATGAATTCCTGAAAGACTGCGGGCGCATTGCACAACCCAAAGGGCATAACCAAGGATTCATAATGACCGGTCCTTGTGTTAAACGCGGTCTTCCACTCATCGCCCGCCTTGATCCTTACCAGGTTATATGCCGCCCTCAGGTCGAGTTTGGTAAAGACCGTGGCCCCTTTAAGGCGATCGAACAGCTCGGAAATCAAGGGTATCGGGTAAGCGTTCTTGATCGTGATGCGATTGAGACCCCTGTAATCGATGCAAGGCCTCAACTCACCGCCCTTCTTTTTCACAAAGAAAAATCCAGCCCCTGCCGGGGACGAGGATTTGCGAATGTGTCCGCGTGAAAGCGCCTCCCTCACGTACTCCTCCATGGCCTCATTCTCCGCTACCGACAGTGGATAGACTTTGCCACGAGGAGGAACGGCACCAGATTGTAACTCTATGGCACAATCGTATGGGCGGTGCGGAGGTAGGGCAACCGCGCGCACCTTATCGAATACATCCCGGTACTCCTCGTATTCAGGAGGCAACAGAGAGTCCGAGGAAGTACACAGCAACTTGACAGACCCATGGATGCAACTAGCCCCACACTGCGGTGACCACGAGAGGATCTCGGCCGATCTCCAATCGAAAGTCGGATTATGCTTCTGGAGCCAGGGGTACCCCAAGACCACCGAGTAGTGTGGAGACGAAATAACCTGGAGACAGACCGACTCTCTGTGAACGGCACCAATGGCTATCCCCACTGGAAGGGTCTCATGAGTCACGTGTGGCGGCAGAAGGGGTCTGCCGTCTATCGCCTCAAGAGCCAGAGGGGAACCTCGAGCCTGCAGAGGAATGGAATTGGTGGCAGCGAACACACCATCAATGAACAAACCACCAGCACCAGAGTCCACCAACGCCTGGGTCGTCACCGAGCCCCCGACCCAGGAGAGGACAACAGTGATCAGTGGTTTGTCAACACGGGAAACCGGGGACGAGGAGACTCCACCCAAGATCTGCCCCCGACAGGATCTCAGGTGCGAGCGTTTCCCGGACGGTTCGGACATGCCAACCGAAAATGCCCACCGAGACCACAGTACATGCATCGGCCCTCGCGTCTCCGGAGTACCCTCTCCCCCTCGGACAGGCGAGCAAACCCCAGCTGCATGGGTTCACCCCCAGACAAGTCATCCCCAGGAGGCGTGGGAGGAGAGGGAGGCACGGGTGGGACAGCAAACGTAGGCACCAATCTGTTAGAAAACCTCCGCAGGCTCTCCTTAAAGGAAGGTCTCTCCCTGAGTCTGGTGTCAATCAAAATCAGGAAAGAAATAAGAGACTCGAGCTCCACTGGTAGGTCCTTAGCTGCAACCTCATCCTTCAAGGCATCCGAGAGACCATGAGAGAAAGCAGCGACCAGAGCCTCATTATTCCAGCCCACCTCTGCTGCCAGGGTACGAAACTCAATGGCGTATTCAGCTACGGATCGTGAACCCTGTCTGATGGACATAAGGAGCTTCGCAGCAGAGGCAGCACGAGCCGGCACATCGAATACCTTCCGAAGAGAAGCAACAAAACCGGAAAACTCGGCAACCACCGGATTGTTGTTCTCCCATAAAGGGCTGGCCCAGGCCAAGGCCTTGTCCGAGAGCAGCGAGATCAAGAAGCCCACCTTTGATCTCTCAGTAGGAAAGGCATGTGGCAGCAACTCGAAATAAATGCCCACCTGGTTAAGGAAACCTCGGCACTGAGTTGGCTCTCCCCCAAAGCGCTGTGGAAGAGGGGCAGAACCGGTCATACCCCGAAACACCGCAGGCGCAACAACAGGTGTCGGGGTAGACTCTGGCGCAACAACCGGAGCGGCAGTAGGAGCGGGCCCAGGAGCGACGACCGACCCATCGGCAACGGGAGCGAAATGAGCCGTGCGTTCAAGCAGGGTTTGCAACGCCACAGCGAACCGACCCAACAGGTGATCCTGCTGATCAAGTCTGGCAACCAGCGTGGGTAGCGAGGATGGCCCTGTACCCTCAGAATTCATGGCTTGGTCCTAATGTCACGGAACCATGAACCAGACGTACAACAAGAGATAAGTGAAAATAAGAAGGCTTTATTGAAAATAAAGCTGTAAAGCAAAAGTCCAAACGGATGGCGAAACCGAAGCAGAGTCTTTGCGAAGCCAGAGGTCAGGAACCAGAAGGGTAGTCAGACGAAGCCAGGATCAGGAACCAGCAGGGTAGTCAGACGAAGCCAGGATCAGGAACCAGCAGGGTAGTCGGACGAAACCAGGATCAGGAACCAGAAGCAGCAGCAGTCTTAGAAGCATGTGAACACAGGAGGACCAAGCAAGGAACTGAAGCCACAGACCTCCTACATATATGAGCTAGGCATCCAGCTCCTCCCAGTGGGAAGGAGGAGCCGCAGGGTGGGAGGCTACAAGAAACCCAGAAACCAAGATGGCCGCCAGCACATGTCAAACGAAGGAGAACAGCAAGAAGGTAAGACCATGACATAACTGCAACATTGCAGTGTGTTTATACTTATCTTTTTTTACTGAAATACGCCCCTATACGCTTTCACGAGAAATAACTGCAAAAGTGCAGTTCGTATATATTTTTATTTTAAATCAATGTTAAAATATTTAATAAATTTAATAATAAAAATTAAATGTTGCGTAAGACAGGAGATAATCGGCCAGTCTTCTGTTTATTTAACGACGTGGTGTTGTGATGGAGAAAGCATTCCCAAAAAAATATACTCTTCACCTGGAGCCAAATCCTGTCAAGATTGATGCAAGTGCGGTATTGGTAATGCGGCCTCTACTAGTGACAGACAATGAGAAGAAGACAAAGCTTCAAGATTGCTTGGAGCCCAGAAGAGTTGCGAATTTAATCACGATTCAAACCAACCAGGGCCCAGTCTCTTCATCAAGGGTTCCCAATTATAATGGAATAGAAAGGAGGGCATCCTTAGTATATTTAATTAATTTAATAATAAAATGCTTAATACATTTTATAATAAAAATTACATTTTTCCTAACACAGGAGGAGGAAGACATCCTGTGGTGCACGGAGATGGAGATGGTCTTTGGATTCCCACACACACGTCTCAGAAATGAACCGCGGCTCCCAAAAGCAGCTCCTGGGAAGATCATGGAGAGTCCCGATCATCCGTCATCTATTCGCCCCACTTTATTTTGGAAGTGTGTAGAATTCGTGTGGGACCCCCACGCTGAAGATTGATCATGGAGACACCAAATTTTATAATATATATGGAATAAATTTAATAATATAATGTTTAATAAATTTAATAATAACATTTCATTTTTTTCTTAGGAGAGAATCGGCCAGTCTTCAGTTTATTCAACGACATGGAGGGTGTTGTGATGGAGAAAGCATTCCAAAAAAACAATTGCTCTACACCTGGAGCCGAATCTTGTCAAGATTGATGCAAGTGCAGTATTGGCTACTCATCCAACAAGATACTTCTGGGGGAACCTGCCTGCCATGCTTAGGCCTCTACTAGCGACAGACAATGAGAAGAAGGCAAAGCTTGTTCTTTTCTGTACATTGAATGAATAATTTTTGGGGCCTGTACTCCACTGGCCTGCAGTAAAATTGATATGTAATGACCGTCTAATATACCTCCAGCCACATAATCACTTTATGTTTTCTGTCTGGTGAATGCCTAATGTTTGTGGCCTGTACTCCCGAGGCCTAAAATAAAAAATTTCTAGTCTCCAGCAGGGTAAATTTTTGAGAGTTTCAATTTAAGATGCATAAAAATGGCCCCTTGCAGTTCGCAAACATTTGAACGCGTTAGCACGATCGCGTTTGCGAACCATCCCACAGAGTGGCACAATGACAGAGTGTGGAGGTGGCGGCAGCAGCATCAGGAGTAGGTCACAGGGTGGCACAATGACAGTGTGGAGGTGGCAGCAGCAGCATCAGGGGGCCACAGACTGGCAAGATGACATAGCATGGAGGTGGCAGCAGCATCAGAAGAACACAGAGTGGCGGGGGGGCGGAGCCAGCGCTTGAAGGATGGCTGCCTAGTACTGTTGTTCTGTAGCTCACTTTACCCTAACAGCGTGTTATCACAGTGTGGCAGATCCACAGTGGTCAAGATCGGAGGGTCTAAGGCTGGAGAAACCCCAGGTCACCAGAAAACGTCGATAAGTGGCGGGGAGATGGAGAAATTTATTAAGAAAGCTGCCGCAACTTATGTAGCCCAAGAATCAAAGATGGTGCCAGCCACACCGCCCGCAGCGAGACACAAGCATATGGAGCAGACAGATCAGGAGCAAGGAGGTAAGGAAGAGACGGACAACTTACCTATATCCCGCATATACCTGAAAGAGGTTCTAACTTCATCACTAGCCTCAGCACTGGAACCGCTAAGCTCTGACCTGTTGTCCATCAAACAAGATGTCCGCCATATAGGGAGACGAGTGGAGGCCCTGGAGGAATCCCAGACCAGCATCCTCCAATACCAAAACGCACTATCACAATGCATCCACTCGATTCAATCCAACCTTAATACATTATACAGCACAATTGAAGATCAGGAAAATAGAGGAAGGCGCAATAATTAGCGCTTCCACGGTATCCCAGAAGCGGTTGCTACGGGTGACATCCCCAACACAGTAGTTCAGATCTGCTTGTCTCTTTTGGGGCCCGATTCAGCCCACAAAGTCATCTTGGAGAGGGCACACAGGGCCTTAAAGCCTAAACCTTCACTCACCGAAACCCCCAGAGATGTGATATGCAAATTTCTGAGTTTCCCTGTTAAGGAAGCCATCTTAGCAAAAGCACAAAATCCTCGATCCGTCTTCCTGACCAAGGGTGAACCAATCAATAACTCTGTTCTTTCTTCCCCCTCTAAATCATTATTTTTCTCCTACAACTATGGTTACATCAAGTAATATGCTTTACATGTTATTAATGGCGAGCGATTTATCCTATTCCACATAGTAGATGTGACATTGAACACAATGGTATTGAACACATACAATGGTGTCCCCTTCTGGGGGTGGCTGCTGCACTTTGGGAGGCTTAATATCACCTTTATATTTTGTAAAGTTTGCACCATTTAATGGACCACAACCCTTGCAACACCCACTATATACCTACAAATGACTGCTATACATATAACTTCTAATAATGTCAAAGGTTTCAATTCACCTTCCAAGAGGTATAAAATCCTCTCACAGTTAATGAAAAAGGGCTGCTCAGTTCTATTCCTCCAAGAAACACCTTTTAAATTTAATCATTACCCCAATCTGTGGTTCAGACTCCTCGGCCTCCAGGGGTTTAAGCATTGACTTTAGAAGGGGACTCCCATTTCAATATTGCTCCCATGTCCAAGATTCTGAAGGATGATACATTATGCAAAGTATAGAAAGCCTTCAGAAACAAACTCTGATGGAGGCTCATCTATCGCAGCTCAATAACCTACGATCCGAAATAAAAAACCTCCTAAACGCTACGTCCACCAAATACTTTTTACATTTACAATTCAAATATTTTGCTCATGATAACAAAGCCTCCAAATTCATGATGAGCTATATCAAGAAGAGAAAAACTCACAATCATATATGTAAAATCAATAAACAAGAAGGAGGCATAGCCTTAACAACCAAAGATATAGCTCTCCAGTTTCAGATCATTTATCAATCTCGTTACAATATCCCTCAATATAAAGTAGGAGGAACCCCCCTCTAGAATCCATTAACTCCTTTCTTATCTCTATATCACTCCCGAAACTGGGTGACTCCCACAGTTCGGTCCTAGGATCCCCCTTTAGGCCTAAAGAACTGGAATTAGCCATAAAACAACTCCCAAAGGGGAAATCCCCAGGCCCTGATAGCCTCCCAGCCCTATACTACCGCACCTTAAGTAAGTCCCTAATTCCACACTTTCTGCAGTGCCCATATGTAACCACTCCCTTCAAAGCTTCCCATTAACAGTAGACATGACAAAAGCTCATATTACTATCCTCCCCAAAGAGGGCAAAGACCTGGCCCACCGCTCAATTTATCACCCTATTTCTTTATTGAACCTAGATTAAAAATTACTAGCGAAAATGTTAGCCTACCTACTCTGATTCATAGAGACCAGACAGGGTTTATTAAAGGACGAGAAGGCAAGGATAATTCGGCTAGAATTTTAAATGTTTTGTACCATGCGAAAAATCACTCTCTCCCCCTGGTGCTTCTTAGCATAGACACAGAAAAGGCCTTCAATAGGGCCAATTGGGATTTTATGTGCCATACCCTGATCAAGTTCGACCTCCCAGAGACCTTTATCAACACCATATTCTCCATGTATTCCAATGCCTCAGCGGCAGTGTTGGTGAATGATAAAGTATCTCCTACATTCGGAACGGAACTAGACAGGGATGTCCACTCTCCCCTCTGTTGCTTGTGATGATAATGGAACCATTTCTCCAAGCTATCAGACAGGAAGACAAGATAGAAGGCAATAAACTAGGCAACCAAGAACATAAGACCACAGCTTTTGTCGATGATTGTTGATAACAACGACAAATTTGACGATCTCATTGCCTCATATATATACCTTATTAGAAAAATTCAGTCCCCTCTCTAACTTCAAGATTAATATGAAAAAATCCCAAATCTTGAGTGTAGGTCTATGACCTTTGTTAAAGATGGCCCTGAAAGCCCATTCACCTTTTAACTGGGATGCCCCGTTTATCACCTACTTGGGGATCAAGATTGTCCCAGACCCACACAAACTTTTTAAACTTAATTATAGTTCATTACTACAATCCATACTTGAACAACTGAACCTATTAGATTGTTATGGTTCGGGCGCAAAAATCTGGTTACTTCATTGGTGATCCCTAGACTTAATTATTTACAAGTATTACCGATACCTATACCAGAAACTTTCTACATAACTCTTATTAAAAAAGTACACAGATTTATATGGAGGAAGAAAAGCCCAAGAATAGCTACAACAACCCTCCAGAAACCTAGGGCCATGGGGGGCATAGGTTTACCTGATCCTCTATTATACAACAGGGGTCAAGTTCGGGACCCGAACTCGAACCGAACTTGACCCCGAACCCCATTGAAGTCAATGGGGACCTGAACTTTTAAGCACTAAAATGGCTGTAAAAATGTAATGGAAAGGGCTAAAGGGGTGAAAATGGCGTCAAAATGTGGTTAAGAGCATGGCAAGTGCTCTGCAAACAAATGTGGATAGGGAAATAACTTAAAGTAAGTTAAAATACGTAAAAATAAAAAATAATAATCTTGATCTAGGAGGACCAGGTCCATATGGAGAAGGAGATTGAGGAGGCGGTGGATGTGGCGGTATAGGTGGAAGTGGGGGAGGAGGAGGAGGTAGCCTACACTGCTTTTTGGTTTTAAATTTATTTATATTTTTTTAAATTAGGGTACACCCCAAAACATTGGGAAATATAACCCTTCAGTCGTGCTAAACACACTTTCAGACAATACACCGGCTGCAGGGCAGGCCAGCATCTCCAAGGCGTAAAGGGCAAGCTCAGGCCATGTGCCCGATTTGGAGACCCAGAAGTTGCAGGGGCTGACCCCTGTCAGTTAGTTTGTGTAGGTGTGTGCATACTTACTGCCCCACCCACCATGTTGCACGTCCCTGTGATGTTCACGATCCAATTTGATATCTGCTCTATCAACTTTCAATATTCTTTTATGCGCCTACCATGGTGATTACGGGTGGCGGGAATTCAGGGTTCCAGGCCGGAGAGGGAGCGTGAGAAAAAGAGACCAAATTTAAGGGAGATAAATTTATTTTAAAAATTTGGGATCAAGAAGAAATGTGGGAAAAGTTATTGAGGCTCAAATGTGGGAAAAATTACAGAAGCCCAAATGTGGCCCAAAAGAGTCAAGCGGAATTGTGGGAAAAGCTATTGAGGCGCAAATGTTGGCCAAAAGAGTATAGCAGAAATGTGGGACAAAGTATTGAAGCTTAAATGTGGTACAACTTAAGTTTAAGCATTGAATCAAAGGAGGTGGTGCGCATCAATTAAAGAAGCATTTCAGAAATGTTATTCCCTTTCACCTATGCAGAGCAGGGGTTTATTCACATCTAAAATTGTATAATGTCAACCCAAGAATGTAACAGAAAAATGACAGAAATTAATTAACCTGTCTAATTGGTAGAGCTGGGGTCTATGACAGAAAACAATTGTTTATTGTCACCCGAAAATGTAAAATAAAAATTATTTTAAATTTATTAAGCTGTCAACTAGGTAGAGGAGGGGGTATATTACACCCAAAAATAGGTGAATTTGACCATAAAATGTAACTGACAAATGTAATATTTTTTTTTTACCGGTCTAATAGGTATAGCAGTGGTACATCACACCAAAAAATTGCTGAATTTCACTATAAAATGTAACTGCCAATAGTGGTGCTATACACCCAAAAATTGGTTTATTTTTCACCCGAAAATGTTAATAGAAATTTATTTATATTTTTTTAACCGTCATACTAGGTATAGCGGTGGCACTATACACCCAAAAACTGGTGAATTTCACCAGAAAATGTTAATGATATATATATATTTTTTTTTTAACCGGCCTACTAGGTAGAGCAGTGGTACTTCACACCCAAAAATTAGTGAATTTCACTATAAAATGTAAGAGAACATTTTTTTTGTTGTTTAACCTGTCTACTAGGTATAGCAGTGGTACTTCACACCCAAAAATTGTTGAATTTCAACTGCAAATGTAACTGACAAATATATTTTTTCTGTTAACCGGCCTACTAGGTATAGCAGTGGTACTATACACACAAAAATTGGTGAATTTCACCAGAAAATGTTAATGACAATTTATTTTTATTTTTCAACCGGCATACTAGGTATAGCAGTGGTACTAAACATCCAAAAATTGGTTAATTTCATCATAAAATGTTAATGACAATTTTTAATTTTTTTTTTAACCGTCATACTAGGTATAGCAGTGGTACTATACACCCATAAATTGGTGAATTTCACCAGAAAATGTTAATGACAATTTACTTTTATTTTTTAACCAGCCTACTAGGTATAGCAGTGGTACTATACACCCAAAAATTGGTGAATTTCACCCGAAAATGTTAATGACAATTTAATTTTATTTTTTTAACCGGACTACTAGGTAGAGCAGTGGTACTATACACCCAAAAATTGGTTAATTTCACCAGAAAATGTTATTGACAATAAAAAAAATTTTTTAACCGGCCTACTAGGTATAGCAGTGGTACTATACACCCAAAAATTGGTGAATTTTACCCGAAAATGTTAATGACAATTTTTTATTTTTTTAACAGGCCTACTAGGTATAGCAGAGGTACTATACACCCAAAAATTTGTGAATTTCACCCGAAAATGTTAATAGAAATTTATTTATATTTTTTTAACCGTCATACTAGGTATAGCAGTGGAACTATACACCCAAAAATTGGTGAATTTCACCAGAAAATGTTAATGATATATATATTTTTTTATTTTTTTTTAACCGGCCTACTAGGTAGAGCAGTGGTACATCACACCCAAAAATTTGTGAATTTCACTATAAAATGTAAGAGAACAATTTTTTTTGTTGTTTAACCTGTGTACTAGGTATAGCAGTGGTACTTCACACCCAAAAATTGTTGAATTTCAACTGCAAATGTAACTGACAAATATATTTTTTCTGTTAACTGGCCTACTAGGTATAGCAGTGGTACTATACACCCAAAAATGTAAATGACAAAGTGGTGAAATGATATAAAATAAAACGCATACAAAAAAAAAAATGGATTTATGAGGTGGAGTTCCATAAGGAGTAGGAGTTTGAGGAGGAGGTGGACGTAGCGGAGTAGGTGGAAGCGGCGGTGGAGGAGGACGAGATAGCCAACACAGGTTTTTGGTTTTAATTTAATTTTGAAAAATTAAGGTACACTCCAAAAGAGTGTGAAATATCCAAAATACAAATATGAGCAATTGCGCTGCAGTATAACAATGGCTGCTTAGTGCCGGTATACATGTCTATTCTGCACAAGGTATGGACAAGTCCTGAGGGATCCATGCCTGGTTCATTTTAATAAACGTGAGCTTGTCCACATTGGCTGTGGACAGGCGGCTGCGCTTGTCTGTGATAATGCCCCCGGCCGTGCTAAACACACGTTCAGATAATACACTGGCTGCAGGTCAGGCCAGCACCTCCAAGGCGTAAAGGGCAAGCTCAGGCCATGTGCCCAATTTGGAGACCCAGAAGTTGAAGGGGGCAAACCCGTCATTCAGTACGTGTAGGCGTGTGCACACATACTGCTCCACCATGTTGGTGAAATGCTGCCTCCTGCTAAGACATTCTATATCAGCTGGTGGTGCTGGTTGTTGTGGCGTGCTGACAAAGCTTTTCCACATGTCGGCCATGCTAACCCTGCCTTCTGAGGTGCTAGCGGTGACCCAGCTGCGTTGGCGACCTCTTCCTCTGCCTTCACTTTGTGCTTCCACTGTGCCCCCGCTGTCAGGTGGGAATGCCACCAGCAGCGCGTCTACCAGCGTGCGCTTGTACTCGCGCATCTTACGATCACGCTCCAGTGAGGGAATTAAGGACGGTAGGTTTTCCTTGTAACGGGGATCCAGCAGCGTGGCCACCCAGTAATCAGCACAAGTTTGAATGTGGGCAACGCGGCGGTCGTTGCGGAGACACTGCAGCATGTAATCGCTCATGTGTGCCAGGCTGCCCAGAGGCAACGAAAGGTTGTCCTCTGTGGGAGGTGTATCGTCTGTGTCCTCGGTATCCCCCCATCCACGCACCAGTGATGGCCATGAGCTGGTCTGGGTGCCACCCTGCTGTGAACATGGTTCCTCCTCCTCCATCTCCTCCTCCTCATCCTCCAGCTCATCATCCTCCAGAACTGTGCCCTGGCTGAACAATTGTATACCTTGGGTTTGTGGGTGCAGGAACCCACCCTCGAAACCACTTGGGAATGACTGGCCGGAAACCCTACAAAATGATCCCTCTTCCTCCTCCTCTTGTGCCACATCCTCTTCCATCATTGCCAGGAGCGTTTTTTCAAGGAGGCATAGAAGTGGGATAGTAGCGCTGAGAACGGTGTTATCAGCACTGGCCATGTTGGTGAAGTACTCGAAACAGCGCAACAAGAAACACAGGTATCGCATGGATGCCCAGTCATTGGTGGTGAAGTGGTGCTGTTCCACCGAGTGACTCACCCATGGGTGCTGCAGCTGAAACTTTGCTATCGACAGTCTGGCCAGCATGCGCAAGGTGGAGTTCCACCTTGTGGGCACGTCGCATATGAGGCGGTGAGCGGGATGGCCGAAGTTACGCTGCAGCGCTTACAGGCGAGCAGCAGCAGGGTGAGAACGCCAAAAGCGCGCACAGACGGCCCGCACTTTATGCAGCAGCTCTGACATATTTGGGTCATTTTAAAGGAATCTCTGCACCACCAAATTCAGCACATGCGCCAGGCAAAGGATGTGCGTCAAACCCGTTAGTCCCAGAGCTGCTACGAGATTTCGCCCATTATCGCACACCACCAGACCGGGCTTGAGGCTGACTGGCACAAACCACTCATTGGTCTGTTGCACAGCTCCTGCACGGTGTGTTGTTTGTCCCCCAAACAAAAAAGTTTTAAAACTGCCTGCTGTCGTTTACCCCTGGCTGTGCTGAAGTTGGTGGTGAAGGTGTTACACTGACCGGATGATGAGCTGGTAGAGGAGGAGGAAGCAGAGTAGGAGGAGGAAGCAACAGGAGGCAAACTGAAGCGCTTTGCAATCCTCGGTGGTGGAAGGACATCGCCAAACTGCTATCCGCCTCAGGCCCAGCCGCCACTGCATTTACCGAGTGTGCTGTTATGGAGATATAATGGCCCTGACCGTGCTTACTGGTCCACGTATCCGTAGTCAGGTGCACCTTGCCACAGATGGCGTTGCGCAGTGCACACCTGATTTTGTCCCCTACTTGGTTGTGCAGGGAAGGGATGGCTCGCCTTGAAAAGTAGTGGCGGCTGGGCACAACGTACTGTGGGACAGCCACCGCCATAAGGCCTTTAAAACTATCTGTCTCCACCAGACGGAATGACAGCATTTCAAATGGCAGTAATTTAGAAATGCTGCCATTCAGGGCTAGGGATCGTGGGTGGGTAGGGAAGTACTTCCTCTTCCTCTCCAGCGTTTGGGATATGGAGAGCTGAACGCTTGCGTGGGACATTGTGGAGATGCTTGGTGACCCAGGTGTTGGTGTTGTTTGCAGATCCTCTGTTTGCGGGGTGCCAGGTGGCACTGTCACTCCAGAGGTGGATGAAGAGGCCAAGACTGCTGCAGAAGAGGAAGCAGGAGGAGCCAGAGACCATTCTTAGTTTTTGAGGTGTCAACTCGACTGCAGCTCGTGCTTTGCACTTAAATGCCTAGTCATGCAGGTTGTGCTCAGGTTGAGAACGTTTATGCCTCGCTTCAGGCTCCGATTGCACAGCATGCAAACCACTCGTGTCTTGTCGTCAGCACATTTTCTGAAGAACTGCCACGCCAGGGACTCCTTGGAGCTGGCTTTGGTGTGCTCGGTCCCTTGCTGCGGTGGGCAGTAGGAGGCGTACTGTCTAGAGGACGGCCGCTCCGCTTTTGCACCCTGCTCCCTCTTCTGCTGTGCTGGTGGCTCTGTGCGACCACCGCCTCTTCCTCCGAACTACATCGGTCACTCGCATGACCTTGATTCCATGTGGGGTCGAGGACCTCATCGTCCTCCACATCATCTTCCACCCAGTCTTCACCCCTGACTTCCTTGTCGGTCTGCACACTTTCGAAAGCCCCAGCAGTTGGCACCTGTGTTTTGTCATCATCCGAGACGTGCTGCGATGGTCCTCTCATGTACTCATCTTGAAAAATAAGTGGTTGGGCATTGGTGCATTCAATATCTTCCACTTCTGTGGCAGGACTAGGTGGATGGCCCTGGGAAACCCTGCTAACAGAGTCATCAAAAAGCAGAAGAGACAGCTGCATGACTTGGGGCTCAGACTGCTTGGCTGATTTGCAAGGGGGTGAGGTGGAAGACTGATGGACATCGGCTGCAGGTGCCAACTGTGGTCTTTCAGCAGGAGACTGGGTGGGAGACAATGTGAAAGAACTGGATCCACTGTCAGCAACCCAATCTATCGCCTGTACTTGTTCAGGCCTCATCATTCGTAGAGCAGCATTAGGCCCGACCAAATACCGCTGCAGGTTTTGTCGCCTACTCACACCTGAGGAAGGGGTTTCATTTTAAATGCCTAATTCAAACCCCTGTATGTAGAGGTAGTATCTCACAGGCCCTGAACCAGTGTAGGCCTGCAGTAAATATATCTTTGCACAAAATGGCTGTATTTCAAATGGCTGTATTTTCAATTGCCTAATTCAAACCACTGTATGTAGAGGTGGTATCTCACAGGCCCTGAACCAGTGTAGGCCTGCAGTAAATATATCTTTGCACAAAATGGCTGTATTTCAAATGGCTGTATTTCAAATGCCTGATTCAAACCCCTGTATGTAGACGGTGTATCTCAGAGGGCCTGAACTACTGTAGACCTGAATTCAATATTGGTGCACCAAATGTCGGCATTTAAAATCTCTGAATGTAACCCTAATGTATTAAGGGTGTATCTCACAATGACATCTGCATCAAAGGCTGCCAACTAAATTTTTTGTGCCCAAATGAGTGTTTGTTTAAAAACTGAATTTGACAGCAGTATATAAGCCTGTAATTTCACACGTGCTGATGCTGCAAAGCCTGAAAATAGTGTTTTTTTGTCAAGAGTGTGTTTTTTAAACCCTAGAAAATGATGGGTGTATTTTTACCTTAAATTGCACACTAATACAGATGTTGTAGATTGCGAAATAAGTCTTTTTTTGCTAACAGAATATGAAACCTGTATATATTAAACTTGAATTTAACACTTGCAGATCTGTAAAATACTGTTCTTTGAAAAAAAAAAATTGTGTGTTTTTCAAACCCCAGAAAATGATGGGTTTATTTCTACCTTAAATTGCACACTGACTAATACAGATGTTGTAGATTGCCAAAAATGTATTTTTTTGCTAACATAATATGAAAGCTGTATATATCAAACTTGAATTTAACACTTGCAGATCTGGAAAATACAAATTTTTTTAAAAAATAGTGTGTTTTTAAAACCCTAGAAAATGATGGGTTTATTTCTAACTTAAATTGCACACTGACTAATCCAGATGTTGTAGTTTTCCCCCAAAAAATGGTGATTTTCAATGTCCCATAAGCTCAGATGCAGTGCTGGTGAGCATGCATAAAATGGCCGCCGCCAGGGCCGGCCTTTGGGGTGTGCGGGCTGTGCGGCCGCACAGGGCGCCATAGCAACAGGGGCCCCGGGCGGCCGACAGCTCGCAATTATGGGCGTAGGAAGCGGGGGGGACGGTTCCCCCCCAGGAAATAATGTGGGGGGGACAGGTATGGTCAAATTTCCCCCAGCGGCAGCGGGGCAATGTGTGCGGCGCCGGCGGGGCAGGCACTGAGATGATCCAGGGCTGGAGATGATAATTCTCTGCCCCGGCGCCGCCGATGTTCTATTCAGCAGCGCAGTGGAGAAGTCTCTCCCTCCCCCCTGTGCTGCTGCCCCCGCCGCTGCCAATAAGAAGAGAGACGGGAGGAGGAGCAGGAGGAGCTGTGGCCACTGCGCCACCAATGAAGATAACTGACCTGTAATAAAAATACAGGAGGCGGGTGCCGGAATCAAATAGCCGACACCCGACCTCTGTGACAGGGAGCTGCGATCAGCTGCAGTTGAGTTAACCCTTCAGGTGCGGTACCTGAGGGGTTAACTGCCGCTGATCGCAGCTCCCTGTCACAAAGGTCGGGTGCCGGCTATTTGATTCCGGCACCCGCCTCCTGTATTTGTATAAGAAACGTTGGTGGCACAGTGTGCCCCCCCCCCCCCCAACACCCCAGTATAAGAAAAATGGGTGGCTCAGTGGGAAGTGCCAATGAGGGTTAAAAAATAATTAAAAAAATTAACTCACCTCCTCCAGTTGATCGCGTAGGTGCCGGTCTCCTGTTCTTTCTGCAGGACCTGTGCTGACGTCACTGAGCTCATCACATGGTCCATTACCATGAAGATGTATCAAGTGATGAACACAGTGATGTCACCACAGATCCTTTGACAGGTCCTGAAGAAAGAACAGGAGACGATCAATTGGAGGAGGTGAGTTAATATTTTTTTTATTTTTTAACCCTCATTGGCACTGCCCACTGCGCCACCAATGTTTATTATATTGAGGGGGGCGCACTGCACCACCAATGTTTATTATATTGCGCCACCAATGTTTATTATATTGGGGGGGCGCACTGCGCCACCAATGTTTATTATACTGGGGTGTTTGGGGGTCGCACTGCAGCACCAATGTTTATTATATTGGGGGGCCCACTGCGCCACCAATGTTTATCATACTGGGGTGTTGGGGGGGCGCACTGCACCACCAATGTTTATTATATTGGGGGGGGCGCACTGCACCACCAATGTTTATTATATTGAGGGGGGGCGCACTGCACCACCAATGTTTATTATATTGCGCCACCAATGTTTATTATATTGGGGGGGTGCACTGCGCCACCAATGTTTATTACACTGGGGTGTTTGGGGGGCGCACTGCACCACCAATGTTTATTATATTGGGGGGGCGCACTGCGCCAATGTTTATTATATTGGGGGGCCCACTGCGCCACCAATGTTTATCATACTGGGGTGTTGGGGGGGGCACTGCGCCACCAATGTTTATTATATTGGGGGGGCACTGTGCCACCAATGTTTATTATACTGGGGTGTTGGGGGGGCGCACTGCGCCACCAATGTTTATTATATTGACCTTCTACTAAGCATTCTCTATTAAAGAATGCTATTATTTTCCCTTATAACCATGTTATAAGGGAAAATAATACAGTGAATAGACTTTCATCCTAGCAACCATGCGTGAAAATCGCACCGCATCCGCACTTGCTTGCGATTTTCACGCAGCCCTATTAACTTCTATGGGGCCTGCGTTGCGTGAAAAACGCACAACATAGAGCATGCTGCGATTTTCACGCAATGCACAAGTGATGCGTGAAAATCACCACTCATGTGCACAGCCCTATAGAAGTGAATGGGTCCGGATTCAGTGTGGGTGCATTCCGGTATTTTGAATGCCAGATCTGGCACTAATACATTCCTATGGGGAAAAATGCTTTCAGGCAAATCTTCAGTTTTTTTCGCCAGAGATAAAACCGTAGCATGCGGATCCGTCTTCAAAATGCGTTCAGTGTTACTATGGCACCTAGGACGCTATTAAAGTCCTGGCTGCCATAGTAGTAGTGGGGAGCGGGGGAGCAGTATACTTACAGTCCGTGCGGCTCCCGGGGCGCTCCAGAATGACGTCAGAGCGCCCCATGCGCATGGATGACGTGTCCATGCGATCACGTCATCCATGCGCGTGGGGCGCCCTGACGTCACTCTGGAGCGCCCGGGGAGCCGCACGGACGGTAAGTATACTGCTCCCCCGCTCCCCACTACACTTTACCATGGCTGCCAGGACTTTAGCGTCTTGGCAGCCATGGTAACCATTCAGAAAAAGCTAAACGTCGGATCCGGCAATGCGCCGAAACGACGTTTAGCTTAAGGCCGGATCCGGATTAATGCCTTTCAATGGGCATTAATTCCGGATCCGGCCTTGCGGCAAGTGTTCAGGATTTTTGGCCGGAGCAAAAAGCGCAGCATGCTGCGGTATTTTCTCCGGCCAAAAAACGTTCCGGTCCGGAACTGAAGACATCCTTATGCATCCTGAACGGATTTCTCTCCATTCAGAATGCATTAGGATAAAACTGATCAGGATTCTTCCGGCATAGAGCCCCGACGACGGAACTCTATGCCAGAAGAAAAGAACGCAAGTGTGAAAGGGCCCTAAGAGTGCGCATACGCTGGGAGCATCGCCGGCGGTTAGGGTAGGGAAAAATGATGGGCCAGTGCACAGGTGCGGTGATCGGATGGATGTTCTCAGCTGGACACCGGCCAACACTGTGCATGCGCTGGGAGCCTCACCAGCGGTTAGGGTAGGGAAAAAGCACTGGCCCGTACGTAATTTTTCCCTTCCCTAACCGCTGGTGAGGCTCCTGGTGCATGCGCAGTGTCGGCCGGTGTCCAGCTGAGAACACCCATCCGATCACTGCGCCTGTGCACTGGCCCATAGTTTTTCCCTACCCTAACCGCCGGCGAGGCTCCTGGCGCATGCGCACTCTGCTGTGAAATTTCCCTAACCTGTCGTTGTGCGCCTGCGCGGTGCTGCACACCTCCTCACGTCATGTCCGATGCGACCGGAAGTGACGAGGGTAGGGAAATCTCACGAAGTAGGGAAGTATAACATCACACCGGCCTTTGGGGTGTGCGGGCTGGTAACTACTTGGTTGGATAGTCAGCCAGCCTATGCCATGATGCCAGCAACAAGCAGTGTTTTTTTTTTTTTTTGGGGGGGAAGGGGGGCGCCACAAGGTTAGCTCGCACAGGGCGCCTGAACACCTAAGGCCGGCCCTGGCTGCCGCCACCACCCACCTAACTAACAGAATTCTAAGCAGTATCCTCTCCCTACACTTGTAACAGCAGAGTGACGTGCAGCGCTAAGTGATTCAAGCTTATATAGAGCCTGGGTCACATGCTGCTCTGGCCAATCACAGCCATGCCATTAGTAGGCATGGCTGTGATGGCCTCTTGGGGCAAGTAGTATGCCGCTTGTTGATTGGCTGCTGTGCAGCCTTTCAAAAAGCGGCAAGAAAGCGCCGAACACCGAACCCGAACTTTTACGGAAATGTTCGTGTTCGGATCCGGGGTCCAAAAATCCTAAAGTTCGGTACGAACCCGAACTTTACAGTTCGGTTTCGCTCAACCCTAGTGTTGAGTGCTTGTGCGGCTGGGCCCCTGGTTTAGGTTTTGTCATGACGCCAGCACCTTTATGGTGCAAGAGGTTGAGGGTAATAGTGGTGTGGAGTTGGAAGAATGAGGCAGGTTTAAATCCAATGGTAAACTTTACTTTAACCAGGTTCTTGATAATAGTTTACATCCAGCAATAAAACAGTCTCTGATACACATGCAAGTAGGATGCGATAAATCCTAGTAACAGGCTGTGCTGATGATACTGTGTCAGGCTAGGGTGGTAAGTTATGTACTCACTGATATTCATTTTCTTTAATGGTGAGGCTGCCTGAAGCTAGTAAGTCCTTCACCTTAAATCCTAAGGTCCTTGAAGCCTGAATAAATGGCTGTTGTCCTTTGTTTTCATCTCCACTTTGTTTTTCTTGAATTGCCTTGTATTTAACCCAGCTACAGCTGCACTCTCACTCCTTTATTTCCCACTTCTCCTCTCAACTGACTTAACTCCCTAACTAGGCCTGAACTACACTATTTATACTGTGGTGCTACCGCCATCTGGTGTTGGATGTATGTAGTGGACCTGACAGCCTGGTAAATAGAAATATCACAGGATAACATAATACATCATGATATACAGATGATAACAAAAAGCTTTTTCAGTTCCCACATAAGCTAGTGGGATGCTGCACTCCCTTCTTTGCTATGCTTGTCCCAGCTCCCCATTCTATCTTTATTTAAGGATGAAGGGGGATTGATAAATAGAGAAAATATACTCACTCTATTACCTCAATCCATGGTATTCCCTTCTCTTATTTCTTTACTCCATTCTTACAGTGCCTTGCAAAAGTATTTACCCACCTTTACTTTTTTCGTATTTTGGTGCCTCACAACCTGAAATTAACATGGATTGTTTGAGGATTTGCATCATTTAATTTACAGAACATACCCACAACTTTGATGATTTTTTATTTTTTTTTATTGTGAAGCAAACAACAAATAGGACAAAATAACGGAAAAAGTCAATGTGCATAACTATTCACCCCACACCTTTTGGGGCAATCACAGCTACAAGTCGCTTTGGATAAGTCTCTGTGAGCTTGCCACATCTTACCACTGGGATTTTTGCCCATTCCTCCTTGCAAAACTGCTCCAGCTCCTTCAAGTTGGATAGGTTGAGCTTGAAGACAGCAATCTTTAAGTCTGACCACAGATTTTCTATTGGATTGAGATCTGGGCTTTGACTAGGCCATTCCAACACATTTACTGGTTTCCCCTTAAACCACTCAAGTGTAGCTTTAGCAGTGTGTTTGGGGCCATTGTCCTACTGGAAAGTGAACCTCCATCCAAGCCTCCAATTACGCACACATCTGTACAGGTTTTGCTCAAGAATATCCCTGTATTTAGCAACATCCATCTTTCCCTCGACTCTGACTAGTTTCCCAGTCCCGGCTGCTGAAAAACATCCCCACAACATCATGCTGCCACCACCATGTTTCACTGTGGGGATGGTGTTCTTTGGGTGATGTGATGTGTTGGGTTTGCTCCAGACATAGCATGGCTGAAAAGTTAAATTTTAGTCTCATCAGACCAGAGCACCTTCCTCTATACATTTTGGTAGTCTCCCACATGCGTTTTCACAAACTCACAACGTACCTTTTTGTTTTTAGCTGAAAGTAATGGCTTTCTTCTGGCCACTCTGCCATAAAGCCCAACTCTATGGAGCGTACGCCTTATTGTCTTCCCATGTACAGATACTTCAGTCTCTGCTATGGAACTCTGCAGCTCCTCCAGGCTTACTTTAGGTCTTTGGGCTGCCTCTCTGATTTATGCCCTCCTTGCCCGGTCCACGAGTTTTGGTGGGCGGCCGTCACTTGGCTGGTTTGCTGTTGTGCCATGTTCTTTTCATTTGGTTATGATATATTTGATGGTGCTCCTGGGCATCAACGAAGATTTGTATATTTTTTTATAACCTAACCCTGACTTGTACTTCTCAACATTGTCCCTTACTTGTTTCTAGAGTTCCTTGGTCTTCATGGCAGTCTTTTGTTATTGATGCCTCTTGCTCATGTTTTGCAGCCTATGGGGTCTTTAAAAAAAAGTGTGTATATGTAATGACAGATCATGTAACACTTAGATTGCAAATAGGTGGAAATCATTTCCCTAATTATGTGACTTCTGAAGGTAATTGGTTGCACCAGAGTTTTTTTATGGTCTTCCTAACAAAGGGGATGAATGCATACGCACATGCCAATTTTCTGTTTTCTATTTCTAAACAATAGTTTGATTTATATATTTTTCCTATTTCACTTCACCAACTTAGACTATTGTGTCTTGATCCATCACATAAAATTCAGATTAAAATAACATTGAACTTAAGGCTGTAATGCAACAAAATACGAAAAAAGTCAAGGGGCGGAATACTTTTGCAAGACACTGTATATATCCAAGCACATCCCTCATCAGGCCCTACTTAGGCCTGTTACATGGTTTGAGGGTTGGATATGTCATCATGTCCCTCCCTCCAAACCCATCTCACAAATATACAAAAGACTCAAAACTCCTATCTTGATGCCAAAACCAGCTTTCATTGGTCTCTGGGAGAGAGATCTGAAGGTATCATCTGAACAGTCCAAGCTTTTTTTAGTATCACACACCTCGTCGAGATATGTGCGTATACAGGAGAATGGATACAAAATTCTCCCAAGATGGTACAAAACCCCAGATATCACATATATATACAATAGCTCATATTCTGATGTTTGTTGGCGGTGTGGAAAAGAGAGGGGCACTTTCTTCCATGTTTGGTGGTCCTGTCCACCTATTCTAAACTGGTTGAAAGAAGTGTTCCGGAAAAGTAATGCTATATGTAGAACATCCATTTCCCCCTCCCCCCAACTTTCTCTGTTGGGCCTTTCTATATCAAACAAGACCCCTAATGTTCCAACCTTATTCCACAACCTCCTTATGGCGGCCCGCCTCCTCATACCACGCTACTGGTTATCAACTGAACTTCCTTCACTTGAGCACTGGATAGGAAAAACAGACGCAATATAAAGATTTGAAGAAGTAGCAGCTTGGGAAGCTCGTACAATACCCAGATTCAGGGCTAGGTGGAGGGACTGGGAGTTTCAGAGAAACTTTAAATACCAGTAATGCATTGTTACCTTAGAAGTCAATTGTTCTTACAGTGGATTCAGCTCATTATGTATATGACATTGTTCTTACTATGTATTCAGCTTATTATGTATATGACATCTACTATACTGTTTATGTATATTATCTATGTACAGCCTTTGTTGTTGATACTGTACAATATGTTTACATTGTATGTGTATTCCCATAAGCTCTCAATAAACCGAAAAAAAAAAGAAGAACACAGAGTGTCAAGATGACATCGTGTGGAGGTGGCAGCAGCATCAGAAGACCACAGAGTGTCAAGATGACATAGTGTGAAGGTGGCAGCAGCATTAGCAGACCACTGAGTAGCAAGGTGACATAGTGTGGAGGTGGCAGCAGCTTCAGGAGACCACAGAGTGGCAAGGTGACAATACTGAGCACCAACTGAAGATGGAGGGTGAAAGAAGGAGCACTTGTCATCAGATGTGTGGCATCAGGCAGGTGGCATAAATATCACACAAATTTTTAGACAGCATTCCGTGATGATGATAATAATACGTAGTAATTTATTTCATATTATTTCAGCCGGGCACAGTGGTACACAAGTTGCTTGCACCCAATTTTGCCAGTTTTAGAAAGAGTGCTGTGGTCTATTAGCTTTGAAAATCAGACAGGTGGCAGCATCAAAATAGTATCTGAGGCAGGTAGCCAGAAGAATCTGGTCTCCTTTGTCAAAGTTTTGGTGTGGCATGGATGATCTAGTCTGATGCATCAGACATTGGTGGATAGAAATCTTGGCTACTCCATGCCTGATTCATCTTGACAAAGGTCAGTCTCTCCACATTTTGGGTGGACAGGCAAGTTCTTCTTGGGGTAACTTGGGGCACTAATCACCCGCTCTGATGCCACACTACTGGCCGGGCAGGACAGCTTTTCCAGTTTGGCTGCCCAGTAGTCCAGCAGGTCTTAAATGTGGGGTGGCAGGGTGCTGTCCATATATGCCACAACCTGCTTGTTCAGGTCCTGCTCCAGGTCTAGCTGCTACTTCTGCTGCTGGTGAGTAGTTTCTTCACTAGGAGGGTGAAGAAAGCTGCTCATCAGTGAGCTCGAACTACTCTTACCCCCCCCCCACCCTGCCACAGCAGCCATGGCAGAGGAACTTGAGCGCAGAGGTTCAGACCTTTGAGAGGAAGGACAGTGGTGCAGATAGGCAGCGGCCAACTGACTACATAGGATGTCTCTATAGTAGTTCAGTTTGTCCTCCCTCTCAGCTGGTGTAAAAAAGGCCCCCATTTTGGACCGGTAGGGAGGGTCCAACAAGGTAGAGAGCCAGAAGTCATCACTCTGCCGAATGGTGACAATTTAGCTGTCACTACATAAGCAAGTAAGCATGCATCGGGCCATTTGTGCAAGTGACTCGGAGAGACTCCCTGCTTTCATCTCCACTGTATACTGCCACCATTGTTTCTGTGTCATCTGCCTTGTCTTCCTCATCACCCTGTAACTCCTCTGGCTGCTTCTGCTCCTCCTCTCCTGTCAACTGTGTAGAAAAAACAACCATTTTTCTACACATTGCTTGTGCTTCAATGTCTTCCTCCTCCTTCTCATCCTCCTCCAGTTTAGCCCCCATAGGGCTCAAATGGCCATGAAATCTACGAGCCACGTCTCCAGTCCCCTGACCAGCCAGATTTCCCAGCATCTGTTCCAGGACATAAAGCAGTGGAATGATGTTCTTCATCCCGTAGTCCTGGCGACTGACAAACAATGTGGCCTCCTCAAAGAGGCTGAGCAAACGGCAGGTGTCACGCATGAGCTGCCACTGGTTGACATCAAAGTTACACAGGGAAGTACTCCTGTCCGCTTGGATCATCAAGAAATTGTTTATGGCCTTTCTCTGTTTGTATAGTCGGTCCAACATATGGAGGGTGGAATTCCAACAGGTGGAAATGTTGAATATCAGCCTATGTTGAGGGATGCCATTCTGCCGCTGCAACTCAAGGGGGGTGTGCTTTGTGGTGTACGAGTGGCTGAAGTGCATGCAAAGTTTCCTGCCCATTTTTAGGATGCCTTGCAAATGGGTGAAAGACTTCAGGAACAGCTTGACAACCAGATTGAACATGTGTGCCATGCAGGGCGCATGGCTCAGCCCTCCTTGATGCAGCGCTGACACCATGTTCTTTCAGTTGTCGCTCACCATGGTTCTGATTTTGAGTTGTCACGGAGAAAGCCAGGATTCAATTTCTTGATTAAGAACACGGAGCAGTTCCTCCCCTGTGTGACTCCATTTGCCCAGGCAAACGAGATGCAGAACAGCTTGACACTGCCGTGATCTGCACATGTGGTATGCTGGAGGGGCACTGTGAATTGTCACTGCAGTGGAGGCTGAGGACACGGTGGAGAATGAGGAGGCAGAGGCCTCTGCAGGACCAAAGGGGTGAGAACGTGGAGGCGGAAGCGGGGTCACCTGGCCAAGTTACTGGAGTGGCTGTGCAGGAACCACATTCACCCAGTGGGCCGTAAAGGATATGTATTGTCCCTGACCGTAGTTACAGCTCCACATGTCAGCGCTGCCATGCACTTTGGCAGACACCGACTGGCTGAAGAACTGGCTCACCTTCTGTTCTACATAAGTGTGCAGGGCTGGTACTGCCTTTTTGGCAAAGAAATGACGGTTTGGGCCTCTCCACCTTGGCTCGGCACAAGCCATCAGTTCTCTGAAAGGTGCAGAATCCACCACTTTGAAAGGGAGGGACTGCAACAGTAGCAACTTGGCCATCAGCACATTTAGCTTCAGCGCCATTTGATGAGTGCATGCATACTGTTGTCTCTTGGCAATCGCTTAGGTGATCGATTGCTGACAAAATAACTGGCAAGGAGTAGGAGGAGGAGCAGGAGCATCAGGACCAGCAGATGATAGGAAGAACAAACAGCTCCCTTCGGCTGAGGTGGTGGAGCCTTGACTGCCTGAAATCAGGTGTGTGCCACTGGGTGATGCAGTGGTTGCTATGGCAGGCTGGACCACCACATCAGAGCCACGGTTCTCCCAGGCCACTTTATAGTGACGCTTTATATGTTGACACAGGGCCGTTGCTCCAACATTGGCACCCTGACCACGCTTCACCTTCTGTCCACAGGTTCTACAAATGGCCATGTTTACCTCCTCCGGTGGCTTAACTAAAAACTGCCACACCGCCAAGTAGGTGATTTTACCCCCAACACTCCGCACTGACTGACTGCTACTGCCGCTGCTTCCGTGAAACCCTGCACCACTACTTTTCGGGCAGGTAGGCTCCTGCGATGCGGATGTTCTACCCCGGGCACGTTTGGCTCCCGACCTACCACTGCTGCCACCCGGCTGACTCCCGCCCATGCTAGCGACTTGCTGGCTCATGGGCAAGCTGCCACCCTCTTCTCCCGATGATGATGAAGCCCCCAATTCACCCGGCTCCCAAGTGCGATTAGCTACATCGTCATCATTGAGTACTGTCTGCACATCACTGATGTCCTCCTCAACAGTCTCTGAGTCAGGAGCCTGACCGCTCGCAACACCAGCGCCCACGCCACTCTCCTTATCACTGCTTTCCTGCCTACCAGAGGAAGCAGCGGATGTCTCCTCCACATCTTGGCTGGCCAGTAGCTGCTTACTGTCCTCTAGTATCTCGTCCTCGCTGTATAGTGGAGCTGAGCCCACAGCATATAATACTTCTCTGGCTGAGGGAACAGAAAAGGACAGAGGCAGGTTGAAGACAGGTGAGGGCACAGGGCCTTCTCTCGGACCATGTCAACTAAGGGCTGTGTCTGACGAACCCACTGACTCCTTGCTGGGGGTGTCTGATGTCACTTGGGACGAAGTGGATGACCAAGTCAACCATTCAAGAACCGCTGGGTTGCTGGTGAATACACGACTGCTAGACTCCTGCTGCCATGCCCTCTTACTCTGCTGCGACCTGTGGCTGCGCCATAAACATTTAGGCCTCTACCACTCCCCTGTGCAGGGCTTGACACTTCTCTTACTGACATACTGTTAGATCAAATTCATAAATAAAATGGAAATTAAAACACCACAAAAAAGTCTGTAATTCTCTCACTTCACCACACAATCGCTAATAAGAACTTTTTACCCCCACTAATATATGCCAAAAAGGGCTTTAGAACATATAAGTGCACCGCTGAACGTCAAATAATATATATTTGTTTGCCACTAATACACGCCAAAAAGGATGTAATTTTCTCACTTCACCACACAATGGCAAATATTTTTTTTTGTGCCACTAATACACGAAAGAAAAGGGCTTTAGAATATATAACTGCACCGCTGAACGGCAAATAATATATATTTTTTGCCACTAATACACGTCACAAAGGGCTTTAGAACATATAACTGCACCACTGAACGGCAAATATATACATTGAACAAAAATATAAATGCTAAATGTTTTGCTTCCATTTTGCATGAGCTGAACTCAAAGATCTGAAACATTCTCTACATACACAAAAGACCCATTACTCTCAAATATTGTTCATAAATCTGTCTAAATCTGTGTTAGTGAGTAGAGTTGAGCGAACACCTGGATGTTCGGGTTCGAGAAGTTCGGCGGAACTTCACGGAAATGTTCGGGTTCGGTATCCGAACCCGACCCGAACTTCGTCCCGAACCCGAACCCCATTGAAGTCAATGGGGACCCGAACTTTTGGGCACTAAAAAGGCTGTAAAACAGCCCAGGAAAGAGCTAGAGGGATGCAAAAGGCAGCAACATGTAGGTAAATCCCCTGCAAACAAATGTGGATAGGGAAATGAATTAAAATAAAAATAAAAAATAAAAAAATGACCCAATATATATTGGACAGAGGTCCCATAGCAGAGAATCTGGCTTCACGTCAGCAGAGAATCAGTCTCTTCATGCCATAGCAAAGAATCTGGCTTCATGTCAGCACAGAATCAGTCTCTTCATGCCATAGCAGAGAATCTGGCTTCATGTCAGCACAGAATCAGTCTTCATGTCATAGCAGAGAATCAGGCTTCACGTCACCCACCACTGGAACAGGCCACTGTCACACATTTAGGCCCCGGCACCCAGACAGAGGAGAGCGGTCCCGTAACAGAGAATCTGGCCTTATGTCAGCGCAGAATCTGTCTTCATGTCATAGCAGAGAATCAGGCTTCACGTCACCCACCACTGGAACAGGCCACTGTCACACATTTAGGCCCCGGCACCCAGACAGAGGAGAGAGGTCCTGTAACAGAGAATCTGGCCTTATGTCAGCACAGAATCTGTCTTCATGTCATAGCAGAGAATCAGGCATCACGTCACCCACCACTGGAACAGGCCACTGTCACACATTTAGGCCCAGGCACCCAGGCAGAGGAGAGAGGTCCCGTAACAGAGAATCTGGCCTTATGTCAGCGCAGAATCAGTCTTCATGTTATAGCAGAGAATCAGGCTTCACGTCACCCACCACTGGAACAGGCCACTGTCACATATTTAGGCCCAGGCACCCAGGCAGAAGAGAGAGGTCGCGTAACAGAGAATCTGGCTTCATGTCAGCACAGAATAAGTCTTCATGTCATAGCAGAGAATCAGGCATCACGTCACCCACCACTGGAACAGGCTACTGTCACACATTTAAGCCCAGGCACCCAGGCAGAGGAGAGAGGTCGCGTAACAGAGAATCTGGCTTCATGTCAGCACAGAATAAGTCTTCATGTCATAGCAGAGAATCAATTATCGGAAATTGTAGAATCCGCACACCTTGGTATGGTGGTGGGTGCTCGCAGAGGACTACAGTCGCAGAATATATAGAGATAATCCACGGCACACCAATATCTTTTTACTTTGCAAATTTATTGTAGGTACACATTGGTATTTCACAAGATTTGTCAATATATGACTAGTCGCGCCATAACTGTGATATAAGCAAAAATCACATATATATATTTTTGTAGGCCTTGCTATGTCCCAACGTTTCGGTCCTGTCAAAGACCTTTCTCAAGGGATCTGAAAAGGAGTATAAATAAAGGTTATATTTGGCGTCTCAATTAGACCGCATACTTACCCCACTTCTCAAGACGTCACGATCATTCCTATTAGACACCAATGACTTTATTTCCAAAATCAAACAGATCCAACCAGAACCAGATACCATTCTGTTGACCATGGATGTCAACAGCCTATACACGTCCATCGAACACGACAAAGGCATCAAAGCCACAGCACATCTACTTTCTACTACCTCCACTTTAACTCCTACACAACAGGAATTCTGCTTATCCTTGCTTACTTTAGTGTTGAAAGAAAACTACTTCCTCTTTGGGGATCAGTACTATGTTCAAAAATGGGGTACCGCAATAGGGGCCAATGTAGCCCTGCCCTATGCAAACGCCTTCATGATCCACTTTGAGGAACAGTTTGTCTACACACATCATCTTTTCCAACAGCACGCGAAAACATGGCTCCGATTTATCGACGACATTTTCTGTTTGTGGAAAGGTCCTATATCAAGTGCTTTACATTTTCATCATTACCTTGATAACATCTACCCTGAACTCGGGTTTACAGTCATAACTAATACTGAGAGAATTAGTTTTTTAGACACCCTAGTTCTCAAAGATCCATCAGGTCACATCCAATTTGACCTTTACAATAAACCAACGGACAGGAACAGCTTACTACATTATACCAGTAACCACTCTAGAGCCACCAAAGCGTCACTCCCTAAATCTCAACTCACAAGGTTAGAAAGAATAGTAACAGATCCATTAACATTACAACAAAGACAAGCGGATATGAAATCCAAATTCAGACAAAGGGGCTACCCTGACCAATTGATCACCAACAAATCGTCAATATGCAAACAAACTACTCCACAAACCACGATTCCCCCACCACGGATACCATGCATTCTCACATATCACCCCCTGGCTCCAAAAATCCAACAAACAATCAGAAAACAATGGTCTATACTGTCACAAGCATACCCCGAGATTCCAGAATTCCAGTCTCCTCCTATCACCTGTTATAAAAGATCACAAAATATTAGGGACCACCTCATCCGTGCAGATATTGGACCTTTAGAAAAAATACCTAAGCAACGTTTTTTACAAAATACCAATGCACAGTGTTCGAGTGTGATTAAGGGTAACTTTATTACACATCCACACACGGGCAAAAGATTCCCTATCAAAGGCTACTATACCTGTGATTCCTCATTCGTTGTCTATCTAATTAAATGCCCGTGTGGACTTTGTTATGTGGGTGAAACCACGCAACAAATAAGGAACCGTATTTCCAAACACAAATCCACCGTTAGGACTGAACAATTATTGTTACCAATCCCAGCACACTTTAAGGAACACCACCACCAGATTTCATCCTTACGCTACCAGGTCTTGGAACAAGTTAATACCCCACGGAGAGGTGGCAACAGGATTAAAACATTGAAAGAAAGAGAAAGATTTTGGATACACCGACTGGACACCTTATCCCCGAGAGGCCTTAATCGGGAATGTGACTTTTATTGTGATCTCTAAATATTTATACTTTTTGAGTATTGTGGACTGATATGGTACTATAATGTTATTTCTGATATTAATACGTATGTACCTCTCCTTTATTTCAGGCTCCCTAGTTGGATTATAAACATAGTCAATATACAAGTTGGTGAGAAAACTACCTTTCCCCCCCCCACCCCCCTCCTTTTCCCCCCTCTTTTCCACATTCCATCCTACCCTCTTCCCCTCCCCCCCCACTCGCCTCCCCTCCCACCTTTTCCTCCCTTCCACCCCTTCCCCTTCCCACCCCCAACAAACCCCCCCCCCTCCCTCATCATAGATTAGAATATAGTATAAGATTTTAGTACGCATAGATATCTATATGCTTAGATATTCATTCATAAAACCTTAGAACTATATAATGTTTTTTTCGCCTTTCGTTTTGTTTTTTTGTCTTTTTTGTTCTTTATTCCTTATCTTTTTTCTTTATTCTTTATATCTGAGTATGCTGAGAATCAAAGGAATTGCTGTATTATACTTCAAATTATTCCTTTTTATATATGTATGTGACCCCTCTTCAACTACTATAACTGACTCCATTCTCCCTTATTCAAGCAGCAGCATAGAACCACAAACACTCTCTATTTCAAATATCTTTAATATTTCTCATACAACCCCTCCCCCTTCTTGTGAATCAATCAGCTGACTGATCCTCAGTCAATTATTACCATTATTCACCCCTTCAGACGTAATATAGCACACATATCCAGTACAATGTTAGACCTCTACTTATCGTCCCAGCACTTAGTGCGCATGCCCCACTGTGTCCTGCGGCCGCGCTGCTCACATGACGTCACCGGCGATCATGTGACCCGCTGAACCCGGACACTGGTCAAAGCAGACACATGACTTCCGGCCGCTCGTCTTAAAACGCCACCAGAGGTACACATACGCAGCGCCTACACCATGCAGTTTTACCAACCGGCCACGGTAGGTTCATGTACTGCTGCAGATCGAGATATTATATACTCATATCCTAACTGCTACTCCATTTATCTATAGACATTATGTTTTTCAAGCTTACCATACTAAATTTTACCCACCTTTTTAGATTGATTCCTAATTTTGACTGATATCTTACTGATGAGTAAGGGTTCATGCTCTAGCCTTATTTCGTTTATCATGTCCTCTCTTCATTAGAAACAGCATCTACTCGACCAGTCATATATCCCCAATCTCCCTCCTACTTTACCTACCTTCTACTCTCTCTTTACCAAAGTCAATAATCTGAGATCTATATGTTTGCATGCGGTTGTATGTGCATGGGTGTGTGTGTATGTGTGTGTATGTGTGTGTGTATTTGCATACACATGTGCATTCATGTATACATACATGCATGCATATATACATATATATAAATTCTTCCTATTTCTTTATGTTTTCATATGGGTCAATAGTGCACTATGGTCGCCATATTGAGACGCCAAATAAAACCTTTATTTATACTCCTTTTCAGATCCCTTGAGAAAGGTCTTTGACAGGACCGAAACGTTGGGACATAGCAAGGCCTACAAAAATATATATATGTGATTTTTGCTTATATCACAGTTATGGCGCGACTAGTCATATATTGACAAATCTTGTGAAATACCAATGTGTACCTACAATAAATTTGCAAAGTAAAAAGATATTGGTGTGCCGTGGATTATCTCTATATAGCAGAGAATCAGGCATCACGTCACCCACCACTGGAACAGGCCACTGTCACACATTTAGGCCCCGGCACCCAAAAAGAGGAGAGAGGTCCTGTAACAGAGAATCTGGCCTTATGTCAGCACAGAATCTGTCTTCATGTCTTAGCAGAGAATGAGGCATCACGTCACCCACCATTGGAACAGGCCACTGTCACATATTTAGGCCCAGGCACCCAGGCAGAGGAGAGAGGTCGCGTAACAGAGAATCTGGCTTCATGTCAGCACAGAATAAGTCTTCATGTCATAGCAGAGAATCAGGCATCACGTCACCCACCACTGGAACAGGCCACTGTCACACATTTAGGCCCAGGCACCCAGGCAGAGGAGAGAGGTCCCGTAACAGAGAATCTGGCCTTATGTCAGCGCAGAATCAGTCTTCATGTCATAGCAGAGAATCAGGCATCACGTCACCCACCACTGGAACAGGCCACTGTCACACATTTAGGCCCCGGCACCCAGACAGAGGAGAGAGGTCCCGTAACAGAGAATCTGGCCTTATGTCAGCGCAGAATCAGTCTTCATGTCATAGCAGAGAATCAGGCTTCACGTCACCCACCACTGGAACAGGCCACTGTCACACATTTAGGCCCAGGCACCCAGGCAGAGGAGAGAGGTCCCGTAACAGAGAATCTGGCCTTATGTCAGCACAGAATAAGTCTTCATGTCATAGCAGAGAATCAGGCTTCACGTCACCCACCACTGGAACAGGCCACTGTCACACATTTAGGCCCCGGCACTCAGACAGAGGAGAGGTTCATTCAACTTTGGGTTGCCCCGCAATATAATGGTAAAATGAAATTAAAAATAGTATTGAATGAGGAAGTGCCCTGGAGTAGAATAATATATTGTTAAGGTGAGGTAGTTAATATCTAATCTGCACAAGGGATGGACAGGTCCTGTGGGATCCATGCCTGGTTCATTTTTATGAACGTCAGCTTGTCCACATTGGCTGTAGACAGGCGGCTGCGTTTGTCTGTAATGACGCCCCCTGCCGTGCTGAATACACGTTCAGACAAAACGCTGGCCGCCGGGCAGGCCAGCACCTCCAAGGCATAAAAGGCTAGCTCTGGCCACGTGGACAATTTGGAGACCCAGAAGTTGAATGGGGCCGAACCATCAGTCAGTACGTGGAGGGGTGTGCACAGGTACTGTTCCACCATGTTAGTGAAATGTTGCGTCCTGCTAACACGTTCCGTATCAGGTGGTGGTGCAGTTAGCTGTGGCGTGGTGACAAAACTTTTCCACATATCTGCCATGCTAACCCTGCCCTCAGAGGAGCTGGCCGTGACACAGCTGCGTTGGCGACCTCTTGCTCCTCCTCTGCCTTCGCCTTGGGCTTCCACTGGTTCCCCTGTGACATTTGGGAATGCTCTCAGTAGCGCGTCTACTAACGTGCGCTTGTACTCGCGCATCTTCCTATCACGCTCCAGTGTAGGAAGTAAGGTGGGCACATTGTCTTTGTACCGGGGATCCAGCAGGGTGGCAACCCAGTATTCCGCACACGTTAAAATGTGGGCAACTCTGCTGTCGTTGCGCAGGCACTGCAGCATGTAGTCGCTCATGTGTGCCAGGCTGCCCAGAGGTAAGGACAAGCTGTCCTCTGTGGGAGGCGTATCGTCATCGTCCTGTGTTTCCCCCCAGCCACGCACCAGTGATGGGCCCGAGCTGCTTTGGGTGCCACCCCGCTGTGAACATGCTTCATCCTCATCCTCCTCCACCTCCTCCTCATCCTCGTCCTCCTCGTCCTCCAGTAGTGGGCCCTGTCTGGCCACATTTGTACCTGGCCTCTGGTGTTGCAAAAAACCTCCCTCTGAGTCACTTCGAAGAGACTGGCCTGAAAGTGCTAAAAATGACCCCTCTTCCTCCTCTTCCTCCTGGGCCACCTCCTCTTCCATCATCGCCCTAAGTGTTTTCTCAAGGAGACATAGAAGTGGTATTGTAACGCTGATAACGGCGTCATCGCCACTGGCCATGTTGGTGGAGTACTCGAAACAGCGCAACAGGGCACACAGGTCTCGCATGGAGGCCCAGTCATTGGTGGTGAAGTGTGTCTGATCCACAGTGCGACTGACCCGTGCGTGCTGCAGCTGAAACTCCACTATGGCCTGCTGCTGCTCGCACAGTGTGTCCAGCATATGCAAGGTGGAGTTCCACCTGGTGGGTACGTCGCATATGAGGCGGTGAGCGGGAAGGCGGAAGTTATGCTGTAGCGCAGACAGGCGAGCAGCGGCAGGGTGTGAACGCCGGAAGCGCGAACAGACGGCCCGCACTTTATGCAGCAGCTCTGACATATCGGGGTAGTTGCGAATGAACTTCTGCACCACCAAATTCAGCACATGCGCCAGGCAAGGGATGTGCGTCAAACCGGCTAGTCCCAGAGCTGCAACGAGATTTCGCCCATTATCGCACACCACCATGCCGGGCTTGAGGCTCACCGGCAGCAACCACTCGTCGGTCTGTTGTTCTATACCCCGCCACAACTCCTGTGCATTGTGGGGCCTGTCCCCCAAACATATGAGTTTCAGAACGGCCTGCTGACGTTTACCCCGGGCTGTGCTGAAGTTGGTGGTGAAGGTGTGTGGCTGACTGGATGAGCAGGTGGAAGAAGAGAAGGAGGAAGCTGAGTAGGAGGAGGAGGAGACAGGAGGCAAAGAATGTTGCCCTGCGATCCTTGGCGGCGGAAGGACGTGCGCCAAACAGCTCTCCGCCTGGGGCCCAGCCACCACTACATTTACCCAGTGTGCAGTTAGGGAGATATAGCGTCCCTGGCCGTGCTTAGTGGTCCACGTATCTGTGGTTAGGTGGACCTTGCCACAGATGGCGTTGCGCAGTGCACACTTGATTTTATCGGACACTTGGTTGTGCAGGGAAGGCACGGCTCTCTTGGAGAAGTAGTGCCGGCTGGGAACAACATACTGTGGGACAGCAAGCAACATGAGCTGTTTGAAGCTGTCTGTGTCCACCAGCCTAAATGACAGCATTTCATAGGCCAGTAGTTTAGAAATGCTGGCATTCAGGGCCAGGGATCGAGGGTGGCTAGGTGGGAATTTACGCTTTCTCTCAAATGTTTGTGAGATGGAGAGCTGAACGCTGCCGTGTGACATGGTTGAGATGCTTGGTGACGCAGGTGGTGGTGTTGGTGGTACATCCCATGTTTGCTGGGCGGCAGGTGCCAACGTTCCTCCAAAGGCGGAGGAAGAGGCCGAGGCGGCGGCAGCAGCAGAAGAGGTAGCAGGGGGAGCCTGAGTGACTTCTTTGTTTTTAAGGTGTTTACTCCACTGCAGTTCATGCTTTGCATGCAGGTGCCTGGTCATGCAGGTTGTGCTAAGGTTCAGAACGTTAATGCCTCGCTTCAGGCTGTGATGGCACAGCGTGCAAACCACTCGGGTCTTGTCGTCAGCACATTGTTTAAAGAAGTTCCATGCCAGGGAACTCCTTGAAGCTGCCTTTGGGGTGCTCGGTCCCAGATGGCGGCGGTCAGTAGCAGGCGGAGTCTCTTGGCGGCGGGTGTTCTGATTTTGCCCACTGCTCCCTCTTTGTCTTTTGCTACGCTGTTGGCTCGGTCTCACCACTGCCTCTTCCTCCGAACTGTGAAAGTCAGTGGCACGACCTTCATTCCATGTGGGGTCTAGGACCTCATCGTCCCCTGCATCGTCTTCCACCCAGTCTTGATCCCTGACCTCCTGTTCAGTCTGCACACTGCAGAAAGACGCAGCAGTTGGCACCTGTGTTTCGTCATCATCAGAGACGTGCTGAGGTGGTATTCCCATGTCCTCATCATCAGGAAACATAAGTGGTTGTGCGTTAGTGCATTCTATCTCTTCCACCCCTGGGGAAGGGCTAGGTGGATGCCCTTGGGAAACCCTGGCAGCAGAGTCTTCAAACAGCATAAAAGACTGCTGCATAACTTGAGGCTCAGACAGTTTCCCTGATATGCATGGGGGTGATGTGACAGACTGATGTGCTTGGTTTTCATGTGCATTCTGTGCGCTTTCTGCAGAAGACTGGGTGGGAGATAATGTGAACGTGCTGGATGCACTGTCGGCCACCCAATTGACTAATGCCTGTACCTGCTCAGACCTTACCATCCTTAGAACGGCATTGGGCCCCACCAAATATCCCTGTAAATTCTGGCGGCTACTGGGACCTGAGGTAGTTGGTACACTAGGACGTGTGGCTGGTGCAGAATGGCCACGTCCTCTCCCAGCACCAGAGGGTCCACTAACACCACCACGACCATGTCCACGTCCGCGTCCCTTACTAGTTGTTTTCCTCATTGTTACCGTTCACCACAATAAGAAAAATATTATTCGGGCCAATGTATTGAATTAAAATTCAGGCCTTTTTTTACAGACACCTAACACTGTCTGGCTATCTATTTAGGTACCGTATTACACTAATACAGGCACACAAGTAATGACAGATTTGGTTGAATATAAATGTGAGGCCTATTTTTTACGCGCTGTGTGACAGATATACCTTTAATCATAGAATTAGACTTGTATCTGCACTGTAGCGTGTGTGTTAAGTTTTTCAGAATGACACTATCAGCACCTTGAATCTAAGATATCCTTTTTGGGATAGATTTAAAGTAGGCCTGATATAGCAGAAACTACTAATTTTGAGAATGGCAAATTTGGGAATAGTTTTTCAACCCAGAACAAAAACTGTGCTTTTACGGTCATTAAATATAACTTGACCAGCTAAAACTGTACTGATTTGGAGGAATAGAAATGTCAGGCCTATTTTTTAGGCGCTGGGTGACAGGCTCAACTTGCCCCTGATGTAGTATATGGCCAAAAAATAACCACACTATTGATGGTTAAATGCACTTGGGTAACATAGGCTCAGCCTGCACCTAATGTAGTATATGGCCAAAAAATAACCACACTATTGATGGTTAAATGCACTTGATGAAAGCTTGACCCTGATGTAGGATATAGCAAAAAATAACCACACTATTGATGGTTAAATGCACTTGGGTGACACAGGCTCAGCCTGCACTTGATGTAGTATATGGCCAAAAAATAACCACACTATTGATGGTTAAATGCACTTGATGAAAGCTTGACCCTGATGTAGGATATAGCAAAAAATAACCACACTATTGATGGTTAAATGCACTTGGGTGACACAGGCTCAGCCTGCACCTGATGTAGTATATGGCCAAAAAATAACCACACTATTGATGGTTAAATGCACTTGGGTGACACAGTCTCAGCCTGCACCTGATGTAGGATATAGCAAAAAATAACCACACTATTGATGGTTAAATGCACTTGGTGGTAGCTTGTGCTGGCACACCACAAGCCTCAAAATGGCCGCAGATCACCCCAGAAAAAAGTGATATAAAAACGCTCTGGGCAGCCTAAAAAAAGTGAGCAATTCAATATCAGCACGTCAATGATCCACAGCTGGAGATCGATCACTGAATTAAGTCTTTGGAGGAGTTAATCTGCCTAATCTCGCCCTAACGTCGCAGCAGCAACCTCTCCCTACGCTTGTATCAGCAGAGTGACGTGCAGCGCTACGTGACCCAAGCTTATATAGAGGCTGGGTCACATGCTGCACTGGCCAATCACAGCCATGCCAATAGTAGGCAAGGCTGTGATGGCCTCTTGGGGCAAGTAGTATGACGCTTGTTGATTGGCTGCTTTGCAGCCTTTCAAAAAGCGGCAAGAAAGCGCCGAACACCGAACCCGAACTCTGACTTTTACGAAAATGTTCGGGTTCGGGTCCGTGTCACGGACACCCCAAAATTCGGTACGAACCCGAACTATACAGTTCGGGTTCGCTCATCCCTAGTTACAACAAAGATTCGGTGCAAATCAAATTTTTCCTGAAATTCGTATTGAATTAAACTTCGGCAACTTCGATTCGTTCATCTCTAGTGCCAACAATAAAAAGATCTACATGCATAACAACTTTATTGAGTTTTAATTAAAATGTGTTTTTTTTAAAATCTTTTTAACTGTCTGTATAGCTTTTAAAATTGTATATTATACCTACAACAAGATTGCACATAATAGTAGACCTAAATTTACTGTGGCCTAACCATTATTCTATTCATAATATGATTTTCCAACATGACTCTTAGAGTAAATCCTGAGTGACAGCATATATAATGTGTACAAGAATGAGATTGAATTGAATATTTTATTAAAATTATGCCAAATGGGAACATGCTTTATTATTCTGAGGCTTAAAATGCAATCTAGAGAAAACAGGTATAAAAACCAAGATCAAATATAATAAATTCCCTCTAAATCAAAGGGTTGGATGCTGTAATGGTATTGTAAGCACACAAATAGTGTATATTTGTATGCTTTTAATGTATTAAACTTACAGATTTTACATCTGTCAGGTATTAGGCTATACAGCAAAGTAAACAGGTTTTTGTGCCCTAGGTTGGCCATGAACCATAGATGGCTGAAAACAGAATACTCATTCAGTCAATAGCTAATCTTCCCAAACCCCCTAAACACATGCAAGCTCAACCGAGCATGCATGTTCTCAATTGAGAATGGGAAGGAACCCCTGCCAGAAAACTCAGGAGGCAAATCATCTCCCAGTGAAATCCAACATGCTGGATCCTGCTTTCACTTAAAGAGGACCTTTCACCTGAAAATGAAAGTTAAACTAAAGATATAGCCTTACTTACATGCCCCCGGTATTGCTTATTCAGTTGTTCATTTTTCAATCAGTGCTCCCGTTTGTCCTCGCTGCCCCCCGGAATATTTGCCGCATTGTATGCTAATGAGCCATTCGGCTCAACTGGGCGGCCTTCAAAAGTTCTCCCGAGCGTGTCATTCTTCTCCCTGGCACGGAGCGCATCCAATCAGCGCGCTCCGCTCTTAGCCAGGGAGAAGACGCTTCAGTTCTCGCGAGATGGCGCTGGCTCCGGATGGATGAAATCGCTCCAGTTCTCGCAAAACTCGCGAGAACTCGAGCGTCTTCTCCCTGGCTAAGAGCGGAGCGCGCTGAATGCGGAATGCACACGGATGTCATCCGTACTTTTTGCGGATCCATTTTTTGCGAACTGCAAAATACATACGGTTGCGTGCATGAGGCCTTAGGGTACTCTTTTTTCATTATGAAGAGCCCAGGGTACACCAAGTATGCATGGGCAGTAGTGTAGGCCAGGGGGGCAGATGTTAGAAATGATAATTTGTATATAGGGATTTAGCAGAGTTAACACACACACACAGACACTTGGTGAGTTATAACATTCAGTTGAAGCAATATCACTGTGACTAATGAGAAGCAAAGTTTAAAAAAAAAAATGTATTGGGTTGATTTGCCAAACTTTGACAAGATAGTTGATTTGTTACAAATTAATTTGTCATGAATCACTATAAGTATAGTATAGTATAATATAGGTATAGCCGTATGTTATGGTGGCAGATGGAATGTATGAAGCAGGCTGCTGCATTGAGCCCGCTCCATACGTGGTGGGTGCCCGCTATATCCTACAGCTGATACCAGGCTGTAATGATGGGGAATGGCGATGAGGGTGAATAGGACAAGGGATCAAAAGATCTCGGGTTCTAGCCCCCTAAGAGGGTTAAAAGTTGTCACTGTAAAAATAAGAAAATAAAAGTTTAAATCACCCACCTTTCCCAATTTTACATATAAAAACATAGAAACAAAAAAAAAAGGTATTGCTTGGTCGAAAATGTCTTTACTATTAAAATATTAATAAAAATGTCATTTGTGCTGATCTCTGTAATGGAAAAAAAAACAAAAAAAACACAATTCACCTTTTTTGTCAATTTTCCCCTCCAAAAAATACCAATATATAAAAAAAAGTTATGGCTGTCAGAAAATGGTGATGCAAAGAAAATTTGTATCTTTTTTAAAGTTTTTTTTTTTTTTTTAAAGTAGTAGATCACTGTATTCATATTGAGCAGCAGAATGAGGATGTTATGAAATTCTTAGCACATAGTGAACACTGTAATGTCAAAACCCCCAAAACCTTGGCGGAAATGTATATATATATATTTTTTTCAATTTAACCCCACTTTTTTTTTTTTTTCATTTTTCTAAAATAGACATGGTAAATTGAATTGTGCACTTAAAAAGAACAACTTGCCACCCAAAAAATAAGCCCTTATATGGCTATATGAATGAATAATTAAAAAAAAAATTATGGCTATTGGAACGTTGGGCAGAAAAAAAAAACAAGAAGAACTTTCAAAAGCGGTCTGAGAATAAATATAAACATGCAAACATTAAAATTGTAAATGGCTACTGAAAGAACAGAAATGATTTTTTTTTAACATTGTAGGCATGATTCCCTTTAAAAAAAAGTAACAATTTACATATTTCAAGTTTAAAACCAAAAACTATACAAAAATATACTATGAACAGGATGGTATTTCAATTTAAACAGGTATTACAGCTAATACCAGATGGCCGAACATGGTGGATGGATAAAACATGGCCGCAGGATTATTGATGTTATTGACATAAGGGACAGGAGCCTGAAAACTATCTGCCATACAATATGTTAGCCAAACAGAGGCTGTTGCTGGTATGGGGATTGGCTGGTTAGGGGTGTGGCATAATATACAATTTATTACTGTTGTAGCCTGCAATCTTCTGAAAAGACCCCTTTTGTATGAGAATTACATTAAGGGGCCAATAGTTGACCACTTACCTAATAATTAAGGTTATACTTACCTTTAACTCTTGCATCCTAAAACCTGGTGCAGCAGGTTACTGGCAGCTAAATCCAACAAACTGTTAAAATATGAGAGAAAAATTGTTATGGGAAATTCCAGAAGTGACAAAAAAAATAAAAATCTCCACCCACCCCCAACTTGCGAACCTATTTCTCTAACCCCAACAACTCTCCTACCCTATAGGCAGAAGAACCCTTCTTCTGCCATCTTCTTTTACTCCTTTTCCACATCATCTAACACCAATGATATGTCATCAGTAGGGGTGAGCGAACCCGAACTGTAAAGTTCGGGTTCGTACCGAACTTTAGGATTTTTGTATCCCGGACCTGAACATTTCAGTAAAAGTTCAGGTTCGGGTTCGGTGTTCGGAGATTTCTTAGCGCTTTTTGAAAAGCTGAAGAGCAGCCAATCAACAAGCGTTTAACTGTCTGACCTTAGAAGCCATAACAGCCATGCTTACTAATGGCATGGCTGTGATTGGCCAGTGCAGCATGTGACCCAGCCTCTACAGTATATAAGCTGGAGTCACGTAGCGCTGCAAGTCACTCTGCTGTTACTAGTGTAGGGAGAGGATGCTGCTGGTGATTTCAGGGAAAGAATAGGACAGAATCTGTTATCCGAACTCAAATCTAATTTAGCGATCTACATACATTTAGTTGTGTGGGTGCAGTGCACAATCTTTTTACACTGCCAGTGACAGAAAAAAATAACTTTTATCCGTCTGTTAGTAAGGTGGGCGGCGGCTATTTTATGCAAGCTCAGTGCACCAGCACTGCATCTGAGCTTTTGTGACATTCAAATCCAAGCTTGAAATACTGCACTAATAATCTGGTTTTAAAAAATCACCCTTTTTTGGCAATATACAACATCTGGTGCATTTGCAGGATTAGTCAGTGTGCAATTTAAGTTAGAAATACAGCCATAATCTTCAGGCTTTTTAAAAACACACTTTTTTGCCAAAATACACTATTTTACAGATCTGCACGTGTGAAATTCAAGCTTAATATATACAGGGAGTGCATAATTATTAGGCAAATGAGTATTTTGACCACATCATCCTCTTTATGCATGTTGTCTTACTCCAAGCTGTATAGGCTCGAAAGCCTACTACCAATTAAGCATATTAGGTGATGTGCATCTCTGTAATGAGAAGGGGTGTGGTCTAACATCAACACCCTATATTAGGTGTGCATAATTATTAGGCAACTTCCTTTCCTTTGGCAAAATGGGTCAAAAGAAGGACTTGACAGGCTCAGAAAAGTCAAAAATAATGAGATATCTTGCAGAGGGATGCAGCACTCTTAAAATTGCAAAGCTTCTGAAGCGTGATCATCGAACAATCAAGCGTTTCATTCAAAATAGTCAACAGGGTCGCAAGAAGCGTGTGGAAAAACCAAGGCGCAAAATAACTGCCCATGAACTGAGAAAAGTCAAGCGTGCAGCTGCCAAGATGCCACTTGCCACCAGTTTGGCCATATTTCAGAGCTGCAACATCACTGGAGTGCCAAAAGCACAAGGTGTGCAATACTCAGAGACATGGCCAAGGTAAGAAAGGCTGAAAGATGACCACCACTGAACAAGACACACAAGCTGAAACGTCAAGACTGGGCCAAGAAATATCTCAAGACTGATTTTTCTAAGGTTTTATGGACTGATGAAATGAGAGTGAGTCTTGATGGGCCAGATGGATGGGCCCGTGGCTGGATTGGTAAAGGGCAGAGAGCTCCAGTCCGACTCAGACGCCAGCAAGGTGGAGGTGGAGTACTGGTTTGGGCTGGGATCATCAAAGATGAGCTTGTGGGGCCTTTTCGGGTTGAGGATGGAGTCAAGCTCAACTCCCAGTCCTACTGCCAGTTTCTGAAAGACACCTTCTTCAAGCAGTGGTACAGGAAGAAGTCTGCATCCTTTAAGAAAAACATTATTTTCATGCAGGACAATGCTCCATCACACGCGTCCAAGTACTCCACAGCGTGGCTGGCAAGAAAGGGTATAAAAGAAGAAAATCTAATGACATGGCCTCCTTGTTCACCTGATCTGAACCCCATTGAGAACCTGTGGTCCATCATCAAATGTGAGATTTACAAGGAGGGAAAACAGTACACCTCTCTGAACAGTGTCTGGGAGCCTGTGGTTGCTGCTGCACGCAATGTTGATGGTGAACAGATCAAAACACTGACAGAATCCATGGATGGCAGGCTTTTGAGTGTCCTTGCAAAGAAAGGTGTCTATATTGGTCACTGATTTGTTTTTGTTTTGTTTTTGAATGTCAGAAATGTATATTTGTGAATGTTGAGATGTTATATTGATTTCACTGGTAAAAATAAATAATTGAAATGGGTATATATTTGTTTTTTGTTAAGTTGCCTAATGATTATGCACAGTAATAGTCACCTGCACACACAGATATTCCCCTAAAATAGCTAAAACTAAAAACAAACTAAAAACTACTTCCAAAAATATTCAGCTTTGATATTAATGAGTTTTTTGGGTTCATTGAGAACATGGTTGTTGTTCAATAATAAAATTAATCCTCAAAAATACAACTTGCCTAATAATTCTGCATTCCCTGTACAGCTTTCATATTCCGTTACTAAAAAAACACACTTTTTTTGGGCAATATCCAACATCTGAATTAGTCAGTGTGCAATTTAAGCTAGAAATACAGCCATCATTTTCTGGGTTTTTAAAAACACACTTTTTTGCCAAAATACACTATTTTACAGCACTTGCAGCATCAGCACATGTAAAATTCAAGGGTTATATACTTGCTGTCATATTCAGTTATTAAACAAACAACCGTTTTGGGCAAAAAAATTTATTTTGCTGCATATGTCATTGTGAGATACACCCTTTACATAGTGTGGTTCTATTCAGTTATTTGAAGTACAGCCATTTTGGGCAATAATCTTTAATTGCGGCCTAGTCTGGATCAGGGCGTGTGAGATACACCCTTTACATACTGTGGTTATATTCTTCTACTAATAAAACACCCTTTTTGGGCAAAAATACAAAATTTTTCCGCCCTTGCAGCATTAGCACATGTGAAATTCAAGGGTTATATACTGCTGTCATATTCAGTTATTAAACAAACACCCAGTTTGGGCAAAAAACTTAAATTGCGGCCTAGTCTGGATCTGTACTTGTGAGATACACCCTTTACATACTGTGGTTCTATTCAGTTATTTGAAATATAGCCATTTTGGGCAAACAAATTTAATTGCTGCCTAGTCTGAATCAGTCAGTGTGAGATACACCATTAAGATACTGTGGTTATATTCTTCTATTAATAAAACACCCTTTTTTGGCCAAAATACACAATTTTTCTGCCCCTGCAGTATCAGCACGTGTGAAATTCAAGGGTTATATACTGCTGTCATATTCAGTTATTAAACAAACACCCGATTTGGGTTAAAAAAGTTTATTTTGCAGCCTTTGCTGCATATGTCATTGTGAGATACACCCTTTATATACTGTGGTTCTATTCAGTTATTTGAAATACAGCCATTTTTGGCCAAAACTTAAATTGCGGCCTAGTCTGTATCAGGACGTGTGAGATACACCCTTTACATACTGTGGTTCTATTCAGTTATTAAACAAACACCCATTTTGGGCCAAAAACTTTAATTGTGAACTTGTCTGCATCTGTACATGTGAGCTATTAATTAAACACCCATTTAGGGCAAGATCCTAAATTTGAGAGATACAGTCCTGATCAAAAGTTTAAGACCACTTGAAAAATGGCAAAAAATCATATTTAGCATGGCTGGATCTTAACAAGGTTCCAAGTAGAGCTTCAACATACAACAAGAAGAAATGGGAGTGAGACAAAACAACATTTTTTGAGCATTCAATTTAATGAAAACAACGAATAAACTGAAACAGGCTGTTTTTCAGCTGATCAAAAGTTTTGGACCACACCTCCAAAAAAAAAAAAAAAACCCAGCCAAAACAGAAATCCAACTTCCAAACATGAACTCAGTAATGAGTAGCTCCGCCGTTATTGTTTATTATTTAAAAAATTTGTTTTGGCATGCTTGATGCAAGCGTTTCCATGAGGTGAGTGGGAACATTTCTCCAAGTGGTGAAGACGGCCGCACGAAGGCCATCTACTGTCTGGAACTGTTGTCCATTTTTGTAAACTTCCCTTGCCATCCATCCCCAAAGGTTCTCAATTGGATTTAGATCAGGGGAACACGCAGGATGGGCCAAAAGAGTGATGTTATTCTCCTGGAAGAAGTCCCTTGTCCTGCGGGCATTGTGTACTGTAGCGTTGTCCTGTTGAAAAACCCAGTCGCTACCACACAGACGAGGGCCCTCAGTCATTAAGAATGCTCTCTGCAACATCTGGACATAGCCAGCGGCCGTTTGACGCCCCTGCACTTCCTGAAGCTCCATTGTTCCACTGAAGGAAAAAGCACCCCAGACCATTATGGCACCCCCTCCACTGTGGCGCGTAGAAAACATCTCAGGTGGGATCTGCTTGTCATGCCAGTAACGTTGGAAACCATCAGGACCATCAAGGTGAAAAAAAATTCTCATCAGAGAATAAAACTTTCTTCCACCTTTGAATGTCCGATGTTTGGTGCTCTCTTGCAAAGTCCAAACGAGCAGTTCTGTAACGTTCAAGGAGACAAGGTCTTTGAAGACGTTTTTTGTTTTTGAAGCCCTTCAGTCTCAGATGCCGTCTGATGGTTATGGGGCTGCAGTCAGCACCAGTAAGGGCCTTAATTTGGGTCGAGGATTGTCCAGTGTCTTAACGGACAGCCAATTGGATCCTCCGGCTCAGTGATGATGACATTTTTTTGGGTCTTCCACTTGACTTTTTTGTTCCATAACACTCAGGATCATTTAAGAAATTCCAAATGACTGTTTCACTGCGTCCCACCTCAGCAGCGATGGCGCGCTGTGGGAGACCCTGCTTATGCAGTTCAACAAACCATGTTCAAAAAGGGAGAGTTTTTTTGCCTTTGCCATCACAACGTGTGAGTACCTGACAGAAAATGACAATGAATCCACATCTTTGCACAGATTTGGCCTTTTAAAGGCTTGTGGTCCTAAACTTTTGATCAGCTGAAAAACAGCCTGTTTCAGTTTATTCATTGTTTTCATTAAATTGAATGCTCAAAAAATGTTTTGTCTCACTTCCATTTCTTCTTGTTGCATGTTGAAGCTCGACTTGAAACCTTGTTAAGATCCAGCCATGCTAAATATTATTTTTTGCTATTTTTCAAGTGGTCTTAAACTTTTGATCAGGACTGTATGAGGAGAGCGTCAAATAAGGGACGTGGCCCAGGTCGTTGTGCTGCTGGTGGAGCTCCTGTTGCAGGGAGAGGACGTGGTCATTCTGTGCCAGCTACACGCACAAGTGAAACCCCTTCCTCAGGTGCGAGTAGGCGACAGAACCTGCAGCAGTATTTGGTCGGGCCTAATGCGGCTCTTCGAATGGTGAGACCTGACCAAGTACAGACGATAGCAGATTGGGTTGCTGACAGTGCCTCCAGTTCCTTCACATTGTCTCCCACCCAGTCTCCTGCTGAAAGATCAGAGTTGGCACCTGCAGCCGATGTCCATCAGTCTTTAACCTCACCCCCTTGCAAATCAGCCAAGCATTGGCTGTTACATTTTCAAATGAGATTCACCAATTTTTGGGTGTGATGTACTACTGCTATACCTAGTAGACAGGTAAAAAAAAAATTGGCAGTTACATTTTCGGGTGAAATTCAGCAAGTTTTGGGTGTGATGTACCACTGCTATACCTAGTAGACAGGTAAAAAAAATATAATTGTAAGTTAAATTTTGGGGTGAAATTCACCAATTTTTGGGTGTGATGTACCACTGCTATACCAAGTAGACAGGTAAAAAAATAAAATAAATTGTCAGTTACTTTTTCGGGTGAAATTCACCAATTTTGGGGTGTGATGTCCACTCCCTCTCACGCTACCTCTCCGGCGTGGAACCGTGATTCACCGATAACCGTGATCAACATGGCAGGCTCAGAAAAGAACATCGTAAGTTGATAGAGAAGATATCCAAATGGATGGTGGATGTCACTGGGGCACCTCTGCATAGATGACAGGAACATAAATTTAAAGAAATTGTCTGTTACATTGTCAGGTGACATTTTTGAAATTTTGCCGGGTAGAAACCCCTGCTCTGCATAGTTGACAGGGAATAAAATTTAATAAATTCTTCATTAATTAATGTGCACCACCTCCTTTCATTTAATGCTTAAACTTTAACAATTTGTCCCACATTTGCGCTTTAATACTTTGTCCCATATTTCCACTCTATCATATTTAATTTGAAACAATTAACCTCCCTTGGATATGGTCTCTTTTTCTCCCGCTCCCTCTCCGGCGTGGAACCCTGATTCGCCGATAACCGTGATCAACATGGTAGGCTCAGAAATGAACATCGAAAGTTGATAGAGAAGATATCCAAATGGATGGTGGACGTCACAGGGACGTGCGATCAGGCAGACGTTATCTAGAGTCAACAAAGCAGCAGCAGGGCCTTTCCTGGCTAACGTTTCCAAATCCAAAATACCACAGTGACATTCTCTTTAATTTTTTATTAATCATTCCAATAACAGGGCATCTTAAGAGTCCTGTATTGTTATTTATCGTCACTACCTCCCCGAGTCGGGAGTGGGAAATTGCCTCAAAATTCTTCTGTTTTAATAGCTTCTCCCACATTTCCGCTCGATCACAATTAAATTTCATCCATTGATCTCCCTTGGATGTGGTCTCTCTTTCTCACGCTCCCTCTCCGGGGTGGAACCCTGATTCGCCGATAATCGTGATCACCATAGTAGGCGCAGAAAAGAACATCGAAAGTTGATAGAGAAGATATCCAATTGGATCGTGAACATCACGGGGACGTGCGACATGGTGGGGCAGTATGGGGGTCTGCCCGCTGCAACTTCTGGGTCTCCAAATTGGGCACATGACCTGAGCTTGCCCTTTACGCCTTGCAGGTTGCTTGTCTGCCCTGCAGCCAGTGTATTGTCTGAACGTGTGTTTAGCACGACCGGAGGGGGTTATCACAGGTTATATTTCCCAATGTTTTGGGGTGTACCCGAATTAAATAATAAAAAGAAATTTAAAAACAAAAAAGCATTGTAGGCTACCTCCTCCTCCTCCACCGCTGCTTCCACCTACACCGCCACATCCACCGCCTCCTCAACCTCCTACTCCATATGGACCTCGTCCTCCTAAATCATGATTATTATTTTTTATTTTTTTACGTATTTTATGTTAAAGTCATTTCCCTATGCACTTTTGTTTGCAGAGCACTTACCATGCTCTTAACCACATTTTGATGCCATTTGCAGCCCTCTAACCCTTTCCATCACATTTTTACAGCCATTTTAGTGCTCAAAAGTTCGGGTCCCCATTGACTTCAATGGGGTTCGTGTTCGGGGTCAAGTTCGGGTCAAGTTCGGGGTCCTGAACTCGAACTTTTTTGTGAAGTTCGGCCGAACCCATCGATCCCGAACATCCAGGTGTCCGCTCCACTCTAGTTATCAGGAACATCCAGCTCCTCTTCCCTCTGCATTTTGCAGATTTTTCTAGGACATGGAGACTTTGATGGATGATTTAGAAGAAGTAAATCCAGCAAAAGATAAGGATGGTAATCATTAAGTCCTGCCCTCTAAGGGGTGCATAATAAAAGAATGATTTCCAAATTCTACTACATCCTACTTCCATAGTCAACTACATGGAAAAGGAGGTACTGGTGTAGTGGCCAGGTGCACGTTCAGTTTCTGCGCCGTTGGATAAGTATGAGCATACTGTTGTCTTTTTGAATCACCTTGGTGATTGATTGCTGTCGAAACGAGTAATGAGGAGAAGAAATGACAGCTTTCTTCTGCTGACATTGACAAGCTCTGACTGCTGTAGAGGGGCTGCAGGGTGATGCAGCAGTTTCTTTTGAGTGCCCAGGCAGCTGTCTGTTGACCATAGTCATAGTAATACTGAGGCACAGTAATTCTATATATAAACTAAAAGATTAAATTAAATTGTGGCAGCAGTTAAACAGATGCAAACGGCAATTACACTCACTTGCACTGTCCCTGCAGTCTCCCTATTTTTTGGAGGATTCTGTATACCTGTGAGAGTAAAGTGTTTAGAGGATAGTTTGGTGGCTATTAGCTTTTCAAGTTGAGTGAGGTCGCTTTTCGGATAAAGGTTTGTGAGGAAGGGAGCTAGAAGTGATCTGATGTAAGCCTTATGTATGGAGTAAAGGGAGTTAGAGGATAATGGGTCTGTCGACTCTTCTGGATCTAGAAAGGAAAGGACAAATATGGCTTTCAGTTCGGAGAGTTTTAGATGTGTGTCTGCGTATTTAGGGAGATATAGGTTTAGAATGTCAGCCACCGACGTGAGAGGGGAAGCAGAGGGGCTTAATTTATCTTTTAGGAAGTACCAAACCTTCAGAGAAGCCTTAGTGACCAAGTTCAGCGTTTGGTGGCCGGGAGGGCATCTGTCATTACACCAGATTAGGGAACGCAACAGGCTTTTGGCAAGGTGTTCTTCCAAGGAAACCCACTGTCACGAGGGTGACAAGAGCCACGCCTGACTCCGTTATACCCGGGGTCAGGAAGTCGCAGCGGGTGGCTGCGCGCTCTATGTCTAAAGACAGTGCTGTTTATTAATGGTAGCTTTCTGGGTTTGCCTTGCGATCCTTTTTGGCTCACTCAGGGATCTGTAGCTTCTCCTCCTCAGCTGTTTCTTGTCCAGCAATCCCAACCTCCTTATATTCCCATCTCTCACTTCTCTGGTTGCCAGATATAGAGCTTCCTGCCTGTACTTCTATACTGACCCACTGGAGCTGTGTAGCTGTGTTCCCTGGTTGTTGTTCCAGAACATTACCCTCCGGATCCCTGTTGGGCCTTGGTGGTCTTCTGTTGTCGCCCACCTGGGATTATATGTTTGTCTGTATTGTCTGTCCTCTCCTTGGTGTTTTCCTCTTAGTGTCAGTGGTGCGGACTAGTGATCCCACCGCCCCGTTCACTACATAGGGCTCATCTTAGGGAAAGCCAGGGTTTAGGCACGTGATCGGCGTACGGGTGAGGAACCCGTCTAGGGACGTCAGGGCAGTCAGGTGCCAGCCGCAAGGTGAGTCAGGGGTCACCATCTTTCCCTCTCCCTTGGACAGGGCCTTCCCATTTCCCTCCCTTTGCGTGACGCCGGTCATTACACCCACAGTTTAGTGTTGTCTGGTCTTGCCCACTGTACCAGTCTAGACAGGTCTACTGTGTCGTAGTAAAGTTTCCAATCGGGAAGTGCCATGCCTCTGCATGTTTTGTGTTGGGACATTAAGGCCTGGCTAAGTTGGGGTCTTTTATCTTGTATTTGTTAATAAGTTTCCTAATAGATGAGAAGAAGGAAAGTGGGAGGGGGATTTGAGAGAGTCTGGAATAGATATAGGAGTTTTGGTAGAAGGATAGCCTTAATGAGATTTTTATGGCCCATCCAGGAGGGCCATGGGAGTAACCATGACTCTAAGATAGATTGAAAGGTGCAAAGGATATGGGCGTAGTTGAGTGTGTAAAGGGCATTCCAGTTGGGCCAGATCTTGAGACCTAAGTAAGTGATGTTTGAGGAGGGCCATTGGAAGGGATATTGGAACTGTAGGGGACTTCCTCTCTACCTCTCCCAAGTTGATCCACAGGGCCTCAGATTAAGTTGTGTTTACTTTGAAGTTGGAGACGGCACCATAGTCAAGTAGTAAGGTTTGTAGTGCTGGGAATGCTAACCAGGGGTTCGCTATTGTTACTAGGATGTTGTCTGTGTATGCAGCAACATTATGTGAGAACTGGCCGTCATCGTATTGTGTTATATCCAGGTATTCTCTAATCAATTGTAGAAGGGGTGTTAGAGACAGGACAAACACATTTGGGGAGAGGGGGCAGTCTTGTTTCATCCCATTGCATATCTTAAAGGGATAGTACAGGGAGTGATTGATTTGTGAACTAGCTGTGGGTGAGGCATACATTCCAAATATGGCATTTATAAAGGGTGGGGGGAAACCAACATTTTCCAAAACGAGGCGTATGTAGGTCCAATCCACTCTGTCAAAGACTTTTTTGGCATTAGTCCCCAACAGCACCAGAGTAAAAAAAAAATATTGAAGTAAGGATATCATTCTCATGGTGTTGTCCTTCCCCTCCCTATTCAACACAAATCCAACTTGCTCTGAAGAGATTAAGGAGGGTATCAGTGGCCTCATTCTGTTTGCAAGCAGGCTATCATACAGTTTGAGGTCTTTGTTTAAAAGGGATATGGGCCTGTAACTGCTGCTCAGTGTAAGGTCCTTCCCTTCCTTGTGAATCATTGTAATGTAGGCCTCTGATGTTTGTCCCGGCACAAGTTAAGCGTTGAACATTTCCACGAGCTGTGGGAGGAAGGTGGAGGAGAATGTTGTGTAATAAGAGAAGGGGAGGCCATCGGGGCCCGGCGCTTTGCTTTTTGGGCCCCTCAGCAGGGCAGATCGGACCTCTTCAGAGGAAAATGGCTTTAATAGTGCTGGGACGGGATAGTGGGTAATTTGACACAGTGTAGGAAGTTTCTGATTGAGGGGGTTCACTGTTCTACTGGGTCGGATCATTCTGTAGCATCTACAGTAGTTGGTATAGGGAGGTGTAGAACTTGATAAATTCTTGCTCGATCATTATTGGATCGGAGGAAATGTGGCCTGCTGTCATTCGTATTTCTGAAATGTGGGTGCGAGGTTTGCGTTTAATAATAAGGGACATCATTAGTTTGAAGCTTTCTTCATGGGCGTAGAAAGAGTGTTTGACTGACATGTATACCTTGGCAGAGTTTTTATTCAAAAGATCCCGCAATTGTAGACGGGATGTTGTCAGTTGGTTAAGGTGAGAGGTTGCTAATGACTGTTCATGTAATTTCTTTAATTTGATAATTTCCTGCAGGAGGTCTTATATTTGGTCAGTTCCTTTGTCTTTTCTGGAATGTTCATAGTTACATAGTTACATACTGTAGTTAATGCGGTTGAAAAAAGACAAATGTCCATCAAGTTTCAACCAAGGGATAGGTGGGGACGCGATTCCCAGAAGGAAGTGAGACTCAGATTTCTACACATTTTCATAATCATTTGCTTTTTACTTTTAAGAATTTGTCTAAACCCTTTTTGAAACTGTCCAATGTTCCTGCGGTGACCACATTCTGAGGAAGTCTATTCCACAGATTCACAGTTCTTACAGTAAAGAAGCTTTGATGCTTCTGGAGACTGAACTTTTTCTTCTTCAGTCGGAGGCAGTGCCCCCTTGTCTTTGAGCACATTTTACATGGAACAGCTTTTAGCCATATTTTTTGTATTGCCCATTTATATACTTGTACATGTTAATCATGTCCCCCTTAAGCCTTATTCACACGTCCGTGCCCGTGCTCAAATCCGTGAGCAGGTGGTCAGTGATGCATCCGTGAGGCTGTCCGTGAAGTATCCATGTGTCCGTTTTTTGCTGTCCGTGTTGCATCCGTGTTTCACTGACACTAAACAGCTGAAATATTTTTTTCAAAGCATCTCTTCCTAATGATCCGTGAAACACTGATGCAACACGGATGTCATCCGTGCTGCATACGTGGTATTCATGGACCCATAGAATATAATGGACGTGATGGATCCGTGAACACGGACAAAATATATCAAGCATCCGTGCTGAAAACACGGACCGTGCTAAAATACTGATGTCTGAATACACACATTAAATTAATGGGGGACGTGTGCTGTCCATGGAGAACACGTACAACACACAACCGTGGAACACTGACGTGTGAATGAGGCTTTAGACGTCTCTTCTCAAGACTAAATAAATTCATTTATTTTAATCTTTCTTCATAACTAAGACCCTCCATGCCCCTTATCATTTTAGTTGCTCTCCTCTGTACTTTTTCCAGTTGCAGTGCACCCTTTCTAAGTACTGGTGACCAGAACTGGACTGCGTATTCCAGATGAGGCCGCACCAGCGCTTTGTAGAGATGGTAGTATTCCATCCCTGCCCCGCGAGTCCATGCCTCGTTTAATGCATGACAATATCCTGGTGGACTTAGAAGCAGCTGATTGACATTGTATACTATAATTTATCTACCATCCACAAGGACACCCAAATCCTTCTCTATAAGTGACTCTCCCAGTGCTACATCACCTAGGACATATGAAGCACAGAAATTATTACTACCAAGATGCATAATTTTACATTTGTCCACATTGAACCTCATTTGCCAAGTTAATGCCCAATCGCTCAGAGTGTTCAAGTCAGCTTGTAGTTTATGGACATCTTCCATAGACTGTACAGTTTTACACAGCTTAATGTCATCTGCAAAAATATATATATTGCTATTAATCCCGTCCTCAATATCATTAATAAATAAATAAATAAAACAATAAAGGACCCAGCACTGAATTTTGGGGTACACCACTTATAAACAGGGACCATTCTTAATAGGAATCATTGACCACAACTCTCTGGACACGGTCCTTCAGCCAGTTTTCAATTCAATTACAAACTATACTTTCCAAGCCAATAGACTGTCACGACAGTTAGGTAAGCAGGGAAATAGCCAAACACGGGAAAACAAACAGAACAAACGACTAGGTCCAAAAGCTAGGGAGAAAAGGGTCGACTCCTAGCAATCCCTAAAAGCTTTCCCTAAACTGCTGTGCCCATGTGCAAACACTAAGGGTGGATATGTCACATGCCCTTGTGCCTAAAACCTAAACACCCTGGGCAAACCCTAAGCAGCAGGGAAAAGGGAAGAGGCTACCTGCTTCTTCAAACCAGGAGGGAGCAAGCGTCTCTCTAGAGGCCTAGATAAATCCCACAAAGGGAAATGTAGAGGACTTATCTTGAGCAGAGCTGGAGCAGACGATCAACCACAAATCAAGAGCTCCCAGGAAAGAACTATAACCTGCACGGGCCACTGGGGGAAGGAGGGATAAATAGACTCAATGAACCCAGTACACTTGAGGGAAGGTGGATCCAGCTCAAAACCCAAATCAAAAACAAAGAAGTAAGACATGTGCAGCCAGTCTGACAGATCTCCGCACATTTACAGGGTAAGATCTCCGCACATTTACAGGGTAAGACCTTACTTTACTTATTAAGCATCTATGAGGGACAATATCAAAAGCCTTTGCAAAATCCAGAAACATTACATCCACAGCCGCCCCTCTGTCCAGGCTACTACTCACCTCCTCATAAAAACAAATCAGGTTAGTCTGACAACTTCTGTACTTGCTAAACACATGTTTGGTTATCACTTATAATATTATTTATAGTCACATACTCCTGTATATAGTCCCTTAAGATTCCTTCAAACATTTTCCACAACAGAAGTTAAACTAACTGGTCTATGATTACCTGTGCAGGACCTTGATCTTTTTTTGAATATGGGCACCATGTTTGCCTTGCGACAAACACTTGGCACTGTACCAGTCCCTAGAGAATCCTTAAAAATTATAAACAGGGGCACAACAATGACTGAACTGAACTCTTTAGCACTCTTGGGTGTAATCCATCTGGACCTGGAGTTTTGTTCACATTTACCCTATTTAACTTCTCTTGGACCATATCTGCAGTTAGCCAATTGAGTATATCACTGGATGTAATAACAACCCCAGCACCACAGATATAATCTCCTTTCTCATCTTTTGTTTATACAGAGCTTAAAAACCTATTTAGGAAACTCTGCCTTTTCCTTCTCTTCAGTACTACCCCCCTTTACCATTATTTAGGTAAATAATGCTCAGACCTAGTTTTTTTTTAGCATTTATATATTTAAAAAACTTTTTGGGATTTGTTTTGCTTTCTTTTGCTACCTGCTGTTCATTTTGTATGTTTGCTAATTTTATCTCCTTTTTGCAGATTTTTATTAAGTACTAAAGGTAGTGGGGTGAGCACACTTCACTTGGACTTATACGATCTAAAATTTTATTAAATCAATTGTAAGTTTAACACGTGTATAACATCATATAAAATAGATTAAACATTAAAATACTATAACCAATAGAGAATCAATATATTATATTGTGGCACTTCTGATATATAACAAAAAGTCCAAACAGTATAATGGATACTGCCAACGTAGTTGCTGTTGAGCACAATGATCAACTGGCTATATGATACCATATTCCTAATAAATATAGATTCCTGTCCCATGTATATCAATCCGCATAAGGAACAGGTAAATATCCGGAATATAGCTATATCAGTAATTGCATCCTTCGGCGTACCATAGATATTGCAAGGTATAAGTCTCTGGTATGGTCCCAATCTTAGTGGCCGTTGATGATATTTAAAACCTCATGGATGGTCAGTATATTGTAGGAAGAATATCTCTTACCTTCCTTAATGTCCAAAGAGGGTCGTGGCCAGCGCGGGATGGTGCCGACGTCACGCTCCGTACTCCTCTAGCCGGCTGTCCCGAACTATCGCAGGAGTTGGACGGGACTTGTGTCTCTGATTCGTCCGTACCTATAGTCTTTCCGGCATGAAACAGAGGAGGATGCCTTTTTAGTCTGTAGATTCTTGTTCCAATGATGTTTCCTTTATCTTGTGATTCCCAATTTTCATAGCCATGGCAACGCTTATGATTGCGGAGGTGCTCTTTACAGGTGTCCGATCCGGCCCAGACGCGTTTCAGGAATTAGCCTTCCCTTCATCAGTGGTATCCTGACACCTGTATGCCTCCGCCTTTTATATCCAAGAAAGCACCAAAATATGGAAAGCTGGATTCTTTTCAAGAATGCGATTTTTCTGCATGCGATTTTTCTGCATGCGTTTTCCATGCGTTTATTTTTGGGGCATGTGCGAAAAGGTCCACTTTTCAAAGGAATGTTGAAGTGGACATATGCAAATTAAATTAAAAGGTCTGGACAGGGAAACCTAACCAGACATGAGTGCCATTCTATAAAACAATTGCAGAAAAATGAAAAGATCACTATACGCCCCGCAGACAAGGGGGGCGGGACAGTGGTCTTGAATACAGTTGACTATAATGATGAATGCCTGCGACAACTTAGGGATGCAGGAGACATATGAGATGTTGAGGAATGACCCGCTGGAGCATTTTGATCAGGAACTCAAAGTATTATGTAAGAGAGGGTTGGACCTATCTATTATTTCAAATCAAGAACATGATTTTATTTTGGGGACACAGAGGAGACTACCCGTTTTTTACTGTCCTCCCCAAAATTCACAAATGTATGATAAAACCACCCGGTAGACCAATAGTCTCGGGTATAGGTTCGATATCTTCAAATCTGTCAAAAGGATTGATTGTACAGATACAACCAGTTGTAAAAAAGGACCATTTCCTACATCAAAGACACTACCCATATCATACGAATATTAGAGGAACTAGAAGTCGAACCAGATTGGATCATGTGGACACTCGATATACAATCTTTATACACGTAATCGATCATCAACAGGCATGACAGCTGTGCGAGAACAAATGAAGAGGGATGGAACAATAAATGAGGCACATATAGACTTCATTATAGAGGAATAAATCAATAATAATATAGGCTGACTCACAGTATTTTTGCATAAAATTTATTAATGCACTAAAACAAAAAGCAAACTGACTTTGTGTCATCATATCAGCATACATACATGAATAAATGTGTGAAAAATAGGTATATAATGCGGAGCTCACGCACAAACCTATATAGCTGGAGTACTCCTAAAAATATGACCAAATAGCTAGAGTGAGGGCTGCCAATAAATATTCAATTAAACCACTTGAATGTCCAAGACATAAGTGGCGACTTGCCAGGTGGTTGGAACAAAAAGTTCAAGAATGTCCTTGCTGTGATTTCCCACAAGGAAAAACTCTGTATTCGAGGGTCCTGTAACAAATCGTAGCCGCACTTATTCGGCAATTCTCCACTTACTTTTACTTGCGGAGCAAGACCTCAGACACACTCGCTCAGCATCCCACGTGTCCAGCCAGGTAGTTGATCGCTGGTTAGTGACGTGGGCGCCTCAAGCCGTCAGACCAACGGAAGCTGGTTAAGCTGAGCTGAGCGGGTGATTGCCTGAACCTGTCAGGCCAGCGGCAGTGGATACAGCAAGTTTTACCTTGAATTTGCGGCTATGTTGCATGTAACAACACAGGTTTAGTCCACTTTATAAGTAGTTGGTAAATGCAGGCCTTTTAAGCGGTATGGGGACGTCTTCAAATACTTGTAAAAGTTGAAAAAGTTGAAAATTGAAGAAAGTCATGATTCTATGATTATCTACTGAGGAAGGAACTTGTTTCCGAAACGCGTCTAGTGTGAATAGAGACCAATCTATTGGTGCGGTTTTTGTACAAAACAAGTAAGAAGAGGACTTTCTTCAATTTTTCGAACTTTTTCAACTTTTACAAGTATTTGAAGACGTCCAATACCGCTTAAAAGGTCCTGCATTTACCAACTACTTATAAATTGGACTAAACCTGTGTTGTTACATGCAACATAGCCGCAAATTCAAGGTAAAACCCTGCTGTATCCACTGCCGCTGGCCTGACAGGTTCAGGCAATCACCCGCTCAGCTCAGCTAACCAGCTTCCGTTGGTCTGACGGCTTGAGGCGCCCACGTCACTAACCAGCGATCAACTACCTGGCTGGGACACGTGGGACGCTGAGCGAGCGTGTCTGAGGTCTTGCTCCGCAAGTAAAAGTAAGTGGAGAATTGCCGAATAAGTGCGGTTACGATTTGTTACAGGACACTCGAATACAGAGTTTTTCCTTGTGGGAATCACAGCAAGGACATTCTTGAACTTTTTTTTCCAACCACCTGGCAAGTCGCCACTTATGTCTTGGACATTCAAGCGGTTTAATTGAATATTTATTGCAGCCTCACTCTAGCTATTGGGTCATATTTTTAGAGTACTCCAGCTATAAAGGTTTTGTGCGTGAGCTCCGCACTGATATACCTATTTTTCACACATTTATTCATGTATGTATGCTGATATGATGACACAAAGTCAGTTTGCTTTTTGATTTAGTGTATTAATAAATTTTATGCAAAAATACTGTTGAGCCAGCCTATATTATTATGTGATTTATTCCTCTTTCAGCTGGTAACTGAAAGGCTGAGCTCCCGTAGTTTTGGTGGTGGAGCCTTTTCAAATATTTGACAATAGTTTCATTATAGAAGGTATCGGTTATATTCTAACTCATAATTATTTTTATTTTGAGGACCAGTTTTTATCTACAGAATGTGGAACCGCCATGGGGACCAGATTCGCCCCAAGTTATGCAAATTTATTTTTGGCAGAATGGGAAGAAAACACTATTAGACCCAAACTGGGGGTGGATCTGGCCCTATGGCGGAGATTCATAGACAATTTTATTTTTGTCTGGAAAGGAAGTAGAGAGACACTGGAATTATTCCTGAATGACATAAACAATAATTCAATGAACCTAAGGTTCACCTTCAATATCATGGAAGAGACCGAATTCCTAGATCTAAGAATCAGGAAACAAGGAAATAGATATATGTGTAGCACATTTACCAAACCTACATCTAAAATCGCTTCATCCAGTTCCCCAGCTGTCTCTGCCAAGCTGGCTGATTAATATCCCTTTTGGCCAGTTTGGCAGAATTAGAAGAAATTGTACACAAGAGGGAGATTTCGAGACAGAAGCTATGAAAATGAAGAATCAATTCTTGGACAGCCAATATCCAGAGGAAAATCTGGATGAAGCATTAGAGAAAACTAGAAATATAGATAGACAAACTTTAGTTCCAAGATAAAAAACCAGCAAGTAAAGATAGACAAGAGAGCGGTATAATTAATACCAGAATGATACTCCCATTTAATAATAATCATAAGAGAGTGCAAAAAATAATAAAAACCACTGCACCATATTCTGAGTGATAGGGTGATTGGTCATCTAATGCCAACCAGACCATCCCTAACATTTACCAAAGCTCGCATTTGGGGCTCAAAAATAGCTCCATCGATTAAGAAACCAACAAAGCAAGACATACAATTTATGGGCACTTGGATGAAGCTGAAAGGCTTCTATCAAGTGTGGTATGATGTATGACATGTAAGATCACCCCCGACACCAAGGAAAATAACAACAATTTCCTCCACTTCAAACTACATATAAATGGGAGAGAAGGAATGTCTGACTGCAACACTGTCGGAGGTGTCTACCTGATCCAGTGTCCTTGTAAAAGACAGTATATAGGACGTACCAAACGACCTTGAAAACCAGATTGGCGGAACATATCTCAAATATACGAAAGGGATATGACAAACCTGTCTTTCAAAACACTATAGAGATGTCCACAACAAGGATCCGTTCAATCTGGGTTTTTTATGGCACTGGAGAAGGTGGATATACACTGGCGTGGAGTCAACTATATGAAACAGATATGTCCAGGATAGAATCAAGACGCATATATGAGTTCGGATCAATGCTACCAGCGGGTTTAAATGCTGAACTTGAAATCTTTGGGTTCTTAGTAGGCTTAGGTGCCCCAGATCCGACTCACACGTCGCAGTTTGGTCGGTTATCGACACTGCGTCGTGGACTCGGACTGGGGCCCCCCAGCCCTTTACTATTCAATCAACATCTCAATTAGCTATACATTCACCATATATTCATCTTGACTGCAGATCAGTTATAGGCCTAACAAAATTGGTTATAATAGGACATGAATATTGGTCACAATATGATATGAAGATCAGCCATATTTCTGAGGTCCATGAAAGATTCTCTTAAAATGCTTATTGAGATAGGATGCATTAACATCTTCTTTTAATATTTTACATTTCCAAATATTTTATATTTTTTATATATTTTTATCATGTTACATTTTATTTATTTAAAAATAAGTATATGACATTTCCAAGGAGATACGAACTAGTATACTCTATAATGGCTAGAATAAATAATGCCAAATTCTAGCCATATATAGATATTTAGAGAATGTATTTATTTGTGATGAGAAATTATAAAATGATATATCTTTGTAAAGCAATCATGTACAACAAATCTGTTTATACCACAAGTTTATAAGAGCAAAAGGAACATGCAGTACAAAAAACGCACATGCCCAAAAAAAACGCATGGAAAACGCATGCAGATAAACCGCATTCTTAAAAAGAATCAGCTTTCCATATTTTGGGTGCTTTCTATGGATATAAAAGGCAGAGGCATACAGGTGTCCATGCTATGAAAATTGGAATCACAAGATAAAGGAAACATCATTGGAACAAGAATCTACAGACTAAAAAGGCAGTCCTCCTCTGTTTCATGCCGGAAGACTAATAGGTACGGACGATCAGAGACACAAGCCCCGTCCCAACTCCCGCGATAGTTCGGGACAGCCGCTAGAGGAGTACGGAGCGTGACGCCAGCACCATCCTGCGCCGCCCCACCCTCGTTTGGGACATTAAGGAAGGTAAGAGATATGTTCTTCCTAACAATATACTGACCATCCATGAGGTTTTAAATATCATCAACGGCCACTAAGATTGTGACCATACCAGAGACTTATACCTTGCAATATCTATGGTACGCCGAAGGATGCAATTTCTGATATAGCTATATTCCGGATATTTACCTGTTGCCTTAATGCGGATTGATATACATGGGACAGGAATCTATATTTATTAGTAATCTGGTATCATATAGCCAGTTGATCATTGTGCTCAACAGCAACTCGTTGGCAGTATCCATTATACGTGTTTGGACTTTTTGTTATATATCAGAAGTGCCACAATATAATATATTGATTCTCTATTGGTTATAGTATTTTATGTTTTTAATCTATTTTATATGTTATACACGTGTTAAACTTACAATTTGATTTAATAAAATTTTAGATCGTATAAGTCCAAGTGAAGTGTGCTACCCACTACTTTAGTATTTAATTGTTTATACCTGACCAGAGGGTGGTGTGTCCCTCTAATTTGGGTTAGCAGCACCTGCTCCTATAATCCGTTCGGAGTGAGCCACCATATTGAAATTATAGATTTTTATTAAAGCCCTTTGTAATCTTCAAACGCTACAGCTGACACCTCAGATTTGTATTTTTTAAATGCCCTCTTTTTATCTTTTATTGCTCTTTTTACATTAGCTGTAATCCATGGGGGGTTTAATTTTAGCCGTTTATACTTGTTACCTAAAGGGATAAATTTTTGTAGTGCATTACTCAATGTGGAATTGAAGCTCTCCCATTTATCCTCTGTATTATTATGTGACAGTAGCTGTTCCCAGTCGATGCCCTGAAATGCTGCCCTCAACCCAGGGAAAATTACGGTAGCCTTTTTGAAATTCAGTGTCTTTGCTCTGCCTGACAGAGTTTGCTTTTTTAGTTTAGGGGGAATATAATTATATTGATGGTCACTATTACCTAGTGTTTTCTCGAACAGTAACATTACCAACAAGCTCTGAATCATTAGAAATTACAGATCCAACAGAGCATCACCCCTAGTGGGAGCTTCTACAAACTGGCCATAAAGTGGTCCTGCAGCAAGTTGAGGGAATTTTCTTCCTTTTTGCAGTTGAGGCAGAACCATGACCCCAGTCAATGTCTGGAAGTTAAAATCTCCCATTATGACTACTGTACCAGCCTGTGCTGCCCACTCTATTTGGTTATACAGTTGCATTTCTATCTCTTCTGTGATGTTAGGGGGTCTATAGATTACACCAAGTAATTATTTTTTCAGTGTTTATATCCCTTTGAACTTCCACCCATAAGGTTTTCACATCCTCACCATCCTCTCGCACAATTGCCTCTTTCACACTTGTCCTTCAAATCCCTCCTCACATACAGGCACACGCCACCACCTTTTCTATTTGACCCGTTCTTTCCTAAATAAGTGTAAAACCCTCAATCCTTAACAGCCCAGTCATGCGAAGAGTCCAACCATGTCTCAGCCACACCAACTACATCTATGTGTTCTTCTAGTACCATAGCGTCCAGCTCCCCCATTTTGCTAGCTAGACTTCTGGCATGTATGAAAATACATTTTTAATTACTATTACCTGTAAAGTGATTATCTGGGACTTTTTGGTTACCTTGGTTAATTTTTGTATGTAACAGGTTCTTGTTACCAGCAGTTCTATTTTTTATAAATGTATAGTTATTGCCCAGTCTTCTCCTTATTTTCTTTGCTAACCCCGGCCCCCACTAAATCCCCACTGTCCCCTTCTATAACCCACTCTCTATCTACACTATCTACCCCTTAATTAGTATGACACCTCCCCCCAGATCCTAGTTTAAAAGCTCCTCCAGCCGTCTAAGCATTTTTTCCCCCAGGGCAGTTGCCACCCTCCGCATTGAGGTGCAGCCCTTCCCTACTGTAGAGCATGTAACCAACTGCGAAGTCAGCCAGTTCTCCATGAACCCCTTCCTTCCTGCACCAGCTTCTGAGCCACTTATTTAACTCCCTAAGCTCCCGTTGTCTCTCTAGTGATGCTCGTGGCACTGGTAATATTTCTGAAAACACTACATTGGAGGTCCTGGACTTGATCTTTTCACCTAGCTCCCTAAAATCATTTTAAGGACCTTCCATCTCCCACTGACTTTGTCATTGGTGCCAGGGTGTACCATGACCGCCGGGTCTCCCCAGCCCCAATTTGTGAGTTTCTTTGTCTTTTCTGGAATGTTCCTATGGAGATAAATTTGCCTCTAACTGTAGCTTTTTTATTTTTTTTTTAAACAATTTTTATTGTTTTAAAAATATCCGTACAATTGAATATTGTAAAAAATAATACATCCTAGTGCAAAACACTGTAAAGTTCTAGTTACAAACATTACATTTGTATATAGACATATTGTTAATATCAATTACAGATATTATTTTATGAGTAGAACAAAACCTGAGACTTGAATGCATGAACACCTGGATATAGAATATGAGGTATTAAGCAAAGTTTCTATACGTTTTCCATAAAGACCAAATACGGAAGGAAGGTACTTCCGGACTTTAATTCCCAATGTGAGAGCTCTTAGAGGCGATAAAATTGGTCAACCTTAGCTTTCCAATGGTCAATAGTGGGATGTCTGGGTTACGCCAATATGTGGGGATAAGTAGCCGTGCCGCTGAAATCAGGAAGGAAAAGAGGATTTTTTTGTGAGTGTCTACCCCGCGTATGCCGAAAGATAATAGGGCAATCTCGGGGGAGCTAGGGAAGTTGGTATTGCATATACTATTGCCTAAACTGAATATTTTCCTCCACCAGGGATTTAGCAGAGGACATTCCCACCAGATATGGAAATAAGAGCCTTTGTTCTTTTCACATCTCCAACATTTGTCTGGAACATTAGGATAGTACAAGGAGATCTTATCTGGTGTTCTAGACCATCTAGATAAAACCTTGTAACCGTTCTCTTGCACTCGGACACAGCGTGAGAGTTTGTGTGGAGTAATGAAAGTTTGGTTATTTCCGATTGAGAGAATTGTCTTCCCAGGTCCTTTTCCCATAGTGCTATTACTGCCGGATTGATACTCATAGGGGAGAGGGTAAGTTTCTTATAAAGAGCGGATATTAACTTAGAGGGGTAGTAGTGGAATTCAGCAGATTTTCAAACCAATCTGAGGGTTTCTGAATGTTTAGGGATTTGGCCCTAAAGGTGATTTCTTTTCTAATATAAGTGAGGAATAGGGTATGTGAGGAAGTAATATCTAGACTTTTTAAAAGAGACGCTCCAGAGGGGACACATCCGTCTTTGTCTAGTAAATCTGTTACTAACTTAGTAGATGATCTGATCCCTAGAGGGCAGGAGTCCTTCAGCTCTTTTGGAGCTAATGAAATAATATCCCCTACCTGAAGGAGAGGGGAGGGCAGGGGTAAGGCACAGTAGATGGAGGAGAACCACTCCCATACCTTCAAAGAAGTGTGAATTATAGGGTTTGGAATAGAGGAGAAGGCAGGGAGTGGACTGTCCGACAACAACAGGGCCCTAATAGTGGAAGGAAAAAAGATATTTTCTAACGGTAGCCATTGTTTGTGGTTTAAGGGTCTGAGCCAATCAATCACTCTAGTTAAATGTATAGCTTTCATATATAGTTCAGGGTCGGGTAAACCTATCCCACCGAGGTGTTTAGGTTTCGTTAAGGTACAGAAGGATATTCTAGGTTTTTTTACCCTGCCAGATAAATTTCCGGATCTGGGAGTTCAGAGACCTAAAAAAGGACCTTGGGATAGCAATTGGGAGAACTTGCAGGAGGTAAGTGAGTCTTGGAATTACCAGGGACATCACCAAGTTTTTTCTGCCAAACCAAGACAGATATGGGTAGTCCAGAGAATCTAGCTGAGCAACAATGGCCTTTAGGAGGGGAGTGTAGTTGAGCTGGAACAGTTCTGGGAGGTGAGAGGTTAATTTAATGCCCAGGTAGGTTAGGTGTCTATTAGACCAGTTGAAAGGAGAGTTTAATTGGAGGGCAGAAATTTGGGTTGGGGATAAACCTATGTGGAGGATCTGGGATTTTTGAGGATTGATTTTGAAATTTGAGAGGAGACCAAATCTATTTAAGAGGGATATTGTTAGGGGCATAGACTTAATGGGGTTTGTCGTAAGAATAAGCAGATCGTCTGCAAAGGCCGCCAGTTTAAATTCTCGTGGGCCTAATTTTAGTCCAATGATGCCCTCTTCCTGTCTCACGGCCTGCAAAAGGGTTTCCATCACTAAGACAAATATGAGGGGAGAGAGGGGACATCCCTGACGTGTACCATTTTTGATTGAGAAATGGACGGAGATGAGGTTGTTGACCAGGACTGAAGCAGAGGAATTTGTGTACATTGCAAAAACAGCATTGATGTATGGGAAAGGAATATGAAATTTGTGCAGGGTGTACCTTATGTAAGACCAGTCTATTCGATTGAATGCTTTTTCAGCATCAGTGCCAAGTAAAACCAAGTGCCTTTTATTGTGAGAAGCATAGAAGAGGGCATCAAGAACTTTGGTAGTGTTGTCCTTTCCCTTCCCGCCCTTTCACAAATCCCACCTGGTCAGAGTGGATTAGGTTAGGGAGAAAAGATTGGAGTCTAGTGGCCAACATTTTCGCCAGGATTTTTAAATCTGTGTTCAGTAAGGAAATGGGACGATAGTTAGCGCAGGAGGTGGGGTCTTTACCTTCTTTGGGTATTATAGTAATTAATGTATTAGTCATATCAACTGATAGAGGTTGGTTGCAGAGGGAAGAGTTGCAGACGGGGAGGAAGTAAGGGACTAGAGAATCTTGGAAAGAAGCATAGTAAGCAGTTGGGAAGCCATCCGGGCACGGACATTTATCTTTTGGGGAGGCTTTAAGGGCTGCAGTTAATTCGGCCGGAGTGAAAGATTTTTCTAGGGTATCTTGCTGGTCTGGGGATAATTTAGGAAGGTTTAGTGTGTCCAGAAAGGCCTTAACTGACGCTTCTCTATTTTGAATGGTTGGGTCCCCTGTGGGGGGAGGTAAATTATGCAAGGTTTCATGAAAAATCTTAAACTGTTCAGCAATAGCCTCTGAGGAGTAAAGCTGTTGGCCCTGAGGAGTTTTGATAGAAGGTACATGTCTAGCTAACTTTCTGCGTTTAATGCGTCATGAACTTAGAGGCCTTGTTGCCATGAGCAAAGAACTTGTGTTGGGAGGATAGATAGTATTTAGCGGCTTTAGCATTTAGAAGATTTTTGAGCTCTGTTCTAAGAGCGGTGAGGTCTGATAAGTGTTGAACTGCGAGGGATCTCTTATGGAGAAACTCCAATACGTGAATCTGATCCAGAAGAGAGGAGAGATGTTTGTCTGCTTGTTTCTTTAGAAAGGAACATTTGCTAATGAAGTGGCCTCTTATAAAAAACTTTGTGGGCATCCCAGAGGATCTGGGGGGAAATATCTGGGTTCTTATTGAGGGAAAAGTATTCCTCCTATAAGGGATTTGAAGTGTTTTTTAAGGCCATCGTTGCTCAGCACGGATTCATTAAGTCTCCAAATAGGAGTCCTACCTGGTTCAGAAGACGGACATATTGTACAGAAGATAGGGGAGTGATCTGATATGGTGATGTTACCAATTTTTGCATCCGAGAAAAGAGGAATTTGGTCTTTCGGAACGAATATGTAGTCTATCCTGCTATAGGAGTGACCTGGAGCGGAATAAAAGGAATAGTCAGTGCAATTTGGATTGAGGCAACGCCATATATCTATGAGTCCTAGGTCATATAGTCTGGAATTCAGCTTTCTAAGAGATTTAGCAGAGAAAGAAGATTTCTTGGAAGATGTATCAACGAGGGGCTGTAAAGCGACGTTGAAGTCAGCTGCCAAGACAAGGGTTCCCTCCCGCAAGTCCTCCACCAGGGTCAAAAGGGACAGTAGCCAGTCAATCTGGTCAGTGTTGGGGGGCATAAACATTGACAAATGTGTACATCCTACGACCAAAAAACCCTTTAGGATGATGTACCTGCCATCCGGGTCTTGTGTGTGTGCAGAGTAAGTGAAGGGAACATTTCCCCTGAATCCTATACTCACTCCTCTAGAGGCCGCCCCCCCGCTCCACAATGGTACCAATTTGGGTATTTAGAGAATGAAAGATCAGGGTAGCTACCATGCTTATAGTGGGTTTCCTGTAGGAATAAGACAGAGCATCTTTCCTTCCATAGGAGAGAAAACATTTGGGATCTTTTAGATGGAGATCTAAGGCCCTTTACATTAAAGGACGCCAATTTGAGGTCATTCATGACTAGATAATTGGGGTGTAATGGCGGCCCCTAGAGAAGCGAGTATACCCCCATCACCTAACGTATATTGCTGCGACTGATATCCAGGCGTTCCATAAGTGTAAAAACATAAGAGAAAAACATAAACATTAATAAAACAGTAAGGCGGCGGTGGAGAGTCAAATTGCCGCTTTAAGAACAACATGAAGCTTAATGGCTTCTTTAGATAGGGGGGGGCGGATTGGGGTTAGCCCAAATACAGGATCCTGCTAGTATTGGGATTAAATAAGGCGTTTGAATATGTACTCCAGATTAGGGGGGGGGGAGGGGTAGGAAGAGGGGAGGGGGGTGAAGGGAGGGGGTGTAGAAGGAAAAAGGTTTGATGAAGGAAGAAAATGAGAGAGATGATGGAAGGAGGACTTAGAGGAAAATGGAGACAGAGACAAGGCTTATAGTATGCCAACAATAATAGAGAGAGAGAGCTATGACGAAGATCCAGTTATCCTCCTCGGGGTCAGGTTGCCACTGCGATGTTCCATGCGCTGTCACTTAGGAGTAAAAGTCTTCTCCAGGGGGTCAGCTTCGGAAGTTCTGGTAATACGGAGATCTCAGACACTGCATCCCAGCTTGCTATGTCCATTGGAGGAATGTCCATAGAAGAAAATGCGTCTTGTAGATCCATATAGGTAGATAACTTGATCTGTTTCCTGCGTATCTGAAGGACAAACCAAAGGGAAAGGTCCATCTGTATAAAATATTCTTGCTGCGCAGGTAGTCGGTGAGAAGTTTCAGGATTTTCCTCTTATTTAAGGTAACAGGAGAAAGGTCTTGAAATATCTTAATAGAAGAATCGCCAAAAGAGATGGCATTTGAAGCTCTAGCTGCATTGAAGATTTTTTCTTTGTCTGCATAATTAAAAAATCGGCAGATAATGTCCCTGGGAGGCTCTGTATCTTTTGGCTTCTGTCTGAGGGCTCTGTGAGCTCTTTCTATAATCATATCAGACAAGTCACCATTTCCCAGGAGAGTTGCAGCTATTTGTTTAATGGTAGGTATAAGGTCATCATTAGGCACAGTCTCTGGAATGCCTCTGAACCGGAGGTTGTTCCTCCTTCCCCTATTTTCTTGATCCTCCGTGGCTGCGTGCAGGTGATTTATATGCTGCTGGCAGGAGGAAAGGGATTGAGATACAGCGGCGCTATGTTCCAGGGTGGCCTGATTGATATTTTCCAGAGACTCGACCCTGTGACCAATGTGGTGAATCTCCTTTGTAAGTCCTGAGATTTCTTGTTTAAGAGGTGAGAGGGCTTCAGCTAGGGCTTGTTTGATGAAGCGCCTAGACACGGGCAGTGAACGAGAGCTTACAGACTCACCACCATCGCTTTCTCCCTCAGACATGCCTCCCTCAGCGTCTGCTTCAGAGCACTCGTCTGCCGGCGCCATCTGAGATTCTCTAGCTGCAGGCGTAGCGGTCTGTTTCTTCAGATATTTTGCCATTCCCGTTCCTGTATTAGGGCATTTCGGGATCACAGCATGGTCTGTGGGCTTTTGTCCTCCGATTTTCACCATTTTGGAGTACAACAGCTAGCGTAGGCAAGTCCCTTTAGCAAGAGATTAAGCGGAGCTCAGCAGAGCATGTCCTCACAGCTCAGATGTTGGCTCCGCCCCCCTAACTGTAGCTTTATGTGCCTCCTAGACCATTGATTGAAATCATTTCTGTTGAAGGAGAGATTTTTTGCTTACTGGAAATGAGTTTCCTGTAGAAGGAGGAAGTCTACCCGGCCTTCTTGAAATGGTGGAGTATTTGGCTGTGTTTTGCCACAGAATTTAGACCCCTCACATTAAGCAATACTAGTTTAAGGTCAGTCATTTTGATTTAGTGGGGTTGGTCGTCCCATCCTCAGAAGGATGGATGGTTTAAGGTGCGAGTTATTGGTGTAGCAAGATGCCCTTGGAGCCTAAAGGAGGGGGGAGGGAAGGGAGGAGGGGGATAACATTTCAAAAACGAATATAGTGCAGAAAACACGTTATGAATACAAATTGCATAAAAATGAGATAGACATTGTACTGCCTTGTATATGGGGGAAGGGGCTGAGGCCATCACCCTGGCGCCATGAGGGTAGTGGTCCGGGAGACCCCGAGTCCAACAGGGACTGCACCGTGGGAGAAGTTCTCCGCTGATGCCGCCAAGCGGCACCCCATGCGCCAGCTCCAGCCCCCCAACAGTTATTTGATGCTGCTCAATTATTAAACTAGACTATAAGTAAAGTTGGGATTAAGATGCCATAAAAAAGTCAAGCAAAACTTATCCCCATACTGACTTGGAAGATTACTTCAATCTGCCTAGGGGTCAGCTTTCCCTTACGGTTTCCTCCATGTTTCTCTGTGCCCACCAGTTCCCATGAGATTGGGGGTGGAAGCATCGGGAGGGTTATCAGATCTTGTATTGGAGACCAGTCCGGTATATCTAGATCCATAATCTTCAATAATTACAGGATCTCCGGTAGTTCCGAGTGGGTCTGCAAGACAAATCTTTTCCTGTCCGCTGTGAAATACAGACCGAAAGGTCTCAGTACTTCGTTCAGCGGTCTCAGGATATTTCTTTTAGAGAGAGTGACTCTGGCCAGGTCCTAATAGATTGAGATCCTGGAGCCCTCTATTGGGGAAGGTGGCTTGGTCCTGTCATCCCTGACTTTGGAGTGGAAAAGAAGACAAATTATATCCCTCGGGGTGGTCCAGGGGTGAGGGTTTGGCTCATAGGGCTCTGTGTGCTCTTTCAATTAGGATCTCTAGGGTTTAGGAGTCTCCCAAGATTGAGATGAAAATTTGTTTGACTGTATCGGGCAAGGATTCCGTTGAGATGGTTTCAGAGACCCCTATCAGGCGCAAGTTATTTCAACGTGTTCTGTTCTCTTGGTCCTCTATCTAATTTACTATTTTATTTATATGCGTTTGACAGGTGTTAAAGGCAGACGAGGCTGCTTCAGTGTAAGACATCAATTGAGAGAGATCTTTGGAGAGAGCATTTTAAGGGAAGGACCTAGAGATAGGGAGGCTCCTGTCTTCCTTTGTGTCCTCTCCGTCACTTTCCATGTCTTGTAGGTTGTGAGGGGAGAGTTCTCTCTCTGAACTTTTGTCTGGAGACGGTTTGCGTATATGAGGGAGCCTGTCAGAGTTAGATGGATGGCACTTTTGTACAAATGAGTCCAGAGAACCTGACTGGCGTGAAGTGGATGTGGTCCTGGATTTGTGTGGGCCAATTTTCACAATTATTGTCTGTGACAGTTCTTTACTTTCAATGTAGGCTGACGTCGGTGGATGGAGTGGTAATTAAACTCCTCTGGTTTGCGGCCCCAGTGTGCTGAATGCTGTAGGTTTAGTGCAGCATTGTCATATGGGATGGGGGAATTTACTGGTCCTTAACCTCTTAAGAACCCGGCCATACATGTATGGCGCTGATGGACGTGACTTAAGGACCAGCGCCGTACATGTACGGCGGGCTGATCGGGCAGGTGCAGGAGCTGGGGTCCGGCAGTCAATGATAGCCAGACCCCTGATGTATGCGCCGGCATTGCGGGATCCTGATGGGTGCGGGGTGGCCATCGGCTCCCCGCACTGCTGTGAAGGTGACCCGATGCCTTCCTTAGGCATCATGGCTGCCGTACCTGACAGCCTGGGAGATCCAGACCCCTGTGTAATACACTTATAGCCAACTCTTTACAATACAGAAGTATTGTAATGAATTGTAAAGGGGATCAGACCCCCAAAAGTTGAAGTGAAAAAAGAAGTTGAAAAAAAGTTAAAATTCCATTTCCCAAATGAAAGTTTAAAAAAAAAAAAAAGTATCGCCGCAGCCGTATCAACCTGTAAAAATATCACATGACCTAACCCCTCAGGTGAAAATAAAAATCTTTTTATTGTTACCTTACATTACTAAAAGTGCAGCACCAAGCGATCAAAAAGGTATTCCGGTGTCTCCTTCCCTTCCTGTCCATATTTGCAAGGAGAGGGGAACACATACAGCTTAAGGAGATGGCAGGTAAGCGAAACCAATAACACACTTACCTGCCACAGACACACTGACTGGAACCCGTGCACAAGTGCTGCTGTCCACTAGTGTTGAGCGCGAATATTCGAATTTTTTTCTCGAATATCGCAATTTCGAGATTTCGCGAATATTTAGAATATAGTTCCAAATATTCGCGAAATCGAATATTCGTATTTTTTTTCGAAAAAAAAAAATAAAAAAATCGTACGATTATTTTAATCTTATGATTTTTTTTTTTTCCTATGACTATGGCTAGGCTAATGTGTATTTTACGAAATTTCTTAATATTGCTCTAACTTCGTCTTTTAGAATATTCGGAATATTGCTCTAACTCCGTCTTTTAGAATATTACGAATATTCTAAAAGACGAAGTTAGAGCAATATTAAGAAATTTCGTGAAATACACATATTAGCCTAGCCATAGTCATAGGAAAAAAAAAAATCATAAGATTAAAATAATCGTACGATTATTTTAATCTTATGATTTTTTTTTTTTCCTATGACTATGGCTTGGCTAATGTGTATTTTACGAAATTTCTTAATATTGCTCTAACTTCGTCTCTTAGAATATTCGGAATATTGCTCTAACTCCGTCTTTTAGAATATTACGAATATTCTAAAAGACGAAGTTAGAGCAATATTAAGAAATTTCGTGAAATACACATATTAGCCTAGCCATAGTCATAGGAAAAAAAAAAAAATCATAAGATTAAAATAATCGTACGATTATTTTAATCTTATGATTTTTTTTCCTATGACTATGGCTAGGCTAAAAAAAAAAAAAAAAAAAAAAAAAAAAAATCGCACGATTATTTTAATCGCATATTATTCGCGAAAAATTGAATAATTACGAATATTAGATTTCGCCGAAAATAATAAGAATATTCATTTGAATATTCGCGAAATATCGCGAAATCGAATATGGCACCTCCCGCTCATCACTACTGTCCACACCAACATTAAAGGACACAGCACACACCACAAACCACACAAGAACCCAGGACATCCATAGCTGCAAAAAACATGAGACAGGGGAATGTCTAGCAAACATGACACCAAACACCACCAGACATGTAACACCAACCTAGACATACAAACACCTTGAACTTAACCCACTCCATACAAATTGGGACAGGAAGGGAAGGAGACACCAGAATGACATTGATGACCACAAGGGTGGCCCTAACTGAACAGATGATAAAAGCCAGGAACAGAGAACCACCAGCATGCTTCAGGCATCCAGCAGAGGCTAAATAGCCCAAGCAGCCACACACACACACACACACAAACCCAGTGTTCACAAAACACTAGGAAGCATGCCAAACCACACGTTACCACCGGCAACAGCATGCGTGGCAGCCATGTCACGGCAATCACCCAGAAGGCAGAGACACTGCCACCCCATGCTCTCACAACAACATGTTGCCGCGGGCAACCGCAAGTGTGGCAACAGTGTCACAGCGTACACCATAGGCCGTGACACTACCTAACACAAGCGCGCAAAAAAAAAAAAAAAAATATGGCTCTCAGACTTTGGAGACACTAAAACATGATTTTTTTTTGTTTCAAAAATGCTTTTATTGTGTTAAATGTAAAAAAAAAAATACAAAAGTAGACAGATTAAGTATTGCCGTGTCTGTAACAACCTGCTCTATAAAAATACCACATGACCTACACCCTCAGGTAAACACCGTCAAAAATATATAATAAAAATGATTTTTTGTCACCTTACATCGCAAAAAGTGTAATAGCAAGCGATCAAAAAGTCACAGGCACCCCAAAATAGTGCCAATCAAAATGTCATCTCATCCCGCAAAAATGATACCCTACCTAAGACAATCACCCAAAAAAAAATAAAAAATATGGCTCTCAGACTATGGAAACACTAAAACAGGTTTTTATTTTTGTTTAAAAAATTATATTATTGTGTAAAATTTAAATAAATAAAAAAAAATATATATTAGGTATCGTCATGTCCGCGTAAGAACCTGCTGTATAAAAATATCACATAACCTAACCCCTCAGGTAAACACCGTAAAAAAAATAATAAAGTGTGTCAAAAAAGCCAATTTTTTATCAACTTACATCACAAAAAGTGTAATACCAAGCGATCAAAAAATCATATGCAGCCTAAAATAGTACCAATCAAACCGTCATCTCATACCCAAAAAAATAAGCCCCTACGTAAGACAGTCGCCCAAAAAAATAAAAAATACTATGGCTTTCAGAATATGGAGACACAAAAATTTTTTTTTTTTTCAAAAATGCTTTATTATGTAAAATTGAAACAAACAACCAAAAAAAGTAGTCCTATTTAGTATTGTCGTGTCTGTAACAACCTGCTCTATAAAAATACCACATGATCCAACCTGTCAGATGAACATTGTAAATAACAAAAGATAAAAACGGTGCCAATATAGCAATTTTTTGTTACCTTGCCTCACAAAAAGTGTAATATAGAGCAACCAAAAATCATATGTACCCTAAAGTAGTACCAATAAAGCTGCCACCTGCCATAGTTTCCAAAATGTGGTTATGTTTTTTTGAGTTTCTACTCTAGGGGTGCATCATGGGGTCTTCAAATGTGACATGGCAACTTAAAATTATCCCAGTGAAATCTGCCCTTCAAAAACCATATGGCGTTCCTTTCCTTCTGTGACCTGCCGTGTGCCTGTACAGCAGTTTACAACCACATATGGGGTGTTTCTATAAATTACATAATCAGGACAATAAATATTGAGTTTTGTTTGGCTGTTAACCCTTGCTTTGTTACTGGAAAAAATGGATTCAAATGGAAAATCTGCAAAAAAGTTAAATTCTGATTATTTAATCTACATTCTCCTTTAATTTTCGTGGAACACCTAAAGGGTTAACAAAGTTTGTAATATCAGTTTTGAATACCTTGAGGGGTGTATTTTTTAAAAAATGGGGTTACTTTTTTGAGTTTCTACTCTAGGGGTGCATCAGGGGTTTTTCAAATGTGACATGGCAACTTAAAATTATCCCAGTGAAATCTGCCCTTCAAAAACCATATGGCGTTCCTTTCCTTCTGTGACCTTCCGTGTGCCCGTTAGTGTTGGGCGCAAATATTTTAATCGCAAATTTTAATCGCGAATATCACCACTTTGAGAATTTGAGAAGATTTTAAATATAGTGCTATATATTTGTATTTGCAAATATTCTAGATTTTTTTTCATCTAAACCCATGATCCCTCTCTGCTTCTTGCTTGTGGGCCAAAGAGAAGGCTTCAATGTCTTTGTCTGAGCTTAGCAACATCCCTAGCATCCAATAGTAAAATTGCCTACCCCTTACTATATAAGAACCTCCCCAGCAGCCATTTTATGCAGTTTTTTGCAGTTCCTAGAGAGACAGCATTGTCATTGCTGTGCTCTGTGCTTTGCTATGTCATTACATTAGATAGTTAGTTACATAGTTAGTTAGTTAGTTAGTTAGCTTATAAAATTAATACAGATAGTTAGTGGGAGATAGTCAGTGTAGGTTAGATAGTGATATAGTATAGCTGTTAGGTAGTGCAGTGTAATAGGTTCTGCCGTTCATAAATACATGCTACAGACATAGTGCTGTGATGTCACAAATTCACAACAATACTTAGTGCACCAATCAGTAATATGTAGTCAGACCTGCTAAAATGTGAAATTACACGTATTGCGCCGAAATATGCCCCTGCCCCTCATCAGCAGTGCCCGTCCAGCAGTTTACGACCACATATGAGGCGTTTCTGTAAACTACATAATCAGGGCAATAAGTATTGAGGGTTTTTTTTGCTGTTAACCCTTGCTTCGTTACTGGAAAAAATGGATTAAAATGGAAAGACTGCCAAAAAGTGAAATTCTGAAATTTCATCTACATTTCCCTTAAATTTTTGTGGAACACCTAAAGGGTTAAAAAAGTTAGTAAAATCAGTTTTGAATACCTTGAGGGGTATAGTTTCTAAAATGGGCCATTTATGGGTGGTTTCTGTTATGTAAGCCTCACAAAATGACTTCAGACCTGAACTGGTCCTTAAAAAGTGGGTTTTGGAAATTTTTTTAAAAAATTCAAGATTTGCTTCTAAACTTCTAAGGCTACTTTCACACCTGCGTTAGGTGCGGATCCGTCTTGTATCTGCACAGACGGATCCGCACCGATAATGCAAATGCTTGTATCCATTCAGAACGGATCCATTTGCATTACCATGAACAAAAAATAAAATAAATAAATACAAAAAAAACTAATTTTTTTTTGTTCATGATAATGCAAACGGATCCGTTTTGACTTACACTGAAAGTCAATGGGAGGCGGATCCGTTTTCATTGCACCATATTGTGTCAGTGAAAATGGATCCGTCCCTATTGACTTACATTGCAAGTCAAGACGGATCCGTTTGGCTCTGCATCGTCAGGCGGACATCAAAACGCTGCAAGCAGTGTTTTGGTGTCCGCCTCCAGAGTGGAATGGAGGCTGAACGGAGGCAAACAGATGCATTCTGAGCTGATCCTTATCCATTCAGAATGCATTGGGGCTAAACTGATCCATTTTGGGCCGCTTGTGAAAGCCCTGAAACGGATCTCACAAGCGGACCCAGAAACGCCAGTGTGAAAGTAGCCTAAACCTTCTAACATCCCCAAAAAATAAAATGTTATTTACAAAATGATCCAAACATGAAGTAGACACATTTTTGGTATATTTTGTATTTTTTATTTTTATAAATAAAAATGAAATATTTTTACTCAAATTTACCACTGTCATGAAGAACAATATGTGATGAGAAAACAATCTCACAATGGCTTGGATAAGTAAAAGTGTTTTAAAGTTATAACCACATAAACTGACACATGTCAGATTTACAAAAAATTACCTGGTCCTTAAGGTGAAAAATGGAAGGGTCCTGAAGGGGTTAAAGGCTATAGACACCTTTGGAAAAAAAAAATACACTAATTTATTTTGGTAAGAAAATCATTTCTCCAATTGGTTCTGTTTATCTATATTTTTCATTTTTGCTCTACAGCCTGCTGTGCTTCCTATGCACAGCAGGCTTCTCTCAGTGAATTTACAGAGAATCCGTCATTTGACGTCCTGCCATGCTTATTAGGGGCTGTAAAACACATCCCTGGCAGGTGCTAAAACAATTGCCAAATTGCCAAACAATTGCCAAATTGCCAAACAATTGCCAGTACTGTCATTAGCATACAATGGTATGCTGCACGACCCCCCATGGCCCCGATTCAGGACTCGTGGGGACAGTGGGAGGGGTGCGATCAATAAATGCGAGATACAGGGCAGGACCGGTGGGATATGGCGGAGGGATGAATGGACGGCATGTGATGTGTGAGCAGCGGAGAATGAACAACACGGGGGCATTGCGATTAATGAATGGGAGACTCAATTATTAGGGGCACAGATAGGGCAAACTGTCACAAAGACCGGGATCGTCGAACGGTGTGTTGTCTTCCTGGCGCTCGAGTTTCACACATCGCGGATCGGGTTGACAGATTACTGGGAAGAGCTGGAGAAGATCCAGCAGTCAAGGTCCATATTGGTACTAATGACAAAGTAAGAGGCAGGTGGAGCGTCCTTAAATAGCGATGGACGAACTTTGGCCGGGAAAATTTGCGAACGCTCGATCAATGTTCGTGAACCACACGTTCACGGAGGGCCCTATTCACTTTAATGGCAGGCGAACCTGAAAAACCTTCAGCTCATATTTGCAGCCAGAAAACACTTACTAGAAGTACACAAATAGTCCCACAACATGGACAGTGATATACCATAGGGGGATCATTGGCAAAAATTCCCACAAAAAATATGCATTTTAATTAGGGGCCATTTTTATGAGTCTTAAAGGGAAACTCTCAAAAATATGCCCTGCTGGAACCTAAAATTTTTTTATTTCCTATCAGTTTGATGTATACAAATGTGCAGCACTCCACGTTTTTGTATCCTGCAGAGTACATTAAAAAATTTATATTTTTACGTACATTTTTTATTTCTACCATGGAACTGTATGGTGAACGGACGCAACTGTACGACATCAGTCTGAGGCATCTGTTAACACATACATTTTTGTAAAATAAGATGTGAACCCAGCCCTAGTGTCATAATAAGCGCCAGTACACAGCGGAGCAGCATGGCGAAGAGGGGAGGCCGCCATGTACTGACAGAGCGCTACCTAGTCCTGGTGGTCAGGGATGAGGACTGTGTTTCCCAAGGATCATTTTCTACTAGGAAATACAGGACACAGTATGATACACTAGAATCTATATAATATAAAGATATTAGCCCTCCCCCCGAATAATAATACAATTAGGTGGTCATTTATTATATAGAAATACGTCTATGTTAGGCGTATTTCTGACACAGATTGTGGCACAAAGGTCCTTAGCACCGCAATCTGCATATTTTCCAGCTCATGCCAGGTCTGAAAAAGGATGGAGTGGGCAGGGTAAAGGGATACAGTTATGGCCATACAGATATTGGATACCACCACCATACATTGACCGGATAACACCTCTGTACAGTGACCGGATAACACTGCCATACCGTGACAGGATAAAAGGGGATAAGAGGGCACAGTACAGGAAATGACTAGGGGCACTGCACTGTCGTAAGAGGGCACAATGCAGGGTATAAGGTGGCACAGTACGGGATGAGGGGCACAGTATGGGGTGGGGGGCGCAGTCACATTACCCTGTGACATTAGAAGGTCCTTATGGCGAATACGGTTCATACGCCACCATAATGAGAAGCAGAGGAGTAAGACAGGGGTGTGATTATGTGGCTAGAGATAAAAAATTAGGCAATAGGCTGAGAGCAAAGAACTTTGGATTCTGTGGCTGGAGGTACATTAGGCAGTCACAGGATAAATATGTAACTGTCAGCCAGTACAGGCCCCAAAATTTTTGCATTCACCTGACATAAAATGCCTTTTATGCCGCTGTATATACATAAGGCAAGGACCATTCTTTGTTCTGGGTGGTGGCGAATATGTGTGGGCTGGCATGAGTAAATTCAATTACACGTGGTCACCACAGGTGTTGAATTCCTCTGAGATACATGCCTCATTCATTTTTAAAAATGTGAGGTAGTTCACACTGTCGTGAGGTAGGCGAGTGCGCTGAACGTCTTTTCGGACAGGACAATCGATGAGGAGCAAGCCAAAATTTCCATGGCAAGTTGTGCCAGCTCTGTCCACAGGTCAAGCTTGCAAACCCAGTGGTCAACGGGTTCCTCGCTTCTCAGAGCATCCACATCGGCCGTTAACCCTATGTAGTTGGACACCTGTCGGTCTATGCGTTCCCTGAGGCTGGATACAGAGGGCGGCTGTCGATAGGTTGGCTGCAAGAATGATCTCATATCCGAAGTGACCAACACATCTTCACGACTAAGTTCAGGACGTGTGCCATGCACCACACGTGTGTCATTTTGCTCTGTTTCAGCAGGCTGAGCAGATTGGCACTGTTGTCGCACACCACTTTACCAACTGTCAAATTGAGCGGGGTTATCCCCTGATCGGCCTGTGACCGCAAAGCTGAAAGGAGTGCAGGACCAGTGTGGCTCTTGGCTTCCAGGCACAACATCCGCAGCACAGCATGGAATGTCTCAGCTGGCACATCGAATAGGTTCTGGGGAGCTTGGGGGGTGCAACGGAAGAGGAGGTAGCAGTGGAAAAGGAGTAGTCAGCTGAGGAGGAGACGGAGGATAGAGTAGGAGGAGGAGAAGAGGAGGCAGGCCTGCATGCAATCTGTGGTGGTAACACCAAATCCACACGGGTGCCACGGGTTACATGCTTGATGGCTATGGGCACCAAGTGGGCAGTAAAAGTTATGTACCTTCCCTGCACGTGTTTCCTAAACCATGTGTCTGTGGTCAGATGTATCTTGGCACCGACACTGTGTGCCAGAGATATATTCACTTGCCGCTGAATGTAGCCATATAGCTCTAGGATGCCGTTCTGGGAGAAATATTTCCTTTCGGGGACTTTCCATTGCGGTGTGCCAATAGCCGCAAATTTTCTAAAGGCCTCTGAGTCCACCAATTTATATGGCAGTAGTTGGCAGGCTAGCAGTTCCGACAAGTAAGTGGTTAGCAAGAGGATTATCCAGCGTCATAATTTTTTTACGCTCTGTCTTGTGCCAGATGAACACGACAACGGCACGGTGGAAGATGGAGTGGAGGACAAATGGGAGGAGAGAGGAGAAGGAGAAGAGGAAGGAGTTGGAGCATCGGGAGTGTGGCTTTGTGGGTTCTGATGGCATTGCTCCCACTGGGCTCGGTGATGGGAGGCCAGGTGCCTTCTTAAGGCGGTCATCCCTAGGTGAGTGTTGGGATTACCACAACTTATGCGTTGACAGCACAGGCTGCAGGAGGCAACAATATTATCAGCAGCTGACACGTTAAAAAAAAAGCACACACTGCGGAGCCATGTGCCGACGTCCTGGGAGCGCAAGATGTGACCATTCATGGTGGATGGCTCGCTCCAGATACATTTGCAGTCTGCTTTTTGCCTCCTGTGCACTGCGAGTTCTGCCTGCTTCTCCTCCTTCTCCTTCCTATCTGCTGCTCGGTCTCTCCCTCTGAACTCCCCTCCTCTTCCTCTCTTGTGGGCATCGACACGTCATTATCGTCACCTTCGGCACCACTGACATTAGAGATCTCAGAGTAGGCAGCAATCAGTATTTGGCGGAAACAGGTATATAGCACCCCTCAATCATTATTTGGCGGAAACAGGTATATAGCACCCCTCAATCAGTATTTGGTGGAAACAGGTATATGGCACCCCTCAATCAGTATTTTGTAGAAGCAGATGTATTGCAGCCCTCAATCAGTATTTGCTGGAAGAAGGTATATGGCACCCCTCAATCAGTATTAGGCGGAAACAGGTATATAGCACCCCTTAATGAGTATTTGGCGGGAACTGGTATATAGCACCCCTGAATCAGTATTTGGCGGAAACAGGTATATAGCGTCCCTCAATCAGGATTTTATGGAAGAAGGTAAATCTCAGTCCTCAAACAGTTTTTTTGGGGGGCAACAGGTATATCACACTCGTTGCAATTAGTTACTCCAATAGCGTTTGTCCCTCTATCTAGCTGCAGTATTGCATCAGAACCGCACACAACTGCTGCACAAGGCAAATACACTATAATATAATTTAGAAAGTATATTATAAATATATCACACCTATCAATAGCACACCTATACCAGTCCTTAAAAGGACTTTTGTGCCCCTATTAGCTAGTGTTTGGTGTCCCTAACTGTCCCTGCTCCAAAATGCAAACTCTGCCTACACTGGCAAAACACATAATGTAAAATGGCTGCCAGATCGGGTTCTGTTATAGGGTTGGGGGTGTGTTTATGTGCTGAAACGTCTCAGTTGGCTGTCCTGTCCCACCTGATTGATGTGTCATGGGTCAAAGTTGGGTGCTATGCAACAAAATATGTTTGCATGTTTGGCGAATCGCGAACGAGCAAAGTTCACCGCGAAACGACCGCCGGGCGAACCGCAAGGCCATCTCTATCCTTAAAAATGATTTGGATTTTGGTCAAAAGCTTAGGGCAAGGACCTCAAAGGTAGGGAGATTAGGGAGTTTATCAAGAGGCTCAAGAACTGGTGTAGGAAGGAGGGGTTTGGGTTCCTGAAGAACTGGGCCGACTTCTCTGTTGGCCACAAGCTCTATCATAGGGATGGGCTGCACCTCAATGGGGAAGGGGCAGCTGTGTTGGGGAAGAATATGGCTAGAAGGTTGAAGGAGTGTTTAAACTAGGGACTGGGGGGAAGGGTATTTATGTTATAGGATGGGAAGATAGTGCAGATAGAGACCAGGGGCAAGGTAATGGGACAGGGGGAATAATGTAAGGAGGGACTAGAACAGCTCAGAAGGAAAAGTATAGGGTAAAAAATATACATAAACCTCTTAAATGTATTGTAGGAAGGCGCAAGACTCTGTGATTGACGGAAGGTATGTGTCACCGAGGTTTCTGGCCTCGGTGAGGTAAGAGCCGGTAGTCTTAAGTGTCAGCGGCAGCTAGTGCTGATTGACACTGTTTGCTGTTTAGTATGGCTGCAAAGCCGATCCGGGACGACTCTTACTGGGAGTAGCCAAAGTGCTGAGTGGGTGGCTTCTCCCCACGCTCCAGGCCAGGTCTTGGTTTGGGATATAAAAGCACAGGCAGCACTGTCAGGTGGTGTGGATTATCCTCCATCTGAAGGGGAAGCTGTGGAGTCTCTGTGTTTTGAGATCTAAGGATGTGTGCCATGCTAAAGGGCTGAGAGCCACATAGCTGGGAAGCAGGCCCCTAAAGCCTGTTGTGGACTTCTGCTGACAAAACCGCTGACAAGGTGAATGTTTTTGTCCTGTGGACTTGACATGGTGTGAATGAACACCAAGACGGGAACTGTCATTTTGTTTTAAGTGTGAATAAACACTGAACTGTTTACGTTAAAGACTTTGTTTTTGCCTCTGTACTGCGGCTGCTAATCTGCCTACCAGAGAGAATCCCCACAATTGGTGTCGGATGCGGGCAAATGCAGTGAGGTAGGCCTGAAGGCCGAAAAGTGCATGTACTATATTAAGACCCCTGACAAAATGGAGGCAGTCGTGAAAGCCCTCAAGGAGGCCAACTTGCAGCAGCGGGAGGCTAACAAGCAGCAGCAGTAAACTAACCAGCTGCCATTACAGCATGTAAAGGCGTTGCAAGCGGCAGGAGCATCCCAGAATGTCCACGATGCCCGGAAATCTATCCGTGCGGCGATCCCCAAGATGACCCCCTCGGATGACGTCGATATCTATCTGGCGGTGTTCGAAAAGGTGGCCATGAGGGAGAAGTTACCCCGAGACCAGTGGGCTGAGGTAGTTGCTCTGTTCCTGGCGTCTGGACCCCAACAAGTGTTTTTCGATCTCCCCGATGATCAAGCGGCCGACTACCCCACCGCAAAAGGTAAAATCCTGGCGAGACTGGAGGTGCATGTATTGGTCCGGGCCCAGCGGGTGCATCAGTGGGAATTTAACCTGGCTGAACCCGCCAGACAACAATATTATGACCTGCTACAACAGTTGCAAAAATGGCAGCAGCCTTACATACTGACTCCCACTGCTATGCTGGACCGTCTGTTGGCGGATGTGTTCTGGGGGACTTTGCCGTACCCTCTCCAGCACTGGATCGGCCAGGTGTCTCCTGGTAATGCTTTAGAGATGGTCAACCTAGTGGAGAGCTACGAGGCCACCAGAAATCTGCAGGGGGGTTATTTTGTGAGGGGGCAAGTCAAACCCTAGAAATCTCCACCCCAGACCCGGCGGCTGGTGCCAGTCAAACCCGCCCAGGATGTACCCCCTGCAGACCTAGCCCGGTGGTCTGCTGACAGCGTCAAGAGCCTGGATACATAAGGGCAGACTGTTACCATCGGGGTGAACCCATGGATACCAACTATGGCTACCGCCACTCATTGTATGCCAGGAAGCTATTTGCCACAGGAACCTCCAAGACTATAGACAATAGCCACCTGTGCCAGGTGGAAGTGGGGGATACTCTGGCAGTGGCTAAATTCAAGGAGCCTGGTGTCCCCGGTAAGGGCTGCCCTGGTGCAGTCCGCCGAGTATACTGGCAGAAAGGTCGGCGTTGTGTGCATTCATGGAGACTTAAAGGACTATCCCACCGCCCTGGTCTCTCTACCAATGGTGGCGGCAGGTGGACTCATGAACTAATAATTGGGAGAGACTTCCCTGGTTTCCCGGCACTATGGCCAGATACAAACGTTACCGATACCCGTGAGACAGATGTAACCCTAGCAGAGTGGCCTGGATCAGGGTTGAGACCAGAACCCTGGGAACCTGAGTCCAGCCAGCGGTAGGGGTGACCACCACTTCGGTGGAAGAGGGGGAGACAACCCTGCTAAGTGTGATGGTGGGAGACATGGAGGACTTGCCGCCGGGTCCTGAGCCGGGTCCTGTACTGCACAACACCGGGACCCAACCCTATCCCGAGCCTGGGAAAATGTATTAATAATAGATGGGGAACCACAACAACCAGGGGCAGAGACAGTGTTTCCCAGGCTCGGGAAACAGCATACATCAGCCAAACTCATAGCTAAGGAGTTAATGGGGATGTTTTCTCAAGTGGGTCTGCCTAAGGAGGTTCCAACTGACAAAGGGACCCAGTTTATGTCCAAGGTCATGAGGGAACTCCTGTAGGTTGCTCCACATAAAACAGCTACGGACGTCTGTGTATCATGCACAAATGGATGGCCTGGTAGAGAGGTTTAATCAAACATTAAAAAATATCTTAAAAAGAGTGGTGTCTGGGGGGCGGAGCTAGCGCCGGACGGAGATCGCCGCCTGAAGTTACAGCTCCGTGTACTAGATCACCCTATGAGCCTGGTATTACCGCACTAACAATCAAATATAGTCAAAATTGGAAACCCCAAGATAGGTGAACATACCGGCCACCTGAAGTCCAGGGTAAGTGGCGGAGATATGGAGAAATTCATAAAGAAAGCCGCTTCTACATATGTCTCCAGAGATTCCAAGATGGCGCCGGCAACTCCACGAGCGGCTAGCCAGAGACAGCCGGAGGATGCGGGAGCAGCATACGGAGGTGAGGAAAAACCAGCTTCCCAATATCCCGATCGTACTTAAAGGAAACACTGACATCTTCACTAACCTCAGCGTTGGAACCACTGAGCGCAGATCTGGCAGCCATTAAGCAGGATGTTCCCCAGATAGGAAAAAGAGTGGAATCCTTAGAGGACTCTCAAACCCTTATCCTCCAACATCAGGCTGCAGTAACGCAGCGCTTGCAAGTGTTTCAGACCAACCTAAACACTATGTATAATGCAATTGAAAACCAAGAAAACCGTGGGAGACGCAATAGCCTGCGGTTCCGAGGAATCCCAGAAACGGTGGGTGCAGGCAACATCCCTAATGCAATCGCTCAAATATGTCTGCAACTTTTGGGTCCAGATTCTGCCCATGAAATCATCCTAGAGAGGGCACATAGGGCCTTTCGCCCGAAACCAGCATCATCTGAACCACCAAGGGATGTAATCTGTAAGTTTCTAAGTTTCCCAATTAATGAGGCGGTTTTGTCTAGAGCACGGGACACTAACACTATTGTGTGGGATAGTCACAAAATGTGTCTTTCAAGATCTAGCACAATCCACGCTGAAAAAAAGAAGAGCATTAAAACCCTTGACAGACTGGCTTAGGTCACACGAAATTATGTGCATATGGTCCTTCCCGTTTGGCTTATCCTTTGTACATGAGGGTTGCAGAATTCAGATATCCTCTTTCTGTGACTTAAACTCTGTTTATAGCCAGTTACAGATTAATCCATTGGCTATTTCCAACTGGGATCCCGTCCAGGAACTTGCAAACCTACCTGAATTGCAAAGACAAGAACCATGGGAAAGACAACGTACCCCAAAATCCACAAGGGATAAAAGGGACAAAAGGAATAATACTCCTAAAAGACTACCAATAGGAGACTGAGCTATCTAAGCTTTATGCACCGGGTACAATCACCCCAATCTAAATGCTCTCTAAGATAATGCACCTAAAATATGATATTGTCTTTTACCTTACTGGCTCTGCCTACTATAAATATCCATCTCTCTCCTACTCCACCTGTCTGGCTCACCCGAGCTTCTGACCTGATCCCTACTTTTACCCACGGTTTCCACTTCCCCTTCTCTATCTTCCCCTTCTACCATTTACTCCTCAATGATACAAGTACCATTCCAAAAGCTTCATCTGTTTAATGCTTTATAACTAGAGTTGAGCGGACACCTGGATGTTCGGGTTCGACGGGTTCGGCCGAACTTCACAAAAAAGTTCGATGTCGGGCCCTGAACTTGACCGGAACTCGACCCCAAACCCGAACCCCATTGAAGTCAATGGGGACCCGAACTTTTGAGCACTAAAATGACTGAAAAAATGTCATGGAAAGGGCTAGAGGGATGCAAATGGCATCAAAATGTGGTTAAGAGCATGGCAAGTGCTCTGCAAACAAAAGTGGATAGGGAAATGACTTTAAATAACATAAAATACATAAAAAAAAAAAAATAATAATCGTGATCTAGAAGGAAGAGGTCCATATGGAGTAGGAGGTTGAGGAGGCGGTGGATGTGGCGGTGTAGGTGGAAGCGGCGATGGAGGAGGACGAGGAGGTAGCATACACAGTTTTTTGGTTTTAAATTTATTAATATTTTTTTAAATTAGGGTACACCCCAAAACATTGGGAAATATAACCTGTGATAACCCCGTCCAGTCATGCTAAACACACGTTCAGACAATACACTGGCTGCAGGGCAGGTCAGCACCTCCAAGGCGTAAAGGGCAAGCTCAGGCCATGTGCCCAATTTGGAGACCTAGAAGTTGCAGGCGGCAGACCCATCAGTCAGTTCATGTAGGAGTGTGCAAACATACTGCCCCACCATGTCGCACGTCCCCGTGATGTTAACGATCCAATTGGGTATCTTCTCTATCAACTTTCGATGTTCTTTTTTGCGCCTACCATGGTGATCACGGTTATCGGCGAATCAGGGTTCCACCCCGGAGAGGGAGCGTGAGAAAGAGAGACCACATCCAAGGGAGATCAATGGATGACATTTAATTGTGATCCAGCGGAATTGTGGGAAAAGCTATTAAAACGGAAGAATTTTGAGAAAATTAAGGGGCGCGCTGCAATTACCCACTCCTGACTTGGGGAGGTAGTGACTATAAATAACAATACAGGACTCTTAAGATGCCCTGTTATTGGAATGATTAGTTGGAAGGCTGAAAAGTCAGCCTGAATTTGTGGGAGGGGTTGTCTGACCTTCTTAAGCGCCGCCCCCATCTCCTCTGGGCGCTTCTGTTCACATTCTGGATAAGGAGTCGCCTCGCTCTTGTGCTACACTCTTGCATGTCGTGAGCTCTGCTACAACCCGCTACGTTTGCCACTCATACATCGCTGGTTCTCGTCCCCAGGACAGGTAACTAATTTCCCGCAGTTCCGTCCGCTCCACAGGTCTCCTCCGAGCAGCGGTCACATGCGTCCGGCTTCCGGTCGCGGGGTCGGCATGCGTTCCAGCGTGGAATGCACGTCGATATTCGCTCCTGGATCCGAGTGTCTCACCACTCTCATGCAGCTTCAGGACAGGTAAGATCCGTCCTGCAGGTCACCCCCTCCACAGGGCCTCATCCGATCCGTCCTCTGGGTTTCTGTGCATCCGGTCGCGGGGTCGGCGTGTGTTCCAGTGTGGAACGCACGTCGATACTCGCTCCCGGACCCGTGCGTCTCACCACTCTCATGCTGCTTCAGGACGAGCATGATCCGTCCAGCAGGGCACCCCCCTTCCCCACAGGGCCCCCACCGATCCGTCCTCTGGGTTTTTTCCCTGCTTCCGGTTGCAGGGTCGGCGTGCGTTCCAGCGTGGAACGCATGTAGAGAACTCTCTGCCGTGGATAGCGTAGGTTAGGGAGCCCAGGCAATGCGATTCAGGGGATCTGTGGGACACATGCAGCTGTATCATAGAACACTGAGTCCAGGTGATGTGACCTATGATCGAGGGCATCCGGAGGACGTGTGTAGATCTAGTCCAGGCATCAGTACATGCAATTCAACATTTTTAGGTCTGGAGGACACATGCAGTTGCGTTCTATGACAGGGAGTCGATGTGACGCAACATGAGGAGATCCGGGGGACTCAGCAGATGTGGATTAGGTCATAACCCAATAAACAACATACGGTCAGTTGCACAGCTCAGAAAAATTGTCACGCACGTTAGGTTTAGATACTACAGATTAACTGACTGTACCCAACATGTTAGTTTAGACACAGCAGACAGTATCACACATGGCTTAGATATAGCATCTCAACCCAGGTTTTACTCTGATTAGCTTGGATACACGGACACGGCAGACTATTGTAAAGTCCAATTGCCATGAGCATGACTCACCTGGGTTGGAAACACGCAGCTTCAGCCTAAACTCCATACGCGGTCACTGCCCACTGACCATTTGCCTGCCGTCATCTGTACTGATCGGTAGTGGCAGCAGGACCGTGCGGTATGTGTATGTTCTGTTATTTGTATGCTGTTGTTTTCCTGTTTCCCGCTGGATCGCCCAGGCTCATACCTGCCTCTGTCTCCTGGATCGCCCAGGCTCATACCTGCCCCTGTCTCCTGGATCGCCCAGGCTCATACCTGCCCTTGTCTCCTGGATCGCCAAGGCTCATACCTGCCCCTGTCTCCTGGATCGCCCAGGCTCATCCCTGCCTCTGTCTCCTGGATCGCCCAGGCTCATCCCTGCCTCTGTCTCCTGGATCGCACAGGCTCATCCCTGCCTCTGTCTCCTGGATCGCACAGGCTCATCCCTGCCTCTGTCTCCTGGATCGCCCAGGCTCATCCCTGCCTCTGTCTCCTGGATCGCACAGGCTCATCCCTGCCTCTGTCTCCTGGATCGCCCAGGCTCATACCTGCCTCTGTCTCCTGGATCGCCCAGGCTCATACCTGCCTCTGTCTCCTGGATCGCCCAGGCTGTCATCTCCCCAGTTAGTCCTCCTTCTGACTCGTCTGGATTTGTTCTCCCAGGAACGGATTACTACCTGTCTCATTCATCCGGCATTTGGAGGAGGTCAGGTGAACCAAGACATCGGCACAGGTCTTACCCAGTAACCTCAGGTACGTCACTCAGACGGACACAAGCCTTTCTCTTTCGGGAACCGGTCGTGCTACGTTCCGGTTACATATAGTTATCCAGGACTGTTTCTTTCTCTGCAGGTTTAAGCATGTCGCATGCCCCAGATGTGGACGACACCATGTCACTCCCTGGAACGTCTGTTTCAGGCCAGTCCGGTACCATGTCCCTGAGAAGTTGGACGATTCCCAGGCTCATCGCAGAACTTAATAGGAGAGGCATCCCTCACCCGGCCTCTGCTCGTAAAGCGGAATTATATAAACTGTTGATGACCACCCCGGGCCCGTCAGGTGTCCAGCCAGGGACCACGTCCATTCAGCAGTCGCTGTCACATCTACAAGCCACTATTGACTCCCTGGTCTGCTCGGTGGCAGACGCTCAGTCCAGGGTGTCGGTGCTGGAATCTCGGGCCCCCCCCCCAGGCGTCACACCCTTCGGCGGTGTCCGTTGTTTCTCAGGAGTCCTCGCCAGGTATCACCATTTTCACTCCCCATGTGGCCCCTGCCCATTTCATTCCGGACGGCATCAAAAAAGATATTCTGGCAGGGAAGGATGTGAACTTGGCTTCCATTCTTATCACCTCACAAAACCTTCCTGAGAACAGGGTCATTTACTGTGGCGACGTCTCCCTCGTTCTGAAAGCCAAGGACGCAAGGCTTAACAGGAAGCTCTCCATCCTGGAATTTGTGTTGGCATTCAGTCTGTTTAGGGACATTGTGTGCTCAGGCCAGCCTGGAAGGAGAGAGGAATTAGACTCGTACCTCTACCTGGTCACCGACCTGGGGCACAAGTATGGTGGCTCGTCGTTCTACGACTACCACCGCTTCTTCTCGGCTAAGGCTGCTGCTGCCCTGGTTCAGTTCCAGTTTGTCACCAACTGGGCCAACATTGACATGGAGGTTTTTTGCCGCCACTTTGCGGGCCTTAGGGCCCCGTCATGTTCAGTGTGCCAGTCCATCTTCCACTCCCCGGACTGGTGTCCTAACTGTCAACCCTATCCAGGATAGGTCCTTGCCCGGCCCCTCGGGTTCCCAACTGGGCGCCCCCGGGGTTGACAAGCTTGGTCACCCCATAGTGTACCTGGGTAGGAGCCAGGTCTGTAACAACTTTAATGCAAACGGTTGTGTCTTCAATGGTTGCAGGGCTCTCCACGTTTGCTCGTTGTGCTTCAGGGCTCACCCTCGTTCCGCCTGTCCCAAGAGGTCTGCGAAACAGTCCTGACTAGCCAACATTGACCTTGATCTGCTCGGCGTTCTTCTGCGGGATCATCCCGACAGGGGGTTCGTACAATTCCTGCTGTCTGGCTTCGCGGAAGGCTTCCACACGGGCCTTATCGCCCTACCCCAGACGTCTTGGAAAGGTGGCAACCTGAGGTCTGCTTCTGAGGACCCGGTGGCAGTTGAGGAGTTTCTCCAATCTGAGGTCGACAAGGGTTTTCTCATCGGCCCGCTTGAGGTTATACCTTTTTCTTCCTGGTGCATTAATCCCATTGGCCTGGTGTCTAAAAAATCTTAGAATAAAAAACGGTTAATCTATGACCTGTCTGCGCCTCATGCCTCTACCACACCCAGCCTCAACTCACTTATCCCATCAGAGGAGTTCTCCATGCAATATTCCTCGATTGACGAGGCTATTAAGGCCATTGTGACCTCCGGCAGGGGTTCCTGGTTGGCGAAGGCGGATATCGCAGACGCCTTTAAGCTCCTTCCTGTTAAACCGCATTTATGGGGTTACTACGGCCTTAGATGGGCTGGTCGCTACTATTCAGACTCACATTTGGTTCGAAGAGTAGCCCATGGTTGTTCGACCAATTTGCCAAGGCTTTGCATTGGATCCTCCTCCACCATGGCGGTTTGCCTACTGTCATCCACTACCTCGATGATTTCTTGATCATCAAGGGTCCACATGGCGGTTCGGGCAATCTGGCTACTCTTCTCTAAATTTTATAGCCCATGCCAAAACAGAGGGCCCTGCCAATAGGGTGACGTTTCTAGGCATTATTCTGGATTCCATCCGGATGGAGGCCAGCCTCCCGGAGGAGAAACTCGCTAGGTGCCGGGCAGCGATTTCACACGCCATGTCCTCGGGCCATCTATCCAGGGTTGAGCTCCAATCCTTGCTGGGGCGGTTCAACTTCGCCTCCAGGATCATGCCACAGGGCAAGGCATTCACCTCCAGGCTGCTCCAGTTGTTGCCTTCGGCTCCTGACCAGGACAGCATTGTCCATCTGGACAGCCATGCCAGGGCGGACTTGGCCATGTGGTCACTGTTCTTATCCTCATGGAACGGGATTTCTCTTTTTGTGCCTTCATGGGCGCCGTCATACCCCACCATTTTTTCGGACACAGCTGCATCCCGCGGGTTCACAGCTATTTTTGGGTCCCATTGGATGGCTGGTCAGTGGCCCGTAGATGTCTGGTTGGACCCCGAAAGTCTGAGCTCTTCTTCCCTCCTACAACTTTACCCTATTGTAGCGGCGGCTCAAGTATGGGGTTATCAGTGGGCAAATGCACCTGTGATGTTTGTCACCGATAACCAAGCATTGGTTGACATTATCTTGAAAGGCCGGGCGAATTCTTTCAGGATCATGTCCCTCCTGCGCAGACTAGTTTGGATCTCCCTTACCCATAACTTTCATGTGTTTTGCAGCCACATCCCAGGGATCGAGAATGTAGCTGTGGATGCTTTGTCCCACTTTAATTACCCCCTCTTTTTCCAGGTGATGCCAGGAGCAGATCCCGCGGGGTCCCCTCTCCTGGCCTTCTGTTCCCTGGTTATGGATGAGAGTCCCTCCTTTCTCACGCCTGGAACCTTGTACAACATTCTCTCTCCCCCATCACTGCCAGGAATTACCAAGCCGGCTTTAAGGTTTATAAAGTATTCCCCAGGTCTCACCCGCAAGGTTGCTTGGACGATATCTCCTACGTTCTGGCGTTCATAGCCCACTGTCATCGCAACCTCAGGCTGTCGTACAACACCATTAAGCTGTACTTAGCCGGAATCCAGCACTGCTCCATGCTTCGCAGTCCAAGCGGTGGTTCCATTTTTTCGGTTCAAGCAGTCAAGGCTGCTCTTAGGGGAATCCAGAAGAGCGGGGATGCCCCTCCTGCACGAAGACAGCCTGTCTCCGGAGAGATGTTTAGGAGGTTTTCTTCCGCGCTGGATGGACATCCTTTTGGGCACTCTCCTAGCTTGGTCATCAAGGCAGCTATGTACCTCGAGTTTTATGGTTTCCTTAGGCCAGGTGAGTTCACCAGCACCTCCTCCAAGCTTCAGGGCTTGCACGTGCGGCAATTGTCCTGGGTCTATGACCGTTTTGTCCTCCAGTTACCGTCCAATCAGCATGGGCCTCCCACCGAGGTCGGGTTTTTCCGAACTTCCAACGTTTAGTGCCCGGTCATGGTCCTCCAACAATTGCTAGCACTGCTGCAAAATGCTCCCCTAGATGGCCCGCTGTTGCCTTTCCATGGGAATTTCCTGTCTTCAGTCCAGTTCATATCGCACATCAGGACGCTGGCTTCAGGTCTCGGCTATAACCCTCTGGCCATCACTGGGCATTCATTCTGGATTGGGGCTGCGTCCGCAGCTTCGAAAAATGGGGTCCCGGCACACGTAATTAAAAGCATGGGTCGTTGGCGTTCGTCTTGTTTTACGAGGTACATTCCAAACCCGAAAGTCGAGATCTCCCAGGCTTTCTGTAACCTCGTGCTCTGAAAGAAATTAAATGCTTTGTCACTGCTCCGCCCTCCTCGTTTATTTTTTGCCCACTGCTAGGCCTACCCTCGCTCCTGGCTCCCGTCACAACACAGCCAGCTTAGGTCAGGGGTAAGTGCTTTGCCTCGTCTGTTGCCTTTAAGCCTCTCCCATAAGTTGGAAGGCTGAAAAGTCAGCCTGAATTTGTGGGAGGGGCGTCTGACCTTCTTAAGTGCCGGCCCCCATCTCCTCTGGGTGCTTCTGTTCACACCCCCCCCTTTCTTCTTCAAACTCCCTTTAGGGTACGCCCACTGCTAGGCCTACCCTCGCTCCTGGCTCCCGGCACAACACAGCCAGCTTAGGTCAGGGGTAAGTGCTTCTCCTCGTCTGTTGCCTTTAAGCCTCTCCCATGAATAAAAAATTATAGAGAATGTCACTGTGGTATTTTGGATTTGCAAATGTTAGCCAGGAAAGGCCCTGCTGCGGCTTTGTTGACTTTAGATAACTTCTGCCTGATTACACGTCCCTGTGACTTCCACCATCCATTTGGATATCTTCTCTATCAACTTTCGATGTTCTTTTCTGAGCCTACCATGTTGAGCTCGGTTATCGGCGAATCAGGGTTCCACGCCGGAGAGGGAGCGTGAGAAAGAGAGACCACATCCAAGGGAGGTTAATTGTTTCAAATTAAATATGATAGAGTGGAAATATGGGACAAAGTATTAAAGCGCAAATGTGGGACAACTTGTTAAAGTTTAAGCATTGAAAGGAGGTGGCGCACATCAATTAAAGAAGAATTTATAAAATTTTATTCCCTGTCAACTATGCAGAGAAGGGGTTTCAATCCGGCAAAATTTCAAAAATGTCACCTGACAATGTAACAGATTATATTTTTAAATTTATGTTCCTGTCACCTATGCAGAGGTGCCCCAGTGACATCCACCATCCATTTGGATATCTTCTCTATCAACATTCAATGTTCTTTTCTGAGCCTACCATGTTGATCACGGTTATCGCCGAATCAGGGTTCCACGCTGGAGAGGGAGCGTGAGAAAGAGAGACCACATCCAAGGGAAATAAATGGATGAAATTTTTTTGGGATCGAGCGGAAATATGGGAAAAGTTATTGAGGCGCAAATGTGGGACAAATTAATGAAGTGCAAATGTGGGACAAATTATTAAAGCCAAATGTGAGAAAAATTATTAAAGCACAAATGTGGGACAAATTAGTAAAGCGCAAATGTGGGACAAATTATTATAGCACAAATGTGGGACAAATTAGTAAATCGCAATTGTGGGACAAATTATTGAAGCGCAAATGTGGTACAACTTGTTAAAGTTTAAGCATTGAATAAAAGGAGGTGGCGTGCATCAATTAAAGAAGAATTTCTGAAATTTTATTCCCTGTCACGTATGCAGAGCAGGGGTTTATTCACGTCTAAAATTGTAAAATGTCAACCCAATAACGTAACAGAAAAATTACAGAAATTTATTAACCTGTCTACTTGGTAGAGCAGGGGTCTACGACAGAAAAAAATTGTTTATTGTCATCCAAAAATTAAAAAGAAAAATTATTGAAATGTACTAAGCTGTCAACTAGGTAAAGGAGGGGTATATTACACCCAAAAATTGGTGAATTTCACCTGAAAATGTAACTGACAATTTATTTTATTTTTTTAACCTGTCTACTAGGTACAGCAGTGGTGCATTGCACCCAAAAATTGCTGAATTTCAAGCGAAAATGTTACAGACAATTTTTTTTATTCATTTTTACCTGTCTACTAGGTATAGCAGTGGTATATCACACCCAAAAATTTGTGAATTTGACCAGAAAATGTAACAGACAAATGTTTTATTTTTTTAACCTGTCTACTAGGTATAGCAGTGGAACATCACACCCAAAAATTGGTGAAATTCACCCAAAAATGTAACTGACAATTTTTTTTAACCTGTCTACTAGGTATAGCAGTGGTACATCACACCCAAAAATTGGTGAATTTCACCCGAAAATGTAACAGACAATTTATTTTATTTTTTTACCTGTCTACTAGGTATAGCAGTGGAACATCACACAAAAATTGGTGAATTTCACCCGAAAATGTAACAGACAATTTTTTTATTTTTTTAACCTGTCTACTAGGTATAGCAGTGGAACATCACACAAAAATTGGTGAATTTCACCCGAAAATGTAACAGACAATTTTTTTTTTTTTTTTTTACCTCTCTACTAGGTATAGCAGTGGTACATCACACCCCAAAATTGGTGAATTTCACCCAAAAATGTAACAGACAAATTTATTTATTTATTTTTACCTGTCTACTAGGTATAGCAGTGGCACATCACACCCAAAAATTTGTGAATTTCACCCAAAAATGTAACAGACAAAGTAGTGAAATGAGGTGGAGTTCCATATGGATTAGGAGTTTGAGGAGGCGGTGGACGTAGAAGTGCAGGTGGAAGCGGCGGTGGAGGAGGACGAGGTAGCCAACACAGATTTTTTGTTTTAATATTATAATTTCTTTTTTTATTAGGGTACACTTCAAAAGAGTGTGAAATATCAAAAATACAAGAATGAGCAATTGCGCTGCAGTATAGCAATGGCTGGTTAAGGCCGGTATTGATGTCTATTCTGCACAAGGTACGGACAAATCCTGTGGGATTCATGCCTGGTTTATTTTAATGAACGTGAGCTTGTGCATATTAGCTGTGGAGAGGCGGCTGCGCTTGTCTGTGATGACGCCCCCTGCCATGCTAAACACACGTTCAGATAATACACTGGCTGCAGGGCAGGCCAGCACCTCTAAGGCGTAAAGGGCAAGCTCAGGCCATGTGCCCAATTTGGAAACCCAGAAGTTAAAGGGGGCAGACCCGTCATTCAGTACGTGTAGGCGTGTGAACACATACTGCTCCACCATGTTTGTGAAATGCTGACTCCTGCTAAGACGTTCCATATCAGCTGGTGGTGCTGGTTGTTGTGGTGTGCTGACAAAGCTTTTCCACATTTCGGCCACGCAAACCCTGCCTCCTGAGGTGCTGGCGGTGCCCCAGTTGCGTTGGCAACCTCTTCCTCTGCCTTCGCCATGTGTTTTAACTGTGCCCCCGCTGTCAGGTGGAAATGCCACCAGCAGCGCGTCTACCAGCGTGCGCTGGTACTCGCGCATCCTACGATCTCGGAGCCACTTGTGAATGACTGGCCGGAAACCCTACGAAATGATCCCTCTTCCTCCTCCTCCTCCTTCTCCTCCTGTGGCACATGCTCTTCCATCATCGCCAGCAGTGTTTTTTCAAGGAGGCATAGAAGTGGGATAGTAACGCTGAGAACGTTATCGGCACTGGCCATGTTGGTAAAGTACTTGATACAGCGCAACAAGGAACACAGGTCCCGCATGGAGTCCCAGTCATTGGTGGTGAAGTGGTGCTGTTCCGCAGAGCGACTCACCCGTGCGTGCTGCAGCTGAAACTCCACTATCGCCTGCTGCTGCTCGCACAGTCTGGCCAGCATGTGCAAGGTGGAGTTCCACCTTGTGGGCATGTCGCATATGAGGTGGTGAGTGGGAAGGCCGAAGTTACGCTGCAGCGCTGACAGGCGAGCAGCAGCAGGGTGAGAACGCCGAATGCGCGCACAGACGGCCCGCACTTTATGCAGCAGCTCTGACATATCGGGATAATTTTTAAGGAATCTCTGCACCACCAAATTCAGCACATGCGCTAGGCAAGAAATGTGCGTCAAACCGGCTAGAGCTTCTACGAGATTTCGCCCATTATCGCACACCACCAGGCCGAGCTTGCACCAACCACTCATCGGTCTGTTGTTCAAGGCCCGTTCACAGCTCCTGCGCGGTGTGGGGTTTGTCCCCCAAACAGATACGTTTTGTGCTGAAGTTGGTGGTGAAGTTGTTACGCTGACCGGATGAGGAGTCGGTAGAGGATGAGGAAGCGGAGTAGGAGGAGGAAGCAACAGGAGGCAAACTGAAGCGCCCTGCAATCCTCGGTGGTGGAAGGACATGCGCCAAACTGCTATCCGCCTCAGGCCCAGCTGCCACTGAATTTATCCAGTGTCCTGTTATGGAGATATAATGTCCCTGACCGTGCTTACTGGTCCACGTATCCTTAATGAGGTGCACCTTGCCACAGATGGTGTTGCACAGTGCACACCTGATTTTGTCCCCCACTTTGTTGCGTAGGGAAGGGATGGCTCGCCTGAAAAAATTGAGGTGGCTGGGCACGACGTACTGTAGGACAGCCACCGCCATAAGGCCTTTAAAACTATCCGTCTCCACCAGACGGAATGACAGCATTTCAAAGGCTATTAATTTAGAAATGCTAGCATTCAGGGCTAGGGATCGTGGGTGGGTAGGGGGGTACTTCCTCTTCCTCTCCAGTGTTTGGGAGATGTATAGCTGAATGCTTCCGTGGGACATTGTGGAGATGCTTGGTGACCCAGGTGGTGGTGTTGCTGGAAGATCCTCTGTTTGCAGGGTGGCAGGTGGCACTGTCACTCCAGAGATGGATGAAGAGACCGAGACTGCAGCAGAAGAGGAAGGAGGAGGAGCCAGAGACCTTTCTTGGTCTTTGAGGTGTCTACTCCACTGCAGCTCATGCTTAGCACTTAAATGCCTGATCATGCAGGTTGTGCTCAGATTGAGAACGTTTATGCCTCGCTTCAGGCTCTGATTGCACAGCGTGCAAACCACTCGTGTCTTGTCATCAGCACATTGTCTGAAGAACTGCCACGCCAGGGAACTCCTTGGAGCTGGCTTTGGTGTGCTTCGTCCCTTGCTGCGGTGGGCAGTAGCAGGCGTACTGTCTAGAGGACGGCCGCTCCGCTTTTGCACCCTGATCCCTCTTCTGCTGTGCTGGTGGCTCTCTGCGACCACCGCCTCTTCCTCTGAACTACATAGGTCACTCGCATGACCTTGATTCTATGTAAGGTCGAGGACCTCATCGTCCTCCACATCATCTTCCAACCAGTCTTCACCCCTGCCTTCCTTGTCGGTCTGCACACTTTCGAATGCACCAGCAGTTGGCACCTGTGTTTCGTCATCATCCGAGACTTGCTGCGATGGTCCTCCCATGTACTTATCTTGAAAGATAAGTGGTTGGGCATCGGTGCACTCAATCTTTTCCACTTCTGGGGCAGGGCTAGGTGGATGGCCCTGGGAAACCCTGCTAACAGAGTCATCAAAAAGCAGAAGAGACTGCTGCATGACTTGGGGTTCAGACTGCTTGGCTGATTTGCAAGGGGGTGAGGTGAAAGACTGATGGACATCGGCTGCAGGTGCCAACTGTGGTCTTTCAGCAGGAGACTGGGTGGGAAACAATGTGAAGGAACTGGATTAACTCTCAGCAACCCAATCTACTATCGCGTGTACTTGTTCAGGCCTCACCATTTGTAGAGCCGCATTAGGCCCGACCAAATACCGCTGCTGGTTCTGTCGCCTACTCGCACCTGAGGAAGGGTTTTCATTTGTGTGTTTAGCTGGCACAGATCGACCACGTCCTCTCCCTGCAACAGGAGCTCCACCAGCAGCACCACGACCAGGGCCACGTCCCTTATTTGACGCTCTTCTCATATTTCTCGAATTTAGGATCTTGCCCTAAATGGGTGTTTAATTAATAGTATAATATAACGACAGTATGTAAAGGGTGTATCTCACACGGCCTGACCCACAGTAGGCCTCAATTAAAGATTTCTTTGCCCAAAATGGCTGTATTTCAAATACCTGAATCAAACCCCTGTATTTAAAGGGTGTATCTCACATGGCCTGACCCACAGTAGGCCTCAAATAAAGATTTCTTTGCCCAAAATGGCTGTATTTCAAAGACCTGAATCAAACCCCTGTATTTAAAGGGTGTATCTTACACGGCCTGACCCACAGTAGGCCTTAATTAAAGATTTGTGCACCAAATGGCGGTATTTCAAATATCTGAATATAACCCAAATGTATAAAGGGTGTATCTCACAATGACATATGCAGCAAAGGCTGCCAAATAAACTTTATTTGCCCAAACCGGTGTTTGTTTAATAACTCAATATGGCAGCAGTATATAACCCAGGAATTTAAAACTTTAAGATGCTTCAAGGCCTGAAATATTGTTTATTTTGCCCCAAAAAAGGGTGTTTTATTAATAAAGAATATAAGTGTCACGACAATGGTTATGGTGGTGACTCTTTGGTCGCATGCAGTTGTCAGCGGTTTGTTCTACGTTGTCAATCACTGGTGAGGGCTCTGGGTTTGTTGCCTCATGTGTGGTTGCCGTTGGCAACATAGTGTGTTTGGCAGTGTAGCAGCTAGAGCTGGTGGCCAGGCGGCTCGCTGTCACGGCATGCGGTTGCCTCTGGCAACTTGTGATTTTAAGTGTTCACTTTCTATGTTTGGTGTTAGGGAGTTTGTTCTGTGTACACTTCTCCTTTAAGTGACACTTACCTTGTCTGGTGATGCAAGGGTTAATTCCTTTTCTGGTGTGGGTGTGGCTGCTTGGGCTATTTAGCTCCTGCTGGAAGCCAGAGGTCTGAGGGGTACTGCTGCCATGCTTTATGCTGGAGTCATCCTCCTGGTTCATTTACCATCTGTCCAGTAAGGGCCACTCTTGTGGTCATAAAAGTTATGCATGATGTTAAGTTGATGTTGTTATCATTTTTATGTTTATTGCAGCTATAGATGTCCTGGTTACCTGTGTGTTTAATGTGTGTGTGCTGTGTCCTTAGTGTTTGTGTGGACAGCAGTACTGGTCAATGGGTTCCAGTCAGCGAGGCTGTGGCAGGTAGGTTTGGAACTGGTGTAGTTCACCTGCCATATCCATATGTCTGTATATGTTCCCCCTTCCTTGCAGCTTGGCCAGTGAGACTCCTGTTCGTCCGTGTCTTGGAGGAACAGGTCGTCTTACCCTGCTCCTAGCACAGGGTTTTGCTGAGGGATAGTAGGGACCCTAGGTTCCAGAGTATGAGCCCTCCTACCATCTAGGTTGTCTCATACAGTTAGGAGTCAGGGTCAGTATTAGGGACGCGATAGGAGGTGACCTGCTCCCTGATCCTGTGGTCCTGGTCTAGCAGCTACCGGATTTCATAACATTGCACGGATGAGGGTTTCCCCCACTCTCATCCATGACAGTATGACCACAATGGCTCCTTGCTTGGCCACCTTCGAAAGAGGGTGCAGCATGTATCGCCGTCTGTTGATGGGGTGCATGCGCGTTCTCCAGAGGGAGAGCTTTATGGGGGTTCCACCGTTAATGGCGCGGTGAGTGGCTTTTTCCCCGCCATTCGTTTTCACCGTTGCCTGTATTTGTGCCCCCTTGTCCTTCTCTATGTTCCTATCTCTGGCCGTCTGCTGGCAGCATTCCATTAGTGTTCCGGTGGTGTGCTGGTTAGGAGTGGCTGTTGGCAACGACCTGGAGTGGGAACGTGAGTAGAGTGGACGCAGTGTTCAGTGCCGTCTCTCCGGGCTGTTTCTTTGCTGGCGCTCTGGTTCCTGTGTGTTGCTCCAGGTGCTGACAGTCGGCACCCTGGTTACTGTGTGTTGCTCCAGGGGCTGGCAGCAGTCCCGGGGAGACTCGCTTGCACTGACATTGTTTCTGCTACTTTTTCCCTTCTCCCATCCCTGTTTTTGCTTTCCTCACTAGTTTCCCTTTTTTTTTGGTAGGGGGGGGCTTTGAGGGGTGGGAGTGTCACGACCATGGTCATGGTCGTGACTCCTTGTGACGCATGCAGTTGACCGCGGTCTGGTATTGTTCTCAACCAGGTGAGGGCTGCTAGTATGTTGCCTCACGTGTGGTTGCTGCTGGCAACATAAGTTTCTTGGCAGTGGAGCAGCCGGAGCTGGTGGCTAGGCGGCTCATTGTCTATGCATGCGCTTGCCTCTGGCAATGTGTAGATTTATGTGTGCACTTTGTTTGTTTGGTGTGCACGGGATTTAGTTGTAGGTTCACTTCCCCTTTAAGTGCTTACATTACCTAGTCTGGTGTTGGAAGGGTTAACTCCCTTCCCAGTGTGTGTCTGTGTGGGTGTGGCTACTTGGGCTATTTAGCCTCTGCTGGAAGCCTGTAGCTGAGGGGTACTCCAGGCATGTTATGCTGGAGTCATCCTCCTGGTATCCTTATACCATCTTCCAGTGAGGGCCACCCTTGTGGTCATAAAAGACATGTCGTGATGTTATGTTTATGTTTGTGTGGTGTCTATCCTCATTGCAGCTATGGATCTAGTTTCCTGTGTGTTTATGTGTGTGTGCTGTGTCCTTTTTATGTTTGGTGTGGACATCAGCAGTTGAGCACGGGTTCCAGTCAGTGTGTCTATGGCAGGTAGGTGTGGAAGTGGTTTCACTCACCTGCCATATCCATAGGCTGTATATGTACTCCCTTCCTTGCAGCTTGGCCAGTTAGACACTTGTTCGTCCGTGTCTAGGAGAAACAGGTCGTCTTACCCTGCTCCTAAGTCCAGGGATTTCCTTAGGGCTAGTAGGGACCCTAGGTTCCGGAGTATGAGCCCTCCTACCATCTGGGTTGGCTCATACGGATAGGAGTTAGGGTCAGTATTAGGGACGCAATAGGAGGTGACCTGCTCCCTGATCCTGTGGTCCTGGCCTAGCAGCTTCCATTATCCTTTAACATCGCACGGTTGAGGGTTTCCCCCACTCTCATCCGTGACAATAAGCCCTGTATATACAGGGTGTATCTCACATGGCCTTACCCACCTAACTGAATATGAAAGCTGTATATAACCCTTGAATTTCACACGTGCTGATGCTGCAAGGGCTGTAAAATTGTGTATTTTGCCAAAAAAGGGGTCTTTAAAAACCCAGAAAATTATGGCTGTATTTCTAGCTTAAATTGCACACTGACTAATCCTGCAAATGCACCAGATATTGTATATTGCCAAAAAAGGGTGATTTTTTAAAACCAGATTATTAGTGCAGTATTTCAAGCTTGGATTTGAATGTCACAAAAGCTCAGATGCAGTGCTGGTGCACTGAGCTTGCATAAAATGGCGCCACCCACCTAACTAACAGACGGATAAAAGTAATTTTTTTCTGTCACTGGGCTCAGGGCAGGGTAAAAAGATTGTGCACTGCATCCACACAACTAAATCTATGTAGATCGCTGAGTTAGATTTGAGTTCTGATCACAGATTCTGTCCTATTCTCTCCCTGAAATCACCAGCAGCATCCTCTCCCTACACTAGTAACAGCAGAGTGACATGCAGCGCTACGTGACTCAAGCTTATATAGAGGCTGGGTCAAATGCTGCACTGGCCAATCACAGCCATGCCATTAGTAGGCATGGCTGTGATGGCTTTTAAGGTCAGACAGTTAAACGCTTGTTGATTGTCTGCTCTGCAGGCTTTCAAAAAGTGCTAAGAAATCGCTAAACTCGAACCCGAACTTTTACTGAAATGTTCGGGTCGGGGGTCCAAAAATCCAAAAGTTCGGTACGAACCCGAACTTTACAGTTCGGGTTCGCTCAACCCTATTTATAACCTGTTTTCTGTTATTTTGTTTTTATATTGTTTTTTGTTGTAGTGAAAGATTCTTAACATGTGAGTCTGCAGGAATGATGCAGTGGGACTCTTGCGAGACCCCTTCGCTTCACCTAGGGAGGCTGAGCATACATATTCTAGGTCTATGTTTTAAGACATGTTATATAGAACAGGAGCACCATTTATTTGAACAACCACTTTATTATGGCTAATCTCAAGATAGTCTCTTACAATGTGAAGGGATTTAATTCACCCTCAAAGAGGTGCCAGGTCCTTTAACATTTGAAGAAAATGGGATGCTCTGTCCTCCTCTTGCTGGAAACTCATTTTAGATTTAGCCATTACCCAAACCTCTCCCATTCACGGTTCCCTATATGGTTCCATTGCGGATCAGATTCATCAGCCTCCAGAGGTGTAAGTGTGGCTTTCAGCAAAGATACACCTTTCCAATACTGTAATCATATCCAAGATGCCGAAGGTAGATATATGCTTGTGAAAGGCAAATTAGCCAACCAGACATATATGTTTATTAACATCTATGCCCCTAATGCAAATCAAATCGCTTGGTTCAAGACTCTTTTCCGAATTATAGAGTCCTTTAGTGAAGGTGTGGTCGTCCTGGGATGAGACTTTAATATTACGTTAGAACCTCAATTGGATTCATCCTCCCAAAGATCAGCTCTGTCCCAAAGAGCCCTCAAAACCATACGCAGAAAATTACAAAACATCCACCTGGTTGATGCCTAAAGGATGCTGAATCCCTCCAGCCGTGACAACACCTTCTTCTCCAATGTGCATAGATCCTACCAAAGGCTAGATTATTTGTTCTTCTTAAAGGAACATTTACAACTGTGCCAGGAAACTGAAATTGGATCTATTCATTTATCAGACCACTCGCCTGTGTTCTGGAGGATCTCCACACCCGAACGAGCTCCTCGATCTTTTAAGTGGCGGCTCAATGAAGAATTGATATCCACCGAAGCCCAGAAGGAGCAGGTACAAAAACTGCTTTGCAAATACTTCCTATTAAACTCCCTCCCAGAAACTTCCCCCCATGTGCTGTGGGATGCCCACAAAGCCTTCATAAGAGGCCAATTCATTAGTATAGGAGCCAGACTTAAGAAGGAAAGGGCAGCTTGGGTAGATGCTCTCTTACAAGAGATACATAAACTAGAACTTCTCCACAAACAATCCCTATCTGCCTCTCACTTAGCCAAATTGACAGATCTTAGGACAGAACTTAATAATCTTCTAAACACAGCCTCTGCCAAATATTATTTGCACTCCCAATACAAATACTTTGCCCACGGGGATAAGGCGTCTAAGTTTATGATGAGCCGTATTAAGCAGAGGAAAACCCATAACTACATCTGTAAAATCCATAAACCAGGTGGAGATATAGCAGTAACAACGAAAGAAATAGCCCATCAATTCCACATTTTTATATAGAGCTATATAACATCCCCCACCACGACCCAGAGAAATACCCAACCTCATTCCAGAGTCCCATTAATACTTTTCTCCGGTCTCTAGCACTACCTAAATTAGACAATATCCAGATGTAATCTCAGCAGTCCCCTTTCACTGAAAAGGAACTGTTGGCAGCCATAAGAAGTCTTCCCAATGGGAAAGCCCCGGGGCCCGATGGCTTTCCAGCTCTATACTACCGGTTCTTTCAGCAAATCTTCCTCACCCATTGGCCATTTGTAATCAGTCACTACAGGGATCCCCTCTTACAACAGATATGACTAGAGTGCACATAACAATCATACCAAAAGAAGGAAAGGATCCAGGGCAATGTGCAAATTACCGCCCCATCTCATTATTAAACCTAAACTTAAAGCTGCTAGCAAAAATGTTAGCTATCCGTTTGTCTACCTATTTGCCCTCTCTGATACATAGGGACCAGACAGGGTCTATAAAAGGAGGGTCAAGATAACACAGCAAGAATACTAATTGTGTTATTTCACGCTAAAAAACACTCCCATCCCCTAGCCTTCTTGAGCACTGATGCCGAGAAGGCTTTCGAGAGGGTTAGTTGGGAATTTATGTGACTTACCCTAAATAAATTCGGCCTCCCAGACCCATTTGTAAAAGCTATCTTTTAGATGTATACTAATGCCTCAGCCGCCATCATAGTGAATGATACTCTATCCTCCACGTTCCCTATTAGGAATGGCACTAGACAGGGCTGCCCCCTCTCCCCCCTAGTCTTTGTTTTAATCATGGAACCCCTTCTCGAGGCCATTAGACAGGATGAAAGGATAAGGGGTTTCAGATTGGGCTCCCAGGAGCATAAGGTTGCCGCTTTTGCGGATGATGTTCTGGTTATAACTTCAAACCCTGAGGCCTCTCTACCCATTATCTGTGACCTGCTGGAGAGGTTTAGCCCCTTATCCAATTATAAGATTAACATGAAAAAATCACAGGTTTTGAGCCTGGGCCTTCAACCCACTGTAAGGAAAGATCTGGAGATGAAATCCCCATTTAATTGGAACGCCCCATTCCTCACTTATCTAGGAGTAAAGATAGGACCTGACCCTCACAGTCTGTTTCAACTTAACTACCTTCCATTGTTGAAATCCATACAGGAACAGCTTTCCTTACTGCAATTCCCACCACTGTCGTGGTTCGGTCGTAAAAACCTGGTAACGTCTTTAGTAACCCCCAGATTAAACTACTTTCAAAAAGTTCTTCCAATCCTGGTACCAAGATCATTCTACAAATCTCTAACCAAAAGCATACCCTCCTTCATTTGGGGAGGTAAAAAATCTCGCTTGGCTACCTCACTCCTCCAGAGACCTAGATCCTCGGGTGGGATAGGTCTTCCTAATCAGTTGTTATATGGCAGAGCCATCTTTATATCCAGAATAATCGATTGGTTTAGACAACCACCACATAGGTCCTGGGTAGACATGGAAGCTAATAATTTCTCGACATCCCTAAGGAGACTTTTAATAGGGTTAACAGACCTTAAGGTTCCTCTAACCCAAACCAACTCTATGCTCAGGGCCACTATAGATACATGGAACTGGTTTCAAGCATCTACATGGGGGGTCCCTCTGCCCTCTTCACTGATACAGTTGAGAGATCTGATTAGCGCTGCCACATTAGAATTGAGACAATCTCTCCCCATAGGCATCCGCAAACTGGAGATCCCAGTACTTTCTCTCTTTAATGAGAAGGGATCGGTATTAGATGGAGAAACCCTTATATCCATGATACCAGATTTGAAGTCTCATCTACCATTGATATCCTTTCTCCGAGCATTCATATCTAAATATATTCCAAAACAAGCTCTCCATAGACCTCTCACCTGGTTTGAAAGCTTGATAATTAGGCCTGCCTCGTTAACAAAACCAATCTCACATCTTTATAAGGTACCTAATGTCCCCACCTCTACACCAAAATTAGCGTTTGTAGGTCTATGGGAGCGGGATTTGGGTGTCATGGCTGTAAGTGAGCAACTAGAGCATACACAGAAAATAGAGCCACTGACCGGACCCAAACTAGGGAGGATAAAGGGTGACCCCTGTCAGACCCTCAAAGCTTTCCCTATGCTGCGAAGCACATACCCGGATCCTAATAGTGGAACGAGGCATGCCCGCGTACCTAAGACTGATGACCACTGTAACCCCTACAATAGTAAAAGGGGCACGGCCACCGGTGCCCTGCTCAGTATATGGAGGGAACCATGGTCGCCTCGGATCCGGTCAGAAAACAAACAGATACACTACAATGTCTGCACACTTAGCTGAAGGTGCTGCGGCAGCAGAGAAGACGGATCCAAAGACAGGTGGCAATATCCGGAGTACTTGCTGCAGCAGAACAAAGGTCCAGTGAAAAGATAGCATACAAGTGAAGATACTCAAGCAAGAGCTACAACTCAAATGAGAAATATAATCCACACTCTACAAAAGGAGGAGGGGTGATTTAAAGGCAGAGAAATCAAACATAGGAGGAACACCTGGAAGGAAGGAAACAGAAAGTAATGACCTCATCCCAGGGGCGGAGAAACAGAGCAGTGAGAACTCCTCCAAGCTCCGGTAGTGACATCATCACAGGGGTGGAGAAACAGAGCTGTGAGAACGTCTCAAAGCTCTGGTAGTGACAGTACCCCCCCCTCTACGGGTGGACTCCGGACACCCAGGACCCACCTTCTCAGGATGAGCCCTATGAAATGCCCTGATGAGGCGAGTGGCTTTAATGTCCGACACCGGAACCCACATCCTCTCCTCAGGACCATAACCCCTCCAATGAACGAGGTACTGAAGAGAACCGCGGACAATGCGAGAGTCCACAATTCTGGAAACCTCAAACTCCAGATTGCCATCAACCAAAATCGGAGGAGGAGGCAAAGAGGAGGGTACCGTGGGCTGGACATATGGTTTTAAGAGAGATCTGTGAAATACATTATGTATCTTCCAAACCCGTGGAAGATCAAGACGGAAGGCAACAGGATTGATGACTGACAAGATTTTATAAGGCCCAATAAACTTGGGACCCAATTTCCAGGAGGGAACCTTCAGTTTAATATTTCTTGTAGACAACCACACCAGATCACCCACATTCAGGTCCGGACCAGGCACACGTCTCTTATCAGCCACACGCTTATACTTCTCACTCATCTTTCTAAGATTACTCTGAATCTTTTGCCAAATGGTAGACAAAGACGAGGAAAATCTCTCCTCCTCAGGTAAACCAGAAGGAGCCCCTCCCGAGAATGTCCCAAACTGCGGATGGAACCCATATGCACCAAAGAATGGTGACTTATCAGAAGATTCCTGACGACGGTTGTTCAGAGCAAACTCAGCAAGAGGGAGAAATGAGCACCAATCCTCCTGATTCTCTGCCACAAAACAGCGCAAATATGTCTCCAGATTCTGATTGAGGCGCTCAGTCTGACCATTCGACTACGGGTGAAAAGCAGAAGAGAAGGACAGCCGAACCCCCAGGCGAGAACAGAAAGCCTTCCAGAATCTGGACACAAACTGCGTGCCTCTATCGGAAGCAATATCAGAGGGAATGCCATGCAACTTAACAATATGGTCGACAAAAGCTTGCGCCAACGTTTTAGCATTGGGCAAACCAGGGAAAGGTACGAAATGAGCCATCTTGCTAAAACGGTCAACCACCACCAGGATCACCGACTTCCCTGAGGAACGAGGAAGATCCGTGATAAAGTCCATGGACAGGTGTGTCCAAGGACGGGAAGGTATGGGTAACGGGAGAAGGGAACCTGAAGGCCGTGAACGAGGGACCTTAGCGCGAGCGCACGTCTCACAAGCAGCCACAAAACCCTCCACCGACTTATGAAGAGCCGGCCACCAAAATCTCCGAGCAATGAGATCTACCGTGGCTCTACTCCCGGGGTGACCAGCAAGAACAGTATCATGATGCTCCTTGAAGAGTTTGTGACGTAGCTCAGGAGGCACAAACAACTTCCCAGAAGGACAAGGGGCAGGTGCCTCAGTCTGGGCAGCCTGGACCTCGGCCTCCAAATCAGAATATAGAGCAGAAACAACTACCCCCTCCGCCAAAATGGGACCCGGGTCCTCGGAGTTTACTCCTCCCGGAAAACAGCGAGAGAGAGCATCAGCCTTCACATTTTTGATCCCAGGGCGGAATGTAACGACAAAATTGAATCTGGAGAAGAACAGAGACCATCTGGCCTGTCTCGGATTCATACGCCTGGCCGACTCCAAGTATGCCAGATTCTTATGGTCGGTAAAAACGGTGATAGGGTGCCTGGCCCCCTCAAACCAATGGCGCCATTCCTTGAAAGCCAACTTGATGGCCAACAACTCCCTATCTCCCACATCATAGTTTTTCTCTGCCGGGGAGAGTTTTTTTAGAGAAAAAGGCACAGAGTCGCCATTTGGCAGGAGAAGGGCCCTGGGACAAAACCGCACCCACACCCACCTCGGAAGCATCCACCTCAACAATAAAAGGTAAGGAAACATCGGGATGCACCAAGACGGGAGCAGACGCAAAACTCTCTTTAATCTTAGAAAAAGCTGCAAGCGCCTCAAAAGCTGCAAGCGCCTCCTCCGACCAAGAGGAAAAATCCGCCCCCTTTTTTGTCATGTCAGTGAGGGGTTTGACAACAGAGGAATAATTCAAAATGAACTTTCTGTAATAGTTCGGAAAACCCAGAAAGCGCATCAATGCCTTCTGATTCTCGGGAAGCTCCCACTCAAGTACAGCACGGACCTTCTCCGGATCCATGCGAAAACCAGAAGCAGAGAGGAGAAAACCCAGAAATTGAATCTCTGATACCATAAAAACACATTTCTCCAGCTTGGCGTACAATTTATTTTCCCGCAGAATCTGCAGAACCTGAAAAAGATGATCCTGATGGGTCTGAACATCAGGGGAAAAAATCTAAATATCATCAAGATACACCAATACAAATTTCCCCATTAAATGGTAGAAAATACTGTTAACAAAATGCTGAAAGACGGCCGGAGCATTCATCAGGCCGAAAGGCATAACGAGATTCTCGAAATGCCCGTTAGGGGTATTAAAGGCCGTTTTCCATTCATCCCCCTCTCTGACCCTGACCAGGTTGTACACGCCTCTCAAATCCAATTTGGAAAAAAGCCTTGGCCCCAACAATTTGGTTGAAGAGGATGGGATCAGAGGAAGGGGATAGGGATCGCGAATCGTGATACGGTTCAGCTCCCTAAAATCTAGGCAAGGTCTCAGAGAGCCATCTTTTTTTTTAACAAAAAAAAACCCAGCGGCAACAGGTGATTTTGAGGGACGAATATGCCCCTTATCGAGACTCTCGGAGATATAGGTTCGCATTGCGATTTTTTCCGGTTGTGAGAGATTGTAGAGGCGTGCTTTTGGCAGCTTGGCACCGGGAATGAGGTTAATGGGACAGTCAAACTCCCGGTGAGGAGGTAGCTCCTGAACACCGCTCTCGGAAAACACGTCCGAGAAATCAGAGAGAAATGATGGCACAGTTTTAGTAGACACCTCTGCAAAAGTCGCTGTGAGACAATTCTCTCTACAAAAGTCACTCCACTCATTTATTTGCCTTCCTTGCCAATCAATAGTGGGGTTATGTCTAGTGAGCCAGGGTAACCCCAAAACTAGAGGAGAAGGCAATCCGTTAAGGACAAAACAAGATATATCCTCCACATGAGTGTCACCCACAGCCAACCAGATATTGTGAACAATGCCCTTCAGAGATCTCTGTGTGAGAGAGTGGAGCAGAGTCAATAGCAAAAACAGGTATATCCTTTTCTAATGTACAAACCTGAAAACCATGCATGGCTACAAATTGAGTGTCAATAAAATTGACGGCCGCTCGACTATCGACAAAAATCTCACAAGAAATGACTTTGCTCTCTAGCGCCACCCTGGCAGACAGGAGAAAACGGGAACTGCAGGTCAGAGGAAAAGCATCAATTCCTACATCAACTTTGCCCAAAGTAGCAGATGAAGCAGAGTTTGATGATTTACCTTTTGAGGTTTTTCTCTTATTATCGCTCTTAGTACAGTTCAAGAATCTCCTAGACGGACAAACATTTGCCAAATGACCTATGCCCCCACAACAAAAACACACCATACTCTGAGGACTAAATCCTCTTTTATCAGGGGCAAGTCGACCTAGCTGCATGGGCTCCTCCTCAGAGGGGCCGAGACAGGATGAGGCCCTTGCACACTGAATGAGTCCGCACCACTGCCCCTAGACTGAAAATGGCTGGACAGAGAGGTCTCGTTTCTTTCTCTTAGACGCCTGTCAAGGCGTACCGCCAATGACATGGCAGACTCTAAGGACGTTGGTCTCTCATGGAAAGCAAACGCATCTTTCAATCTCTCTGAGAGACCATGACAGAACTGACTCCGGAGTGCAGCATCATTCCAACCTGAATCAGCTGCCCATCTCCGAAATTCAGAACAATAAAACTCTGCAGACAGTTTGTTCTGGCATAAAAAACGTAAGTTAGATTCGGCCAGCGCAACACGATCCGGGTCATCATATATCTGCCCCAGGGCCACAAAAAATCTTTCCACGGATCGAAGGGAGGGATCCCCTGATGGCAGCGAAAATGCCCAAGTCTGAGCATTACCCCTGAGCAGGGAGATGGCAATCCTCACCCTCTGCTCTTCATTACCAGAGGAATGGGGAGACAAGCAAAAATGGAGTTTGCATGCCTCTCTGAAGCGAACAAAATTCTCACTGCCCCCGGAGAACGTTTCTGGAAGTGAGACCTTTGGCTCGCAACAGACTCCATGGGCCGGAGCAGAGCCCAATGCTTAAAGCTGAGTCATAGATTGATGGAGATCCGCTACCTCCAAAGAAAGACCCTGCATGCGGTCAACCAGGCCAGAAAGCGGATCCATGTCAGAGACGGTTTTGGTGGATTATAATGTCACGGCTGTAAGTGAGCAACTAGAGCATACACAGAAAATAGAGCCACTGACCGGACCCAAACTAGGGAGGATAAAGGGTGACCCCTGTCAGACCCTCAAAGCTTTCCCTATGCTGCTAAGCACATACCCGGATCCTAATGTTGGAACGAGGCATGCCCGCGTACCTAAGACTGATGACCACTGTAACCCCTACAATAGTGGAAGGGGCACGGCCACCGGTGCCCTGCTCAGTATATGGAGGGAACCGTGGTCGCCTCGGATCCGGTCAGAAAACAAACAGATACACTACAATGTCTGCACACTTAGCTGAAGGTGCTGCGGCAGCAGAGAAGACGGATCCAAAGACAGGTGGCAATATCCGGAGTGGGTGATTTAAAGACAGAGAAATCAAACATAGGAGGAACAGCTGGAAGAAAGGAAACAGAAAGTAATGACCTCATCCCAGGGGCGGAGAAACAGAGCAGTGAGAACTCCTCCAAGCTCTGGTAGTGACATCATCACAGGGGTGGAGAAACAGAGCTGTGAGAACGTCTCAAAGCTCTGGTAGTGACACTCTTATGCATGTCTAATCCCAGATGTGCAGTATATTAGAGGGTTTTTTCACCCCAGTAAGCAAAAACATGTATTTCTGGCCTAAATGTGACACTCACTTATGCACGTCTAATCCCAGATGTGCAGTATATCAGAGGGTTTTTTCACCCGAGTAACCAAAAAGCCGTATTTCTGACCTACATGTGACACTCACTTATGCACGTCTAATCCCAGATGTGCAGTATATCAGAGGGTTTTTTCATCCCAGTAACCAAAAAGCCGTATTTCTGGCCTAAATGTGACACTCACTTATGCATGTCTAATCCCAGATGTGCAGTATATATCAGAGGGTTTTTTCACCCCAGTAACCAAAAAGCCGTATTTCTGGCCTAAATGTGACAGTCACTTATGCACGTCTAATCCCAGATGTGCAGTAAATTAGAGGGTTTTTTCACCCCAGTAAGCAAAAAGATGTATTTCTGGCCTAAATGTGACACTCACTTATGCACGTCTAATCCCAGATGTGCAGTATATCAGAGGGTTTTTTCACCCGAGTAACCAAAAAGCCGTATTTCTGGCCTAAATGTGACAGTCACTTATGCACGTCTAATCCCAGATGTGCAGTATATCAGAGGGTTTGTTTCAACCGAGTAACCAAAAAGCCGTATTTCTGGCCTACATGTGACAGTCATTTATGCATGTCTAATCCCAGATGTGCAGTATATATCAGAGGATTTTTCCCCTTAGTAACCAAAAAGCCTTATTTCTGGCCTAAATGTGACACTCACTTATGCACGTCTAATCCCAGATGTGCAGTATATCAGAGGGTTTTTTCATCCCAGTAACCAAAAAGCCGTATTTCTGGCCTAAATGTGACAGTCACTTATGCACGTCTAATCCCAGATGTGCAGTATATCAGAGGGTTTGTTTCACCCGAGTAACCAAAAAGCAGTATTTCTGGCCTACATGTGACAGTCATTTATGCATGTCTAATCCCAGATGGGCAGTATATATCAGAGGATTTTTCCCCTTAGTAACCAAAAAGCCGTATTTCTGGCCTAAATGTGACACTCACTTATGCACGTCTAATCCCAGATGTGCAGTATATCAGAGGGTTTTTTCATCCCAGTAACCAAAAAGCCGTATTTCTGGCCTAAATGTGACACTCACTTATGCATGTCTAATCCCAGATGTGCAGTATATATCAGAGGGTTTTTTCACCCCAGTAACCAAAAAGCCGTATTTCTGGCCTAAATGTGACAGTCACTTATGCACGTCTAATCCCAGATGTGCAGTATATTAGAGGGTTTTTTCACCCCAGTAAGCAAAAAGATATATTTCTGGCCTGAATGTGACAGTCACTTATGCACATCTAATCCCAGATGTGCAGTATATTAGAGGGTTTTTACACCCCAGTAATCAAAAAGATGTATTTCTGGCCTAAATGTGACACTCACTTCTGCAAGTCTAATCCTAGATGTGCAGTATATCAGAGGTTTTTTCACCCCAGTAACCAAAAAGCCGTATTTCTGGCCTACATGTGAAAGTCATTTATGCACGTCTAATCCCAGAAGTGCAGTATATATCAGAGGGTTTTTTCACCCCAGTAACCAAAAAGCCGTATTTCTGGCCTGAATGTGACAGTCACTTATGCACATCTATTCCCAGATGTGCAGTATATTGGAGGGTTTTTACACCCCAGTAATCAAAAAGATGTATTTCTGGCCTAAATGTGACATTCACTTATGCATGTCTAATCAGAGATATGCAGTATATTAGAGGGATTTTTCACCCCAGTAAGCAAAAAGATGTATTTCTGGCCTAAATGTGACACTCACTTATGCAAGTCTAATCCTAGATGTGCAGTATATCAGAGGGTTTTTTCACCCCAGTAACCAAAAAGCCGTATTTCTGGCCTACATGTGACAGTCATTTATGCATGTCTAATCCCAGAAGTGCAGTATATATCAGAGGGTTTTTTCACCCCAGTTACCAAAAAGCCGTATTTCTGGCCTAAATGTGACAGTCACTTATGCATGTCTAATCCCAGATGTGCAGTATATATCAGAGGCTTTTTTCACCCCAGTAACCAAAAAGCCGTATTTCTGGCCCAAATGTGACAGTCACTTATGCACGTCTAATCCCAGATGTGCAGTATATCAGAGGGTTTGTTTCACCTGAGTAACCAAAAAGCCGTATTTCTGGCCTACACGTGACAGTCATTTATGCATGTCTAAACCCAGATGTGCAGTATATATCAGAGGATTTTTCCCCTTAGTAACCAAAAAGCCGTATTTCTGGCCTAAATGTGACACTCACTTATGCAAGTCTAATTCCAGATGTGCAGTATATAAGAGGGTTTTTTCACCCGAGTAACCAAAAAGCCGTATTTCTGGCGTACATGTGACAGTCATTTATGCATGTCTAATCCTAGAAGTGCAGTATATATCAGAGGGTTATTTCACCCCAGTAACCAAAAAGCCGTATTTCAGGCTACATGTGACAGTCACTTATGCATGTCTAATCCCAGATGTGCAGTATATATCAGAGGGTTATTTCACCCCAGTAAGCAAAAAGATGTATTTCTGGCATAAATGTGACAGTCATTTATGCATATAACAAAATAATAGCAAAGACAGGTGCACACTGCGGTCTTACTAAACCCTCAAACTGATTTTAAAATTGAGAGATTAGTCAACATGTCCTACGGTGTAGAACATGTCTAATCCCGGGCACCACGCCAAGGTTTCTCAATTAGCCCGGGACCTAACACTTTCCTAACTGAGCCGTATGGGCAATACCAGGAGCCAGTGGGCAAATTACAGGAGCATGAGGCCGACTCACAAACAACTCACCAGTTACCTCCAGCATGTATCCATGCTTGCAATGGGAGGAGGGAGGAGTCTGCGAGTCCCACTCAAGACTGGCTGATATAGCCCAGGCCTCACAGGTGCACCTAAATGTGACCTGTAGATGGAAAACAGGCACATTTAAATTGGAGTTATTACACCTCCAGGAATCTCTATATATATAAACTGAAAAGACTAGCGTGGTATTAGCAGGAGGTGCTTAGAACCACATGCAGTCGTGCATATATATAGGGGAGCAAATCCTACACTTGTGGCCCGTTGCTAATGGCGATCCCCAGCAAAAATGCATACGGTGGAGGATGCCCGCAGCGAACCACAAGTACCACAATAGACATCCTACACAAGGTAGCAATTGTGTGGATGTCATAATCAATATAACAATATAACAAAATAATAGCAAAGACAGGTGCACACTGCGGTCTTACTAAACCCTCAAACTGATTTTAAAATTGAGAGATTAGTCAACATGTCCTACGGTGTAGAACATGTCTAAGCCCGGGCACCACGCCAAGGTTTCTCAAGTAGCCCGGGACCTAACACTCTCCTAACTGAGATTCCTGGAGGTGTATAAACTCCAATTTAAATGTGCCTGTTTTCCATCTACAGGTCACATTTAGGTCCACCTGTGAGGCCTGGCCATATCAGCCAGTCTTGAGTGGGACTCGCAGACTGCTCCCTCCTCCCATTGCAAGCATGGATACATGCTGGAGGTAACTAGTGAGTTGTTTGTGAGTCGGCCTCATGCTCCTGTAATTTGCCCACTGGCTCCTGGTATTGACCATACGGCTCAGTTAGGAGAGTGTTAGGTCCCGAGCTACTTGAGAAACCTTGGCGTGGTGCCCGGGCTTAGACATGTTTTACACCGTAGGACATGTTGACTAATCTCTCAATTTTAAAATCAGTTTGAGAGTTTAGTAAGACCGCAGTGTGCACCTGTCTTTGCTATTATTTTGTTATATTGTTATATTGATTATGACATCCACACAATTGCTACCTTGTGTAGGATGTCTATTGTGGTACTTGTGGTTCGCGGCGGATATCCTCCACCGTATGCATTTTTGCTAGGGATCGCCATTAGCAACTGGCCACAAGTGCAGGATTTGCTCCCCTATATATATATGCACGACTGCATGTGGGTTTGAGAACCTCCTGCTAATACCACGCTAGTCTTTTCAGTTTGTATATATAGAGATTCCTGGAGGTGTATAAACTCCAATTTAAATGTGCCTGTTTTCCATCTACAGGTCACATTTCGGTGCACCTGTGAGGCCTGGGCCATATCAGCCAGTCTTGAGTGGGACTCGCAGACTCCTCCCCCCTCCCATTGCAAGCATGGATACATGCTGGAGGTAACTGGTGAGTTGTTTGTTAGTCGGCCTCATGCTCCTGTAATTTGCGCACTGGCTCCTGGTATTGCCCATACGGCTCAGTTAGGAGAGTGTTAGGTCCCAGGCTACTTGAGAAACCTTGGCGTGGTGCCCTGGCTTAGACATGTACTACACCGTAGGACATGTTGACTAATCTCTCAATTTTAAAATCAGTTTGAGGGTTTAGTAAGACCGCAGTGTGCACCTGTCTTTGCTATTATTTTGTTATATTGTTATATTGATGACGACATCCACACAATTGCTACCTTGTGTAGGATGTCTATTGTGGTACTTGTGGTTCGCTGTGGGCATCCTCCACCGTATGCATTTTTGCTGGGGATCGCCATTAGCAACGGGCCACAAGTGCAGGATTTGCTTCCCTATATATATGCACGACTGCATGTGGGTTTGAGCACCTCCTGCTAATACCACGCTAGTCTTTTCAGTCATTTATGTATGTCTAATCCCAGATGTGCAGTATATATCAGAGGGTTTTTTCACCCCAGTAACCAAAAAGCTGTATTTCTGGACTAAATGTGACAGTCACTTATGCATGTCTAATCCCAGATATGCAGTATATATCACAGGGTTTTTTCCCCCCAGTAACCAAAAAGCCGTATTTCTGGCCTAAATGTGACAGACACTTATGCACGTCTAATCCCAGATGTGAAGTATATCAGAGTTTCTTTTTTACCCCAGTAACCAAAAAGCGTATTTCTGGCCAAAATGTGACAGTCACTTGTGCATGTCTAATTCCAGATTTGCAGTATATATCAAAGGGTTTTTTGCACCCCAGTAACCAAAAAGCCGTATTTCTGGCCTAAATGTGACAGTCACTTATGCACGTCTAATTCCAGATATGCAGTATTTTAGAGGGTTTTTTTCACCCCAGTAAGCAAAAAGATGTATTTCTGGCCTAAATGTGACACTCACTTATGCACGTCTAATCCCAGATGTGCAGTATATTAGAGGGTTTTTTCACCCCAGTAAGCAAAAAGATGTATTTCTGGCCTAAATGTGACACTAACTTATACACGTCTAATCCCAGATGTGCAGTATATTAGAGGGTTTTTTCACCCCAGTAAGCAAAAAGTCGTATTTCTGGCCTAAATGTGACAGTCACTTATGCACGTCTAATTCCAGATGTGCAGTATTTTAGAGGTTTTTTTTTTTCACCCCAGTAAGCAAAAAGATGTATTTCTGGCCTAAATGTGACAGTCACTTATACACGTCTAATCCCAGATGTGCAGTATATTAGAGGGTTTTTTCATCTCAGTCAGCAAAAAGCAGTATTTCTGGCCTAAATATGACACTCACTTATGCACGTCTAATCCCAGATGTGCAGTATATTAGAGGGTTTTTTCACCCCAGTAAGCAAAAAGATGTATTTCTGGCCTAAATGTGACACTCACTTATACACGTCTATTCCCAGATGTGCAGTATATTAGAGGGTTTTTTCACCCTAGTAAGCATAAAGATGTATTTCTGGCCAAAATGTGACACTAATTTATACACGTCTAATCCCAGATGTGCAGTATATTAGAGGGTTTATTCCCCCCAGTAACCAAAAAGCCGTATTTCTGGCTTAAATGTGACAGTCACTTATGCATGTCTAATCCCAGATTTGCAGTATATATCAAAGGGTTTTTTGCACCCCAGTAACCAAAAAGCCGTATTTCCGGCCTAAATGTGACAGTCACTTCTGCATGTCTAATCCCAGATGTGCAGTATTTTAGAGGTTTTTTTTCACCCCAGTAAGCAAAAAGATGTATTTCTGGCCTAAATGTGACAGTCTCTTATGCACGTCTAAACCCAGATGTGCAGTATATTAGAGGGTTTTTTCACCCCAGTCAGCAAAAAGATGTATTTCTGGCCTAAATGTGACAGTCACTTATGCACGTCTAATCCCATATGTGCACTATATTAGATGGTTTTTTCACCCCAGTAAGCAAAAAGATGTATTTCTGGCCTTGTAGACATGCAGATAGCCTGTGCTGGTGCACTATTGTTGCATAAAATGGCTGCCTATTATGTATTGATATTGACAAACTGAAGTAAAAAAAAGTTCGTTTTCAGCAGTAGTTGGCTCAGGGCAGGCTTAAAAAAATTGTGCACTGCACCCACAAAACACATTTGCTGTAGATCGCTAGGTACATAAACCAGGTCTTGATAAGATTGCTCCCTGATCTCTCCCTCACAGCAGCTGCAGCCTCTCCCTACACTAATCCAAGCAGAGTGACGGGCGGCGCTAAGTGACTCCAGCTTAAATAGAGGCTGGGTCACATGCTGCAGTTGGCCAATCACAGCCATGCCAATAGTAGGCATGGCTGTGATGGCCTTTTGGGGCAAGTAGTATGACACTTGTTGATTGGTTGCTGTGCAGCCTTTCAAAAAGCGCCAAGAAAGTGCCGAACACCTAACCCGAACCCAAACTTTTACGTAAATATTCAGGTTCGGGTCCGGGTGCCAAAAAACCTAAAATTTGGTACCGGGACCCGAACTTATGTTGAATATTCTCAGGCAGTCTTTGAAAAGTTTACTTTAAACATGCAGGCAATGCACTTCTATGCTAAAGTAGTCCCTTCTTCAAGATAATTATTTGCTAAATAATATAATAAACTGTAGTATTGTTGAAAAGATATATACCTCCTCTATTGTGTAAATGATTCAGAGTAATTACAGTCCAAGGGTTGAATTGAGAGATCAATTTGAACAAACAATAAACGTACTTCATCCACTCAGAGCATAGAGACAGATTACCAGAATCCATTTATCATCAAGTCTATCCTGAAATGAACTTCTCTTTAATATCTCTGGTCTTTTGTTAAGGCTTTATCAATATCTCTATTTTATAGCCTCTGGCACAAACACTTTTTCATTCCCTCCTGGATTTGTATAAGGTCTTGTCTATCAGCTGCCATCTACAGAGAGCTGGAAGTGCAGAGTACAAGACCAAATGCCATTTTGGAAGGTTATACACTCAAAGTCAGTAGAAACCAGAGATTAATCCTTAAAGGAGTTGTCCAAGAGACCATGTAACCAAAATGTATATATTTTATAATTATGGTATACATAAGCACAGACCAAAAGAATAATATAAATAAATATAACTAATTTTAAAAAAAATGAAATTAAATACTTATAATTATAGCAATTTTTACCTGACTCCCTTGTGAAGAGTTGCAGCCGAAGTTCCCGGCAAATTTGACTGACCAATCGCAGCATTTTTAGCCTGTTTGGCAGCAGGTTCAAATGTAAAAGTGCAGCTCCAATCTCCTCATCCTGCCGGAATGAAGCTGCCACTCTATGTACCCCTGCAGCTCCCTAGTGTGTCCTTGCAGCTACCCAATGTGCTCCTGCAGTGTCCTTTAGGTTATACATGTAGGATGGCTGCGTGGCCTGCTGCAACAGCCGACATTGGGGCTGGCACAGAAGGCAGCCATTTAACCCCATTCCATGCTGTGGCCCGTAGTAACCACTGTATGGAAGGTGTTAACAGAAGGAGGGATATCCCATCAGACTGCTGCTCTGCTGTGGCAGCATTTCAATGGTTAAGTGGATAACCCCTTCCTGACCAGTCCCACAGTAGAGATATGGCAGTATCTGCACCCACCTGATCAGTGGCACAGACCCGGCTGTCGATGACAACCGAGACCATGCTGTATACGCTGGCATCAGTGAATAGACCATTGTCAGGGTATTAACCCTTTGAATTCCTCTGTAAAAGTTGTCCATGACATATATGGGTTTTCCAGCTCCCTGTCCCCATCGGGTCCCCATACGGCAGTGTCTGAGAAGGCCTATGAGATCGAATCCCTAGTCTTGGTCTCATAGGCAGGCTGTCAGAGTATTACAGTGTAATACACTAACAACCAATGCATTACAATACAGGATGCATTGTAATTCATTGTTGAGGGGACAAAATAAAAAGTAAAGTAAAAAAAAAGTGTTTTCCATAATAAAAACAATAAACTTTTAATTAAAAAATACCCCTTTTCCATAATAAACACGCACACATAAAGTTGTAAAAATTAAAATTAAAAATTAAAAACATGCATATTAGGTTTTGCCACATCCGCATTTCCTAAAATGGCTGCTGCATGTGTGAGGACATGGAGAAAAGAACTCTGGGAAGGCGGGATCACCCATGCAGCCATGCATGCAGCCAATCAGCAGCCAGCCAGCCCTGTGATAGCCCTATAAATAGCTTCAGCTATAGCCCTATAAATAACTTCAGCTATAGCCCTATAAATAACTTCAGCTATAGCCCTATAAATAGCTTCAGCCATCTTAGATTCTGCCATTTGCCATTTACTTAGTGCAGGGAGAGACATCTGCAGGCGCTAGGGACAGTGATAGGAAATACTTCATTGTGGTGAAAAAACGATTTATAATTGCTGAGAAAGGATAGGGAGGAATCATTTCACAGCCTTTATGTAGAACAGGGCTCAGTAGGGAAGTTTACAGACTAGGTAATAGGAACAATCTTATTACACCTTGCAGCACTGACTGGGGATCCAAATTGCCATTATACAGCTCTGTAATTCCAGCAAACCGTTCTTGTTATTGGGGGGCAAGTGCTGTTTGATACAGCCATTAGAATTTGATTGTGGTGAAAAAATTATTTATAAGTGCAGGGAAAGAATAGGGAGGAATCATTCCACAGCATTTATGCAAAACAGGGTTCAGTAGGGGAGGTTACAGACTAGGTAATAGGAACAATCCTATTACACCTTGCTGCACTGACTGGGGATACAAACTGCCATTATACAGTTCTGTCATTCCAGCAAACCGTGCTTGTTATTGGGGTGCAAGTGCTGTTTGATACAGCCATTAACAGGGTTTATTACAAGGAAATATTTCTACAGTAAATCTTATTTGCCCTTGTGTGGTGCATTCATTTGTTGTAAAGCTTTTTTTACCCTGTATTAGTGGCAAAATAAAAATATATTCCACGTCCAGCATTGCACTTATTTGTTAAAAAGCCTTTTGTGTAGTGTAAAAGTAGAAAACAATTAGGGTCTATTTGCCATTCAGCGGTCCAGTTATATGTGGTGAAGCCCCTTTTGCGGTATGGATCGAATTACGTAGTGGGGACATTTTTTATGTGAAACAGGCTTTTTGGGGGGAAAATTGATGGGTGATTGTATATCTCCTTTTGCTGTATGGACCGAATTATGTTGTCATGGGTCCTGCAGTAAACATAATGAAGACACTGATGACAACACACCAGCAGACTTTGCCTTTACCATCTATTTACAATTAAATCAAGCAGCTTCAGTAAGTTGAAATTTTTTTTGTGTTTTTTTGTGATGATCGAGCACCAAGGGTATTCAGGAGTTCGAGTGTTCGGGCCGAACACATTGCTGTATTCGTGTGCTCGGCCGAGCACCCGAGTATAATGGAAGTCAATGGGAGACAACCAGGCACCCCCTGCTCTGAAGAGGGGAGGGCGCCTGGTCCATTGAAAAAGGTCAGAAAGTGACAGAAACACCACCGAAATTGGATGCATCTTGGACTCCCAGGCCGCTGCTGGAAACCATGTTGTCCGAATTATACGCCACTTTTACAGACTGACAAAAATATGCACAAAACCCCCCCAAAAAATTTTACAGGATAAATTGTTAGAAAACTTTCCTTACTGTATATACAATTGTATATAAAGTGCAAGTGCTGCAATAAAATCACAAGCAAGAGGCACTCCGAAACAGCCTGTATATCACATAAAGCAGGGCCTCCTACACTAATAAAGCCTATGCACTAAGTGAAAGGGCTGCCAAAAATTACATGGAAAAGGCACTCCAAAACACCCTTTGTTAGAAATAAAGGAGGGCATCATACACACCCTTGAAAAATTGAAAGATTGATGGCCTGTTGGTGACACTCAAAAACATTTAGAGCAAGGGACTGCTGATCTGACCATCTAAAACCTTAGGGGGCGAGGGCCTGCTGCCGCATTGGTGACTCTAGATAACCTCTGGGCGATTGCACATCCCCGTGACGGCGAAGATCCATTTTGATGTCTGCCCTATCAGCTTTCGATGTTCTTTTCTGCACCTACCATGTTGATCACAGGTAACAGAGAATCAGAGTTTGATGCCGGATAGGTAGCTTGAGAAAGGGATACCACATCCAAGGGAGAGGCCCTGCTGCCGCTTTGTTGACTCTATCAACTTTCGATGTTCTTTTATGTGCCTACCATGGTAATCACAGATAACGGGGAATCATAGTTTGATTTCTGAGAGGGAGCCTGATAAACGGCTACAGCTACTACTTCAAAGCAAGGCAGCTTGAGTTGCGGGCCTGCATGTGAGCTGACCCTGTACAAGATTTAAGTCGCGGGCCTGCATGTGAGCTGAACAACTAAAAGATTTTAGGTGCCGGCCTGCTGGTGAGCTGAGGTAGAACTGACAAACCCAACTTGAATTTGATGGCTGCAATAATCTGCAGGTGACGGTGATACAGCTCCACAGATTGTTTCCATCTGCATCTTTTTAATCAATCTGTGGCCATAGTCTTTTATCCAGACTCAGTCATTGTGGCCGCTATGTGGCCTCCTCATGCTGCCATCTCAACACCATGTCACCTTGCCACTAATTTTTATCACGATGCTGCTGTTGCTTAAAAGGCCTTAAACTGATCACCAGGCCCACAATTTAATTAAAGTTTTGGAATCGATAAACCCAACTTGCTTTTGTGGGCTGCATCAGTGGCGTAGCTAGAATTGACTGGGCCCCACAGCAAATTTTTTAATGGGGCTGTATCCCAAAGTTATTGTTTAGCGACCCCTTCCTTTCATGCCGCCCCCATTCCTGTGGCTAGTAAAGATCGCTCTCTCAGACCAGGGCCGGCTGCTGTTCACATCAGTTTTATACACTGTCTATACTGTCACTGTATATAATTTCGAAAAATACATCCAGCAATTTGCCTCCATGCTGGATGAGGCATTGGTGTACATTTTGGCCAAAGCGTAGTAAGCCACTCACCACGTCAAGGTCGCCTCTATTTGAGTGGTCCCTAACACTAGTTCCTACCTGTTTATGGGCCATGACAGCCACACAAAATCCAGGGAATGCAGGTCAGCGTGCAAGCCAAGCACACTCTGCTTTTAACCCCGTCCGGTCCAGTTTTACTGAGTCTGCTTATATAGAACTTACCAGTAGCCATTTGGCTCCAGGAGAAGTATATGGTGGGCTCAGCGTGCATGTTGGTACTTGCATCCCTGGATCCGATGAAAGCTGTAATGGCACCGGACGGGGTTAAAAGCAGAGTGTACTTGGCGTGCATGCTGACCTGCATTCCCTGGATTTTGTGTGGCTGTCATGGCCCATAAACAGGTAGGAACTAGTGTTAGGGACCACTCAAATAGAGGCGACCTTGATGTGGTGAGTGGCTTACTAAGCTTTGGCCAAAATGTACACCAATGCCTCATCCAGCATGGAGGCAAATTGCTGGATGTAGAGTGCTATCACATTTGTATTTTTCGTTTGTATATGTATTTCACCATAGTGATGTGCACCACATACAGATTGTGCTGAACCAATTCCCCACATTTTTTCTTTGTAGTATATATTGGAGGCGTAGCGATCTCCTTGGAGTCATTGCACACCTGACCAGTCAATCTGTCCTGGAGGCTGGTTTTAAAGTCAGTATAAAACTAAGTCTGCTTATATAGAACCTACCAGTAGCCATTTGGCTCCAGGTGAAGTATATGGTGGGCTCAGCGTGCATGTTAGTACTTGCATCCCTGGATCCGATGAAAGCTGTAATGGCACCGGACGGGGTTAAAAGCAGAGTGTGCTTGGCGTGCACGCTGACCTGCATTCCCTGGATTTTGTGTGGCTGTCATGGCCCATAAACAGGTAGGAACTAGTGTTAGGGACCACTCAAATAGAGGCGACCTTGACGTGGTTAGTGGCTTACTACGCTTTGGCCAAAATGTACACCAATGCCTCATCCAGCATGGAGGCAAATTGCTGGATGTAGAGTGCTATCACATTTGTATTTTTCGTTTGTATATGTATTTCGCCATAGTGATGTGCACCACATACAGGTTGTGCTGACCCAATTCCCCACTGTATATAATTTAATTGTGTAATACTGTTGAGGGGGCCCTGACCAAATCCTTTAGTCCTCCTCCTCCTGGATGGGCCCCTTCTGGGTCAGGGCCCCAAAGCTGCAGCTTCCCCTATAGCTACGGCCCTGGTCTGCATTAAATCTGCAGGTGATGGTGATACAGCTCCAAAGATTGATTCCATCTGCATCTTTCTAAGCAATCTGTGGCCTCAGTCTTTTATCCAGACTCAGTCATTGTGCCACTATGTGGCCTCCTCATGCTGCCATCTTCATACCATGTCACCATGCCACTCCTTTTTATCACCATGCTGCTGCTGATGCTGCTTAAAAGGCCATAAACTGATCACCGGGCACACAATCTAATGAAGGTTTTACACACAAAACCAAAGTAAAAAATCGATTTTATTGGAAAAATTGATTGAAAACATTCTTTCCTGTATATTTACTTGTATATAAAGTGCAGGTCCTGCCAAAAATTACAATGAAGAGGCATTCCGATAAAACATGTATATCACATAAAGGAGGGTCTCATTTACATTGAGTTGCGGGCCTGCAGGTGAGCTGACCAAGTAAAAGATTTTAGGTGCGGGCCTGCTGGTGATCTGACCCTGTAAAACATTATATGTGATGGCCTGCTGCTGAGCTGACCCTCTAAAACATTAGGGGGGAGGCCCTGCTGCTGAACTGACCCTCTAAAACATTATGAGTGAGGGCCTGCTGCTTTTTTTAAATCTCTTTTTATTAGTTTTTTATAATAAAGTAAGAGACTGTTTACATTGTAGCAATGTAGAAGAGATCAGGGTCAATCAAGGCAAGTTTTATACAACAATGCTCATTCTAGAACATAATGATGAACACAGAATAATGAGTAGGCGGGAAGGGGGAGTAAGGATGGAGGGGTGAGGGAGAGGGAGGGGAGAGAGTTGAGGATTAGGTGTGAAGGGTATGTTGTGTCCAGACCAGGATCAGGACGAACAGCTCATGAATTCGTGAGGATCAGTTCGGTGTTTCAGATATGTTAGATAGCATGGTAAGTGCTGGTGTAGTGTTTCGGAAGGATATCCAATCTTCCCATATTTTTTGAAATGTCGTGTGGGATCTCTTCTCCCAGGCAGATAGTTCCTCCATGTTGTAAATATGGTTGACCTTATTTTGCCACTGTGAAACGGTTGGTGGTGTTTTTTGATTCCAATATTGTGGTATAAGAGATTTTGCTGCAGCCATGAGGTAATGGAAAAGTCTGCGTTTCCTAAAGGGAATGTTTTCCATTCTCACATGTAGTAGGACTGAGAGGGGGGATGGGGATTCGGATAAAGAGCACATTTGTTTAGACAGTTTAAGTATCTCAGTCCAGAAAGGCTGAATCACAGGACAGTGCCACCACATGTGTAGATATGTGCCTTTGGTTTGGGAGCAACTCCAACATATGTCAGTGCTGAGGCAGTGCATCTGCTTAAGACGAACTGGGGTGAGATACCACTTGGTTATTAGTTTGAAGGAGTTCTCCTGAAGGCATGTGCATCTAGTGATCCTATGCGAGCTTAGGTAGATTTGTTTGGATTCCCTGTCTGTGAATGTAGTTTCAAAGTCTCTGCTCCAATCCGTGATGTATGCCATGTCATTAGGGTTTCTAATGGATTGGAGTATTTTGTAGACTTGTGACAAAACATGGCGAGGGGAATGGTGTGGGGTCAGCTCTTTACGTGTGTTAGATGTAGACAGGATGGGGGTGATTAATGATTTAATGTGGGCCTTCTGTATCAGGTGTAACGGGGTGTAGGAAAGTGGATCGACAGGGCTATCTTGGTCTAGAAAGGAGTGTATCATAATGGATTTCAGGTCTGATGGGTTAATTCCTATATCTCTGTATTTGGCTGAGTATAAATCTGCTATGTCTGCTATGGACATAAGGGGAGAGAGAATGGGGCTAAGATCTTCCTTGTAGGACCGCCAGATTTTAAGTGTTTCTTGGGTAATGAGGTTTTGTGTAAGTTGAGCTGGGGTAATGTCTTCTTTTAGCCATAAGTGGGACCTTAATGGACTTTGTGCGAGACATTCTTCTAGAGGTACCCAAAGTTTCTCGGCTTCTCCTCTCGACCACTGTAATAATCTTGAGATATGTACCGCTTCATAGTATAGTCTGCAATCAGGCAGCGCCATTCCCCCTCTTGTTTTGTGTTGCGTGAGTAATGCATAGTTTAGGCGAGGTCTTTTACCTTGCCAGAGAAAGCGGTTAGTAGTTCTTTTGATCGCAGTAAAGAAGGAGATTGGTAAGGGGACTGGCAGTGCCTGAAAGAGATACAATAGTTTTGGAAGAAGTATAGCCTTAATAAGATTTTTACGTCCCATCCACGACAAGTATGGGAGTGACCAAGAGTCAAAAGTCAATTGAAATGTCTGGGGTAGATGAGCATAATTCAGTTTGTAGAGGTCCTTCCAGTTTTTACTTATTTTGAGGCCTAGGTATGTGATGTGTGAATGTGGCCACTGATATGGGTAGTGTTGTTTGAGGTCAGATATTAGGTCATTGCTAATGTTGAGACCCAGGGCCTCAGACTTTGTTGCATTTATCTTAAAATTGGAGAGGGAACCTTATTCTTGGAGAAGTGTCTGCAATGCCAGAAATGAGTTTAGTGGGTTTGTGATGAAGGTTAAGATGTCATCCGCGTAGCCGGTAGTGCTGTGTGTGTGCCTATTTGTGTGAAAGCCAACTATCTCTGGGTGTTCTCTAATAGTTTGTAAGAGTGGTTCAAGGGATAGAACGAAGAGAGATGGGAACAAGGGACAGCCCTTTCTAGTTCCGTTTTGAATTTCGAATGATTCTGATAGTGATTTGTTGATCTGCAGTTTTGCCGTAGAGTGTGAGTACATTGCAAAAATTGCACTGGTGAAAGATGAGGGGAAGCCAAAATGTGTAAGCACTTGTCTCATGTAGGTCCAGTCCACCCTATCAAACGCCTTCTCCGCGTCAGTCCCCAGCATGATTAGAGGCGTCTTTTTCCGAGTGGCTAGTTGTAGTAAGGACAGAACTCTCATTGAGTTATCTTTCCCCTCCCTACCGGTTACGAAGCCCACTTGTTCCGCAGAAACCAGATGTGGGATTAGGGGTTTCATCCTGTTGGATAACAGGCTAGCGTATAGCTTAATATCTAAGTTCAGTAGCGAGATTGGCCTATAGCTACCGCATTGTTTTGGGTCTTTCCCTTCTTTTTGTATCAGTGTGATATATGCTTCTAATGCTTGCTTTGGAATATGGGATCCCTGTAGGTATGCATTACAAGTGTCTGTCAGCTGTGGGAGTAGGACAGTGGAGAAGGAAGTGTAATAAGCGCATGGTAGGCCGTCTGGGCCAGGGGCCTTGGATCTAGGGCATCTTTTCAGGGTGGACTGGACCTCATCTTGAGTGAAAGACTTGACCACATCAGTGTGAACAGAGGGTGGGAGAGTTGGTAATGTGATACGGGAAAGGAACTGGTCTATATGTTTGGACTTATCCTGTGTCTCATTTCTTGATGTGTGAGAATTAAGTTGATATAGTGAGGTATAAAAGGCTATGAATTCCTTTTCTATTTGTGAGCTATCAGATGTTACCTCTCCAGATCTTGTTTTAATTTGGGTTTCCTTCTTTTGATGAGAGACATCATAATTTTGGACGCTTTGTCGCCATGAGAATAAAGGGAATGCTTGACAGACATGTAAATTTTTGCTGAATTTTTGTTGAGTATGTCTCTAAGTTGCAAGCGAGCAGATGCTAGTTGTTGGAGATGAGAGGATGCAAGGGATTGTTTATAGGTACATTTGAGTTCCTCAATCTCCTTTTGTAAGTTTGAGATCTTTTGATCTCTTTGTTTTTTATAGTATAAACCGAGGGATATAAATTCTCCCCGTATCGTGGCCTTATGGGCCTCCCATGTCATGGGGACAGAGATGTTGTTGCTTCGATTCTGTCTGAAGAAGAGGTCTAGACGGTCATTTATTTTAGTGTGAAAATGAGGAATGGAGAGTAGTGTTTCATTGAGACGCCAGGGTGGTTTGGTGGTTATGGGGGCCTGCAGTTTGAAAGTCAGTTCTATTGGAGAGTGATCTGAGTGAATACTTGAGCAAATTGTTGAGGATTGTACCTTATTAAGAGAAAACTGTTGAGTGAAAAAAATAGTCTATTCTATGGTAGGAATTGTGAGGGGCTGAGTATAGTGTATAGTCTCTTCTTGTGGGGTTGAAGAAACGCCATGTGTCTGTTAGTGAGAGAAATTGTAATGACTTTTTAATAGTTTTAATAGGGTTTTGTATGAGAGTGGCGATTTCCCGAAGGTAGTGTCGATGAGTGGTTCTAGCGCTACGTTAAGGTCTCCTCCTACAATTAGATCACCTTGTCTGAGGCTATCTAAGAGTGCCAGTAAGGAGCAAAGCCAGGGGGCCTGTTGGGTGTTTGGCACGTAAAGACTTGCTAAAGTGACTAAGGATCCTTCTAGTTTCCCAATGAGGACCACTATTCTACCCTCTGAGTCTATATAAGAGTCTGTAAGATCAAAGAAGATGTGTTTTGCGAATGCTATAGAGACTCATCTGGAGTTATTGTTAGGGGTATGGGAAGGAAACCATTTGTCGTAGTAGTGTTTATGGAAAATAGGAGTTTTCTCCTTCAGGAAATGGGTTTCCTGAAGGAAGAGGATGTCTGCTCTCGCTTTCTTAAGGTCGTGTAGTATTTGTGAGCGTTTAACGGTGGAGTTGAGGCCCCTGGTGTTAAACGAGATCAGTTTTAGTGAAGCCATGGGAGTGTTAAGAGATCAATTAGCACTGTTGTGTATGGAGTTGATACAGTGGTGAAGATAAATATGTTACTGTCTGAGCGATCCTGGTGAACTGTATAGGGGTGTATGTGGATGGGGTGTGAGGGGGGGTCTGTGGTTTGTAACAGACATAAAGTAACAACAAGGTATACAACCAGTTAAACGATATAAAGGCAATGGTGAAAAACCAACTTACTGAAAAAAGTGAGTAAGTTTCAAAGGAATGTGGTATCAACAAGGTAGAGTGCACCATGTTGTGAGTCCCTGGGCCATTAATAGTCAGGAACAATAGCAAATAAGGAGTGGGTGGAGGAGAGTCTGTTGTCTTTTAGGGGTGGCTCCAGTCCAGAGCCTCTCTGACTGTCACTGCAAAGGGAAAGAGGTGGGAGTGTGGATGGCAGGGGGGCCAAATGCTCCTAGCGATCTGTAAGAGACAAGGATGCGTAGTGAGGCAGACGCAGCTGGTAATAATGCTGTCCTACGCCGTAAAGGGTGTTCCTCCGCCATCCCAGTTCCACCAGTAATGCCCTCCACAAGTATTAAATAAGTAAAACAACGTTATAAACAAGAGTTAAACTGAGAAATAAACTTGCTGTGGTAGACAGTAATATACGTTGTCTTGATTGAAGGAGATCATGTCGGGTTCACTGCATTGCGCCTTGGTGTCAGCTTGCCTTGTCGCTTACGGTTTCTTCCGCTTTTTCTGTACCCACGATCTCCCACGGAGTAGACAATAAGATGGATGGCTTAGAGGTTAGGTCCTGTATTGGAGACCAATCTGGGATGTTGATGTCGGTGATATCCAGTTGCTGCAGGACTTCTGGTAACTCCCCCAGGGAGATGGAAAGGCCGAAGGGAAACAACCATCTATAAGGGATGTTGCGGTGTCTTAAGATTTCTGTTAAAGGTCTTAGGATGTTCCTCTTTGAGAGAGTAGATCGGGCAAGATCTTATAAGATGAAGATCGAGGAGCCCTCTATTTCATGAGGGGGGTTTGTTCTGGCTTGTTTAAGGATGTCATCCCTGACTTTGGAATGGAAGAGGCGACAGATCACATCGCGTGGGGGATCTGATGGTGGTGGTTTCGCCCTGAGGGCTCTATGGGCTCTTTCAATTGATATTTCCAGTGGGTAGGTGTCTCCTAGGACTGAGATGAAGATTTGTTTAACTGTGGCTGGAATTGCTTCAGGAAGGACTGTGTCACGGCTGAGAGTGGGGAAAACCCTCAGCCGTGCGGTGTCGTAGATAAGGGTAGCTGCTAGGCCAGGACGACAGGATCAGGGAGCAGGTCACCTCCTAACGCGTCCCTAATTCTGACCCTGACTCCTAACTGTATGAGCCAACCCTGATGGTAGGAGGGCTCATACTCCGGAACCTGGGGTCCCTTCTAGCCCTGAGGGAATCCCTGGACTAGGAGCAGGGTAAGACGACCTGTTCCTCCTAGACACGGACAAACAGGAGTCTCACTGGCCAAGCAGCAAGGAGAAGGGAAACATATACAGACATATGGCAATGGCAGGTAGTGAAGTACCACACCTACCTGCCACAGAAACAGAGACTTGAACCCGTGCACAAGTGCTAATGTCCACACCAAACACAAAAGGACACAGCACACACACAAAGGACACAGGAACCCAGACAACCATAAGCTGCAATAAACTAGAGACACCAATATCCTCATTTGACTTTTCTTTGGGCTATACATTCCAGGATACTATTCACAGCCTACAGGTCCTGTGATATATATCCTCATTTGATTTGACTGTTTCTTTGGGCTATACATTCCAGGACCTTATTCAAAGCCATGGCGAACAGCCTCCCTTTAGTATAATAGATTTTTTAGTGCAATTGACTTTTAGTACAAGGTTTTTAATGCAGATTGTGTTTTTTAATGCAGATTGTTTTTAATGCAACATGTTGTATATATTATGTGCTTATTATTTACTATAAAATTTTATCCAGCTTGAACATACACTCACCTAAAGAATTATTAGGAACACCATACTAATACGGTGTTGGAGCCCCTTTTGCCTTCAGAACTGCCTTAATTCTACGTGGCATTGATTCAACAAGGTGCTGATAGCATTCTTTAGAAATGTTGGCCCATATTGATAGGATAGCATCTTGCAGTTGATGGAGATTTGAGGGATGCACATCCAGGGCTCGAAGCTCCCGTTCCACCACATCCCAAAGATGCTCTATTGGGTTGAGATCTGGTGACTGTGGGGGACATTTTAGTACAGTGAACTCATTGTCATGTTCAAGAAACCAATTTGAAATGATTTGAGCTTTGTGACATGGTGCATTATCCTGCTGGGAGTAGCCATCAGAGGATGGATACATGTTCTCATTCTGTTTACGCCAAATTTGGACTCTACCATTTGAATGTCTCAACAGAAATCGAGACTCATCAGACCAGGCATTTTTCCAGTCTTCAACAGTCCAATTTTGGTGAGCTCGTGCAAATTGTAGCCTCTTTTTCCTATTTGTAGTGGAGATGAGTGGTACCCGGTGGGGTCTTCTGCTGTTGTAGCCCATCCGCCTCAAGGTTGTGCGTGTTGTGGCTTCACAAATGCTTTGCTGCATACCTCGGTTGTAACGAGTGGTTATTTCACTCAACGTTGCTCTTCTATCAGCTTGGATCAGTCGGCCTATTCTCCTCTGACCTCTAGCATCCACAAGGCATTTTTGCCCACAGGACTGCCGCATACTGGATGTTTTTCCCTTTTCACACCATTCTTTGTAAACCCTAGAGATGGTTGTGCGTGAAAATCCCAGTAACTGAGCAGATTGTGAAATACTCAGACCGGCCCGTCTGGCACCAACAACCATGCCACGCTCAAAATTGCTTAAATCACCTTTCTCTCCCATTCTGACATTCAGTTTGGAGTTCAAGAGATTGTCTTGACCAGGACCACCCCCCTAAATGCATTGAAGCAACTGCCATGCGATTGGTTGACTAGATAATTGCATTAATGAGAAATAGTATAGGTGTTCCTAATAATTCTTTAGGTGAGTGTATATTTGCCTGATATTGAGTGACGCCCAACCCAATCCATTTCATTTCACTAATTTGTCTGTTACATTTTAGGGTGAAATTCAGCAAATTTTGGGTGTGATATACCACTGCTATACCTAGTAGACAGGTTAAAAAAAATTCACTAGTTTGTCTGTTACATTTTTGGGTGAAATTCACCAATTTTTGGGTATGATATACCACTGCTATACCTAGTAGACAAGTTAAAAAAAAAAATCACTAATTTGTCTGTAAAATTTTCGGGTGAAATTCACCAATTTTTGGCTGTGATATACCCCTGCTCTACCTAGTAGACAGGTTAATACATTTCACAAATATTTCTGTTACATTCTTGGGTTTACATTTTAAAATTTTTACCGTGAATAAACCCCTGCTCTGCATAGGTTACAGGGACCGAATTTTTTTAAAATAATTTGTTCTATTGGTGGGTGACATTAACCCATTTCTGGCAATGAAAAACCCCTGCTCTATATAGGTGACAGGGAGTTAAATTTCTAAAATTCATCTTTAATTGGCCCTTTCATTCGATACTTCTGCTTTAATAACTTGTCCCACATTTCCGCTTCATCCCATTGCAGCCATTGACCTCCCTTGGATGAGGTCTCCCTTTCTCACGCTCCCTCTCCGGCGTAAAACCCTAATTCTCTGATAACCATGATCAACATGGTAGGCTCAGAAAAGAACATCGAAAGTTGATAGAGAAGATATCCAAATGGATCGTGGACGTCACAGGGACGTGCACTCAGGCAAAAGGGTCTCTCCTGGCTAACATTTCCAAATCCAAAATACCCCAGTGACATTCCCTATAATTTTTTATTAATCATTCCAATAACAGGGCATCTTAAGAGTCCTGTATTGTTATTTATCGTCACTACCTCCCCGAGTCGGGAGTGGGTAATTGCTGCGCTCCCCCTCTTTAACTTGGAAGCTTATGCTTCAATACTTTGTCCCACATTTCCGCTCAATTACATTTAATTTCATCCTTTGACCTCCCTTGGATGTGGTATCCCTTTCCCAGGTTCCCTTTCCGGCCTGGAACCCTGATTCCCTGCCACCCGTGATAACCATGGTAGGCGCATAAAAGAACAACAAAAGTTGATATTCAAGATATCCAATTGGATCGTGCACATCACGGGAACGTGCGACATGGTGGAGCAGTATGTGTGCACACGCCTACACGTACTGACTGATGGGTCTGCCCCCTTCAACTTATGGGTCTCCAAATTGGGCACATGGCCTGAGCTTGCTTTTTACGCCTTGGAGGTGCTGGCCTGCCCTGCAGTCATTGTATTGTCTGATCGTGTGTTTAGCACGACTGGAGGGGTTATAACAGGTTATATTTCCCAATGTTTTGGGGTGTCCCTAATTTAAAAAAATAAAAATAAATTTAAAACCAAAAAGCAGTGTAGGCTACCTTCTCCTACTCCACCGCCACTTCCACCTACACCACTACGTCCACCGCCTCCTCAACCTCCTACTCCATATGGACCTCATCCTCCTAGATCAAGATTATTATTTTTTATTTTTATGAATTTTATGCTATTTAACCCCTTAAGGACTCGGCCATTTTTTTGCAAATCTGACCAGTGTCATTTTAAGTGCTGATAACTTTAAAACGCCTTTACTTACCCAGGCCGTTCTGAGATTGTTTTTTTCGTCACATATTGTACTTCATGACACTTCTAAAATTGGGTCAATAAAGTAAATTTTTTTGCATAAAAAAATACCAAATTTACCAAAAATTTGGAAAAATTGGCAAATTTCAAAGTTTCACTTTCTCTACTTCTGTAATACATAGTAATACCGCCAAAAATTGTCATGACTTTACATTCCCCATATGTCTACTTCATGTTTGTATCATTTTAGATATTATATTTTATTTTTTGGGGATGTTACATAGCTTAGAAGTTTAGAAGCAAATTTTGAAATTTTTCAGAAATTTTCCAAATCCCACTTTTTATGGACCAGTTCAGGTCTGAAGTCACTTTGTGAGGCTTATGTAATAGAAACCATCCAAAAATGACCCCATTCTAGAAACTACACCCCTCACGGTATTCAAAACTGATTTTATAAACTTTGTTAACCCTTTAGGTCTTCCACAAAACTTCATGGCAAATGGACATAAAATTTAAGAATTTCGATTTTTTGGAAAATTGTCCAATATAATACATTTTTCCCAGGAAAAAAGCAAGGGTTAACTGTCAAACAAAACTCAATATGGGTTGCCCTCATTCTGTAGTTTGCAGAAACACCCCATATGTGGTCGTATACTACTGTTTGGCCAAACGGGAGGACATAGAAGGAGGGGAACGCCATATGGTTTTTGCAAGGCAGATTTTGCAGGACTGGTTTTGTTTATACCATGTCCCATTTCAAGCCCCCCGTTGCACCCCTAGAATAGAAATTTCAAAAAAGTGACTCCATCTAAGAAAGTACACCCCTCAAGGTATTCAAATCTGGGTTTACAAACTTTGTTAACCCTTTGGGTGTTCCACAAGAGTTAATGGCAGATGGAGAAACAATTTAGAAATTTATATTTTTTGGACAATTTTCCATTATAACCCATTTTTTCCAGTAATAAAGTAAGGTTTAACTGCCAAACAAAACTTAATATGGGGTGTTTTTGTAAACTACAGAATCAGGGCAACCCATATGTGGTCGTAAACTACTGTTTGGCCATACGGGAGGACATAGAAAGAGGGGAACGCCATATGGGTTTTGGAAGGCATATTTTGCAGGACTGGTTTTTGTTTATACCATGTCCCATTTCAAGCCCCCCGTTGCACCCCTAGAATAGAAATTCCAAAAAAGTGAATTCCATCTAAGAAAGTACACCCCTCAAGGTATTCAAAACTGGGTTTACAAACTTTGTTAACCCTTTAGGTGTTCCACAAGAGTTAATGGCAGATGATGAAACAATTTTGGAATTTCTATTTTTTGGAAAATTTTGCATTTTAACCCTTACTTTATTACTGGAAAAAATGGGTTAACAGCCAAACAAAACTCAATATGGGTCGCCCTGATTCTGTAGTTTGCAGAAACACCGCATATGTGGTCATAAACTACTATTTGGCTAAACGGCAGGACATAGAAGAAGGGGAACGCCATATGGTTTTTGGAAGGCAGATTTTGCTGGACTGGTGTTTTTACACCATGTACCCTTCCAAGCCCCCTGATGCACCCCTAGAGTAGAAACTCCATAAAAATGACCCCATCTAGGAAACTACGGGATAAGGTGGTTGTTGTTTTGGGACTATTTTAGGGTAAATATGATTTTTGGTTGCTCTATATTACACTTTTGTGAGGCAAAGTAACAAAAAATTTAAATTCTAAAATTGTTTCTACATTCGCTATTTAGTTTTGTGGAACACCTAAAGGGTTAACAAAGTTTGTAAAGTAACGTTTGAATACATTGAGGGGTGTAGTTTCTTAGATGGGGTCACTTTTTTGGAGTTTCTAGTCTAGGCTACATCAGGGGGGCTTCTAATGGGACATGGTGTAAATAAACCAGTCCATCAAAATCTGCTGTCCGAAACCATATGGCATTCCCTTCGTTTTATGCCCTGCCGTGTGGCTATATAGCCATTTACGACCACATATGGGGTGTTTCTGCAAACTACAGAATCAGAGCAATAAATATTTAGTTTTGTTTGGCTGTTAACTCTTGCTTTATTACCGGAAAAAAAGGATTCAATTGGAAATTTTTGTTTTGGCACGGTTTTTATTTAATATTTTTAACGCTGTTCATCCGAGGGGTTTGGTCAAATGTTATTTTTATAGGGCAGATTCTTACGGACGCGATACCTAATATGTCTACATTTTTCAAATTTATTTAGATTTTACACTATATTATCATTTTAGGAACCAAAAAAATTTATTTTAGTATCTCCATAGCCTGGGAGCTACAGTTTTTTTTTTTTTTGTTGGGCGACTATCAAATGTAGGGGCTCATTTTTTGCAGGATGAGATGGCGGTTTTATTGGCACTAATTGGGGGTGCATATAACATTTTGATTGCTCGCTATTACACTTTTTGTGATGTTAGGTGACAAAAAAATTGCATTTTTTACACTTTTTTTTTTTTTTTTAACGCTGTTAATCCGGGGTGGGGGGGTGGGGGGTTTATTTTTATATAGAAGATATTTACGGACGCGGCGATGCCCAATATGTATGGCTCTCAGACTTTGGAGACACTAAGCAGGCATCCTCAAACTGCGGCCCTCCAGATGTAAAACTACATTTCCCACCATGCCCTGCTGATGGCTGTAGGTTGTCTGGGCATGCTGGGAGTTATAGTTTTACAACATCTGGAGGGCCGCAGTTTGAGTATGCCTGCACTAAAACTAATATTTTTGGGAAAAAAAAAATAGTTTCCGTGTCTCCAAAGTCTGAGAGCCATAGTTTTTTATGTTCTCTAGGGGACTGTTGGGGATTATAAAAATTTAGTACTCCATAGAAGTGTGATACTCCCTGAAGCAATCGATAACGCAGAGGCCCGGATGATCGGGGCAAGTGTCACATTGAGTGGTGGTGTCCTTCCGTATCCCCCTCTTGTGACACACTCTGCATCTTTTTTGGGTTTGTCCCTGCTTTCCAGTATGGGGGACCACACCTGGAAAATGTTGGCCAGGGATGATCCGGGCGCCTCCAATTCCCAAGGTACTCCGGCCTGCTCTTTCCCGGTCTGAAAAAATCAGGTCCTTGAGGACTGCCTCATAGAATTGGAGGAATGTCCCTGTGCTGCCAGTGCTTCGGGATAGTACAAAAGAGTTGTACAAGGCAACCTGTACCAAGTAGACGGCAACTTTTTTGTACCATGCCCGGATTTTGCGCATGGCGTTATATGGCTTAAGGACTTGATCAGAGAGATCAACTCCTCCTATATACCGATTGTAGTTGACGATACAATCGGGCTTGAGGACCATTGCCGCGGTACCTCGCACAGAGACGGGGGTGGTGCTGTTACCGTGGATTGTGGACAGTACAAGGACATCCCTCTTGTCCTTATACCTGACCAGCAACAGGTTTCCACTAGTAAGGGCACGGGTCTCACCCCTGGGGATAGGTACCTGGAGGGGGTGGGCAGGGAGGCCGCACTGATTTTTCCGCACGGTCCCACAAGCGAACGTGGATCTGGCGGCAAGGGACCTGAACAAGGGAATGCTAGTATAAAAGTTATCCACGTACAAATGGTAACCCTTATCTAGCAGTGGGTACATAAGGTCTCACACGAGTTTCCCGCTAACACCCATAGTGGGGGGACATTCTGGGGGTTGAATATTGGAATATCACCCCTCGTACACACGAAATTTGTAAGTGTACCCTGAGGTACTCTCACAAATTTTGTACAGCTTCACGCTATACCTCGCCTGCTTAGTGGGAATGTATTGGCGGAAACTGAGTCTCCCCTTGAACGCAACAAGAGACTCATCAACCGCGACCTCCCTTCCAGGTACGTAGGCCTGCTCAAATTTGGCCCCGAAATGATGGATGATCGGCCGTATCTTATACAGCCGGTCATAGGCAGGATCACCTCGGGGGGGACATGCTGCATTATCTGAATAATGCAGACATTTCCAGATGGCCTCAAACTGGGGACGTGTCATGACCATACTGTAGAGTGGGGTCTGGTAGAGGACTTCCCCACTCCAGTATTGCCTGACACTGGGTTTTTGCACTAGACCCATGTGCAGCACGAGGCCCCAAAATGTCCTCATCTCGGCTGCACTGACCGGCGTCCAGCCACCGGGTCTAGCCAAAAAGGAGCCCAGATGCTGAGCAACGAACTGTTGGGCGTACAGGTTCGTCTGCTCCACCATCAGATTCACAAATGGGTCACTGAAAAAAAACAAAAAAAAGTCAATTTCATTAAACCCCACAGTGGGAATCTGGATTCCTGAGTGGCAGGGGGGGTCTAGGGTCTCAAAGCTAGAAAATAATAAGTTTAGATAAAGTGAGAGGAGCGCTGGAACTTTGAATCTCGCACCTCTCTCCCTGCACCAATCAGCACCACGGCCAGCACCGCCTCTCCCAAATGTTCGTACTGTGATTGGTGGTGTGTAATCACACCACCGATCACAGTTTTTTCCGGTTCATCGGGTCACCGGAGACCCGAATGGACCGGAAACGCAGCAAACTGCAGGTCTGAATTGACCTGCGGTTTTCTGCGATCGCCAATACGGGGGGTCACATGACCCCACAGGCGTTGTGACAGTTCCGATTAACCCCTGCGGCGCCGCAATCGCATTTTAAAGCCATGAAGTACCTGTACATCATGGGTCCTTAAGGACTCGGGAAACATGCCATAGCGGTACGTCATGCATCCCAAGGGGTTAAAGCCATTTCCCTATCTACATTTGTTTGCAGTGCACTTGCCGTGCTCTTAACCAAATTTTTAAGCCATTTGCAGCCCTCTAGCCCTTTCCATGACACTTTTACAGCCATTTTAGTGCTCAAAAGTTCGGGTCCCCGCTGACTTCAATGGGGTTCGGGTTTGGGGTCAAGTTCGGGTCAAGTTCAGGTCTCGAAATCAAACATTGTGAAGTTCTGCCGAATCCGAACATCCAGGTGTCCGTTCAACTCTAATTACTATATTCTAAATATTCGCAAATTCTCAAAGTGCCGATATTCACGATTTATATTAGCTATTCGAATATTTGTGATCAACACTACTTACTACATGTTATACTGCTTGTTACCGTTCTGTTACAGCGGCACTAGTAGTCAATCCATTCCCGGTGATAAAGCACTTTTTTTTTTCAGTTTCTCTTTTAAATGTTTTGGTTTTGCCCCTTCTGTATTTTATGTGTGTTAATGTCCTGTTTGTTAAATAAACATTTTATTTTCTCCCCCGTTCAATTTTTTTTTCCTAAGAATTGGCTTGTGAATTGGTAGCCAAAAGCAGGAGTGGGTACAATACTTAGAAGACATGCAAAATTCCATTCACGTGTCATCTCTGTTTTGGATCTACTCCTTTTTTTCCATTAGCAATACTGATGGATTACTGACCAAATGCTGACCGAGTGAAGGCAGATGCTCCACAGACAGGATCAGTTTTTTGTAGGTTATTGTTCTGACGGATCAGAGGAAGGGCAAAATAATCAGTGATGTCAACACAAACTTACTGCTGACACCCTCTCTACTCTGTCGGGGGGCTCTACCTGTATAAGCGTTGTGGGGATTCGCTCTGGTGGTTAGGATAAGCGGGCGCAGTACAGAGGAAAAATACAAGTTCGTAATTCAAACTTCAGTGTTTATTCACATATGATGCCAAAAACAAAACGTCACTTTTGCAGTGACTCAGAATATGGAGACACTAAAACATGATTTTTTTTTGTTTCAAAAATGCTTTTATTCTGTTAAATGTAAAAAAAAAAAAAAAAAGTAGACATATTAGGTATTTCCATGTCCGTAACAACTTGCTCTAGGAAAATACCACATGACCTAACCCCTCAGGTGAACACCGTAAAAAATAAAAACGGTGTCAAAAAAAGCAATTGTTGTCACCTTACATCAAAGAAAGTGACAACAGTCATATGCACCCCAAAATAGTGCCAATCAAAATGTCATCTCATCCCGCAAAAATGATAAATGATATTATTGTGTAAAACTTAAATACATAAAATAAATCATACATATTAGAATTTTCCACATCTGTAACAACCTGCTCTATAAAAATATCACATGACCTATCCCCTGAAATGAACACCGCAAAAAATAAACTAAAAAGGCATTTTTTGTCACCTTACTGTCACAGCGGGGAGTGGGGGAAACCCCCAACTGTGCGGTGTCAAAGGAAAAAGGGGATCAGCCAGGCCAAAATGAGTGATAAGGGAGCTGGTCACCTCCTACCGCATCCCTAATCCTCTCCCTGACTCCTCACCATATAAGCGGACCCCGATGGTGGGATGGCTCATACACTGGATACCTAATATCCTGAGTTGCCCTGGAAATCCATCACTTAGGAGCAGGGGAGAGACTACCTGTTCATCCACAACACGGAGGAACAGGAGTCTCTAACTAAGGCCAGGCTGCAAGGAGGGGAAACACATACAACTAAAGGAGATGGCAGGTAAGTGAAACCAGTAACACACTTACCTGCCACAGACACACTGACTGGAACCCGTGAACAAGTGCACACCAACATTAAAGGACACAGCACACACCACGAACCACACAGGAACCCAGGACACCATAGCTGCAATAACTTGAGACAGGAGAATGTCTAGTAAACATGACACCAAACACAACCAGACATGTAACACCAAACTAGACATTCAAACACCCTGCACATAACCCACTCCATACAAATAGGGACAGGAAGGGAAGGAGACACCGGGATGACATAGAACATCTATGACCACAAGGGTGGCCCTTACTGGACAGATGAAACAAGCCAGGAACCGTGAACCACCAGCATACACCAAGGCTGGAGGAACCCAGTGCTTCAAGCATCCAGCAGAGGCTAAATAGCCCAAGCAGCCACACCCACACACACATAAACCTAGTGTTCACAAAACACTAGGAAGGGAGTTAACCCTTCCAACACCAGACAAGGGAAGGAAGCCGCTTAAAGGGGAAGTGCACACACAAGCATACCAATCCACATGTTACCACCGGCAACAGCATGCGTGGCAACCATGTTCCGGCAATCACACAGAAGGCCGAGACACTGCCACCGCATGCTTTCACAGCAACACGTTGCCGCGGGCAACCGCAAGTGTGGCAACAGTGTCATAGCGCAAACCAAAGGCCGTGACACTTACATCACAAAAAGTGTAATATCAAGCAATCAAATAGCACCAATCAAACCGTGAACTTATCCCGCTAAAAATGAGACCCTATTTTAGACAATCGCCCAAAAAAAAAAAGAAATAGGGCTCTCAGAATATTGAGACACTGAAACATGAATTTTTTTTGTTATTCAAAAATGCTGTTATTGTGTAAAACATAAATAAATAAAAAAAACTATACATATTAGGTATCGTCGCATCCGTAAGAACCTTCTGTATAAAAATACCACATGAACTAACCCCTCAGGGGAATATCGTAAAAAAAAAAAAACGATGTAAAAAATGCAATTTTTTGTCACATTACATCACAAAAAGTGTAAAAATTTGTACCAATCAAACCGACATCTCATCCCTACCTAAGACAATTACATAAAAAATAAAATAATATAGGGCTCTGAGAATATGGAGACACTAAAACATGATTTTTTTAAATTCAAAAATGCTGTTATTGTGTAAAACATAAATAAATAAATAAAGTATACATATTAGGTATTGCCGCGTCCTTAAGAACCTGCTGTATAAAAATATTACATGAACTAACCCCTCAGGGGAACATCGTAAAATATATTAAATAAAAACGGTGTAAAAAAAGCCATTTTTTTGTCACCTTACATCACAAAAAGTGTAATAGCAAGTGATCAAAAAGTCATACACCCCCCAAAATCATACCAATCAAACAGTCATCTCATCCCTCAAAAAAGGAGACCCTACCTAAAACAATCGCATAAAAAAAAAAAAAATTAGGGCTCTCAGAATATGGAGACACTAAAACATGATTTTTTTAATTCAAAAATGCTGTTATTGTCTAAAACTTTAAATAAAAAAGTATACATATTAGGTATTGCCGCGTCCATAAGAACCTGCTATATAAAAATATCTCATGACCTATGCCCTCTGGTGAACACCGTTAAAAAAAAAAAAAGTGTGTCAAAAAAGCAATTTTTTGCCACCTTAGATTACAAAAAGCATAATACCAAGCAATCAAAAAGTCATATGCACCATAAAATAGTACCAATCAAACCGTCATCTCATACCGAAAAAAAATAGACATTATATAAGACAGTCGCTCAAAAAAGAAAAAAAAAAAACTATGGCTTTCAGAATATGGAGACACAAAAAAAAAATATTTTTCAAAAATGCTTTATTATGCAAAACTGAAACAAACAACAAAAACAAGTAGTCATATTTGAAATTGTTGCGTCCGTAACAGCCTGCTCTATATAAATAGCACATGATTTAACCTGTCAGATGAACATTGTAAATAACAAAAATTAAAAACGGTGCCAAAACAGCTAATTTTTGTTACCTTGCCTCATAAAACGTGTAATATAGAGCAACCAAAAATCATATTTACCTTAAAATAGTATCAGCAAAACTGCCACCTTATCCCGTAGTTTCCAAAATGGGGTCATTTTTTTGGAGTATCTACTCTAGGGGTGCATCAGAGGGTCTTCAAATGTGACATGGCAGCTTAAAATTTTACCAGTGAAATCTGCCTTCCAAAAACCATATGGAGTTCCTTTCCTTCTGTGCCCTGCCATGTGCCCGTACAGGAATGTTTCTGTAAACTACAGAATCAGGGCAATAAATATTGAGTCTTGCTTGGCTGTTAACCCTTGCTTTGTTAGTGGGAAAAAATGGATTAAAATGGAAAATCTGCCAAAAAAGTGAATTTCATCCTTATTTTCCTTTAACTCTTGTGTAACACCTAAAGGGTTAACAAAGTTTATAAAATCAGTTTTGAATAACTTGAGGGGTGTAGTTTCTAAAATAGGGTCACTTTTTTGGAGTTTCAACTCTAGGGGTGCATCAGGGGGTCTTCAAATGTGACATGGCAGCTTAAAATTATACCAGTCAAATCTGCTTTCCAAAAACCATATGGCTTTCCTTTCCTTCTGCACAATGCAGTGTGCCCGTACAGCAGTTTACAACCATATATAGGGTGTTTCTGTAAACTACAGAATGAGTTTTGCTTTGCTCTTAACCCTTGCTTTGTTAGTGGAAAAAAAATTGATTAAAATGGAAAATCTGCCAAAAAAGTGAAATTCTGAAATGTAATCTCTATTTTCTATTAATTCTTGTGGAACACTTAAAGGGTTAACAAAGTTTGTAAAATCAGTTTTGAATACCTTGAGGGGTGTAGTTTCTAAAATGGGATCACTTTTTTGGAGTTTCTATTATGTAAGCCTCACAAAGTGACTTCAGACCTGAACTGGTCCTTAAAAAGTGTTTTTTGTAAATTTTCAAAAGAATTTCAAGATTTGCTTCAATAACTATTTTTGGAGTTATTACTATCTATTATAAAAGTAGAGAAATTGAAATTTGGAAATTTTTCAAAATTGTTGGTAAATTTGGTATTTTTTATAAATAAAAATGAAATTTTTTGACTCAGTTTTACTACTGTCATGAATTACAATATGTGATAAGAAAATCTCAGAATGGCCTGGATAAGTAAAAGCGTTTTAAAGTCATAATCACATAAAGTGACACATGTCAGATTTTCTAAAAATGTCCTGGTCCTTAAGGTGAAAATGGTAGGGTCCTTAAGGTGTTAATTACTTTAGCTATACACTCCTTACAAAGGGGTTTAGACCCAGATGAAGGCAAGCGTTTGGAGCATAACCTACATTTCCTGTATTTTAGTTTAGCAGAGGAGGATCACTCCTTTTTCCCTGAAAATACAAAGGAGAGAAGGGTCAGCCACAGCAGGTTATCCAGCACAAGAGGGGGCCTGAAGTCCGGCTCCTCAATGTTCCCTGTACGGTGGCAGGCTCCTGTCCTGAGCCCGGCATGGTAGGGGTGCTCATCGCGGTAGTCCCATCCACGCTACTTTCGCTGCTGCTTCACTCTCAGCAGAGGGTGTTTGGTGCCGGACGCCATGTTTCCCCAGGCCCTGTTCTTTATCTCCATGTGGCCTAAGCCAGGGCCTGGGATGCCAGACGTGACGTCAGTACACCCCTTGCATCTGAAGTCACCACCCGGCGGCCGGAGGGAATCGCATCATAGCCCATGCCATTGTGCATATAACCCGCCGCAACAGGGAGCTTCACCGGAAACCCCACAGTTGGGTCCTGGGCACAGGCCTTGATGAAGGAGCGCCAGACTCTGGATCCGACGCCCAGCCTGAGAAAAGTAAGCAAATCCATGAAAAATAAATAAAAATAAGACCTCTTGCACACGAACGTTGTGTGCTCGTGGACGTATTGCGGCCTGCATACAGCGGGTCCGCAATAAACGGGCACCGGCCCGTGTGCCCGCCGCATCATGGATGTGTACCCATTCACTTGAATGGGTCCGCAATCGCTGAGATGCGGAATGAAAGCACAGATCGGAACCCCACGGAAACACTACGGAGTGCTTCCGTGGTGTTTCTGTCCCTGCCTCCGTATCGTAAAATAATAGAACTTGTTCTATTTTTTTGAGGTGCGGACAGATCATGGACCCATTCAAGTTGAATGGGTCTTGATCCGTCCCGGCTGCTGCACAGACGTTGCTTGTGCATTGAGGACATTGAGGACGTTGCCCGTGCATTGCCCATGCATTTTAGCTACCTATAATGTATGAGGCTCTACCTTTTGACTATTGAATTTTAGAATTACACATGTCCATTGGTTGTGTGTGTCATTACACCACTAATGAAGCCAAGTTTCAATAGCAGACCTCTCTATCTGATAATTGTGATTTATCTCAGGCTTAGGCCTCATGCATACAACCGTGTGTGCATCCGCGTCCGTGGTTCCGTTTTCCGTTTTTTTTTTTCGCAGACCCATTGACTTTCAATGGGTCCGTGGAAAAATCGGAAAATGCACCGTTTGGCTGCCACATCCGTGATCCGTGTTTCCTGTCCGTCAAAAAAATATGACCTGTCCTATTTTTTTGACGGACAACGGTTCACGAAGCCATTCAAGTCAATGGGTCCGTAAAAAAACACGGATGCACACAAGATTGTCATCCGCGTCCGTCATCCGTGTCCGTAGGCTACTTTCACACAGACGGATCCGTTGATCTGTCTGCATAAAAGCTTTTTAGATCTGAGTTTACACTTCGTGAAAACTCAGATCCGACAGTATATTCTAACACAGAGGCGTTCCCATAGTGATGGGGACGCTTCAAGTTATGATATACTAAGAACTGTGTACATGACTGCCCACTGCTGCCTGGCAGCACCCGATCTCTTACAGGGGGCTGTGATCCGCACAATTAACCCCTCAGGTGCCGCACCTGAGGGGTTAATTGTGCGTATCATAGCCTCCTGTAAGAGATCAGGTGCTGCCAGGCAGGAGGGGGCAGACCCCCTCCCTCCCCAGTTTTAAATTCATTGGTGGCCAGTGCGGCCCCCCCCCCCTCCCTCCCCTATATTTAACTCATTGGTGGCCAGTGCGGCCCCCCTCCCTCCCCCCCCAGTATTATATTCATTGGTGGCCAGTGCGGCCTCCCCTTTCCCCCCTAATTAAAATCACCTTCCCCCATCATTGGTGGCCAGTGCGGCCTCCCCTCTCCCCCCCCTAATTAAAATCACCTTCCCCCATCATTGGTGGCCAGTGCGGCCTCCCCTCTCCCCCCCTAATTAAAATCACCCCCCCATCATTGGTGGCCAGTGCGACCTCCCCTCTCCCCCCCCCTAATTAAAATCACCTTCCCCCATCATTGGTGGCAGCGGAGAGTTCCGATCGGAGTCCCAGTTTAATCGCTGGGGCTCCGATCGGTTACCATGGCAGCCAAGACGCTACTGCAGTCCTTATTTAAATGTGGGGAAACCAGCACTCACTCAAATGCACGCTGCACGGGAGAGGACGTCAATCCACAGTAATGTGAACAAAGGATCCCAGCAGTCGCGTCTTTGTGAATCAAATGTCTTTTATTCCATAGACCAGGACCAGGTTTCGGCAATGTGCCTTCATCAACAGGTCACTGGCTGCTACTGCAGTCCTGGCTGCCATGGTTACTTAGCAATAGAAGCATTATACTTACCTGCGATGTCTGTGACCGGCCGGGCGCTCCTCCTACTGGTAAGTGACAGGTCTGTGCTATAAGCAATGCGCCGCACAGACCTTTTTACTTACCAGTAGGAGGAGCGCCCGGCCGGTCACAGACATCGCAGGTAAGTATAATACTTCTATTGCTAAGTAACCATGGCAGCCAGGACTGCAGTAGTGTCTTGGCTGCCATGGTAACCGATCGAAGCCCCAGCGATTAAACTGGGACTCCGATCGGAACTCTCCACTGCCACCAATGATGGGGAAGGTGATTTTAATTAGGGGGGGGAAGAGGGGAGGCCGCACTGGCCACCAATGATGGGGGGGGGTGATTTTAATTAGGGGGAGAGGGGAGGCCGCAGTGGCCACCAATGATGGGGAAGGTGATTTTAATTCGGGGGGGAGAGGGGAGGCCGCACTGGCCACCAATGAATATAATACTGGGGAGGGAGGGGGGCCGCACTGGCCACCAATGAGTTAAATACAGGGGAGGGGGGCCGCACTGGCCACCAATGAGTTAAATACAAGGGAGGGAGGGGGGGCGCACTGGCCACCAATGAATTTAAAACTGGGGAGGGAGGGGGTCTGCCCCCTCCTGCCTGGCAGCACCTGATCTCTTACAGGGGGCTATGATACGCACAATTAACCCCTCAGGTGCGGCACCTGAGGGGTTAATTGTGCGGATCACAGCCCCCTGTAAGAGATCGGGTGCTGCCAGGCAGCAGGGGGCAGTTATTTCACAGTTCTCAGTATATTCTAACTTGAAGCGTCCCCATCACTATGGGAACGCCTCTGTGTTAGAATATACTGTCGGATCTGAGTTTCACGATCTAACTCAAATCCAATGGTATATTCTAACATAGAGGCGTTCCCATGGTGATGGGGACGCTTCAAGTTAAAATATACCATCGGATTGGAGAAAACTCAGATCCGATGGTATAATAGGGACTCCTGACTTTACATTGAAAGTCAATGGGGGACGATTCAATTTGCAATTGCACCATATTGTGTCAACGTCAAACGGATCCGTCCCCATTGACTTGCATTGTAAGTCAGGACCGATCCGTTTGGCTCCGCACGGCCAGGCGGACACCAAAATGACTTTTTCCTTCATGTCCGTGGATCCTCCGAAAATCAAGGAAGACCCACGGAAGAAAAAACGGTCACGGATCACGGAACAATGGAAATCCGTTTTGCGGACCGCAAAAAAAAACGGTCGTGTGCATGAGGCCTTATCATGACTTTTTATTTTAGGATTGTGCAATTTTTTTATGTTCCAGAACTCTTCTGTAGGTTCTAAACTTTCGCAACATTGATAAAAATCCTTGGTACAGTTGTTTAATTCTTATCTATATACTTATTTAACTATGGAAGAGTAAAATTGGCTCCTGCAGCTGTCAAGAACATAGTAATTTAAATTTTATTGTGGGCAGCTTTTACATTTAAAGTGGAAAGTCTACAGTTAGTTACTTAATTCCTTAGAGAATAATTCCACCTACTGAAAACAGTTTCTCAATGTGCTCATTTAGCATCACCAATGTAAGGCTACTTTCACATTTGTGAGTGGTCCAGCAAGCAGTTCCGTCGCCGGAACTGCCTGCCGGATCCGCCAAAACGTATGCCAACCGATGGCATTTGTAAGGCTGGGTTCACACTTGAGCGTATTCGATATGCGTTTTTGTCGCGCGTTTTTGTGCGCGTTTTTGTCCATAGTCAACGCGCGTATTACGCGCGTTTGTGTGATTGATAGCAGTGTCCTATGGCCGCAAACGCGCGACAAAACGCCCCAAAGAAGCTCAAAGAGCGTAGAGCGTTTTTCAGCGCATTCAAACGCGCTGTAAAACGCTCAAGTGGGAACCAGGGCCATAGGGAAGCATTGGTTTTCATGTGTTTCATGCGTTTGAACGCGCTGTAAAACGCTCAAGTGTGAACCCAGCCTAAGACTGATCAGGATCCTGATCAGTTTTAGGGCTCTTTCACACCTGCGTTCTTTTCTTCCGGCATAGAGTTCCGTCGTCGGGGCTCTATGCCGGAAGAATCCTGATCAGTTTTATCCTAATGCATTCTGAATGGAGAGAAATCCGTTCAGGATGCATCAGGATGTCTTCAGTTCCGGAACGGAACTTTTTTCTGGCCGGAGAAAATACCGCAGCATGCTGCGCTTTTTGCTCCGGCCAAAAATCCTGAAGACTTGCCGCAAGGCCGGATCCGGAATTAATGCCCATTGAAAGGCATTGATCCGGATCCGGCCTTAAGCTAAACGTTGTTTCGGCGCATTGCCGGACCCGACATTTAGCTTTTTCAGAGTGGTTACCATGGCTGCCGGGACGCTAAAGTCCTGGCAGCCATGGTAAAGTGTAGCGGGGAGCGGGGGAGCAGCATACTTACCATCCGTGCGGTTCCCCGGGCGCTCCAGAGTGACGTCAGGGCGCCCCAAGCGCATGGATCACGTGATCACATGGATCACGTCATCCATGCGCATGGGGCGCCCTGACGTCATTCTGGAGCGCCCCGGGAGCCGCACGGACGGTAAGTATACCGCTCCCCGCTCCTACTATGGCAACCAGGACTTTAATAGCGTCCTGGCTGCCATAGTAACACTGAAAGCATTTTGAAGACGGCTCCGTCTTCAAATGCTTTCAGTACACTTGCGTTTTTCCGGATCCGGCGGGCACCTCCGGCAACGGAAGTGCACGCCGGATCCCAACAACGCAAGTGTGAAAGAGGCCTTAAAAATGCCTGATCATTTAGAAATATGCATTGCATTGCCAGTGTCATCCGGAAAAACGGATCCGGCATTTATTTTTTTAAGCTTTTTTTCGGTATACGCATGCGCAGACCGGAAGGACGGATCCATACATTCCTATGGAAAAAATGCCGGTACATTCAGGCAAGTCTTCAGTAGCATACTGCGGTTTTATCTTTGTTCTGATCAGTCAAAAAAACTGAACTGAAGACATCCTGATGTATCCTGAACAGATTTCTCTCTATTCAGATTGCATGGGGATAAAACTGCTAAGTTATTTTCCAGTATAGACCCCCTAGGACGGAACTCTATGCCGGAAAAGAAAAGCGCAAGTGTGAAAGTACCGTAAGCATTTTAGGCTCTTCAAGTATAAACCTCAGCTTCTTTTCTCAGTCTGTGGGAGGGTCAGCTTACTGGTCTGCCAATCTTCCATATAGTGTTAAGAGGATATCTTCATTTAGACTGTCACAATACTTTCTGTTGAACCATAGGGTTTAAGCTGAAGTATATTTTATAATTTCTCCAATGGCTGAATTAAAGCATACCTCCAGGGTGTGTGTGTGTGTGTGTGTGTGTGTGTTTGTATTTGTGTGTAAGCGGGGGAGATCTCTTGTGGATATTAGTTAACACTTTATGGATTCAAAAACAGCTAATCAGTATGATAGAGTTAATGGATCATTCTGTTTGACTGAATGATACCAATGTGCTGTATTATCAAAGCTTAAACATCCAGACCGTTCTAGGTTTAGCAAATTGGACTAAATTTCTCTTTTTTCCAACAATATTATTATTACCAAAGAAGGAATGGATAGGAGAGAAGGGCAGGCTTTTGGAGCATGGGATAATGAGGAACATGTCCAGGTATAATAGAAAAACTGACATATTGCTTTGCATGGTTAACCAATGGAAAATGAAAAAAGTGCAGGAAGGCTTTGAAAACACTGCTGAATTGCCATTTTTTGCAAATCTGACATATACTGTATGTGGTAATTTTGGAATGCAGTTAGTTATTCAAGCCATTATGAGATTTTTTTTTCTCATGACTAGGGATGAGCGAACCCGAACTGTATAGTTCGAGTTCGTACCGAATTTTGGGGTGTCCGTGGCACGGACCCGAACATTTTCGTAAAAGTCCGGGTTCGGTGTTCGGCGCTTTCTTGGCGCTTTTTGAAAGGCTGCAAAGCAGCCAATCAACAAGCGTCATACTACTTGCCCCAAGAGGCCATCACAGCCTTGCCTACTATTGGCATGGCTGTGATTGGCCAGTGCAGCATGTGACCCAGCCTCTATATAAGCTTGGGTCACGTAGCGCTGCACGTCACTCTGCTGATTCAAGCATAGGGAGAGGTTGCAGCTGCGACGTTAGGGCGAGATTAGGCAGATTAACTCCTCCAAAAGACTTCATTCTGTGATCGATCTGCAGCTGTGGATCATTGAAGTACTATTATTGACCTGCTCACTTTTTTGAGGCTGCCCAGAGCGTTTTTAGATCACTTTTTTTCTGGGGTGATCGGCGGCCATTTTGTGACTTGTGGTGCGCCAGCACGAGCTATCACCAAGTGTATTTAACCATCGATAGTGTGGTTATTTTGTGCTATATCCTACATCAGCTGCAGGCTAAGCCTGTGTCACCGAAGTGCATTTAACCATCAACAGTCTGGTTATTTTTTGGCCATATACTACATCAGCTGCAGGCTGAGCCTGTTTCACCCAAGTGCATTTAACCATCAACAGTCTGATTATTTTTTGGCCATATACTACATCAGCTGCAGGCTGAGCCTGTGTCACCCAAGTGCATTTAACCATCAACAGTGTGGTTATTTTTTGGCCATATATTACATCAGGGGCAAGTTGAGCCTGTCACCCAGCGCCTAAAAAATAGACCTGACGTTTCTATTCAACCAAATCTGCACAGTTTTAGCTGGTCAAGTTATTTGTAGTGACCGTCAAAGCAGACTTTTTGTTCTGGGTTGAAAAAGCATTCCCAAATTTGCCATTCTGAAAATAACTAGTTTGTGGTATTTCAGGCCTACTTGAAATCTATCCCAAAAAGAAAATCTTACATTGAAGTTATTGATAGTGTCATTCAGAAAAACCTAAGACACACGCTAGCGTGCTGATAGAAGTGTCATTCTGTGATTAAACCTATAACTGTCACACAGCGCAAAAAAAAAACACGTCTCACATCTCTATTCAACCAAATCTGCACAGTTTTAGCTGGTCAAGTTATTTGTAGTGACCGTAAAAGCAGACTTTTTGTTCTGGGTTGAAAAAGCATTCCCAAATTTGCCATTCTGAAAATAACTAGTTTGTGGTATTTCAGGCCTACTTGAAATCTATCCCAAAAAGAAAATCTTACATTGAAGTTATTGATAGTGTCATTCAGAAAAACCTAAGACACACGCTAGCGTGCTGATAGAAGTGTCATTCTGTGATTAAACCTATAACTGTCACACAGCGCAAAAAAAAACAGGTCTCACATCTCTATTCAACCAAATCTGCACAGTTTTAGCTGGTCAAATTATTTGTAGTGACCGTCAAAGCAGACTTTTTGTTCTGGGTTGAAAAAGCATTCCCAAATTTGCCATTCTGAAAATAACTAGTTTGTGGTATTTCAGGCCTACTTGAAATCTATCTCAAAAAGAAAATCTTACATTGAAGTTATTGATCGTGTCATTCAGAAAAACCTAAGACACACGCTAGCGTGCTGATAGAAGTGTGATTCTGTGATTAAACCTATACCTGTCACACAGCGCAAAAAAAAACAGGTCTCACATCTCTATTCAACCAAATCTGCACTGTTTTAGCTGGTCAAGTTATTTGTAGTGACCGTAAAAGCCCATTTTTTTTTCTGGGTTAAAAAGGATTCCCAAATTTGCCATTCTCAAAATTGTGGTGAACGGGAACAATGAGGAAAACATCTAATAAGGGACGCGGACATGGTCGTGGTGGTGTTAGTGGACCCTCTGGTGCTGGGAGAGGACGTGGCCGTTCTGCCACAGCCACACGTCCTAGTGAACCAACTACCTCAGGTCCCAGTAGCCAGCAGAATTTACAGCGATATTTGGTGGGGCCCAATGCCGTTCTAAGGATGGTAAGGCCTGAGCAGGTACAGGCATTAGTCAATTGGGTGGCCGACAGTGGATCCAGCACGTTCACATTATCTCCCACCCAGTCTTCTGCAGAAAGCGCACAGATGGCGCATGAAAACCAAGCCCATCGGTCTGTCACATCACCCCCATGCATATCAGGGAAACTGTCTGAGCCTCAAGTTATGCAGCAGTCTCTTATGCTGTTTGAAGACTCTGCTGCCAGGGTTTCCCAAGGGCATCCACCTAGCCCTTCCCCAGGGGTGGAAGAGATAGAATGCACTAATGCACAACCACTTATTTTTCCTGATGATGAGGACATGGGAATACCACCTCAGCACGTCTCTGATGATGACGAAACACAGGTGCCAACTGCTGCATCTTTCTGCAGTGTGCAGACTGAACAGGAGGTCAGGGATCAAGACTGGGTGGAAGACGATGCAGGGGACGATGAGGTCCTAGACCCCACATGGAATGAAGGTCGTGCCACTGACTTTCACAGTTCGGAGGAAGAGGCAGTGGTGAGACCGAGCCAACAGCGTAGCAAAAGAGGGAGCAGTGGGCAAAATCAGAACACCCGCCGCCAAGAGACTCCGCCTGCTACTGACCGCCGCCATCTGGGACCGAGCACCCCAAAGGCAGCTTCAAGGAGTTCCCTGGCATGGCACTTCTTCAAACAATGTGCTGACGACAAGACCCGAGTGGTTTGCACGCTGTGCCATCAGAGCCTGAAGCGAGGCATTAACGTTCTGAACCTTAGCACAACCTGCATGACCAGGCACCTGCATGCAAAGCTTGAACTGCAGTGGAGTAAACACCTTAAAAACAAGGAAGTCACTCAGGCTCCCCCTGCTACCTCTTCTGCTGCTGCCGCCTCGGCCTCTTCTGCTGCTGCCGCCGCCTCGGCCTCTTCTGCTGCTGCTGCCGCCGCCTCGGCCTCTTCCTCTGCCTCTGGAGGAACGTTGGCACCTGCCGCCCAGCAAACATGGGATGTACCACCAACACCACCACCTGCGTCACCAAGCATCTCAACCATGTCACAGGGCAGCGTTCAGCTCTCCATCTCACAAACATTTGAGAGAAAGCGTAAATTCCCACCTAGCCACCCTCGATCCCTGGCCCTGAATGCCAGCATTTCTAAACTACTGGCCTATGAAATGCTGTCATTTAGGCTGGTGGACACACACAGCTTCAAACAGCTCAAGTCACTTGCTGTCCCACAGTATGTTGTTCCCAGCCGCCACTACTTCTCCAAGAGAGCCGTGCCTTCCCTGCACAAACAAGTGTCCGATAAAATCAAGTGTGCACTGCGCAACGCCATCTGTGGCAAGGTCCACCTAACCACAGATACGTGGACCAGTAAGCACGGCCAGGGACGCTATATCTCCCTAACTGCACACTGGGTAAATGTAGTGGCGGCTGGGCCCCAGGCGGAGAGCTGTTTGGCGCACGTCCTTCCGCCGCTAAGGATCGCAGGGCAACATTCTTTGCCTCCTGTCTCCTCCTCCTCCTACTCAGCTTCCTCCTCCTCTTCTTCCACCTGCTCATCCAGTCAGCCACACACCTTCACCACCAACTTCAGCACAGCACGGGTAAACGTCAGCAGGCCATTCTGAAACTCATATGTTTGGGGGACAGGCCCCACACCGCACAGGAGTTGTGGCGGGGTATAGAACAACAGACCGACGAGTGGTTGCTGCCGGTGAGCCTCAAGCCCGGCCTGGTGGTGTGCGATAATGGGTGAAATCTCGTTGCAGCTCTTGGCCTACCTGGATTGACGCACATCCCTTGCCTGGCGCATGTGCTGAATTTGGTGGTGCAGAAGTTCATTCGCAACTACCCCGACATGTCAGAGCTGCTGCAGAAAAAGTGAGGGCCGTCTGTTCGCGCTTCCGGCGTTCACACCCTGCCGCTGCTTGCCTGTCTGCGCTACAGCGTAACTTCGGCCTTCCCGCTCACCGCCTCATATGCGACGTACCCACCAGGTGGAACTCCACCTTGCATATGCTGGACAGACTGTGCGAGCAGCAGCAGGCCATAGTGGAGTTTTAGCTGCAGCACGAACGGGTCAGTCGCACTGCGGATCAGACACACTTCACCACCAATGACTGGGCCTCCATGCGAGACCTGTGTGCCCTGTTGCGTTTTTTCGAGTACTCCACCAACATGGCCAGTGGCGATGACGCCGTTATCAGCGTTACAATACCACTTCTATGTCTCCTTGAGAAAACACTTAGGGCGATGATGGAAGAGGAGGTGGCCCAGGAGGAAGAGGAGGAAGAGGGGTCATTTTTAGCACTTTCAGGCCAGTCTCTTCGATGGGACTCAGAGGGAGGTTTTTTGCAACACCAGAGGCCAGGTACAAATGTGGCCAGACAGGGCCCACTACTGGAGGACGAGGAGGACGAGGATGAGGAGGAGGTGGAGGAGGATGAGGATGAAGCATGTTCACAGCGGGGTGGCACCCAAAGCAGCTCGGGCCCATCACTGGTGCGTGCCTGGGGGGAAACTCAGGACGATGACGATACGCCTCCCACAGAGGACAGCTTGTCCTTACCTCTGGGCAGCCTGGCACACATGAGCGACTACATGCTGCAGTGCCTGCGCAACGACAGCAGAGTTGCCCACATTTTAACGTGTGCGGACTACTGGGTTGCCACCCTGCTGGATCCCCGGTACAAAGACAATGTGCCCACCTTACTTCCTACACTGGAGCGTGATAGGAAGATGCGCGAGTACAAGCGCACGTTGGTAGACGCGCTACTGAGAGCATTCCCAAATGTCACAGGGGAACCAGTGGAAGCCCAAGGCGAAGGCAGAGGAGGAGCAAGAGGTCGCCAACGCAGCTGTGTCACGCCCAGCTCCTCTGAGGGCAGGGTTAGCATGGCAGAGATGTGGAAAAGTTTTGTCAACACGCCACAGCTAAGTGCACCACCACCTGATACGGAACGTGTTAGCAGGAGGCAACATTTCACTAACATGGTGGAACAGTACCTGTGCACACCCCTCCACGTACTGACTGATGGTTCGGCCCCATTCAACTTCTGGGTCTCCAAATTGTCCACGTGGCCAGAGCTAGTCTTTTATGCCTTGGAGGTGCTGGCCTGCCCGGCGGCCAGCGTTTTGTCTGAACGTGTATTCAGCACGGCAGGGGGCGTCATTACAGACAAACGTAGCCGCCTGTCTACAGCCAATGTGGACAAGCTGACGTTCATAAAAATGAACCAGGCATGGATCCCACAGGACCTGTCCATCCCTTGTGCAGATTAGATATTAACTACCTCCCCTTAACAATATATTATTCTACTCCAGGGCACTTCCTCATTCAATACTATTTTTAATTTCATTTTACCATTATATTGCGGGGCAACCCAAAGTTGAATGAACCTCTCCTCTGTCTGGGTGCCGGGGCCTAAATGTGTGACAGTGGCCTGTTCCAGTGGTGGGTGACGTGAAGCCTGATTCTCTGCTATGACATGAAGACAGATTCTGCGCTGACATAAGGCCAGATTCTCTGTTACGGGACCGCTCTCCTCTGTCTTGGTGCCGGGGCCTAAATGTGTGACAGTGGCCTGTTCCAGTGGTGGGTGACGTGAAGCCTGATTCTCTGCTATGACATGAATACAGATTCTGCGCTGACATAAGGCCAGATTCTCTGTTACGGGACCTCTCTCCTCTGCCTTGGTCTAAATGTGTGACAGTGGCCTGTTCCAGTGGTGGGTGACGTGATGCCTGATTCTCTGCTATGACATGAAGACAGATTCTGCGCTGACATAAGGCCAGATTCTCTGTTACGGGACCTCTCTCCTCTGCCTGGGCCTAAATGTGTGACAGTGGCCTGTTCCAGTGGTTGGTGACGTGATGCCTGATTCTCTGCTATGACATGAAGACAGATTCTGCGCTGACATAAGGCCAGATTCTCTGTTACGGGACCGCTCTCCTCTGTCTGGGTGCCGGGGCCTAAATGTGTGACAGTGGCCTGTTCCAGTGGTGGGTGACGTGAAGCCTGATTCTCTGCTATGACATGAATACAGATTCTGCGCTGACATAAGGCCAGATTCTCTGTTACGGGACCTCTCTCCTCTGCCTGGGTCTAAATGTGTGACAGTGGCCTGTTCCAGTGGTGGGTGACGTGAAGCCTGATTCTCTGCTATGACATGAAGACTGATTCTCTGCTGACATGAAGCCAGATTCTTTGCTATGGCATGAAGAGACTGATTCTCTGCTGACGTGAAGCCAGATTCTCTGCTATGGGACCTCTGTCCAATTGATATTGGTTTATTTTTATTTTTTTAATTTTAATTTTAATTCATTTCCCTATCCACATTTGTTTGCAGGGGATTTACCTACATGTTGCTGCCTTTTGCAGCCCTCTAGCTCTTTCCTGGGCTGTTTTACAGCCTTTTTAGTGCCCAAAAGTTCGGGTCCCCATTGACTTCAATGGGGTTCGGGACGAAGTTCGGATCGGGTTCGGATCCCAAACCCGAACATTTCCGGGAAGTTCGGCCGAACTTCTCGAACCCGAACATCCAGGTGTTTGCTCAACTCTACTCATGACACATTGTACTTTGAATCAATGTTTTACAAAAAAAAAAAATATTTGGATTTCTTCGTTTTTAAGACCTCTATTACACCAACAGATTATCTGACCAATATCTGTCCAATCATACCAATAGTTGGTGTGTATATCAAAAGATCTGTGTGTGTAATAGGCAATCTGACCAATGATTGGTCAAAAAAACTGTCAGATAATCTGTTGGTGTAATACTGGCTGAAGGCTACATTCACACTAGCGTTTTAGTTTTCCGGTATTGAGATCCGTCATAGGGGCTCAATACCGGAAAAAAACACTTCAGTTTTGTTGTCTCCATTCATTGTCAATGAACGGAATGCATTCATTGTCAATGAACAAAATGCATTCTGTTCCGTTTAGTTGGGTTCTAATACCGAAGAGCAAACCGCAACATGTTGTAGTTTTCTTTCCGTCCTGGGATGTGGACCAAGATGGATCCACCATGACCCCCAATGCAAGTCAATGAGGACGGACCTTTTTCTCTGCCACAATCTGCCACAATAGAAAATGGATCCGTCCTCCATTGACTTTCAATAAAGTTCATGACAGATCCGTCTTGGCAATATTAAAGATAATACTACTGGATCCGTTTATAATGGATGCAGATGGTTGTATCGTCAGTACCGGAAGCGTTTTTGCTGAACCTTGCCTGATCCAGTAAAAATGCTAGTGTGAAAGTAGTCTAAGAAACATAGTAATACTTCAAAAACGACTTTAAATTCCCTAATAGAGATGGTCTTGTTGTTCGCCCGGCGGTCGTTTCATGGCGAACTTTGTTCGAACGGTTTGCCGAACATGCGAACATATGACGATGTCCGCCGGCGCCATATTCTTTTGCATTCCGACGAACTTTGACCCATGACACAACCATCAGGTGGGACAGGACAGCCAATTGAGTTGTTTCAGCACATGGACACACCCCCTGCCCTATAAATAAACCCGATATGGCCACCATTTTACATTCAGTCTTTTGCCAGTGTAGGGAGAGGTTGCTGTGTGGCGCAGGGATAGACTGTTAGGGACACCAAACTCTAGCTAATAGGGCCACAAAAGTGCTTTTAAGGACTGGTATAGGTGTGCTATCGATAGGTGTGACATACTGAGGGGTGGGATATACTTATATTATAGGGCATTTGCATTGTGCAGCAGTTGTGTGCAGTTCTGCTGAGATACTGCAGCTATACAGAGGGACAAACGCTATTGGAACAACTAATTGCAACTGCTGTGATATATCAGTTCCCCCCCCCCAAAGAAAAAACTGATTGAGACAGGGGTGTGATATACCTAGAATATACTTTCTATATAGTGCATTTGTATTGTGCAACAGTTGTGTGCGGTTCTGCAACAATACCACAGCTATACAGAGGGACAAACGCTATTGGAACAAATAATTGCAACTGGTGTGATATACCAGTTGCCCCCCAAAAAAACTGATTGAGGCAGGGGTGTAATATACCTATAATATAATTTCAATATAGTGCATTAGTATTGTGCAGCAGTTGTGTGTGGTTCTGCTGCGAATCTGCAGCTATACAGAGGGATAAACGCTATTGGAATAACTAATTGCAACTGATGTGATTTACCAGTTGCCCCCCCGACCCCCCCAAAAAAAAACTGATTGAGGCAGGGGTGTGATATACCTATAATATAATTTCTATATAGTGCATTTGTATTGTGTAGCAGTTGTGTGCGGTTATGCTGAGATACCATGCAACTGGGGTTATATATTTGTTGCCCCCAAAAAAACTGATTGAGGGATTTGATATACCTGCTTCCACAAACACTACTCTTCTATAGGGACTATGTCACAGGGTCATTTAGAAAATGACAGCCAGAGCAGGAGGCAGGCCATTCCGCAGTGGTGGTAGGGGTCTCTGCTGTGTGCACCACAAAAGACACCAGCACCACCATCACCATAGCCCCTCCACTTGAGTCAGAGGAATTATTTTCCCATCCATTCCCAGACCTTACCGATGTGCAGCCATTCTTGGCATCGGATGAGGAAGAAGAGGTAGCAACGGCCGCCAACCAGCGGTCTGACGACAGTACCAAGATCAGCCCAAGGAGGGTGGTCCCCGCTGTTGCCGTCTACTCCGAGATCTCTAATGTCAGTGGTGGTGAAGGTGACGATGATGATGTGTCGATGGACATCACATGGGTGCCCACAAGCGAGGAAGAGGAGGGGAGTACAAAGTGAGAGACGGAGCAGCAGATAGGGAGGAGAAGGAGGAGAATCAGGCAGAACTCGTAGTGCACAGGAGGCAAAAAGCAGACTGCAAATGTATCTGGAGCGAGACATCCACCATGCACAGTCACATCCCAGGATGCCGGCACATGGCTCCGCAGTGTGGGCTATTTTTAACGTGTCAACTGCTGACAATAGTGTTGCCATCTGCAGCCTGTGCTGTCAACCCATAAGTCGCGGTAAGCCCAACACTCCCCTAGGGACGACCGCCTTAAGAAGGTAGCTGGCCTCCCGTCACCGAGCCCAGTGGGAGCAACGCCGTCAGAATCCACAAAGCCACACTCATGGCGCTCCACGTCCTGCCTCTTCTCCTTCTCCTCTCTCCTCCCATTTGTCCTCCACTTCCACCATGCCATCGTCGCGTTCATCTGACAAAAGGCAGGATTCCGTGGCCCAAATGTTTGAATGTAAAAAGTTGATGGCGCTGGACAAACCTCTTGCCCAAGGGCTGACCGCCAGCTTGTCAGATCTGCTAGCCCACCAACTACTGCCATATAAACTAGTGGACTTGGAGGCCTTTAGAAAATTTGTGGTTATTGGCACACTGCAATGGAAGGTCCCCGGAAGGAAATATTTCTCCCAGAAGGGTATCCCAGAGCTATATGGCCATGTTCAGCAGCAAGTGAATTTATCTCTGGCACACAGTACATCTGACCACAGACACGTGGTCTAGCAAACACGGGCAGGGAAGGTACATAACTTTTACGGCCCACTGGCTGAACCTTTTGACGGCTGTCAAGCATGCAACCCGTGGCACCCGTGTTGATTTGGTGTTATCACCACGGATTGCATGCAGGCCTGTCTCTTCTTCTCCTCCTCCTACTCAATCCTCCATCTCCTCCTCGGCTGACTCTTCCTTTTCCACTGCTACCGCCTCTTCTGCTGCACCCCCCCCCCAGCTCCCCAGAACCTATTCAACGTGCCAGGTGAGACATTGCCATGCTGTGCTGCGGCTGTTGTGCCTGGAAACCAAGAGCCACACCGGTCCTGCACTCCTTTCAGCTTTACGGTCACATTGAGCTAACCCCGCTCAATTTGAGAGTTGGTAAAGTGGTGTGCGACAACGGTGCCAATCTGCTGAGCACGCTGAAAAAGGGCAAAATGCCGTGCATGGCATACGTCCTGAACTTAGTCGTGCAGTGATTCATTGCCAAATACCCCGGGGTCCAGGATGTCTTGTGGCAGGCCAGGAAAATCTCTGGCCATTTTAGAAGATCTTACATGGCCATGGCTCGCCTTGCTGACGTTCAGCGGCGACACCACTTGCCCGTCAGACGTCTGATTTGTGACTGCTCGACGCGCTGAAACATCACCTTGTATATGCTTGATAGGCTGCTCCAGCAGAAACGCGCCGTTAACGACTACCTATACGAACTCTGCGGCAGGACAGGTTCTGGGGAACTTGACTTTTTTTCACCGCGCCAGTGGCTGCTCATGTGCAATGCATGCAGACTTCTGCGGCCATTTGATGAGATCACCAAACTGGTCAGTTGTAGCCAGGGTGACATCGTACCTTACGCCTTCTTTCTAGAGCATGCATTGCGTCGTGTCATTAATCGAGCCGTCGAGGAGCAGGAGCTGGAATATGAGGAAGTCGCAATGCTAAATAAATTCTCAGGGGGGGCTACTCCATATGAGACAAGTCAGCAGGAGTCTGAAAAGGAATCGGAGAAGTATGGTGCCTGGGGGGAGGATGAGGAGGAGCAAGAAGAGCGGGCTTTAAACTTTTCTGTGATCCTTGGTGTTCTCTGTGGATGGGGGAGGAGACCAAGGACGGCATTCTCCTGGGTGATGAGCAGGAGCCAGGGCGCTCCACCGCTTCCAATTTAGTGCAAATGGGGGCCTTCATGCTCCAGTGTTTGAAGAGGGACCCCCGTATAAAAAGTATAAAGGGCAAGGATCAGTACTGGGTAGCAAAGTACTTAGATTCCCGGTACAAAAACAAAATTGCGGACATGTTACCAGCATCTCAGAGGGCTGTCAGAATGCTGCATTCTGCTGTTGCGGGCGCTGGCAGAGGAATTTCTACTCACAGAGAAACAGTTGCAGGTATCAATCCTACAGCGCATGCAAGAAGAGGGTGGTTTGAAGAGGTGTTGGTCACTTCGGATATGAGATCATTCTTGCAGCCAACTCATCGACAGCCTCCCTTTGGATCCAGCCTCAGGGAACGCCTAGACCGATAGGTGTCAGACTACATTGGAATAACGGCCGATGTGGGTGCAAGGAACCCTTTGACTACTGGGTGTGCAGGCTTGACCTGTGGCAAGAGCTGGCACAATTTGCCATGGAACTCTTGGCTTGCCCCTCGTCGAGTGTCCGAAAGGACGTTGAGTGCAGCAAGGGGGATCGTGACCGATAAGCACACTCGCCTAGCTCACGACACTGTGGACTTCCTCACATTTCTAAAAATAAATGAGGCATGGATCTCGGAGGATTTCAACACCTGTGACGACCACGTTTAATTGAATTTCACCTATTACCATTGGTTTTTTTTTCAAGAGGGGGGATTTCATTAGCCATGTTTTTAATCCAATTTTATCTTTTTAGTTCTTTTAAACATATGTATTTGCACGGGCCTGCAGTAAAATTGATATCCAATGACCATCTAATATAACTCCAGCCACATAATCACTCAATGTTTTCCATCCGGTGAATGCCTAATGTTTGGGGCCTGAAATCTAACTGGCAAACAGTAAAAATATTATACGGTGACCGCCTAATGTACCTCCAGCCACATAATGACTTGATGTTTTTTGTCCGGTGAATGCCTAATGTTTGGGGCCTGTACTCCATTGGCCTGCAGTAAAATTGATATCCAATTTCTGTGTAATATACAGTACAGACCAAAAGTTTGGACACACCTTCTCATTCAAAGAATTTTCTTTATTTTCATGATTATGAAGGCATCAAAACTATGAATTAACACATATGGAATTATATACATAACAAACAAGTGTGAAACAACTGAAAATATGTCATATTCTAGGTTCTTCAAAGTAGCCACTTTTTGCTTTGATTACTGCTTTGCACACTCTTAGCATTCTCTTGATGAGCTTCAAGAGGTGGTCCCCTGAAATGGTTTTCACTTCACAGGTGTGCCCTGTCAGGTTTAATAAGTGGGATTTCTTGCCTTATAAATGGGGTTGGGACCATTATTTGCGTTAAGGAGAAGTCAGGTGGATACACAGCTGATAGTCCTACTGAATAGACTGTTAGAATTTGTATTATGGCAATAAAAAAGCAGCTAAGTAAAGAAAAACGAGTGGCCATCATTACTTTAAGAAATGAAGGTCAGTCAGCCGAAAAAAATTGGGAAAACTTTGAAAGTAAGGGCTATTTGACCATGAAGGAGAGTGATCGGGTGCTGTGCCAGATGACCTAGCCTCCACAATCACCGGACCTGAACCCAATCGAGATGGTTTGGGGTGAGCTGGACCGCAGAGTGAAGGCAAAAGGGCCAACAAGTGCTAAGCATCTCTGGGAACTTCTTCAAGACTGTTGGAAGACCATTTCAGGGGACTACCTCTTGAAGCTCAAAGTATCCGCTGATGGGCAAAGTGAGTTCATGGAAGTTTTTATTTTTTGTCACAAGTTAGTGGAATATGAGACTTTGTAAGAAAAAAAAAACAAAAACAAAAAACATCATTTTCCGCTAACTTGTGACAAAAAATAAAAAAATTCTAGGAACTCGCCATGCCCCTCACGGAATACCTTGGGGTGTCTTCTTTCCAAAATGGGGTCACTTGTGGGGTAGTTATACTGCCCTGGCATTCTAGGGGCCCAAATGTGTGGTAAGTAGTTTGAAATCAAAATCTGTAAAAAATGGCCAGTGAAATCCGAAAGGTGCTCTTTGGAATGTGGGCCCCTTTGCCCACCTAGGCTGCAAAAAAGTGTCACACATGTGGTATCTCCGTACTCAGGAGAAGTTGGGCAATGTGTTTTGGGGTGTCATTTTACATATACCCATGCTGGGTGAGATAAATATCTTGGTCAAATGCCAACTTTGTATCAAAAAATGGGAAAAGTTGTCTTTTGCCAAGATATTTCTCTCACCCAGCATGGGTATATGTAAAATGACACCCCAAAACACATTGCCAAACTTCTCCTGAGTACGGAGATACCACATGTGTGACACTTTTTTGCAGCCTAGGTGGGCAAAGGGGGCCACATTCCAAAGAGCACCTTTCGGATTTCACCGGCCATTTTTTACAGATTTTGATTTCAAACTACTTCTCACGCATTTGGGCCCCTAAAATGCCAGGGCAGTATAACTACCCCACAAGTGACCCCATTTTGGAAAGAAGACACCCCAAGGTATTTGCTGATGGGCATAGTGAGTTCATAGAAGTTTTTATTTTTTGTCACAAGTTAGTGGAATATGAGACTTTGTAAGAAAAAAAAAAAAATCATCATTTTCCGCTAACTTGTGACAAAAAATAAAAAGTTCTATGAACTCACTATGCCCATCAGCGAATACCTTAGGGTGTTTACTTTCCGAAATGGGGTCATTTGTGGGGTGTTTGTACTGTCTGGCCATTGTAGAACCTCAGGAAACATGACAGGTGCTCAGAAAGTCAGAGCTGCTTCAAAAAGCGGAAATTCACATTTTTGTACCATAGTTATATGGTATAACTTTTACCCAAACCATTTTTTTTTTACCCAAACATTTTTTTTTTTATCAAAGACATGTAGAACAATAAATTTAGAGAAAAATGTCGGGTTTTTTTCAAAATTTTACAACTGAAAGTGAAAAATTTCATTTTTTTGCAAATAAATCATAAAATTTCGATTAACAACAAAAAAAGTAAAAATGTCAGCAGCAATGAAATACCTTCAAATGAAAGCTCTATTAGTGAGAAGAAAAGGAGGTAAAATTCATTTGGGTGGTAAGTTGCATGACCGAGCAATAAACCGTGAAAGTAGTGTAGGTCAGAAGTGTAAAAAGTGGCCTGGTCATTAAGGGTGTTTAAGCTATAGGGGCTGAGGTGGTTAAAAGGAATTTGGGGTCTGTTAAGTTTTAGCAATTTAGCGCAGGTTGCGCTTAAAATATATACTGTATTGCTGCTGCCACACACAATAGTTCTTAAAAAGACTTTTGGGTCTCTGAAAAGTTTTTCTAATAAAATTATTTATAGTTCACTCCCTACACTGTCTGTCACTTCCTCAGCACAGCTCTCCCTGACTAAGAATGCTATATATCACCCGATGACGCGTATCGGCCAGCCAATCACTGTAATGCCAGCAGCCAACATGGCTACGGCATTACAGTGAGGGCAGTACTTACCTGCGCGTTTGTCGGCTGCATAGCAGCAAAGAAACGTGTGGGGCGGAGACTCGAGCATTGAGCTCGAGCACATGCGGAATTTGGCCAAGCATGCTCGATCATCACTAGTTATGTACTAAATCGCCTAAATTTTTTTTTTACATTTCATTGACTTTGCTATGCTCTAAACTCAGAAGAGTCGGCAAGTCTTTGTGCACTCATGTTCCTTTTGCTTTAGGGCAGATTAAGTGCATGATAGGCCCGGGGCTGGCTACCCAACTTGGGCCCTTCCCTCCATTGTTTTTTTTTTTTTTGTATGAAGAGGCTGCGGTGCTTCGTGAGCACCACAGTCTCTTCCTAGGCCATATGACATCTCCAGACTAAAAAAATACCCCAAATTGGCTCCTAAACTAAAAAATTTAGTTGCCAAATTTAAAATACATATAATTATGATAAAAAAGAAGAGGAAAGGAAAAGGAGCTGTAAAAATGAAAGATGGAATCTGATTGGTTGCTATGGGCAGTTAAGCCAGTTCTACTTTACACCATTTTGACAAATTATCCCAAATGTCCCTATAGTGTCCACTGCAGTTATAATGTCCCCTAGAGTGCCCTCAGTATTAACAACACCCTATATTGTGTATCGTATAACACCCTATAACACCCTATATTGTGTATCGTGTCCCCAAAAAATAATAGAATTGTCCCTACAGTGCCTTCCCATATGATGCCCAATATAGTAATTTCCCCCGTATAGTAATACCCCATAGTAATTTGACCCCCACACAGTAATTCCCCCAAATAGTAATTTGCCTCACACTACCCCACACAGTAATTTTCCTCAAATAGTAATTTGCTCTACACTGCCCCACACAGTAATTTTCACCACACTGCCCCCTACACAGTAATTTCCCCCACACTGCCCATATAGTAATTTGCCCTCACACTAATTTTCACCACACTGCTCCCATATAGTAATTTGCCCCCACATAGTAATTTCCACCACACTGCTCCACATAGTAATTTCCCCCACACAGTAATTTCCACCTCAGTGCCCTCACATAGTAATTTCCACCACACTGGCCCACATAGTAAATTCCACCACACTGCCCCCATATAGTAATTTGCCCCCACACAGTAATTTCCCACAACACTGCCCCATATAGTAATTTGCCCCCACACAGTAATTTCCACCATACTGCCCCCATATAGTAATTTGCCCCCACACAGTAATTTCCACCACACTGCCCCATATAGTAATTTGCCCCCACACAGTAATTTCCACCACACTGCCCCATATAGTAATTTGCCCCCACACAGTAATTTCCACCACACTGCCCCATATAGTAATTTGCCCCCACACAGTAATTTCCACCACACTGCCTCCATATAGTAATTTGCCCCAACATAGTAATTTACCCCCACATAGTAATCCCTCCCATAATAATTTGCCCCCACACAGTCATCTTCCCATAATAATTTTTCCCCAAATAGTAATTTGCCCCCATACAGCCAGTCGCAATTAATTAATCTGTAATATAGTAATTTCTCCCCGTACTGTCACTCCTGTGTTTCCCGCCCATTTCCCCCATAGTTAGCACATAAAATAAAAACATAAAAAAGCCTAAAAGCGAAATACTCACCTATATCCAGGTGCACGATGGCAGGTGCACACATGTCACTGTGCTGCTCCCGGCACAGGCGCACGATTACATAATTTTATTACCTCATAGGCTTCAGGCCTACTAGGCCTGAAGCCTATGGTGGTGATTGGTGTCGGGGCAGGGAACTATGCTCTCCAGTGCCCTGCCGCAGTATGTGGGCATTTGGGTCAGAGTTGGGCCTCCCAGCGATGCTGGGCCTGGCGCTGCCGACCTGAACGCCCCTATTATAATCTGCCATTAGCTTCAACAGAAAAAAATAACACATTTACTGCATTAATATATGCTACAAGAGTACACGCTGAACTACTGTCCAGTCAGAGCCACAGCTACTGCACTATGTCAATTACTGCTGCGTTGGGCGCTGCATTTCCTTAACCTCTTCATGACATTCGCTGTACATGTACGGCAGATGTCGGGTCTTTAAGGATGATGCCCGCCCTTCTTTTTCACGCAGCAAACATCCAGGTCTAATGCTGTTTTTTTAGCACTTCTCCCCCCTCAAAAGAGATCAGAAAGTCATGCACAATCTAAAATCAACAGCTTGTCCCTCACACAGCTCCATAGATGTAATTGTAAAAAAGTTTCAGGGGTCAGAAAAGTGGGGGGGGGGGGAGAATCCAAAGTTTTTTTTGTTTGTTTTTTATAAAACACAAAAAAGTTATATAAATAAGATAATCATACTGACTCAAGGAATTAAGGTAACAGGTCAGTTTTATTGCATAGTCAAGGACGTAAACACAAAACCCATAAAACTACATCATATACAATATTAAATGATGGCATTTGAAATATGCCTCTGGGAAGGCAGGAAGTAAAAAGAAATAACGGAAAATCGCCATGTCAGGAAGCGTTTAATGAAAATCTGAAATGATGAGCAAATTGAAGTTGACTAAGTGGAATTTGATTCAAATTTCAGGAAAAAATTGATTTGTTACAAACCGGAATTTCCTGGCAATTCATGATAATGAATCCGATTTTTTCTAACTTGGCTGCTGCACATGTTACACAGTGAAAGTAAGAAGCCTGGGAATGAGGAAGCACCTATAATGCTGTGCAGACAGCCAATCAGCAAATAGCCAGACCTTGTGATGTCACAGCCCTATAAAAAGCCTCATCCTGCCTGGTTTCCACAATTTTACTGTGAACGTGCACAGAGAGACGATAGAGACGATAGGGACAAGGATTAAAAAAAAACTTTTGTAAAAGTTTTGTTTGGAGCAGTTCATGGACAGCACAGAGTATAGGGAGATCAAAGGGAGACTTTATCGACACTATAGGGTGATCATAGGGAGAGTACAGGGGCTAATAGAACAGTGTCCCCCTTGGTAAGTAGATAAGCCATTCTGTTACACTTTGATGCACTAATTAGGGTGAAAAAGCTGCCTAATACTACTGCTATTGTGGTGTCCACATTGTGTTATACATACATAATTCTATAATGCCTTCTATAATACTGTAATTGGCGGTGAAATAGCACTCTAAATATTTTTTTATGTATTTGGTTTTAACACCTTGTGGTATAGATAAGGAATTTCATTAAACCTTGATTCTGTAATTGGGGAGAATAAATAGTGTTCTATTTTTTGTTTTAGATAAGAAATTCCATTAAGCCTTGATTTTGTAATTAGGGTGAAATAGTTCTCTTTTTTTTTCACGTATTTGGTTTTACAATTTGTGTTATAGATAAGAAATTCCAGTACTGTAGGCCTTGTTTCTGTAATTGGGGTTGAAATGGTGTTCTATTACTACTGATTTTGGGGAGTTCACATTGTTTTATACATCTGTAATTTTTTTTGGCCTTGATTCTGTAATTGGGGTAAAATAGCGGTCAATTTTTTAAAGTATTTTGTTTTAAACCTTGTGTTATAACATAGTAACATAGTAACATAGTACATAAGGCCAAAAAAAGACATTTGTCCATCCAGTTCGGCCTGTTATCCTGCAAGTTGATCCAGAGGAAAAAAAAAAAAAAAAAACTGTGAGGTAGAAGCCAATTTTCCCTACTTTAGGGGAATAAAAAATTCCTTCCCGACTCCAATCAGGCAATCAGAATAACTCCCTGGATCAACGACCCCTCTCTAGTAGCTATAGCCTGTAATATTATTAAGCTCCAGAAATACATCCAGGCCCCTCTTGAATTCCTTTATTGTACTTACCATCACCGACTCCTCAGGCAGAGAGTTCCATAGCCTCACTGCTCTTACTGTAAAGAATCCTTTTCTATGTTTGTGTACAAACCTTCTTTCCTCCAGACGCAGAGTATGTCCCCTCGTCACAGTCCTGGGGATAAATAGATGATGGGAGAGATCTCTGTACTGACCCCTGATATATTTATACATAGTAATTAGATCTCCCCTCAGTCGTCTTTTTTCTAAAGTGAATAACCCTAATTTTGATAATCTTTCAGGGTACTGTAGTTGCCCCATTCCAGTTATTACTTTAGTTGCCCTCCTCTGGACATTCTCCAGCTCTGCAATGTCTGCCTTGTTTACAGGAGCCCAGAACTGTACACAGTACTCCATGTGTGGTCTGAATAGCGATTTGTAAAGTGGTAGGACTATGTTCTTATCACGGGCATCTATGCCCCTTCTGATGCAACCCATTATCTTATTGGCCTTGGCAGCAGCTGCCTGACACTGGATTTTGCAGCTTAGTCTGCTGTTTATTAAAATTCCTAGATCCTTTTTCATGTCAGTTTTACCGAGTGTTTTATCATTTAGTATGTACGGGTGACTTGCATTATTCCTTCCCATGTGCATAACTTTACATTTGTCAGTGTTAAACCTCATCTGCCACTTATCTTCCCAAGCCTCCAATCTATCCAGATCCCTCTGTAGTAGTATACTGTCCTCTTCAGTGTAAATTACTTTACACAGTTTAGTGTCATCTGTGAAAATTGATACTTTACTATGCAAGCCTTCTAAAAGATCATTAATAAATATATTGAAGAAAACAGGGCCCAATACTGACCCCTGAGGTACCCCACTAGTCACAATGACCCAATCTGAGTGTGTACCGTTAATAGCCACCCTCTGTTTTCTATCATTGAGCCAGTTACTTACCCACATACAGACGTTTTCTCCCAGTCCGAGCATTCTCATTTTATATACTAACCTTTTATGTGGTACAGTGTCAAATGCTTTGGAGAAGTCCAGATTTACGACATCCATTGATTCGCCGCTGTTAAGTCTAGAACTTACCTCCTCATAGAAACTGATTAAATTAGTTTGGCATGACCGATCCCTCACGAAGCCATGCTGATATGGCGTTAATTGCTTATTTACGTTGAGATGCTCTAAGATAGCATCTCTCAGAAAACCTTCAAACAGTTTACCCACAAAATATAGATAAGTAATTCTATTAGGCCTTGTGATGCCAGCATCATCCAACGGTCATATTTTGACCAGCAACCTAGCTGTCCTTGAATGGTTGATTTTGTCTTCAACATCATCTCAACTGACATCAGATACCCACAGCCAGTAGTTGGTGTTTTCCCCCACCGTTCCTGAACCTGCCTCTTTATTTTTCTGTTACTTCTGCTTAGAAATTATTGTATGCTTCCCGCACTGCTCCGCTTTTCAGCGAGGACAAGCTTATTGAGGACAGTCAGCAGCAACTGCCCAGATTTCGAGAAGAGATCTACTGCTTCCTCCTGTAGGCAGGCAAGTAGCGACATTGAGAGTCACGTGGGAGCAGGCCATGAGACTGGTGAGGGTGACATCAGTGACATGCAGCCAGTAGTGGATGATGATGTACAGTAGCTGATCGCACATGTGAGACGGGTGTAGAGGGGGCTTCATCATTATCATCAGGGGGTGGAGATGACAGCTTGCGCGTGAGACAGTGGCTGAGCCAGCAGGGTGCAAGTGTAGCGGTCAGGGGAGGGAGAGACCGCAAAGCAGGATTCAAGTAAAGTACAGCGGACAAGGGGACTGAAGCAAAAACCCGGCTTTATTAAAGAACCAGATGTAACTGCTGGAAAATCGGATTAACAGTATAAACAGGTTTACAGAGATTACATGTACACGAGTTAGAATAAATGCGTTCCACAGTATACACATAAGAGTCCAGGCTACACTCAGCTAGTATACTTCTATCTAGCCCTGCTACCCAGGGGATGCTTCTACAGCGCACTGACTAAGTCCCTGACTCTATAACCTATCACAGATAAGCACCGGTGCCACTCACAGTTCTGCAGATTCTCCTGAATCCCATAAGATGCAGTCTGGATCCAGGTCCGGTCGCTTGCTTGACTGTCTTTCTCTCTCTGATCACAACAGATGCAGATCTCCACCTAGTTCCAGCTCTGGCAGGAAGGATCCAGCTTGTACGGGTCTGGTATGGGTCTCTACACATGATCCCACTCCTCTGTGTGCAGCTCCACAGCTGTCAGGAAAATCTCAGCTAATATAGCCTCCTGCTGCTACAGTCTTTTTCTGTTATCTCTCAGCAGTCAATCTCTCCCTGTTATCTCAGCAATGCCCCAGCATCTTCTAGAACAGCCCTGGAAAGACTTCTTAACTCTTCCTTAGCCAGCACTACTCAGGTTCCTGTTTAGTCACAGTGGCCTCTGGTGGCCGGAGGGAAACATGACAGTCTGCATAGATATAAGTGCTGGAAATGCTGCTGCCTCTTACAAAAGTGTGGCTGTGAGACATGAGTTGCAGCAGTGTGAGGTCTGGAGCCAAACATGCCCAGGGTAGATCATCTGCTACTCAGGAGTTTACCTGTCCAGAAACAACTAGCGGTGCACGGGTTCATAGAGGCAGCGGCAGGCAGTCAGCACAGAGTGGTGGGGGTAAAATGCAATTTTTGCCTGTGTGCCAATTTTTCGTCTGGAGGAAGTCAGTGTGGCAGTGTGCAGATTCTAAGGACAGAAGGAAAAGCATGGCCAGGGTGTCAATGCTGGCACCATGGCCCTGCGTCAACACATGGAGCGTCACCATAAAGTGGCTTAGGAAAAACGTAGCGCTAATGTTGTGGTACAGACTGAGGCATCTCCTAGCAGCCCGCAATCCTTTTACAGCAGTCAAGGTTCCACCACCTCAGCAGAAGGGTGCTGTGTGTCCTTCCCATCATCTATTGTTCCTGAAGCTCATGTTCCTACTACTCCTTGTCACTCATTTCTCCAACAATTGATCACCGAGGCGATTGCAAAAAGATAACAGTATGCGTGCAATGGTGCAGAAGCTGAACATGCTCCTGGCCAAGTTGCTTGTAGTACAGTCCCGATTTCAGCACTCCAGATGATGACCAAAATGGTCTCCAATGCGCCTTAAAATTTGCAGATGGCGACAAGACTTTTTTGTCTTGTCGCCATTTGTGATTGGGCTGCTGCTCTGCAGCTGAATATTACGGTGGGGCACAGAAGCCAATAATTTCTTGCCCCGCCACTGATCACCTATTCTGTCATAGGCTGCAGGCTACAAGGCTATTTGGTAGTTAAATCCCAGTGCAGGCGGGCATGATGACATCATAAGGCCCGCCTGTGCTGAGGCGCACAGCAGTGAGGTGTGCACTTCTGCGTCGCACCATCCCGGGCCATACCAGCATCTAGCAAAAGGACACAGGTGAGATTTTAGCATTTTTTTTATGCCAACATTACTGGCCATAAGGGGGGGCACTGGGGGACATTATTGGCCGTAAGGGGGGCACTGGGGGACATTACTGGCCAAAATGTGGGCACTAGAGGACAGTTGGGGGGGAATTACTACTGTGGAGCATATTACTATGTGGGGGCAGTGGGGGAGAAATTACTATGTGTGGGGAAATTACTATGTTGGAACAGTATGGGAGAAAATGACTATGTGAGGGCAGTGAGGGGGAAGTTACTACTGTTAGTCCAGCAATTAAGGATAAAGTATTAATACATGGGTCAAAAAGAGAAAGTACAAGGTCCAGCTAGAAGATTAACCCTTCAAAATATCAGTCACTTAAATTAAATTTTAGTCTCAAGACATATACTGATTGTCCGATGTAGGTAGATCCACAATAGAGGCTAGGTAGGTTAGCTATGGGTGGGGGAAATATCCCTACTAAGAAACCCTAGACTAAACCCTCTGCCGAGGGACGGCCCCTAATGGTGGAGACTCCCTGTCCTCGAGCCTAAGACTATCAGCTCCTATTTAACAATTATTGGTATCACTAATAGAAAAAAAGTGCCTCAGAGTGGAAAATCCTACATGGACAGAAAGACGAAACAAACAGATTTTGTGCACAATGTATACAGCCCTATTGATGTGAAAACACCAAAAGGTACATGGTGCACTGGACTCACTGATTAAAAGACACCCTATTGAATAACTGTTTGTGGTCAAAAAATGATACAATGAACCCAAACAGATGATACAATGAACCCCAACGCGTTTCCCCCACGGTGTGGGATCATCAGGGGGTAAATGGATCTGTAGGTTTAGCTGGATGATACATCAACATAAAGTAAATAGAAAGTAGATAATAAATCACACTAAGAACGGGCGGGGACCCATGTTATAATGAAGCCACCGTGTAATGGGTGTTGGTCACCGTTCTAAGTATAATGGTGTCAGTTGTCATACAAATAATAAAAAATGGACCAGATGGTATTAGAAGATATTGTTAGGAGGAGGAGGAGGCTCATCGAGTATCGCATTCACCGCTTGTGTACGCGGTTATTTTATGCAAACATACATGACTTCCACGTGGATTTCTGTAGAAGGAAAAACAGAAATACATACATATGTAATTGTATGATATATTTAACACTAGCTCATCACCTGTCAATTGTGTACCCGCCACCGCGTTAATCACACAGCACTTTTAGGTAACTCACTATGTCCAGGTGTTTATTGATGTCAATCCAAATGCAGTATATAAAATGCCACAGGGGCACAACTTAGGTAGTGTCTAGCGAGACGAGCATCCACGTATAGTGAATACGTGCAGCTGAAAGATGAAAAACACATAGAGTTGTTTCTGTGTCTCAAGAGATAATCAATATTTGAGACCACCACCTTCCAAATCTCACAAATATAAAAGTATAACTACCTCAGATACGTCCCTCATTTAGTAGACATGAGCCAACATACATGGCTAGTTGATTATGGCAACCTAGATGATAAAGGGTATATATAAGAAGTGGATACAAATTCTAGACCAACTGATCAAGACGTCCATAAGGTACTCACAATGAGGTCATTGTTGAGGCGATTCCTCCCCTGTTGTTCCTCCTAAGGTCCAGTGTTTGTGTCTCACTACCCCTCCCCACCTTATAGGCCCTCTGTAAATTAGTCCCAGGTGTTCTCGATTCATAGGTATAGTATTCCTTGACACCTGCAGGGCAGACATGCGGTGTGGGCGTGCGTTCCACTGTGGAACGCATCCCATCACCGCCGCTTCCGGTCAATAATCTCCTGCAGGGTATGCGGATAGTTTAAGGCGTGCGTTCCAGAGTGGAACGCACGCTCGCACGTCAGTACACTCACATATCCGCTTCCGGTTGGCTCTAGCCAGAATCTGTTCGTTCTGGAACGCAAGGCATATCCGGTCTTTGAACCGCATCCAACTTCCTGTCTGCTGATAATTTTCTCAGGTACAGGAGAAAGACTGAGTCATGTTACCTCCTCAGACCGTCATTTAGGGGAGGATGAACTATAATATCTGACATGACAGGATCGGGTTGTGTTTAGTTCAACAATTAGATCACCCAAAATCATGCAAATATTGAATTTTTTATATATATATACACACATGCTAGAAAATATACTATGTGTATAATGACTCATGATGTATACGTGCCTAATATGATCATAGAGCCAAAAGCTAGATATCCATTTACAGTCAGGCCAAGGGGTGGAGACAGGGAAAAACAGTAATTAGAGAGATAATGTCATGATAATAGAGCACATGCTTGCCCCTGTAAAGATATATTAGAGGGAGAAGAAATGTACACAGTGAATCAGTTATCATTCCTGTGTTTATGATACCAGTGATTCGATGCTTTACGCACCAGGTCCAGTTTAAGGGACAGTCCATACACTAGAGCCTCACAAGCTATGAGGGATATATATATACACACACATAAGGGAAAGGGAAAGGGGATGGGAGATTGGGAAACCACAGATAAAAGATGCCCAAGGGGCACGAGAGAGGGCCTGCAAACAAGGTTAATGATTTGGAATAAGTGGGCAAAATTATCAAGGGTACGTAAGGGCACCAATTGCCAAAAAAATCAATATCTGACTAGGTAAGTGAATAATTAAACGAATGAGGAATGGACAAGGACACATATAAAGGATATTGTAACCCTTTATATAGAGGGATCAAAGGAAACATGAGAAAGTCAGTCTTTCATTGAGGCCGCGGGGGGGACTGGGACCGGAGTCTATGGATCCATTCACTCTCCTTTTGCAGGATCCTCCTGTCCCAGTCGCCCTCAATGGTAAAGTGATAAGCATATCGGAATTCGACTTCCTATTGCCAGATAAACCCACCATAGCGACCTTCTATGGGCTCCCCAAAATTCACAAGGGGACCACCCCGCTCAGGGGTCGCCCAATAGTATCAGGGATAAACTCCTTGACCCAGAACTGTGGGGTCTACCTGGACAATGACCTCATTGTGAGTACCTTATGGACGTCTTGATCAGTTGGTCTAGATGTATCCACTTCTTATATATACCCTTTATCATCTAGGTTGCCATAATCAACTAGCCATGTATGTTGGCTCATGTCTACTAAATGAGGGACGTATCTGAGGTAGTTATACTTTTATATTTGTGAGATTTGGAAGGTGGTGGTCTCAAATATTGATTATCTCTTGAGACACAGAAACAACTCCATGTGTTTTTCATCTTTCAGCTGCACGTATTCACTATACGTGGATGCTCGTCTCGCTAGACACTACCTAAGTTGTGCCCCTGTGGCATTTTATATACTGCATTTGGATTGACATCAATAAACACCTGGACATAGTGAGTTACCTAAAAGTGCTGTGTGATTAACGCAATGGCGGGTACACAATTGTCAGGTGATGAGCTAGTGTTAAATATATCATACAATTACATATGTATGTATTTCTGTTTTTCCTTCTACAGAAATCGACGTGAAAGTCATGTATGTTTGCATAAAATAACCGCGTACACAAGCGGTGAATGCGATACTCTATGAGCCTCCTCCTCCTCCTAACAATATCTTCTAATACCATCTGGTCCATTTTTAATTATTTGTATGACAACTGACACCATTATACTTAGAACGGTGACCAACACCCATTACACGGTGGCTTCATTATAACATGGGTCCCCGCCCGTTCTTAGTGTGATTTATTATCTACTTTCTATTTACTTTATGTTGATGTATCATCCAGCTAAACCTACAGATCCATTTACCCCCTGATGATCCCACACCGTGGGGGAAACGCGTTGGGGTTCATTGTATCATCTGTTTGGGTTCATTGTATCATTTTTTGACCACAAACAGTTATTCAATAGGGTGTCTTTTAATCAGTGAGTCCAGTGCACCATGTACCTTTTGGTGTTTTCACATCAATAGGGCTGTATACATTGTGCACAAAATCTGTGTTTGTTTCGTCTTTCTGTCCATGTAGGTTTTTCCACTCTGAGGCACTTTTTTTCTATTAGTGATACCAATAAGGGTTAAATAGGAGCTGATAGTCTTAGGCTCGAGGACAGGGAATCTCCACCATTAGGGGCCGTCCCTGGGCAGAGGGTTTAGTCTAGGGTTTCTTAGTAGGGATATTGCCCCCACTCATAGCTAACCTACCTAGCCTCTATTGTGGATCTACCTACATCGGACAATCAGTATATGTCTTGAGACGGAAGTTACTACTGTGGGGGCAGTGTGGGGGGAAATTACTATGTTGGGGCCTTGTAGGGAAAATTACTATTGGGGGGAAATTACTATGTGCGAGCAGTGTGGGGGGAAATTACTATGTGTGGGGGGAAATTACTATGTGAGGGCAGTGTGTGTGTGTGTGTGGGATTACTATGTGTGGGGGAATTACTATGTGAGGGCAGTGTGGGAGGAAATTACTATGTGGGGGCAGTGTGGGGGGAAATTACTATGTGTTGGGGGAAATTACTATGTGAAGCCAGTGTGGGGGGAAATTACTATGTGGGGGCAGTGTGGGGGGAAATTACTATGTGTGGGGGGAAATTACTATGTGTAGGCAGTGTTGGGTGTAATGAATCTAAGATTTTATTATTATTATTACTGGGGGCACTCTAGGGGGTATTTATAATGGCTGTAGACGCTGTGGGGACATTATTTCTACTGGGGTGACATTACTATGTGCAGGCAGTGTGTGGGGAAATTACTATGTGTGGGGGGAAATTACTATGTGAGGGCATTGTGTGGGGGCAGGGGGGATTTCTATGTGAGGGCAATGTGGGGGGAAATTACTATGTCTGGGCCTTATAGGGAAAATTACTATGTGCGGGCAGTGTGGGGGGAAATTACTATGTATGGGCAGTATAGGGAGAATTACAATGTGAAGGCAGTGTGGGGGGGAATTAATCTAAAGTTTTATTATTATTACTGGGGGCACTCTAGGGGGCATTTATAATTGCTGTAGACACTCTAGGGATATTATTTCTACTAGGGTCACTATTTTTTTCAGCGGTATAATACCTGGGGAATTGGGGAGCACCACGGGCACAGTATTGAGAAAGGCAGCAGGATGACATTGTGGGGGCACCAAGATGGGGAGGTTGATGGAAAAATTTAGAAATCTAACATGTCTGTGTAACAAACTCTGTAGAGACAAGATGCAGCTGAAAGAATTTGTCATGGCGGTCTGGGTCAAACGGAGGAGAAGAGGAAAGAGAAAGTCTACATAACCGGAGACATCACTGTATGTAAGCGGTATGTGGTGCTGTATTCTCCTATATGTAGTGAGGTTATCATTCTGGGTGCCACACCAAAACATTGTGAAAAATGACCCCTTACTTCTGACCATGTGCTTCAGCAACTATTCTCATGCTGCCACCCTCCTGATGCCACACACCTGCTGCCTCTGTTGCCATCTTCTCCTACTGCCACTATCTTGTGCTGTTACTGCCACTGCAGTTGCCGCCCATCTCCCCACTCTGTTAAGGTTCCATTATGTTGACTCCTCATGCTGTTGCCACCCTCTGCACTCTGTGAGGTGCCCACTATGTTGATTCTTCATGCTGTTGCCACCCTCACTAATTTGTCATGGGGCCACTATGTTGACTCCTCATGCTGTTGCCACTGTCACCACTCTGTGACAGAGTCATTATGATGACTCCTCATGCTCTTGACATCCTCCCCACTCTGTGATGTAGCCACTATGTTGACTTCTCATACTTTTGCCACTGTCACCACCCTGTGACACAGCCATTATGATGACTGTTCATGCTGTTGACAGTGACACCCTCACCACTCTGTGACGAAGCCACTAGTGTCGCTGTTTGGTCTTGTTGATATCCCAGTTTATTTTGCCGTTATCCTGATCTGTCAGAAGAACTGAAAGATGAAAACCACAACTAATCCTGTATTTGGAGTATCCATAAGACCTGTATCCCACGGTCAGTATTTTGAATCAGCATTTGTTCATGATTTGGAAGCCAAAAGCAGGAGTGGGTAAAAAACACAGAAGACAAATATTCTCATTCTGTGTTATCTCTATTTTGAACCTACTCCTGTATTTTTTGGCCTTAGCAATACTGATCAAATACTGACCGTGTGAAGGCGGATGCTTAAAAAAACAGGATCATTTTTTTGGGGGGGTTGTTTTAGTGACAGATCAGAAGAAGGGAAAAATAAATAGTGACGTCAACACAAACCTACTGCTGACACCCTCTCCACTGTGTCATGGGCCCACTACTTGTATCAGAGTGTAACAGAACTGGTCCTATAGCAATCTATGTGGAATCATTAAACGGTGTAAAAGGATTTCATTTTTTAAATCTGTAGTAGAATCTTGGGCTACTGAATGATTAAGTCCATTATACCTGACGCTAACATTGACCTGTAAGGCTGAGTTCACACTTCAGTTTTTTGGTCAATTTGTAACCCGTAACTGACCAAATAAGTGAAGTGCGAAGTGATTCTAATAGTGACGCCTTTCACCTGCCTGTCATACTGACGCACAGTAACTGTTTCATTACCACAGCGGACTAGCTATGCATGTTTCTTCAATGCACAGTGTTCTACACCAATATACAGTGGGGGAAATAATTATTTGACCCCTCACTGATTTTGTAAGTTTGTCCAATGACAAAGAAATGAAAAGTCTCAGAACAGTATCATTTCAATGGTAGGTTTATTGTAACAGTGGCAGATAGCACATCAAAAGGAAAATCGAAAAAAAAACTTTAAATAAAAGATAGCAACTGATTTGCATTTCATTGAGTGAAATAAGTATTTGAACCCCTACCAACCATTAAGAGTTCTGGCTCCCACAGAGTGGTTAGACACTTCTACTCAATTAGTCACCCTCATTAAGGACACCTGTCTTAACTAGTCACCTGTATAAAAGACACCTGTCCACAGAATCAATCAATCAAGCAGACTCCAAACTCTCCAACATGGGAAAGACCAAAGAGCTGTCCAAGGATGTCAGAGACAAAATTGTAGACCTGCACAAGGCTGGAATGGGCTACAAAACCATTAGCAAGAAGCTGGGAGAGAAGGTGACAACTGTTGGTGCGATTGTTCGAAAATGGAAGGAGCACAAAATGACCATCAATCGACCTCGCTCTGGGGCTCCACGCAAGATCTCACCTCGTGGGGTGTCAATGGTTCTGAGAAAGGTGAAAAAGCATCCTAGAACTACACGGGAGGAGTTAGTTAATGACCTCAAATTAGCAGGGACCACAGTCACCAAGAAAACCATTGGAAACACATTACACCGCAATGGATTAAAATCCTGCAGGGCTCGCAAGGTCCCCCTGCTCAGGAAGGCACATGTGCAGGCCCGTCTGAAGTTTGCCAATGAACACCTGAATGATTCAGAGAGTGACTGGGAGAAGGTGCTGTGGTCTGATGAGACCAAAATAGAGCTCTTTGGCATTAACTCAACTCGCTGTGTTTGGAGGAAGAAAAATGCTGCCTATGACCCCCAAAACACCGTCCCCACCGTCAAGCATGGGGGTGGAAACATTTTGCTTTGGGGGTGTTTTTCTGCTAAGGGCACAGGACAACTTATTCGCATAAACGGGAAAATGGACGGAGCCATGTATCGTGAAATCCTGAGCGACAACCTCCTTCCCTCTGCCAGGAAACTGAAAATGGGTCGTGGATGGGTGTTCCAGCACGACAATGACCCAAAACATACAGCAAAGGCAACAAAGGAGTGGCTCAAGAAGAAGCACATTAAGGTCATGGAGTGGCCTAGTCAGTCTCCGGACCTTAATCCAATCGAAAACCTATGGAGGGAGCTCAAGCTCAGAGTTGCACAGAGACAGCCTCGAAACCTTAGGGATTTAGAGATGATCTGCAAAGAGGAGTGGACCAACATTCCTCCTAAAATGTGCGCAAACTTGGTCATCAATTACAAGAAACGTTTGACCTCTGTGCTTGCAAACAAGGGTTTTTCCACCAAGTATTAAGTCTTTTTTTGTTAGAGGGTTCAAATACTTATTTCACTCAATGAAATGCAAATCAGTTGCTATCTTTTATTTAAAGTTATTTTTTCGATTTTCCTTTTGATGTGCTATCTGCCACTGTTACAATAAACCTACCATTGAAATGATACTGTTCTGAGACTTTTCATTTCTTTGTCATTGGACAAACTTACAAAATCAGTGAGGGGTCAAATAATTATTTCCCCCACTGTACATTACAGGCTCTCTGCAGCCAGGAAATAGCTGATTTAAAATGTGCTTCGTGACAAATTAAATTAGATCGGAACAAATTCGGCAAAGCATCCAAATAAAATTGTTGAAAACTTTGCTCATCTCTAAAAATCTATTATGGGCAACAGAGAACTGCTTACTGCCTCACCCCCACTTATCTACTAAAATTATGTGAGGCAGTTCGTAAGAAACTGCCTTACATCTGAATCTGGTTTACTTGCCTAACCTGATTTAGGGAGGTATTTTCGATTTAAACAGAGTTTCTGTACTTATTTGCCGTTTGTAGCAAAAGCTTGTTTCCAAGTCTTTGTATCTTAGTCTAATCTATAAGTATTTTATCAGTGTCTCTTGCAACCTTTGATTCTACTGTCTTTCACTGATGCTAGTAGAATAGCTGAATTTATTGAAGATTCTGTTTTTGTTGCTGTTTGGTTTTGATTTGTCAAAGCTGTCTTGCTCTGTTATATTGCAGAGCAGGGTCAGTGCATCTATGTCTTATTTTCTGCTTACTGTCGTTCACAACTCTCTACCTGAATCCCATTATTATGTCCCATCTGCTTCATTGCCAGACTTCAATATCCTTTTTCTGTTGCCATAATCATTTGATTTTGGTCATTAATAGGTAAGCTATTTGTGTATGTGTTCCTGCCAGTGTGGATATCTGCTTAATATATTTTCCGTGCCACAATCTGGTTGTTATGCAATTCTGACCTATCGTAAGTCCAATGAAGTTTCTGAGTACCAGACACTGTTCATACTATGGAAAGGCCGCTGCTGTAGGTGAAGCATAGCTCTGCAGTCTTGTGAGCAAGCAAAATCATTACAAAATTCAATTATTAAAAATCTTGCTTTGGGGGCAATTTTTTATGATTGTATTTTATTCATATGGGGCTAAAAATATTTTTTTTACAATTGGTCTTTATTAAAAATATTGAGCCATTCTGTCACAAAGGGTTAACTTTTTCTAGATATGTGCATCCTACTTTCACGTTGACTTTGTGCCCGTCATCTAACAACCCTTATCTCTAACTTACTAAGTGGTCATAAACACTTATTTAAGCCAAATTCTTATTAGTAAGATAAGGATTGAGCTTTAATGAGTACCTGGCTGACAGAACAGAGAGACAATTCAGATCCTGCTAGTAGAGCATCTCAGCTATGTACAGAGAAAAGGACTCCATATTTTTTATAAAAACCAATTGAAAAAAATATTTTTAGCTCATAATTAGTACAATGCACTAATAAAAGTAAAAAGTGCCCCAAAGGTGTAAGTAGCCTTTAAAAAAGTAGATAATCAATTCCTTAATGGGGCTGTGCCACTAATATACATGTGTCCCTACGAACAGATATTGCTGTTATATCACTTCCCCAAATACCATTTAAAACTGTCTGTCAGGAATCGAACCAGGAAACTCCTGGGTCGCAGGTAGTAGCCTTGCTTACTGAGCTACCGGCTACTCAGGATAGCTCTGCTCCTGAACCTAGTGAGTAGTTTCCTATTCTTGGATAATCTCTAATAGTTTCTCCTAATCAGCCACAGCTTGGAACTTTCTATAGAAACCAGACCTTGCTACACCCTCCTTGCCAGATTATTGTGCTTCCTGCCTCTATCTAGCTCCTGAGCGTCCTCCTAAACTGCTGTGTTTACTTGTGTACCGAACTTGGATTGTTACCTGACGACACTTCTGCCTAATCCTAAACTGCTGTATTTACTTATGTGCCGAACTTGGATTGTTACCTGACCATGCTTCTGCCTAATCCTAAAACTGCTGTGTTTACCTGTTAAACCCGAACTGTTGACACAGCTTGCTTCCGCTACTCCAGTGCTCCAAATTGTTTCAGCCATTGGACTCCTTACCTACTATCTAGGCCTAGACGATTCCTCATTTCAGGTGAGCAATTGTGACATCACTCTTACACTGACATATTCTAAAGTTTTCCTACCATTGCACCCTGTGGCAAATCTTTTTTGATATTCAGTTGCTGTTTAAATCCTGCATTGGAGCCTTGTAATGTAGGAACAGTCATTGGTAAGAACAATGGGTGAGGTGTCATATGATCTGTTGATGTCAGGACACTTCTCACTGCTCTAAGGCATGGTAGGACAGCAGACACATGACAAACCCAGAAGTAGGATTCAAGCATGGGGGATGAGAGAAAACTGCAAATGAGGTAAATTTTGAAAAAAAAAGTGTACATTGTTCCAAGAAGGAATTGAAGCTAGTCATTGTCTGTGGGAATTTTTTCCCATTCATCCAGAAGAGCATTTGTGAGGTCAGACATTGATGTTTGATGACGGCCTGGCTTGCAGTCTCCATTTTAGTCCATCTCAAAGATATTCAATGAGGTTGAGGTAGGGGTCTGTATGGATCTGTAAAACTCTTCTGCACCAAACTCACCAACCATGCCTTTATGGACCTTGTCTTGTATACTGGAATGGAAAAGGATGTTCCCCAAACTGTTCCCACAAAGTTGGAAACATACAATTATACAAATTGCCTTGGTATGCTGAAGCATTACTGGGGTATTCCCATCTTGGATATTGGGGGCATGTCACTAGGATATGCCCTCAATATGTTATAGGTGTGGGTCCCACCTCTAGGACCCGCACTTATACATGTAGTTAGAACGGAGCCTATAAAGCGCTGGAAGGCACACCACACATGCTGCTCTCCATTCATTTCTATGGGACTGCTGAAAATAGCTGAGCAACATCTATTTTCATCAGTCCCATAGAAATGAATGAAGAGTGGACGCGCATTCGCGGTGCTCCCTCTGGCAATTTGCTGGCAACATTCTAACGGTGAGGGTTCTAAGAGATGGGACCTGCGCCTATCAGAAACTGGGGACATATCTAGAGATGATCGAATTTCTCAAAAATTTAATTCAGCAGGTTCTTCTGAAAACAATTGTGATTAAAAATGGCTATTTTTTGGCTGCATAGAGCCTTTATATGGGTGTAGAACACTGTGCCTTGCAGTAACACACATAGGGAGTATGCTGGGGTAGTGAAATAATACTGTCAGTCAGTATTATTATTATTATTTATTATTTATTATTTATTATTAAAGCGCCATTCATTCCATAGCGCTGTACATATGATGAGCGGTGCACATACATAATACAGACAATTGCACTAATCATAAACAAGACAAGTTACAAACTGGTACAGAAGGAGAGAGGGCCCTGCCCGTGAGGGCTTACAATCTATATGGTATGGGTGAAGGACACAGTAGGTGCGAGTTAAGTTGGTCATGGTGGTATAGAGGCAGCGGGGTCACTGGTTGTAGGCTTGTCTGAAGAGGTGGGTTTTCAGGTTTCTTTTGAAGGATTCCAATGAAGGTGAGAGTCTGATATGTTGGGGTAGCGAGTTCCAGAGTATGGGGGATGCACGGGAGAAATCTTGGAGTCGATTGTGGGAAGAGGCAATAAGAGGAGAGGAGAGAAGGAGGTCTTGTGAGGATCGAAGAGTGCGTGTGGGGATGTATCTGGAAAGTAGCTCAGAGATGTAGGGAGGGGACAGGTTATGGACGGCCTTGTATGTATTTTTTAGTACTTTGAAGTGAATTCGCTGGGCAATGGGGAGCCAGTGAAGGGATTGGCAGAGGGGAGAGGCAGAGGAGTAATAGGGGGAGAGGTGGATTAGTCGGGCAGCAGAGTTAAGGATAGATTGGAGGGGTGCGAGAGTGCTAGATGGAAGGCCACAGAGGAGAATGTTGCAGTAGTCTAGGCGAGAGATAATGAGGGCATGTACAAGAATTTTCACAGATTCAAAGTTAAGGAAAGCACGGATGCGGGAGATGTTTTTGAGTTGGAGGCGGCAGGTGGTGGAAAGAGCTTGGATTTGCGGTCGGAAGGAAAGTGCAGAATCCAAGGTCACTCCAAGGCAGCGGACTTTGTTGACCGGGGAGAGTGTGCAGCCATTGATCATGATAGATAGGTCTGTTGAGGGGGTTGAACAAGATGGGGGAAAGATTATGAATTCTGTCTTATCCATGTTAAGTTTTAGAAAGCGAGAGGCGAAGAAGGATGATATAGAAGATAGACATTGTGGGATTCTTGATAGTAAGGTGGTGATTTCTGGACCAGAGAGGTAGATTTGTGTGTCAGTATGACATGCAGATGACAGGTGTCGCTATTAGAATCACTGCACACTTCACTTATTTGGGCAGTCACGGGGCCAAAACTGACCAAATAACTCAAGTATGAACTCAGCCTTACAGGTCCATGTTAGCGTCAAGAATAAGCACACTCCTTTTACATTGTTGTCAGCTGATTCCACACAGATGTCTGCTGAACCTGTTCTATTAAACGGTTATAGAGCCCCCCGAGTGGAGAGGGTGTCAGCATTAAGTTTGTGTTGACCTCACTGATTATTTTGCCCTTCCTCTGATCCATCAGAACAATAACCCTCAACTCGGTCAGCATTTGTTCAGTAATCCATCAGTATTGCTAATGCCAAAAAATACAGGAGTGGATCTAAAACAGATGACACGTGAAGGTAATATTTGCATGTATTCTGTGTTTTGTACCCACTCCTGCTTTTGGCTACCAAATCATAAGCCAATTCTGATGCAACCATACAGGCCTTACAGCTGCTACACAGACAGGATCCATTGTGCGTCTCATTTTTCCTTCCTTCCGACGATCAGAAGAAAGGTCAAATAAATGTTGATTTCAAGAAGGCCAAACAAGGACAATAGCGACCCCTTCATAGAGTGGGGAGGGTAACAACAGCATGAGAAGTCCACAGAGTGGCCCTATGACATAGTGGTGAGGTGGAAACAGCACGAGGAGACCACCAAGCGGCATAATGACAGGGTCTGGAGGTGGCGGCAGCATCAGGAGGCCACAGAGTGGCACAATGACAAAGTGTGGAGATGACAGCAGCAGTATGATTAGGCCACAGAGCTGCACGGTGACATAGTGTGAAGATAACAGCATCAGGAGGCCACAGAGTGGCAAGGTGACATAGTGTGGAGATGGCAGCAGCAGCATGATACCACATAGTGGCATGGTGACATAGTGTGGACATGGCAGCATCAGGAGGCCACAGAGTGGCAAGGTGACAGTGTGGAGATGGCAGCAACAGCAGCAGCATGATACCACAGAGTGGCAAGGTGACATAGTGTGGACATGGCAGCATCAGGAGGCCACAAAGTAGCACGGTGACATAGTGTGGAGATGGCAGCATCAGGAGGCCACAGAGTGGCATGGTAACATAGTGTGGACATGGCAGCAGCAGCACGATACCACAGAGTGGCTTGGTGACATAGTGTGGAGATGGATGATCTAATATGATGCATCAGGCATTGGTGGGTGGAAATCCTGGCTGATCCACGCCTGATTCATCTTGACAAAAGTAAGTCTCTACACATTTTGGGAGGACAGGCAAGTTCTTCTTGGGGTAACTATGGCCCCCGCAGCACTAAACACCTGCTCTGATGCCACACTACTGGCCGGGCAGGACAGCTTTTCCAGGGCAAACTCGGCCAGTTGCTGCCACAAATCCAGTTTGGCTGCCCAGCAGCCCAGCGGATCTATGATGGCTGGCAGGGTGCTGTCAAAGTATGCCACCACCTGCTGGTTCAGGTCTGCTTCAGGTCTACCTGCTGCTGCTGGTGAGTAGTTCCTTCACTATGCGGGTGAAGAAAGCAGCTCATCAGAGACTCTCGACTCAGGCTGCTGGTGCTGCTGTCACTTGTGATGAAGTCAAAGATCCAGTCAACCAATCAAGAACCGCTGGGTTGCTGGTCAAGACACGACCACTAGCTGACATGTGGACCTGAGGCCTCGGGAAGAAACCCCTGCTGCCACGCCCCCGTACTCTGCTGCGACCTGTGCCTGCGCCAGAATCATTTACGCCTCTGACACTCCCCTGTGCAGGGCCTGGCACTTCTCTGTCTGACATACTTTTAGCAGAACTAAATCCCTCCCTCTATTGTATTATCATTGGTGGCCAGTGTCCGCCCCCCCCCCTCTATTGTTTTAATATCATTGGTGGCCGGTGTGCAGCCTCCCCTCTCCCCCCCCGATCATTGGTGGCAGCGGAGAGTTCCGATCGGAGTCCCAGTTTAATTGCTGTGGCTCTGATCGGTAACCATGGCAACCAGGACACTACTGTAGTCCTGGTTGCCATGGTTACTTAGCAATATTAGAAGCATCATACTTACCTGCTGCGCTGTCTGTGACCGGCCGGGAGCTACTCCTACTGGTAAGTGACAGATCATTAAGCAATGCGCCGCACAGACCTGTCACTTACCAGTAGGAGGAGCTCCCGGCCGGTCACAGACAGCGCAGCAGGTAAGTATGATGCTTCTAATATTGCTAAGTAACCATGGCAACCAGGACTACAGTAGTGTCCTGGTTGTCATGGTTACCGATCGGAGCCCCAGCGATTAAACTGGGACTCCGATCGGAACTCTCCGCTGCCACCAATGATCGGGGAAGGGGGAAGGGGAGAGGAGAGGCCGCACACTGGCCACCAATGATATTAAAACAATAGAGGGGGGCCGGGGGGGCGCACACTGGCCACCAATGATAATACAATAGAGGAAGGGATGGGGGGCCGGGGGGGCGCACACTGGCCACCAATGATAATACAATAGAGGGAGGGAGGGGGCGCACACTGGCCACCAATGATAATACAATAGAGGGAGGGGGGGCCACACACTGGCCACCAATGATATTCAATTGGGGAGGGAGGGGTGTCTGCCCCCTGCTGCCTGGCAGCCCCTGATCTCTTACAGGGGGCTATGATAAGCACAATTAACCCCTTCAGGTGCGGCACCTGAGGGGTTAATTGTGCTGATCACAGCCCCCTGTAAGAGATCAGGTGCTGCCAGGCAGCAGGGGGCAGTCATGTACACAGTTCATAGGATACATAGAAACATAGAATGTGTCGGCAGATAAGAACCATTTGGCCCATCTAGTCTGCCCAATATATCTGAATCCTATGAATAGTCCCTGGCCCTATCTTATATGAAGGATAGCCTTATGCCTATCCCATGCATGCTTAAACCCCTTCACTGTATTTGCAGCTACCACTTCTGCAGGAAGGCAATTCCATGCATCCACTACTCTCTCAGTAAAGTAATACTTCCTTATATTACTTTTAAACCTTTGCCCCTCTAATTTAAAACTGTGTCCTCTTGTGGTAGTTTTTCTTCTTTTAAATATGCTCTCCTCCTTTACCGAGTTGATTCCCTTTATGTATTTAAAAGTTTCTATCATATCTAGAGTTGAGCGAACACCTGGATGTTCGGGTTCGAGAAGTTCGGCCGAACTTCCCGGAAATGTTCGGGTTCGGGATCCGAACCCGATCCGAACTTCGTCCCGAACCCCATTGAAGTCAATGGGGACCCAAACTTTTGGGCACTAAAAAGGCTGTAAAACAGCCCAGGAAAGAGCTAGAGGGCTGCAAAAGGCAGCAACATGTAGGTAAATCCCCTGCAAACAAATATGGATAGGGAAATGAATTAAAATAAAAATAAAAAAAATAAAAATGAACCAATATCAATTGGACAGAGGTCCCATAGCAGAGAATCTGGCTTCACGTCAGAAGAGAATCAGTCTCTTCATGCCATAGCAAAGAATCTGGCTTCATGTCAGCAGAGAATCAGTCTCTTCATGCCATAGCAGAGAATCTGGCTTCATGTCAGCGCAGAATCAGTCTTCATGTCATAGCAGAGAATCAGGCTTCACGTCACCCACCACTGGAACAGGCCACTGTCACACATTTAGGCCCCGGCACCCAGGCAGAGGAGAGAGGTCCCGTAACAGAGAATCTGGCCTGATGTCAGCACAGAATAAGTCTTCATGTCATAGCAGAGAATCAGGCTTCACGTCACCCACCACTGGAACAGGCCACTGTCACACATTTAGGCCCCGGCACCCAGACAGAGGAGAGCGGTCCCGTAACAGAGAATCTGGCCTTATGTCAGCGCAGAATCTGTCTTCATGTTATATCAGAGAATCAGGCTTCACGTCACCCACCACTGGAACAGGCCACTGTCACACATTTAGGCCCAGGCACCCAGGCAGAGGAGAGAGGTCCCGTAACAGAGAATCTGGCCTTATGTCAGCGCAGAATCTGTATTCATGTCATAGCAGAGAATCAGGCTTCACGTCACCCACCACTGGAACAGGCCACTGTCACACATCTAGGCCCAGGCACCCAGGCAGAGGAGAGAGATCCCGTAACAGAGAATCTGGCCTTATGTCAGCGCAGAATCTGTATTCATGTCATAGCATAGAATCAGGCTTCACGTCACCCACCACTGGAACAGGCCACTGTCACACATTTAGGCCCCGGCACCCAGACAGAGGAGAGCGGTCCCGTAACAGAGAATCTGGCCTTATGTCAGCGCAGAATCTGTCTTCATGTCATAGCAGAGAATCAGGCTTCACGTCACCCACCACTGGAACAGGCCACTGTCACACATTTAGGCCCAGGCACCCAGGCAGAGGAGAGAGGTCCCGTAACAGAGAATCTGGCCTTATGTCAGCGCAGAATCTGTATTCATGTCATAGCAGAGAATCAGGCTTCACGTCACCCACCACTGGAACAGGCCACTGACACATATTTAGGCCCAGGCACCCAGGCAGAGGAGAGAGGTCGCGTAACAGAGAATCTGGCTTCATGTCAGCACAGAATAAGTCTTCATGTCATAGCAGAGAATCAGGCTTCACGTCACCCACCACTGGAACAGGCCACTGTCACACATTTAGGCCCCGGCACCCAGACAGAGAAGAGGTTCATTCAACTTTGGGTTGCCCCGCAATATAATGGTAAAATGAAATTAAAAATAGTATTGAATGAGGAAGTGCCCTGGAGTAGAATAATATATTGTTAAGGGGAGGTAGTTAATATCTAATCTGCACAAGGGATGGACAGGTCCTGTGGGATCCATGCCTGGTTCATTTTTATGAACGTCAGCTTGTCCACATTGGCTGTAGACAGGCAGCTGCGTTTGTCTGTAATGACGCCCCCTGCCGTGCTGAATACACGTTCAGACAAAACGCTGGCCGCCGGGCAGGCCAGCACCTCCAAGGCATAAAAGGCTAGCTCTGGCCACGTGGACAATTTGGAGACCCAGAAGTTGAATGGGGCCGAACCATCAGTCAGTACGTGGAGGGGTGTGCACAGGTACTGTTCCACCATGTTAGTGAAATGTTGCGTCCTGCTAACACGTTCCGTATCAGGTGGTGGTGCAGTTAGCTGTGGCGTGGTGACAAAACTTTTCCACCTCTCTGCCATGCTAACCCTGCCCTCAGAGGAGCTGGCCGTGACACAGCTGCGTTGGCGACCTCTTGCTCCTCCTCTGCCTTCGCCTTGGGCTTCCACTGGTTCCCCTGTGACATTTGGGAATGCTCTCAGTAGCGCGTCTACTAACGTGCGCTTGTACTCGCGCATCTTCCTATCACGCTCCAGTGTAGGAAGTAAGGTGGGCACATTGTCTTTGTACCGGGGATCCAGCAGGGTGGCAACCCAGTAGTCCGCACACGTTAAAATGTGGGCAACTCTGCTGTCGTTGCGCAGGCACTGCAGCATGTAGTCGCTCATGTGTGCCAGGCTGCCCAGAGGTAAGGACAAGCTGTCCTCTGTGGGAGGCGTATCGTCATCGTCCTGTGTTTCCCCCCAGCCACGCACCAGTGATGGGCCCGAGCTGCTTTGGGTGCCACCCCGCTGTGAACATGCTTCATCCTCATCCTCCTCCACCTCCTTCTCATCCTCGTCCTCCTCGTCCTCCAGTAGTGGGCCCTGTCTGGCCACATTTGTACCTGGCCTCTGGTGTTGCAAAAAACCTCCCTCTGAGTCACTTTGAAGAGACTGGCCTGAAAGTGCTAAAAATGACCCCTCTTCCTCCTCTTCCTCCTGGGCCACCTCCACTTCCATCATCGCCCTAAGTGTTTTCTCAAGGAGACATAGAAGTGGTATTGTAACGCTGATAACGGCGTCATCGCCACTGGCCATGTTGGTGGAGTACTCGAAACAGCGCAACAGGGCACACAGGTCTCGCATGGAGGCCCAGTCATTGGTGGTGAAGTGTGTCTGATCCGCAGTGCGCCTGACCCGTGCGTGCTGCAGCTGAAACTCCACTATGGCCTGCTGCTGCTCGCACAGTCTGTCCAGCATATGCAAGGTGCAGTTCCACCTGGTGGGTACGTCGCATATGAGGCGGTGAGCGGGAAGGCCGAAGTTACGCTGTAGCGCAGACAGGCGAGCAGCGGCAGGGTGTGAACACCGGAAGCGCGAACAGACGGCCCGCACTTTATGCAGCAGCTCTGACATGTCGGGGTAGTTGCGAATGAACTTCTGCACCACCAAATTCAGCACATGCGCCAGGCAAGGGATGTGCGTCAAACCGGCTAGTCCCAGAGCTGCAACGAGATTTCGCCCATTATCGCACACCACCAGGCCGGGCTTGAGGCTCACCGGCAGCAACCACTCGTCGGTCTGTTGTTCTATACCCCGCCACAACTCCTGTGGCCTGCTGACGTTTACCCCGTGCTGTGCTGAAGTTGGTGGTGAAGGTGGCTGACTGGATGAGCAGGTGGAAGAAGAGGAGGAGGAAGCTGAGTAGGAGGAGGAGGAGACAGGAGGCAAAGAATGTTGCCCTGCGATCCTTGGCGGCGGAAGGACGTGCGCCAAACAGCTCTCCGCCTGGGGCCCAGCCGCCACTACATTTACCCAGTGTGCAGTTAGGGAGATATAGCGTCCCTGGCCGTGCTTACTGGTCCACGTATCTGTGGTTAGGTGGACCTTGCCACAGATGGCGTTGCGCAGTGCACACTTGATTTTATCGGATACTTGGTTGTGCAGGGAAGGCACGGCTCTCTTGGAGAAGTAGTGCCGGCTGGGAACAACATACTGTGTGACAGCAAGTGACATGAGCTGTTTGAAGCTGTGTGTGTCCACCAGCCTAAATGACAGCATTTCATAGGCCAGTAGTTTATAAATGCTGGCATTCAGGGCCAGGGATCGAGGGTGGCTAGGTGGGAATTTACGCTTTCTCTCAAATGTTTGTGAGATGGAGAGCTGAACGCTGCCGTGTGACATGGTTGAGATGCTTGGTGACGCAGGTGGTGGTGTTGGTGGTACATCCCATGTTTGCTGGGCGGCAGGTGCCAACGTTCCTCCAGAGGCGGAGGAAGAGGCCGAGGCGGCGGCAGCAGCAGAAGAGGCCGAGGCAGCAGCAGCAGAAGAGGTAGCAGGGGGAGCCTGAGTGACTTCTTTGTTTTTAAGGTGTTTACTCCACTGCAGTTCATGCTTTGCATGCAGGTGCCTGGTCATGCAGGTTGTGCTAAGGTTCAGAACGTTAATGCCTTGCTTCAGGCTCTGATGGCACAGCGTGCAAACCATTCGGGTCTTGTCGTCAGCACATTGTTTGAAGAAGTGCCATGCCAGGGAACTCCTTGAAGCTGCCTTTGGGGTGCTCGGTCCCAGATGGCGGCGGTCAGTAGCAGGCGGAGTCTCTTGGCGGCGGGTGTTCTGATTTTGCCCACTGCTCCCTCTTTTGCTACGCTGTTGGCTCGGTCTCACCACTGCCTCTTCCACCGAACTGTGAAAGTCAGTGGCACGACCTTCATTCCATGTGGGGTCTAGGACCTCATCGTCCCCTGCATCGTCTTCCACCCAGTCTTGACCCCTGACCTCCTGTTCAGTCTGCACACTGCAGAAAGACGCAGCAGTTGGCACCTGTGTTTCGTCATCATCAGAGACGTGCTGAGGTGGTATTCCCATGTCCTCATCATCAGGAAACATAAGTGGTTGTGCGTTAGTGCATTCTATCTCTTCCACCCCTGGTGAAGAGCTAGGTGGATGCCCTTGGGAAACCCTGGCAGCAGAGTCTTCAAACAGCATAAGAGACTGCTGCATAACTTGAGGCTCAGACAGTTTCCCTGATATGCATGGGGGTGATGTGACAGACTGATGGGCTTGGTTTTCATGCGCCATCTGTGCGCTTTCTGCAGAAGACTGGGTGGGAGATAATGTGAACGTGCTGGAGCACTGTCGGCCACCCAATTGACTAATGCCTGTACCTGCTCAGGCCTTACCATCCTTAGAACGGCATTGGGCCCCACCAAATATTCCTGTAAATTTTGGCGGCTACTGGGACCTGAGGTAGTTGGTACACTAGGATGTGTGGCTGTGGCAGAACGGCCACGTCCTCTCCCAGCACCAGAGGGTCCACTAACACCACCACGACCATGTCCATGTCCACGTACGCGTCCGCGTCCCTTATTAGATGTTTTCCTCATTGTTCCCGTTCACCACAATTTTGAGAATGGCAAATTTGGGAATAGTTTTTCAACCCAGAAAAAAAAGTGTGCTTTTACGGTCACTACAAATAACTTGAGCAGCTAAAACAGTTCAGATTTGCTTGAATAAAAATGTGAGACCTGTTTTTTTTTGCACTGTGTGACAGGTTAAGGTTTAATCTCAGAATCAGACTTCTATCTGCACGGTAGCGTGTGTCTTAGGTTTTTCTGAATGACACTATCAATACCTTCAATGTAAGATATCCTTTTTGGGATAGATTTCAAGTAGGCCTCAAATACCAGAAACTAGTTGTTTTGAGAATGGCAAATTTGGGAATAGTTTTTCAACCCAGAAAAAAAAGTGTGCTTTTACGGTCACTACAAATAACTTGAGCAGCTAAAACAGTACAGATTTGCTTGAATAGAAATGTGAGACCTGTTTTTTTTTGCGCTGTGTGACAGGTTAAGGTTTAATCTCAGAATCAGACTTCTATCTGCACGGTAGCGTGTGTCTTAGGTTTTTCTGAATGACACTATCAATACCTTCAATGTAAGATATCCTTTTTGGGATAGATTTCAAGTAGGCCTCAAATACCAGAAACTAGTTATTTTGAGAATGGCAAATTTGGGAATAGTTTTTCAACCCAGAAAAAAAGTGTGCTTTTACGGTCACTACAAATAACTTGAGCAGCTAAAACAGTACAGATTTGCTTGAATAGAAATGTGAGACCTGTTTTTTTTTTGCACTGTGTGACAGGTTAAGGTTTAATCTCAGTATCAGACTTCTATCTGCACGGTAGCGTGTGTCTTAGGTTTTTCTGAATGACACTATCAATACCTTCAATGTAAGATATCCTTTTTGGGATAGATTTCAAGTAGGCCTCAAATACCAGAAACTAGTTATTTTGAGAATGGCAAATTTGGGAATAGTTTTTCAACCCAGAAAAAAAAGTGTGCTTTTACGGTCACTACAAATAACTTGAGCAGCTAAAACAGTACAGATTTGCTTGAATAGAAATGTGAGACCTGTTTTTTTTTGCACTGTGTGACAGGTTAAGGTTTAATCTCAGAATCAGACTTCTATCTGCACTGTAGCGTGTGTCTTAGGTTTTCTGAATGACACTATCAATACCTTCAATGTAAGATTTTCTTTTTGGGATAGATTTCAAGTAGGCCTCAAATACCAGAAACTAGTTATTTTGAGAATGGCAAATTTGGGAATAGTTTTTCAAACCAGAAAATAAAGTGTGCTTTTACGGTCACTACAAATAACTTGACCAGCTAAAACAGTACAGATTTGCTTGAATAGAAATGTGAGACCTGTTTTTTTTTGCACTGTGTGACAGGTTAAGGTTTAATCTCAGAATCAGACTTCTATCTGCACGGTAGCGTGTGTCTTAGGTTTTTCTGAATGACACTATCAATACCTTCAATGTAAGATATCCTTTTTGGGATAGATTTCAAGTAGGCCTCAAATACCAGAAACTAGTTATTTTGAGAATGGCAAATTTGGGAATAGTTTTTCAAACCAGAAAAAAAAAGTCTGCTTTTACGGTCACTACAAATAACTTGACCAGCTAAAACAGTACAGATTTGGTTAAATAGAGATGTGAGGCCTGTTTTTTTTTGCGCTGTGTGACAGGTATAGGTTTAATCACAGAATCAGATTTCTATCAGCACGCTAGCGTGTGTCTTAGGTTTTTCTGAATGACACTATCACTAGCTTCAATGTAAGATATTCTTTTTGGGATAGATTTCAAGTAGGCCTCAAATACCAGAAACTAGTTATTTTGAGAATGGCAAATTTGGGAATGGTTTTTTTAACCCAGAAAAAAAAGTGTGCTTTTACGGTCACTACAAATAACTTGACCAGCTAAAACAGTACAGATTTGGTTAAATAGAGATGTGAGGCCTGGTTTTTTTTTGCGCTGTGTGACAGGTATAGGTTTAATCACAGAATCAAATTTCTATCAGCACGCTAGCGTGTGTCTTAGGTTTTTCTGAATGACACTATCACTAGCTTCAATGTAAGATATTCTTTTTGGGATAGATTTCAAGTAGGCCTCAAATACCAGAAACTAGTTATTTTGAGAATGGCAAATTTGGGAATGGTTTTTCAACCCAGAAAAAAAAGTGTGCTTTTACGGTCACTACAAATAACTTGACCAGCTAAAACAGTACAGATTTGGTTGAATAGAAATGTCAGGTCTATTTTTTAGGCGCTGGGTGACAGGCTCAACTTGCCCCTGATGTAATATATGGCCAAAAAATAACCACACTGTTGATGGTTAAATGCACTTGGGTGACACAGGCTCAGCCTGCACCAGATGTAGTATATGGCCAAAAAATAATCAGACTGTCGATGGTTAAATGCACTTCGGTGACACAGGCTCAGCCTGCAGCTGATGTAGTATATGGCCAAAAAATAACCAGACTGTTGATGGTTAAATGCACTTCGGTGACACAGGCTCAGCCTGCAGCTGATGTAGGATATAGCACAAAATAACCACACTATCGATGGTTAAATACACTTGGTGATTTACAAAATGGCCGCCGATCACCCCAGAAAAAAAGTGATCTAAAAACGCTCTGGGCAGCCTCAAAAAAATGAGCAAGTCAATAATAGCACTTCAATGATCCACAGCTGCAGATCGATCACAGAATGAAGTCTTTTGGAGGAGTTAATCTGCCTAATCTTGCCCTAACGTCGCAGCTGCAACCTCTCCCTATACTGTTAATAGCAGAGTGACGTGCAGCGCTACGTGACTCCAGCTTAAATAGAGGCTGGGTCACATGCTGCACTGGCCAATCACAGCCATGCCAATAGTAGGCATGGCTGTGATGGCCTCTTGGGGCAAGTAGTATGACGCTTGTTGATTGGCTGCTTTGCAGCCTTTCAAAAAGCGCCAAGGAAGCGCCGAACACCGAACCCGAACCCGGACTTTTACGAAAATGTTCGGGTTCGGGTCCGTGTCACGGACACCCCAAAATTCGGTACGAACCCGAACTATACAGTTCGGGTTCGCTCATCCCTAATCATATCCCCTCTGTCTCTTCTTTCTTCAAAGCTATACATATTAAGGTCCTTTAACCTTTCCTGGTAAGTTTTATCCTGCAATCCATGTACTAGTTTAGTAGCTCTTCTCTGAACTCTCTCTAGAGTATCTATATCCTTCTGGAGATATGGCCTCCAGTACTGCGCACAATACTCCAAGTGAGGTCTCACCAGTGTTCTGTACAGCGGCATTAGCACTTTACTCTTTCTACTGCTTATACCTCTCCCTATACATCCAAGCATTCTGCTGGCATTTCGTGCTGCTCTATTACATTGTCTTCCCACCTTTAAGTCTTCTGAAATAATTACTCCTAAATCCCTTTCCTCAGATACTGAGGTCAGGACTGTGTCAAATATTCTATATTCTGCCCTTGGGTTTTTACGCCCCAGGTGCATTATCTTGCACTTATCCACATTAAATTTCAGTTGCCAGAGTTCTGACCATTCTTCTAGTTTTCCTAAATCCTTTTCCATTTGGCGTTTCCCTCCAGGAACATCAACCCTGTTACATATCTTTGTGTCATCAGCAAAAAGACAAACCTTACCATCGAGGCCTTTTGCAATATCACTTATGAAGATATTAAACAAAATTGGTCCCAGTACAGATCCCTGTGGAACCCCACTGGTAACATGACCTTGTTTTGAATGTTCTCCATTGACTACAACCCTCTGTTGTCTGTCACTCAGCCACTGCCTAATCCACTCAACAATATGGGAGTCCATGCTCAATGACTGCAGTTTATTGATAAGTCTTCTATGTGGGACAGTGTCAAAAGCCTTACTAAAATCTAGATATGCGATGTCTACTGCACCTCCACCGTCTATTATTTTAGTCACCCAGTCAAAAAAATCTATAAGATTTGTTTGACATGATCTCCCTGAAGTAAACCCATGTTGTTTTTCATCTTGCAATCCATGGGATTTTAGATGTTCCACAATCCTATCCTTTAATAGGGTTTCCATTAATTTGCCTACTATTGATGTCAGACTCACTGGTCTATAGTTGCTCTTAGTATAGGATATTCTAACTTGAAGCGTCCCCATCACCATGGGAACGCCTCTGTGTTAGAATATACTGTCGGATATGAGTTTCACGATCTAACTCAAATCCGATGGTATATTCTAACATAGAGGCGTTCCCATGGTGATGGGGACGCTTCAAGTTAAAATATACCATCAGATTGGAGAAAAATCCGATCCTATGGTATATTAACTCCTGACTTTACATTGAAAGTCAATGGGGGACGGATCCGTTTGCAATTGTACCATATTGTGTCAACGTCAAACGGATCCATCTGTTTGGCTCCGCACGGCCAGGCGGACACCAAAACGACTTTTTTTTCATGTCCGTGGATCCTCCAAAAATCAAGGACTACCCACGGACGAAAAAACGGTCACGGATCACGGACCAACGGAACCCCGTTTTGCGGACCGTGAAAAAATACTGTCGTGTGCATGAGGCCTAAAGGATTTGAAATTGGCAACAAAACAATTTCAGCGTAAATAACAGTAAAAGTGAACTGCGTATATATTTCTCATATTGGACTGAAATAGGCAACTAAACAATTTCTAAGTAAATAACAGAAAAAGTGAACTGCGATTATGACAATAAATGCTTTTAGCGCAATAACAGAAAATGTGAACTGCGTCTATTTTTCTCGTATTGTAGTGAAATATGACAAGAAACACTTTTAGCGCAAATAACAGTAAATATGAACTTAGTCTATTCTCTTTTTTTCTAGAAATATGGTAATAAACGTTTTTAGCCCAAATAAAAACAAATGTGAACTGCGTCTATTTTTCTTGTATTGTAGTGAAATATGACAAGAAACGCTTTTAGCGCAAATAACACCAAATGTGAACTGCGTTTATTTTTCTTGTATTGTAGTGAAATATGACAAGAAATGCTTTTAGCGCAAATAACAGCATATATGAACTTAGTCTATTTTTCTCTAGAAATATGGCAATAAACACTTTAGCGCAAATAACACTAAATGTGAACTTCATTTGGGTACTGAGACGAAAAGAGAACTACGGGAGATAGAGTATAATACTAATTCCATTCAAATCTTCCCTGATTTCTCCAGAGATACCCAGAACAAAAGGAGAGAATATAATGAGATTAAAAAAAGGTTGCGGTCATCTAATATTAAATATGCAATGCTTTACCCTGCCACCCTTAGAATTGAATATAAAGAAAGGGTACACTTCTTCCACAATTCTGCTGAGGCCACGGTGGTTAGACTCCGTCGGTATATGAGCTTCCTCTATAGGGTTCCATAATATAACTGCTGAGAGAATTGGCGTGAAGGCAGGTTTGGACGAGGGAGGCGGACGGATCGGCGGTGGGTGGGGGGGGGGGCGATTTAGGTATGAGGTTTATGAGGTCTAGTGTCCCCATGAATCACCACAAGGTTAGGAGGGTTTGGGGGGGTGTTAGGGAGGGGTGTTGGGGGGAGGGTTGGGTTGGGTGTGTATGGCTGTCCGCGATGGGTTCTTTGGGTTGTGGTTCCTTTTATGGAGCTACATGGCTCCCCCCGGCCTGGTAATAGGCCGGAATGGTCTACAACATGCTAATAGAACTTTTGCGGCCTGGATGAGAGAGTGAAAAGATGCATGATATTTTATCGGGTCTGTAAATATCTTCTCTACTTGAAACTCACTCTTCCCCAGGCAACTACGTTCATTTAAAAAGGAATTAGGCAAAATATGAGTATCATTCCAGTTGGTCCTCCCATTCGCATGGGGTTAGTGTATACATTGTATACACTCACCTAAAGAATTATTAGGAACACCTGTTCTATTTTTCATTAATGCAATTATCTAGTCAACCAATCACATGGCAGTTGCTTCAATGCATTTAGGGGTGTGGTCCTGGTCAAGACAATCTCCTGGACTCCAAACTGAATGTCAGAATGGGAAAGAAAGGTGATTTAAGCAATTTGGAGCGTGGCATGGTTGTTGGTGCCAGACGGGCCGGTCTGAGTATTTCACAATCTGCTCAGTTACTGGGATTTTCACGCACAACCATTTCTAGGGTTTACAAAGAATGGTGTGAAAAGGGAAAAACATCCAGTATGCGGCAGTCCTGTTTGCAAAAATGCCTTGTGGATGCTAGAGGTCAGAGGAGAATGGGCCGACTGATTCAAGCTGATAGAAGAGCAACGTTGACTGAAATAACCACTCGTTACAACCGAGGTATGCAGCAAAGCATTTGTGAAGCCACAACACGCACAACCTTGAGGCGGATGGGCTACAACAGCAGAAGACCCCACCGGGTACCACTCATCTCCACTACAAATAGGAAAAAGAGGCTACAATTTGCACGAGCTCACCAAAATTGGACTGTTGAAGACTGGAAAAATGTTGCCTGGTCTGATGAGTCTCGATTTCTGTTGAGACATTCAAATGGTAGAGTCCGAATTTGACGTAAACAGAATGAGAACATGTATCCATCCTCTGATGGCTACTTCCAGCAGGATAATGCACCATGTCACAAAGCTCGAATCATTTCAAATTGGTTTCTTGAACATGACAATGAGTTCACTGTACTAAAATGGCCCCCACAGTCACCAGATCTCAACCCAATAGAGCATCTTGGGATGTGGTGGAACGGGAGCTTCGTGCCCTGGATGTGCATCCCTCAAATCTCCATCAACTGCAAGATGCTATCCTATCAATATGGGCCAACATTTCTAAAGAATGCTATCAGCACCTTGTTGAATCAATGCCACGTAGAATTAAGGCAGTTCTGAAGGCAAAAGGGGGTCCAACACCGTATTAGTATGGTGTTCCTAATAATTCTTTAGGTGAGTGTATATTCACAAGGGAATAGATTTTGAACCTGTTGATCACCTTATTGATAGAGAGGGTAGATATGTTTTTTTTTATATGGCCGATGGAATGAAAGGTGTTTCATCTTGGCATTTATATATATTCCACCTCCCTTTTTCGGCCTCTGTCCTGGCTTGCCTGGCCGCCTATATTGCTGGTAGGGACACCTGCCAGGTGTTGGTAATGGAGGAATTCAACTGTGTATTGAACCCCCTCCTTGATAGAGTCCTGGCTGGCTGTCCTGGGACTCACTCCGCGCTGATGGGCATCTCTCGGGTACTTATATGCCGACAGGGCGGCATTCTCTTGTTTCGGTGCTGCGCATGGAACGATGTCCGGGATTGAATTAGCTGTCGCCAATGATTCCTTAATAAATCTAGTCATTAAAATAAAGTATGAACCACAGGGAGTGTCTGACCACTCGCCGGTTGTTTTGACACTTTGGGTAGGAATTGGGGTGAGAATTAGAAGGCCCTTTTCCTTAAACCCCCATTGGTTTAACATACTAGGTGACCAGCAATGGTTGACTCTGTTTTCTCTGAATTCTGGCAGGCCAATGTTGGATCCATGCACATCCATTTCGTATGGGATTCTTTAAAGGCCTATATTAGGGGGATATATTTCTTAGGGTTAAGAGAAAACAGATGGAATTTAGAAAAAGGGAGAGGGAGTTGGAGGAAGGAATTACTGGAGCTGAGGCAACTTATTTACTTAAACAAGATGAGGAAACAAATAAATTGCTGAGGAAATCAAGGGAAGAGCATAGGGTCTACCTTATAGCAATACAGCCCAACAGAAGTTGTTCTTCGCTGGCCAAAGGTGATTCGCGGAATCAGGGAAATCTGTGAAATTACTGTAATTGATTACCTCGAGACGAAGGTCTAGCATTGTAATTAGGAAAATTATAACAGGTGGCGGTATAACAAATAATCAAGAAAGAATTATACAGGAATTTGTGGAATATTACTCTGCCCTTTATCGTTCAGGGATAAATTGGGGGGAGGAGAATTTAAGGGTGTATTTGGGCTCGATCGATCTGGAAAGACTCTCAGACCAAGAAAGCGAAATTATTAACGAGCCCATCTTTGTGACTAAATTGCAGGGGGCGTTAAAAGATATAGATGGTAATTCTACCCCGGGACCAGACGGCCTGCCTTTTGAACTATATAGAGCACATAGTGACATTCTGCTGCCCTTTTTCGGACAAGTAATGAATCAGTCCTTACTTGATGGTAAATTGCCACACTCGTTAAGAGAGGCCTCAATTAGAAACATAGAAACATAGAAACATAGAAACATAGAATGTGTCGGCAGATAAGAACCATTTGGCCCATCTAGTCTGCCCAATATACTGAATACTATGGATAGCCCCCGGCCCTATCTTATATGAAGGATGGCCTTATGCCTATCCCATGCATGCTTAAACCCCTTCACTGTATTTGCAGCTACCACTTCTGCAGGAAGGCTATTCCATGCATCCACTACTCTCTCAGTAAAGTAATACTTCCTTATATTACTTTTAAACCTTTGCCCCTCTAATTTAAAACTGTGTCCTCTTGTGGTAGTTTTTCTTCTTTTAAATATGCTCTCTTCCTTTACCGAGTTGATTCCCTTTATTTATTTAAAAGTTTCTATCATATCCCCTCTGTCTCTTCTTTCTTCCAAGCTATACATATTAAGGTCCTTTAACCTTTCCTGGTAAGTTTTATCCTGCAATCCATGTACTAGTTTAGTAGCTCTTCTCTGAACTCTCTCTAGAGTATCTATATCCTTCTGGAGATATGGCCTCCAGTACTGCGCACAATACTCCAAGTGAGGTCTCACCAGTGTTCTGTACAGCGGCATAAGCACTTCACTCTTTCTACTGCTTATACCTCTCCCTATACATCCAAGCATTCTGCTGGCATTTCGTGCTGCTCTATTACATTGTCTTCCCACCTTTAAGTCTTCTGAAATAATTACTCCTTAATCCCTTTCCTCAGATACTGAGGTCAGGACTGTGTCAAATATTCTATATTCTGCCCTTGGGTTTTTACGCCCCAGGTGCATTATCTTGCACTTATCCACATTAAATTTCAGTTTCCAGAGTTCTGACCATTCTTCTAGTTTTCCTAAATCCTTTTCCATTTGGCGTTTCCCTCCAGGAACATCAACCCTGTTACATATCTTTGTGTCATCAGCAAAAAGACAAACCTTACCAGCGAGGCCTTTTGCAATATCACTTATGAAGATATTAAACAAAATCGGTCCCAGTACAGATCCCTGTGGAACCCCACTGGTAACATTACCTTGTTTTGAATGTTCTCCATTGACTACAACCCTCTGTTGTCTGTCACTCAGCCACTGCCTAATCCACTCAACAATATGGGAGTCCATGCTCAATGACTGCAGTTTATTGATAAGTCTTCTATGTGGGACAGTGTCAAAAGCCTTACTAAAATCTAGATATGCGATGTCTACTGCACCTCCACCGTCTATTATTTTATTCACCCAGTCAAAAAAATCTATAAGATTTGTTTGACATGATCTCCCTGAAGTAAACCCATGTTGTTTTTCATCTTGCAATCCATGGGATTTTAGATGTTCCACAATCCTATCCTTTAATAGGGTTTCCATTAATTTGCCTACTATTGATGTCAGACTCACTGGTCTATAGTTGCTCGATTCCTCCCTACTACCTTTCTTGTGAATGGGCACGACATTTGCCAATTTCCAATCTTCCGGGACGACTCCTGTTACTAATGATTGGTTAAATAAATCTGTTAACGGTTTTGCCAGCTCACCACTAAGCTCTTTTAATAATTTTGGGTGTATCTCATCAGGCCCCTGTGACTTATCTGTCTTCACCTTAGACAGCAAACTTAGAACATCTTCCTCTGTAAAGATACATGCATCAAACGATTTAATAGTCATTCTTTCTAGTGGAGGTCCTTCTCCTTTTTCTTTTGTAAAAACTGAACAGAAGTATTCATTAAGGCAGTCGGCTAGCCCTTTATTCTCTTCTACATACCTTCCGTCCTTTGTTTTTAATTTAGTTATTCCTTGTTTTAATTTCCTTTTTTCATTTATATATCTGAAGAATGTCTTATCCCCTTTTAGACTGATTTTTAAAAAAAAGGAAAAGATGAGAGCGAAATTGAGTCCTACCGACCCATATCGCTCCTAAACACGGATTATAAAGTTTTGGCGAGAGTATTAGCCATCCGCCTTAAGAAGATAATAAAAAAGTTAATACACCCAGATCAGACGGGTTTCATCCCGGGGAGACATATACAGACGAATATCCACAGAGTATTGCTCAATATTCAATCTGGCACGGGAGGGGCCGGCTCGATCCTGTTGCTTGACGCTGCTAAAGCGTTTGACAGGGTCGAGTGGCCTTATGAATTTGGGCAGTAATTTTATACAGTCAGGTCCATAAATATTGGGACATCGACACAATTGTAACATTTTTGGCTCTATAAACCACCACAATGGATTTGAAATGAAACGAACAAGATGTGCTTTAACTGCAGACTGTCAGCATTAATTTGAGGGTATTTACATCCAAATCAGGTGAATGGTGTAGGAATTACAACAGTTTTCATATGTGCCTCCCACTTGTTAAGGGACCAAAAGTAATGGGACAATTGGCTTCTCAGCTGTTCCATGGCCAGGTGTGTGTTATTCCCTCATTATCCCTATTACAATGAGCAGATAAAAGGTCCAGAGTTCATTTCAAGTGTGCTATTTGCATTTGGAATCTGTTGCTGTCAACTCTCAAGATGAGATCCAAAGAGCTGTCACTATCAGTGAAACAAGCCATCATTAGGCTGAAAAAACAAAACAAATCCATCAGAGCGATAGCAAAAACATTAGGCGTAGCCAAAACAACTGTTTGGAACATTATTAAAAAGAAGGAACGCACCAGTGAGCTCAGCAACACCAAAAGACCCGGAAGACCACGGAAAACAACTGTGATGGATGACCGAAGCATTCTTTCCCTGGTGAAGGAAACACACTTCACAACAGTTGGCCAGATCAAGAACACTCTCCAGAAGGTAGGTGTATGTGTGTCAAAGTCAACAATCAAGAGAATACTTCACCAGAGTGAATACAGAGGGTTCACCACAAGATGTAAACCATTGGTGAGCCTCAAAAAAAGGAAGGCCAGATTAGAGTTTGCCAAACGACATCTAAAAATGCCTTCACAGTTCTGGAACAACATCCTATGGACAGATGAGACCAAGATCAACTTGTACCAGAATGATGAGAAGAGTATGGAGAAGGAAAGGAACTGCTCATGATCCTAAGCACACCACCTCATCAGTGAAGCATGGTGGTGGTAGTGTCATGGCGTGGGCATGTATGGCTGCCAATGGAACTAGTTCTCTTGGATTTATTGATGATGTGACTGCTGACAAAAGCATCAGGTTGAATTCTGAAGTGTTTCGGGCAATATTATTTGCTCATATTCAGCCAAATGCTTCAGAACTCATTGGACGGCGCTTCACAGTGCAGATGGACAATGACCCAAAGCATACTGCAAAAGCAACCAAAGAGTTTTTTAAGGGAAAGAAGTGGAATGTTATGCAATGGCCAAGTCAATCACCTGACCTGAATCCGATTGAGCATGCATTTCACTTGCTGAAGACAAAACTGAAGGGAAAAATGCCCCAAGAACAAGCAGGAACTGAAGAAAGTTGCAGTAGAAGCCTGGCAGAGCATCACCAGGGATGAAACCCAGCGTCTGGTGATGTCTATGCGTTCCAGACTTCAGGCTGTAATTGACTGCAAAGGATTTGCAACCAAGTATTAAAAAGTGAAAGTTTGATTTATGATTATTATTATGTCCCATTACTTTTGGTTCCTTAACAAGTGGGAGGCATATATGCAAATTGTTTTAATTCATACACTGTTCACCTGATTTGGATGTAAATGCCCTCAAATTAAAGCTGAAAGTCTGCAGTTAAAGCACATCTTGTTTGTTTTTTATTTCAAATCCATTGTGGTGGTGTATAGAGCCAAAAATGTTAGAATTGTGTCGATGTCCCAATATTTATGGACCTGACTAAGTCTAACGCAGCTCCTCTATGCAGAGCCAATAGCTAAGGTCGAAATTAATGAGGTTTCCTCTGCAGATATTCCCTTAGAACAAGGCACTAGGCATGGCTGTCCACTCTCCTTCCTGCTGTTTGCCATATTTTTAGAGCCTTTGGCAAGCAAAATTAGATCTGAGGAGGATATTGCAGGATTGAGGGGGCTGAGGGACCCTGAAAAATATCAGCCTATATGCCGATGACATTCAGATTTTTTTGAAGGACGGTGCCAAAGATCTCCAACATGTAATTCAAATTATAGACGAATTTGGCGTCTTCTCCGGCCTTGAAATAAATTGGAATAAATTGACAGTGCTCCCGCTAGGCTCCTCTGAAGTAAGTGGTTCCACTGCTAAGATAAAAGTACTGACCAAGGAAGACCAAATCGATTATCTAGGGATAAAAATTGATCTCAAACTGGGTGATTACTTTAATTATAATGTTAAGCCTCTACTGGAAAAAGTAAGGGATAATGTCAAGGCCTGGTCGAGGGTACCCCTCTCTCAGCTAGATCGGATCACCCTTGTTAAAATGAACCTTCTCCCCTCCATACTGTATGTTTTGACAGTCTGCCCCACTTAGATCGATGACTCCTTCTTTTACAGGCTGAAGGGACTTATTAATGATCTCCTGTGGGGCAGAAAAAGGGTACAGATTAAGCTGAAATATCTATACCTCTCCTATGGGGAAGGGGGATTGTCTTTCCCCTTCTTCCAGGGATACTATCTTAGTGCACAAACTGAGTGGTGCTTAAATGCTCGGGAGAATGGGTTGCTGGGATTTCTCCATGGGGTATGCAGTGGCCCATGGGCCGATTTTGTTTTCTTTACTGGAGTCCTAGCTGTTGAAGACTAAGGGCCTTGAGTGCCCGATCTCCTTTATGTTACAGAAAGTCTGGAATAAAGTTAGGTCGCTTCTTAATGTCACGCACACGTTGCATTTTTCCCCCCTGTGGAATAATTTAGGCTTAACCGAGTTTCATAAGATAAGGGATCACCATTTTTGGATAAACAGGGGAATTACTGTAGTCGCTCACTTATTTCAGGAGGGGAAATTAAAACCTCTTCCTGAAATCTTTTTAGGTGAAGATATCACTTTTATGGCGCAGTTTAGGTATGCACAAGTGGTACATGCTGCTTTATCCACGATCAATAAGGATTCACTATGTGTTCAGGAGCAAACCTTTTTAGATTTTTGCTTCTCTGCCTTATGCACGAATACTAAAATATTACAAATTTATGCTAGGTTACTAGTAAAGCTAGGTCGATTCACAAAGTTTAAGAGTGAAAGGAAATGGAATAAGGAATTGGGTGGCATGGTTTGTAATTGGGCAAGGGTATATAAAAATATTCAAGGAGTTTCTGTGTCTAACCAACATAGGTTGCTTAAATTTAAGATTGTACATAGGCAATATTTTACCCCGAGTTTTCTGACGAAAATATGGAAGTATGGAAGTGAAGAGGCTGGCTTTCCGCATCTTCTATGAAGATGTCCCAGCATCCAGAGATACTGGCAACCCATTTTCAAAAACCTGGGAATTGGGGATAAATGTAGCCCAGACCCTGCGTTTGAGTTTGTTATTTTTGGACTAGGCCCTATTGACATTAGGGGCAAAATACTGCATGCCATATTACAACTATGGATGAAGGGATTGATAATTGCTAAGGTATTGATTATTCAGAAATGGGGTTCTGAAAATACCCCGTCCTTCGCCGAATGGAAAAATTACATGCTTGGGGTAAAGCAGTATGAACTCTTTGGTTGCTCAGCTAAAGGACAGAGGCTGAAGAGGGAGCTGGTATGGGCTAACTGGGCTGACCTCTACTAACTTGGACCACTGGAGGGTTTCCTTCTCTGTTGTTAATGGGGAAGCGCCGAGGCTCCCATCGCGGACAGTCGGGTAGGGTGGTGGGTGGGAAGGGGGGTTGGGTTTTGGGAGTATAAAACATATTGTAACGGGGTTCCGAAGGTGCACTCGGTCCCCCATTACCCGCAGACCTGTTGCTTAGCTTTGGGAATGACTATCTGTGTTTGACCTCATTCCCAGTGCGGCTTTACTAGCTGGGTGGCTCCCTGCTCCTAGTCTGCATTGAGCGCCGAGCTGATCACTCGGTGCTTGACTGGTTGGTCTGTCGGTCATGTGACGCTGGCCATGTCACATGACCCTCACTCCCCACTATAAATACAGGCAGCCTGCTGGCCACAGGTTGCCTGTTAATTTAGTGGGGAGTGAGGGTCATGTGACGTGGCCAGCGTCACATGACCGACAGACCAACCAGTCGAGCACCGAGTGATCAGCACGGCGCTCAAGGCAGACTAGGAGCAGGGAGCCACCCAGCTAGTAAATCCGCCCTGGGAATGAGGTCAAACACAGATCCTCATTCCCAAAACTAAGCAACAGGTCTGCGGGTAATAGGGGACCGAGTGCACCTTCGGAACCCCGTTACACATATATTGTATTTTACTAACGAGATAGAGGAGGGTGGATATGAGCATACAAATGATGCTGTTTGGAACTTACCATATAATATCATCCAAATGTGTGTGTACTTTCACTTTGCTGTGATGTCATGCTCTTTTTTTATCCCCTCTGTATTTTTGTAAAATTAAACAAAATAAAAAAAATAAAATAAAAAAAGGCTTTTTTGTCATTTATTGCCTTTTTACAGTAGCTGTAAGCCATGGGGATTTAATTTTAGCCATTTAAACTTGCTACCTAGAGGCTCATTAGCATATTATAAAAGTCTTTATTTTGAGGGAACGGCGGCAGGCAGGGAGTTAAAAATCATATAGTTATGTTCTGCTGACATTAGCACATCGCTAATGTCAGCCAGATACTTAACGAGTTTTCTGATGACAGAAACCCTTTTAGATAGAATGGAACTAACCATTTCATTCTCCCTTTTTTTGGGCAGAAGTGGGCTAGTCCTGCTTCCCACCAAGGGAAGAGTTGCAGGAAGCTGGCGAGTTGAGTTTTAGAGTCCAAAGGGACCAGCTCTTAGGGCACCCTGACTCCTTACAGTTTACAGACAGAGTATTATGAGGGGGTCAACAGCCAAAGGCACCACGCTCAAAAGGTACCAGAACTGTGAGAAAGTCCAGCTACCAGACCGAAGCCAGAGTCTAGCACATCAGACAAAGATAAAACAAGGTATCCAAATAAAAAGAAAGAGAAGTAAAGAGTATCCAGGTAAAGAAAAAGATCAAATATTATCTGGATACAAGTTTATTCAAGTAAAGCTGTTGAACTTTTACCAAAGTCTGGACTCTTACTCCACCAACTATCACTCTCCCTTTTATTGCAACGGAGCCTAACCCTGGGGAGCGACGGTATCCAGGTAAGATCATAGTGACACACAAAGCTACTAAGGCCACATCACCACTTGACATTTCTAAATACCTGGGACATGATCTGCTCTAGGTGGTGGCACATTTCAGGTGGTTTATCTTCACAAGTGACAGGAGAGGAGCATGATGAACATGAGAAGCTGAAGACCAGGCATATGACCCAGGCAGACCATAGAAGTATGCAGTGGAGATAGAGGCAGTAAGTCCATCCAATTCCCTTGCACAAATGGCCAGATGCATACTGAGTTGCTTGCATAGGGACAGCCGCATTATCATCATTCAGGCAGAGGGATGATAACTGGCTCTCCACAATGTTAAACCCTCGCTACTGGGCCAAAATGGGGACCTTTTTTACACCTGCTGAGAGGGAGGGATGATAAACTCAACTACTATTAAGACATCCTATTTAGTCGGTTGGTCTCTATCTATGAGCGCCATGGCCCATCCTCAGCTTTGCGCTCACACTAAACTGCCATCACTGCTAGAGGGTGGCGGCAGGAGAAACACCAGCTTCATCAACAGTAACTTGAGTCTCGAGTCTCTGATGTGCAAGTTCATTCACCCACCAACTGAAGAAACCACCCAGCAGAAGCAGGCATACTTGTACTGTCACCCCAGATCCAAGATGCCCTGGACTACTGAGCAGCCAAATGTGAATTGAATTGAACTGGCCAAGTTTGCCCTGGGCAAGCTATCCTAGCCAGCCAGTACTGTGGCATCAGAGCAGGTGTTTAGCACAGTGGGGGCATAGTTACCCCAAAGAAAACTCACCTTTTAACACAAAATGTAGAGAGATTAACCGTTATAAAGATGAATCAGGTGAGGATCACCCAAGATTTCCACACACCGGTGCCTGATGCATCAGAGTAGATCATTCTGGCAGAAATATTCTGACAGCAATGTGCTGCCACACCAGAACATTGTGCAAAATGGCCTGTTGCTCCTGGCCACTGTTAAATAATATGTGATATAATATTAATTGATATTTAAGTATGTATTACATTACACACCATTTATAGTAATACACTTGGCAATAGGAGGTCTGTATAGGAACGTCAAGAACTATATTTGATGTCTACCATAAATGACAATGTATAAACCCATAGATTAGTAAAGACACGCCTGTATCTATGGTATAAATGACTGACAGGGAAAGACAATGGGTCGTCTTATTACACTCACTCTCAAGTCTGTTGGGGGTTGTTGTGTTATTGCTGGCCGAGAAGATGAAGACACATGGACCTTGAGAAGAGGATTCCTGACCTTCAACAATGATACTTTTAGGACATTCATATTTACTCATGGACAATAGAGATGTCCCGAACTATTCGCCTACGAACAGTTCCCGCCAAACATAGCTTGTTCGCGTTCGCCGCGGCGGGCGAGCATATGCAATGTTCGGTCCTCCCCCTATTAGTCATCATTGAGTAAATTTTGACCCTGTACCTCACAGTCAGCAGACACTTTCCAGCCAATCAGCATCATAACCTCATTCCCAGACCCTCCTATCTCCTGGACAGCATTCATTTTAGATTCATTCGGAAGCTGCATTCTTAGTGAGAGGAGGGACAGTGTAGCTGCTGCTGATTTAATAGGGAAATCAATAGCTAGGCTAGTGTATTCAGTGTCCACTACAGTCGAGAAAGATTCATCTGGTCTCTGCTCTAAGGACAGCACCCCAAAAAGCCCTTTTTAGGGCTAGTACATCAGTCTGTTTTTTTTAATCTAATTGCAGTTGCCTGCAGCGTGTGTGTCAGGCTCACAGCGTATACTGTGCCCACTTGCCCAGTGCCACCAATCATATCTGGTGTCACAGTAGCTTGCATTTAAAAAAAAAATAATACTTTTTTGACTGTAATATAATAGCAGTCAGTTGCCTGCACGTGTGTGTGTGTGTGTTTCGTGCCCTGCAAGTGCATAGTGTCACCAGCGCAACTCAAATCTTGTGTCACAGTAGATTACATTTAAAAAAATAAAATAAATTTAGACTGTGAAATAACAGCAGTCAGTTGCCTGCACGCATGTGTGTGTTTCAGGCCCTGCAAGTGCATAGTGTCACCAGCGCAACTCATATCTGGTGTCAAAGTAGATAACATTTAAAAACAATTTTGACGGTGAAATAATAGCAGTCAGTTGCCTGCACGCGTGTGTGTGTTTCAGGCCCTGCAAGTGCATAGTGTCACCAGCGCAACTCATATCTGGTGTCACAGTAGATTACATTTAAAAAAACAACAACAATTTTGACTGTAATAGAATAGCAGTCAGTTGCCTGCAAGCGTGTGTTTCAGGCCCTGCCAGTGCACAGTGTCACACCAGTGCAACTCATATCTGGTGTCACAGTGGATTACATTTTAAAAAAAACAAAATTTTTGGACTGTAATAGAATAGCAGTCAGTTGCCTGCACACGTGTGTGTGTTTCAGGCCCTGCAAGTGCACAGTGTCACCAGCGCAACTCAAATCTTGTGTCACAGTAGATTACATTTTTTTAAAAACAACAATTTTGACTGTAAATTAATAGCAGTCAGTTGAATGCACGCGTGTGTGTGTTTCGGGCCCTGCAAATGCATAGTGTCACCAGCGCAACTCATATCTGGTGTCAAAGTAGATAACATTTAAAAACAATTTTGACGGTGAAATAATAGCAGTCAGTTGCCTGCACGCGTGTGTGTGTTTCGGGCCCTGCAAGTGCATAGTGTCCCAGCGCAACTCAAATCTTGTGTCACAGTAGATTAGATTTTAAAAATATATATAATTTTGACTGTGAAATAATAGCAGTCAGTTGCCTGCACGCGTGTGTGTGTTTCAGGCCCTGCAAGTGCATAGTGTCACTAGTGCAACTCATATCTGGTGTCACAGTAGATTACATTTAAAAAAACAACAACAATTTTGACTGTAATAGAATAGCAGTCAGTTGCCTGCAAGCGTGTGTGTTTCAGGCCCTGCCAGTGCACAGTGTCACACCAGTGCAACTCACATCTGGTGTCACAGTGGATTACATTTAAAAAAAACTAACATTTTTGACTGTAATAGAATAGCAGTCAGTTGCCTGCACGCGTGTGTGTGTTTCAGGCACTGCAAGTGCATAGTGTCATCAGCGCAACTCAAATCTTGTGTCACAGTAGATTACATTTTTTTTAAAAACAACAATTTTGACTGTGAAATAATAGCAGTCAGTTGCCTGCATGCGTGTGTGTGTTTCAGGCCCTGCAAGTGCATAGTGTCACCAGCGCAACTCAAATCTTGTGTCACAGTAGATTACATTTTAAAAAAATATAAAATTTGGACTGTGAAATAATAGCAGTCAGTTGCCTGCACGCGTGTGTGTGTTTCAGGCCCTGCAAGTGCATAGTGTCACCAGCGCAACTCATATCTGGTGTCACAGTAGATTACATTTAAAAAAAACAACAACAATTATGACTGTAATAGAATAGCAGTCAGTTGCCTGAAAGCATGTGTGTTTCAGGCCCTGCCAGTGCACAGTGTCACACCAGTGCAACTCATATATGGTGTCACAGTAGATTACATTTAAAAAAAAATAATAATAATTTGACTGTAATAGAATAGCAGTCAGTTGCCTGCAAGCGTGTGTGTTTCAGGCCCTGCCAGTGCACAGTGTCACACCAGTGCAACTCATATCTGGTGTCAAAGTAGATTACATTTAAAAAAAATTTTGACTGTGAAATAATAGCAGTCAGTTGCCTGCAAGTGTGTGTGTTTCAGGCCCTGCAAGTGCATAGAGTTACCAGCGCAACTCATATCTGGTGGCAAAGTAGATTACATTTAAAAAATATATATAATTTTGACTGTGAAATAATAGCAGTCAGTTGCCTGCACGTGTGTGTGTGTGTGTGTGTTTCGTGCCCTGCAAGTGCAAAGTGTCACCGGCACAACTCATATCTGGTGTCACAGTAGATTACATTAAAAAATAAATAAATAATTTTGACTGTGAAATAATAGCAGTCAGTTACCTGCACGTGTGTGTGTGTGTGTTTCGTGCCCTGCAAGTGCATAGTGTCACCAGCGCAACTCAAATCTTGTGTCACAGTAGATTACATTTAAAAAAATAAAATAAATTTGGACTGTGAAATAATAGCAGTCAGTTGCCTGCACGCGTGTGTGTGTTTCGGGCCCTGCAAGTGCATAGTGTCACACCAGTGCAACTCATATCTGGTGTCAAAGTAGATTACATTTAAAAAAAAATAATAATAATTTGACTGTAATAGAATAGCAGTCAGTTGCCTGCAAGCGTGTGTGTTTCAGGCCCTGCCAGTGCATAGTGTCACACCAGTGCAACTCATATCTGGTGTCAAAGTAGATTACATTTAAAAACAATTTTGACTGTGAAATAATAGCAGTCAGTTGCCTGCTAGCGTGTGTGTTTCAGGCCCTGCCAGTGCACAGTGTCACACCAGTGCAACTCATATCTGGTGTCACAGTAGATTACATTTTAAAAAAAATAACAATTTTGACTGTAATATAATAGCAGTCAGTTGCCTGCAAGCATGTGTGTTTCAGGCCCTGCCAGTGCATAGTGTCACACCAGTGCAACTCATATCTGGTGTCAAAGTAGATTACATTTAAAAAAAAATAATAATAATTTGACTGTAATAGAATAGCAGTCAGTTGCCTGCAAGCGTGTGTGTTTCAGGCCCTGCCAGTGCATAGTGTCACACCAGTGCAACTCATATCTGGTGTCAAAGTAGATTACATTTAAAAACAATTTTGACTGTGAAATAATAGCAGTCAGTTGCCTGCTAGCGTGTGTGTTTCAGGCCCTGCCAGTGCACAGTGTCACACCAGTGCAACTCATATCTGGTGTCACAGTAGATTACATTTTAAAAAAAATAACAATTTTGACTGTAATATAATAGCAGTCAGTTGCCTGCAAGCATGTGTGTTTCAGGCCCTGTCAGCGCACAGTGTCACACCAGTGCAACTCATATCTGGTGTCAAAGTAGATTACATTTAAAAACAATTTTGACTGTGAAATAATAGCAGTCAGTTGCCTGCAAGTGTGTGTGTTTCAGGCCCTGCAAGTGCATAGAGTTACCAGCGCAACTCATATCTGGTGGCAAAGTAGATTACATTTAAAAAATATATATAATTTTGACTGTGAAATAATAGCAGTCAGTTGCCTGCACGTGTGTGTGTGTGTGTTTCGTGCCCTGCAAGTGCAAAGTGTCACCGGCACAACTCATATCTGGTGTCACAGTAGATTACATTAAAAAATAAATAAATAATTTTGACTGTGAAATAATAGCAGTCAGTTACCTGCACGTGTGTGTGTGTGTGTTTCGTGCCCTGCAAGTGCATAGTGTCACCAGCGCAACTCAAATCTTGTGTCACAGTAGATTACATTTAAAAAAATAAAATAAATTTGGACTGTGAAATAATAGCAGTCAGTTGCCTGCACGCGTGTGTGTGTTTCAGGCCCTGTAAGTGCATAGTGTCACCAGCGCAACTCATATCTGGTGTCACAGTAGATTACATTTAAAAAAACAACAACAATTATGACTGTAATAGAATAGCAGTCAGTTGCCTGAAAGCGTGTGTGTTTCAGGCCCTGCCAGTGCACAGTGTCACACCAGTGCAACTCATATCTGGTGTCACAGTAGATTACATTTAAAAAAAAATAATAATAATTTGACTGTAATAGAATAGCAGTCAGTTGCCTGCAAGCGTGTGTGTTTCAGGCCCTGCCAGTGCATAGTGTCACACCAGTGCAACTCATATCTGGTGTCAAAGTAGATTACATTTAAAAACAATTTTGACTGTGAAATAATAGCAGTCAGTTGCCTGCAAGTGTGTGTGTTTCAGGCCCTGCAAGTGCATAGAGTTACCAGCGCAACTCATATCTGGTGGCAAAGTAGATTACATTTAAAAAATATATATAATTTTGACGGTGAAATAATAGCAGTCAGTTGCCTGCACGTGTGTGTGTGTGTGTTTCGTGCCCTGCAAGTGCAAAGTGTCACCGGCACAACTCATATCTGGTGTCAAAGTAGATTACATTAAAAAAATATATATATATTTTGACAGTGAAATAATAGCAGTCAGTTGACTGCAAGTGTGTGTGTTTCAGGCCCTGCAAGTGCATAGAGTTACCAGCGCAACTCATATCTGGAGCAAAGTAGATTACATTTTAAAAAAATATACAATTTTGACTGTAATAGAATAGCAGTCAGTTGCCTGCAAGCGTGTGTGTTTCAGGCCCTGCCAATGCACAGTGTCACACCAGTGCAACTCATATCTGGTGTCACAGTAGATTACATTTAAAAAAACAAAACAATTTTGACTGTGAAATAATAGCAGTCAGTTGCCTGCAAGCGTGTGTGTGTTTCAGGCCCTGCAAGTGCATAATGTCACACCAGTGCAACTCATATCTGGTGGGAAAGTAGATTACATTTTAAAAAAATATATAATTTTGACTGTGAAATAATAGCAGTCAGTTGCCTGCACGCGTGTGTGTGTTTCAGGCCCTGCAAGTGCATAGTGTCACCAGCGCAACTCATATCTGGTGTCACAGTAGATTACATTTTAAAAAAATATAAAAATTTTGACTGTGAAATAATAGCAGTCAGTTGCTTGCACGTGTGTGTGTGTGTTTCGTGCCCTGCAAGTGCATAGTGTCACCAGCGCAACTCAAATATTGTGTCACAGTAGATTACATTTAAAAAAACAAAACAATTTTGACTGTGAAATAATAGCAGTCAGTTGCCTGCACGCGTGTGTGTGTTTCAGGCCCTGCAAGTGCATAGTGTCACCAGTGCAACTCATATCTGGTGTCAAAGTAGATTACATTAAAAAATATATATATATTTTGACTGTGAAATAATAGCAGTATGTTGACTGCACACGTGTGTGTGTTTCAGGCCCTGCAAGTGCATAGTATCACCAGCGCAACTCATATCTGGTGTCAAAGTTGATTACATAAAAAAAAATAAAAAACTATTTTGACTGTAATAGAATAGCAGTCAGTTGCCTGCAAGCGTGTGTGTTTCAGGCCCTGCCAGTGCACAGTGTCGCACCAGTGCAACTCATATCTGGTGTCACAGTAGATTACATTTAAAAAAAAATATATAATAATTTTTTTACTGTAATATAATAGCAGTAAGGTGCCTGCAAGCGTGTGTGTTTCAGGCCCTGCCAGTGCACAGTGTCCCACCAGTGCAACTCATATCTGGTGTCACAATAGATTACATTTAAAAAAAGATATATATTTTTGACTGTAATAGAATAGCAGTCAGTTGCCTGCAAGCGTGTGTGTTTCAGGCCCTGCAAGTGCATAGAGTCACCAGCGGAACTCATATCTGGTGGCAAAGTAGATTACATTAAAAAAAAATATATATTTTGACTGTAATAGAATAGCAGTCAGTTGCCTGCAAGCATGTGTGTTTCAGGCCCAGCCACTGCACAGTGTCACACCAGTGCAACTCATATCTGGTGTCACAGTAGATTACATTTTAAAAAAACGAAACAATTTTGACTGTAATAGAATAGCACGCGTGTGTGTGTTTCAGGCCCTGCAAGTGCATAGAGTCACCAGCGCAACTCATATCTTGTGTCACAGTAGATTACATTTAAAAAAATTATAATTTTTGACAGTGAAATAATAGCAGTCAGTTGCCTCCACGCGTGTGTGTGTTTCAGGCCCTGCAAGTGCATAGTGTCACCAGCGCAACTCAAATCTTGTGTCACAGTAGATTACATTAAAAAAACAAAAACAATTTTGACTGTGAAATAAGAGCAATCAGTTGCCTGCACGCGTGTGTGTGTATCGGGCCCTGCAAATTCATAGTGTCACCAACGCATCTCATATCTGGTGTCAAAGTAGATTACATTTAAAAACAATTTTGACGGTGAAATAATAGCAGTCAGTTGCCTGCACGCATGTGTGTGTTTCGGGCCCTGCAAGTGCATAATGTCACCAGCGTAACTCAAATCTTGTGTCACAGTAGAATACATTTAAAAAATAACAACAATTTTGACTGTGAAATAATAGCAGTCAGTTGCCTGCACGCGTGTGTGTGTATCGGGCCCTGCAAATTCATAGTGTCACCAGCGCATCTCATATCTGGTGTCAAAGTAGATTACATTTAAAAACAATTTTGACGGTGAAATAATAGCAGTCAGTTGCCTGCACGCGTGTGTGTGTTTCAGGCCCTGCAAGTGCATAGTGTCAACAGCGCAACTCATATCTGGTGTCAAAGTAGATTACATAAAATAAAAAAAACTATTTTGACTGTAATAGATAGAATAGCAGTTAGTTGTCTGCAAGCGTGTGTGTCAGGCCTACAGCGTCTACTCTGCCAACTTCTGCCAGTGCACAGTGCCACTCATATCTGGTGTCATAGTAGCTTGCACGCATAGTACAACTAGACTAATCTAAAAAAAATGACAGGAGGGGCAGGCCACCCCACAGGGGCCGTCGTGGTGCTGTGATTCCCTTTGGCCCTAGAATAATGCCCAGTGTTCAGAGGCCACGTACCCTGAACTCGAAAAGTTCTGAGGACATAGTTGACTGGCTAACACAGGACACCCAATCTTCTACAGCTTCCGCTCGGAACCTTGACGCACCATCCTCCTCCAGCTCAGCTTCGGGCACCTCTCAAGTTACCACTCGCCCGCCTGCCGCCACCACCAACACTAGCACCACAGCTGCTTCACTTGATCTGTCAGAGGAGTTATTTACACATCAGTTGGAAGAAATGAGTGATGCTCAACCATTATTCCCAGAGGATGTAGATAACAGGCATATGTCTCAGTCAGGCAGCATTACACACATGGACGTACGGTGTGATGATGATGATGATGTTGTACCTGCGGCTGCTTCCTTTGCTGAGTTGTCAGATCCTAGTGAAGCGGTTGATGATGACGATGTGTCCGTGGATGTCACGTGTGTGCCCGCTCGAACAGAAGAAAAACAGGGGGAAAGTTCAGATGGGGAGACAGAGAGGAGGAGGAGACGAGTTGGAAGCAGGGGGAGTTCGTCGTAAGGAGCTAGTGGCACACTCAGACAGCATGCATCGGCACCCGGGGTCAGCCAGACAGCATGCCAATCAACACATGCTGTTGCCACCACCAGAAGGCCGTCATTGCAGAGATCATCAGTGTGGCATTTTTTTTGTGTGTCTGCCTCTGACAACAGTGATGCCATTTGCAACCTGTACCAAAAGAAACTGAGTTGTGGGAAGTCCAACACCCACCTAGCTACAACTGCTTTGCGAAGGCACATGATCTCAAATAACAAACGCCTATGGGATCAACACATGAGTACAAGCAGCACACAAACTCAAAGTCGCCATCCTCCTCCTGGTCCAGCATCTTCAGCCACGTCAAACACTGCTGTCCTCCTTGCCCCCTCTCAACCATCCGCCACTCCGTCTCTCGCCTTGAGCAGTTCCTGCTCATCTGCCCACAGTCAGGTGTCTATCAAGGACATGTTTGAGCGTAAGAAGCCAATGTCACAAAGTCACCCCCTTGCCCGGCGTCTGACAGCTGGCTTGTTGGAACTCTTAGCCCGCCAGCTTTTACCATACAAGCTGGTGGAGTCTGAAGCCTTCAAAAAATGTGTAACTATTGGGACACCGCAGTGGAAGGTACCCGGCCGAAATTTCTTTGCAAAAATGGCAATCCCCAACCTGTACTCGATTGTGCAAAAGGAAGTGATGGCATGTCTGGCACACAGTGTTGGGGCAAGGGTCCATCTGACCATTGATACCTGGTCTGCAAAGCACAGTCAGGGCAGGTATATCACCTACACTGCGCATTGGGTAAACCTGCTGACGGCTGCCAAGCATGGAATGCGTGGCTCTGCAGAGGAGTTGGTGACACCGCCACGACTTGCAGGCAGGTCTGCTGCCACCTCCTCTACTCCTCCTACTCCATCCTCTTCCATAACCTCCTCGGCTGAGTACTCTTCTGCTGCTGCGTCTTGCTCCACATCAACTGCACCCCTCCAGCTCCCCAGGGGCTATTCCACATCCCGGATACGACAGTGTCACGCCGTCTTGGGGTTGACTTGCCTGAAAGCAGAGAGTCACACCGGACCAGCACTCCTGTCCGCCCTGAACGCACAGGTGGATCAGTGGCTGACTCCGCACCAACTGGAGATTGGCAAAGTGGTGTGTGACAACGGAAGCAATTTGTTGGTGGCATTGAATTTGGCCAAGTTGACACATGTGCTGTGCATGGCACATGTGTTGAATCTGATTGTACAACGCTTTGTGCATAAGTACTCAGTCTTACAGGACATCCTCAAGCAGGCCAGGAAGGTGTGTGGCCATTTCAGGCGTTCCTACACGGCCATGGCGCACTTTTCAGATATATTTAGCGGCGAAACAACATGCCAGTGAGGCGCTTGATTTGCGACAGCCCGACACATTGGAATTCAACACTCCTAATGTTTGACCGCCTGCTCCAACAAGAAAAAGCCGTCAACGAGTATTTGTATGACCGGGGTGCTAGGACAGCCTCTGCGTAGCTGGGAATTTTTTTGCCACGTTACTGGATGCTCATGCCCAATGCCTGTAGGCTCATGCGTCCTTTTGAGGAGGTGACAAACGTAGTCAGTCGCACCGAAGGCACCATCAGCGACATCATACCATTTGTTTTCTTCCTGGAGCGTGCCCTGCGAAGAGTGCTGGATCAGGCCGTAGATGAGCGTGAAGAGGAAGAGTTGTGGTCACCATCGCCACCAGAAACAGCCTTATCAGCATCGCTTGCTGGACCTGCGCAACGCTGGAAGAGGAGTGTAAGGAAGAGGAGTCAGAGGAGGAATGTGGCTTTGAGGAGGAGGAGGAAGACCAACCACAGCAGGCATCCCAGGGTGCTCGTTGTCACCTATCTGGTACCCGTGGTGTTGTACGTGGCTGGGGGGGAAGAACAGACTTTCAGTGAGATCACTGAGGACGAGGAACGGGACATGAGTAGCTAGGCATCCAACCTTGTGCAAATGAAGTCTTTCATGCTGTCGTGCCTGTTGAGGGACCCTCGTATAAAAAGGCTGATGGAGAACGACCTGTACTGGGTGGCCACGCTACTAGACCCCCGGTATAAGCAGAAAGTGTCTGAAATGTTACCGAATTACCGCAAGTCGGAAAGGATGCAGCAGTTCCAAAATAAATTAAAAAGTATGCTTTACACAGCGTATAAGGGTGATGTCACAGCACAACGGGAATCTAACAGGGGAAGAGGTGAAAGCAATCCTCCTACCACGACCACGCCGGCAAGGACAGGACGCTTTACAGACGTGATGTTGATGGAGGACATGCGGAGCTTTTTAAGTCCTACGCATCGCCACAGCCCTTCGGGGTCCACCCTCAGAGAACGTCTTGACCAACAGGTAGCAGACTACCTCGCCTGCAGATATCGACACTCTGAGGAGCGATGAACCCCTTGACTACTGGGTGTGCAGGCTTGACCTGTGGCCTGGGCTATCCCAATTTGCGATAGAACTTCTGGCCTGCCTCGCTTCAAGTGTCCTGTCAGAAAGGACCTTCAGTGCAGCAGGAGGTATTGTCACTGAGAAGAGAAGTCGCCTAGGTCAAAAAAGTCTAGATTACATAACCTTTATTAAGATGAATGAGGCATGGATCCTGAAGGGACTGACAGTGGGCGATACATTTGACTAATAAAGGCCTGGTGATGAGATGAGCTTCCTTGGGCTAAAAATGGTCCACACGCTGCTGTATTTTATCTCTGCATGCCGGATGACTTGCGTGACTTATCTGTCACCAACTAGGGTTCAAGCCAAAATGTTTTAGTGCACTTTCTGCCTGGAAAACATATTTTTTTCTGGCCGATGCTACAGCAGCGGCTGCAACATTACCTATTTTTCAGGCATGTGTACATGCCTAATTTTTCTGGCCTCTGGTGCTGCACAGTGGCTGCAAAAACAAAACAAAAAAAAAATGGCACATACATGTGTCAATTCCCCTTCGTAATCGTTACCTTGTTGTGGTGAAGGGGCTTGCGTATCACAATGAAGCGACCACCTCTATGAGTGTGTTGGCAATGGCAATGATCGCACACCCCAGATGATAAGGTTGTTGCTTCATTGTCAACAGACCAAAAGCGATCGGCTGGATAATTTTGCATAGAAAAAACATAAATTTTCTTTGTGATCATCTAAGGTGATCATTAAAGCCTACTAGGCCAACAATGGGCCCACACTGCAGAATCATTGTTTTCTGGGTCACTTAACTGTCACTGAACTACCTCAGTCAGCACGACCAGAGACTTTGAAAAAACCCCATTACCTGCAATCTCCCAAACGTGCGCACGAGCACAGTCATCACTACACCAAGATTGACGCATAGAGGAATAAAAGTTATGTCATGAGTGTGTCAACTATTGACAACTCTTTGCGGTTGTCTAAAATCTATTCCATACGCTTCCTCTGATAGGGGACGTAACAGGGATTAAACTGATAGGAATAGTACTACTTAACACACCACTCATATCTGGTGGCACAGTACATTGCACGGCGCACGCGCAGTGCCCCAAATTGGAAGTAGGAGGACCAACCAAGCATATTTTTCCATCTCCCGGTTCCTAAAATCAATTTCATACCCCGGACCCTGATAGGGGACATAACACGGATTAAACTGATAGGAATAGTACTACTTAACACACCACTCATATCTGGTAACACAGTACATTGCAAGGCGTATGCGCAGTGCCCCAAATTGGAAGTAAGAGGACCGACCAAGCATCTTTTTCCATCTCCCGGTTCCTAAAATCAATTCCATACGCCGGCCCCTGATAGGGGACAAAACAGAGATTAAACTGTTAAGAACAGATTTCTTTTTAGTCAAAAAAAGAGGACAGCCTCTGTGGAGCTGGGAATTTTTTGGCCGTGTTACTGAACGCTCATGCACAATGGCTGTAGGCTCATGCATCCTTTTGCGGAGGTGACAAACCTGGTCAGTCAAACCCAAGGCAACATCATCGACCTCATCTCATATGCGTTTTTTCCGGAGGGCGCCCTGCGAAGAGTGCTGGATCAGGCCGTAGATGAGCATGAAGAGGAAGAGTTGTGGTCACCATCACCACCAGAAGCAGCCTTGTCGTCGTCGAGTGCTGGACCTGCGACAATGCAGAGAGAGGAGTCTGAAGAAGAGGATTCAAAGGAAGAAGGTGGCTTTGAGGAGGTGGAAGACCAACCACAGCAGGCATCCCAGGGGGCTTGTTGTCACCTTTCAGGGACCCTTGGTGTTGTACATGGCTGGGTGGAGGAAGAGACCTTCAATGACGTCAGTGAGGACAAGGAACGGGACATGGCTAGCTTGGTATCCATCCTTGTGCAAATGGGGAGTTTGCGGTTGTGCAAATGGATTGTTTGCGGTTGTTTGCGGTGCGTTAAACGGGGAGTTTGGTCTGTCATTGTGAAGCGGGCGTAACCCTTACACTACCTGATCGATACATCATAACTGATGTTTTAAAGCACATTATTCCAAACAATTTAGGAATGTTAGGTGATTTTTGCCCTTTATGGATTAAAACCTGACTCTCCGTCAACTATGTAATTTTCCATAGGAGTTTTGCCATGTATCCCCCTCCGGCATGCCACAGTCAAGGTGTTAGTCTCCTTGAAACAACTTTTCCATCACTATTGTGGCCAGAAAGAGTCCCTGTGGGTTTTCAAAATTCACCTGCCTATTGAAGTCTATGGCGGTTCGCCCGGTTTGCCCGTTCACGAACATTTACGAAAATTCGCGTTCGCCGTTCGCGAACTGAAAATTTTATGTTCGCGACATCTCTAATGGACAATAGATTAAGACTTTTCCTAGACTATTTCTGTAAGTAATCAACTCTTATGAAGACTAAAAATAAATCACATTATTCATTTTTTATATAACTTGTTGACTCCTGGTGATGAGTCCGCCAGGTGATTTTTACTCCAAATGAGCATACACTTGATTTGGAGAAGATTACCAAATCAGGTTGATACATTTCTCATACATAAATATTTTATATTTGGAGACTTATTACAGCCATGTGCTTCAGCCACTATTCTAAAGTTGCCACCAGCCTTAAGCCTTAATCAGTATTTTTTGGAAGCAGGTGTATCGCAGGCCTCAATCAATATTTTGTGAAAGCAGGAAAATCAATCCCCTTAATCAGTATTTGGAGGAAGCAGGCATATAAAACCCCTTAACCAGTATTTTGTGGAAGCAGGTATATAGAACCCCTTAATCAATATTTTGTGGAAGCAGGTATATCGCACCCCTCAATAAGTATTTTGTGGAAGCAGGTATATAGAACCCCTTAATCAATATTTGGTGGAAGCATGTATATTGCACCCCTCAATCTGTATTTTGTAGAAGCAGATATATCAAACCCCTTAATTAGTATTTTGCAGAAGCAGGTATATCGCAGGCCTCAATCAATATTTGGTGGAAGCAGGTATATCAATGCCCTTAATCAGTATATTGTGGAAGCAGGTATATAGAACCCCTTAATCAATATTTTGTGTAAGCAGGTATATCGCAACCCTCAATCTGTATTTTGCGGAAGCGGGTATATCAAACCCCTTATTCAGTATTTTGTGGAAGCAGGTATATCTAACCCTCTAATCAGTATTTTGTGGAAGCAGGTATAGTGCACCCCTCAATCAGTATTTTGTGAAATCAGGTATATCAAACCCCTTAATCAGTATTTTGTGGAAGCAGGTGTATCGCAGGCCTCAATTAATATTTTGTGAAAGCAGGTATATCGCACCCCTCAATCAGTATTTTGTGGAAGCAGGTATATCAAACCCCTTAATCAGTATTTTGTGGAAGCAGGTGTATCGCAGGCCTCAATCAATATTTGGTGTAAGCAGCTATATCAATCCCCTTAATCAGTATATTGTGGAAGCAGGTATATAGAATCCCTTAATATTTGGTGGAAGCAGGTATATCGCAACCCTTAATCAGTATTTTGCGGAAGCATGTATATAAAACCCCTTATTCAGTATTTTGTGAAAGCAGGTATATCGCACCCCTCAATCAGTATTTTGTGGAAGCAGGTATATCAAACCCCTTAATCAGTATTTTGTGGAAGCTGGTGTATCGCAGGTCTCAATCAATATTTGGTGCAAGCAGGTATATCAATCTCCTTAATCAGCATTTTGTGGAAGCAGGTATCTCGCAGGCCTCAATCAATATTTGCTGGAAGCAGGTATTTAGAACCTCTTAATCAATATTTGGTGGAAGCAGGTATATTGCAACCCTTAATCTGTATTTTGTGAAAGCAGGTGTATCGCACCCCTTATTCAGTGTTTTGTGGAAGCAGGTATATCTAACATTCTAATCAGTATTTTGTGGAAGCAGGTATATCGCACCCCTCAATCTGTATTTTGTGAAAGCAGGTATTTCAATCCCCTTAATCAGTATTTTGTGGAAACAGGTATATAGAACCCCTTAATATTTGGTGGAAGCAGGTATATCGCAACCCTTAATCAGTATTTTGCGGAAGCATGTATATAAAACCCCTTATTCAGTATTTTGTGGAAGCAGGTATATCGCACCCCTCAATCAGTATTTTGTGGAAGCAGGTATATCAAACCCCTTAATCAGTATTTTGTGGAAGCAGGTGTATCGCAGGCATCAATCAATATTTGGTGGAAGCAGGTATATCAATCCCCTTAATCAGTATATTGTGGAAGCAGGTATATAGAACCCCTTAATCAATATTTGGTTGAAGCAGGTATATCGCAACCCTCAATCTGTATTTTGAGGAAGCAGGTATATCAAACCCCTTATTCAGTATTTTGTGGAAGCAGGTATATTGCACCCCTCATTCTGTATTTTGTGGAAGCAGGTATATAGAACCCCTTAATCAATGTTTGGTAGAAGCAGGTATGTCACACCCCTCAATCAGTATTTTGTGAAAGCAGGTATATCGCAGGCCTCAATCAATATCTTGTGGAAGCAGGTATATCGCACCACTCAATCAGTATTTTGTGGAAGGAGGTATATCAAACCCCTTAATCAATATTTTGTGGAAGCAGGTATATTACACCCTTCAATCATTTTTTGGGGGGACTTTTCGGGTTCTGTTATAGGGTGGGGGTGTGTCCATGTGCTGAAACGTCTCAATTAGCTGTTCTGTCCCATCTGATGTGTGTGTCATGTGTCAAAGTTCGGCGCAAAGCAAAAGAATATGGCGCCGGTGGACATCGCCATATGTTCGCATGTTCGGCGAATCGCGAAAGCACAAATTTCACCGCCAAACGACCGCTGGCCGAACTGCAAGGCCATCTCTAATCATGCATAGTGCAGAGACACACAGAACCAAGACCAGGTGTCATGGTGTGGAGCACCACTAGCTACCATGACCTTTTTGGTCTAGTATTCATGGAGGGAACGCTGACCATCTTTTAGTATGTCCAGGTGATCTTGGAACCAGTCCTACTCAGTTTGGAGTCCCCTTAATCAGTATTTTGTGGAAGCAGGTATATAGAACCCCTTAATATTTGGTGGAAGCAGGTATATTGCAACCCTTAATCAGTATTTTGCGGAAGCATGTATATCAAACCCCTTATTCAGTATTTTGTGGAAGCAGGTATATCAAACCCCTTAATCAGTATTTTGTGGAAGCAGGTGTATCGCAGGCATCAATCAATATTTGGTGGAAGCAGGTATATCAATCCCCTTAATCAGTATATTGTGGAAGCAGGTATATAGAACCCCTTAATCAATATTTGGTTGAAGCAGGTATATCACAACCCTCAATCTGTATTTTGAGGAAGCAGGTATATCAACCCCCTTATTCAGTATTTTGTGGAAGCAGGTATATCGCACCCCTCATTCTGTATTTTGTGGAAGCAGGTATATAGAACCCCTTAATCAATGTTTGGTAGAAGCAGGTATATCACACCCCTCAATCAGTATTTTGTGGAAGCAGGTATATTGAAGGCCTCAATCAATATTTTGTGGAAGCAGGTATATCGCACCCCTCAATCATTTTTTGATCTTGGAACCAGTCCTACTCGGTTTGGAGATGTAGTGTCCCCCCCCCCAAAAATAAAGCATGTATCTATCTAAAACAATATTTTAGGTTACAAACTTTACACATACAGGCCCAGATTCAGGTAGATTTGCCCATTACTTACACCTGAGCCGCTCAGCTGAATTTCTCTGCGCTGGAGCAATTTTGCCAAATTGCCACCTGATTCAGGAATCGTTTGTTCATTTAATTTGCTCCTGTTTAAGGCAAAGCTGAGGGCGCAAGGCCGTGCAAGTCAAAGTGGGTGTGCCCCTATGTAAATGAGGAATTTTCGGCTCAGCAGAGGTTTGCTAGCATAATTTCATGGCAAATCCTGCTCAGCTGCTTGCACTGAGCAAATAAATAGGAGCAGACTTGCGCAGGTTCTTTGCAGAATTTCATCCTGCTTTTTCCTACCCCCCCTGAGCAAGGAAATTCAGCCCTTTTGCAAGACATGGCACCTCCCAAAGGGACCAAAAAAAGGAAGCCCAACTTTGTGGCTGCAGAGATGGACATCCTGATTGCTGCACTCCAGCAGCATAAGGAAGTCCTATATGGTGCCCAGCGGGCAAACACCACCATTGCCCAAAGGAGGGCTATATATGAAGCCATTGCCCTGGACATCAATGCCCTGGGTAATGAAGTGCGTACCTGGGATGACATCCAGAAGAAATTAAATGATATGAGGCGCAGGGTCCGTGAAAAACTGGCTCTTATCAGGAAGCATACCGGTGGCACGGGAGGTGGTCCGCGATGTATGATCCGGCTCAATCAGGAGGAGCAGCTTATTGCACAAACGTTCGTGCAGGAGCAGGTGGAGGGACTTGAAGGGTACGACTCCACTGTTGGGAACTTGGGGACTGGTAAGTTATTTTTCTTTCATATCTGCTGTGCATCATGGGAGGGGGTACAAGTGAACATGTGAAGTGTGTTGCACCAGCAAAATATGTCGTTTTGGTGTCATCCACAGGTGGTGATGAGGAAGAAGAAGCTGGGCCGTCTTCAGCTGCGGCTCGACCCAGCCCATCCAGACCAGAGCCAGGGGTCCAGTCAGGCCCCATGGACATTCTGGCTATGCTGGTCCAGGAGGAGATCATACCAGGGCCAAGTATGGAGGAGCAAGTGGTATTGGAGGAGGATTCCTTTTTCCTCATCCAGGAGGACTCTGGCTCCCTCCAGGAGGATACCACCATCCCTGTGCAACCCACCACCCCCCCGCCCAGCACGTCATCCCCCTCCAGGGCAAGCCCCTCCAGGGCAAGCCCCTCCCTTGTGGACCCCTCCCCTTCTCCCTCTGTCCGTGGCCGAGCCTCTCCTCCCAGGAAGGCTCTGTCCAAAACGAGGCATATATCCTCCAGCCTCCGTGACGGTCTGCTGGAGGAGCAGGCCCTGCAGACCCGCCATATAGGGGCCATGGTGGGAGAGGTGCGTCGTCTGGCGGACAGCATGGCATCCACCTCCACCTCTATGCAGCATGCCCTCACCCTGCATGAGGATCGGGACAAACATGTGGCACAGAGCCTGGGGGAAATTAGTGGCAACTCTAAGGCCATAGTCACCTGCTTGGTGGCTCTGGAGACCACACCAGCTTTGTTAAGCAGGATGACAGCTGCGGTGCAGGCCAACACCGCTGCAGTGCAGGAGGAGGCGAGAGTTACCCGCCGGCATCAGCGGGATACCACCACCCGCCAAATGCGGATGTTGGCCCAGACCAACACCATCCTTGCCCGCCTGGCCAACGCCATGGAGGGCATGCAGCCACCACCTGCAAGGAGTGTGGAAGTAGGGGTTGATGCTCCTCCCCCCCCTCCTCCCCCCACCCCTCCATCCCCACCCCATGCCTCCTCCGCACCACGGAGATTGAGGAGCCAGAGCCGGGGCACCCTTGGCCCAAAGAAAAAAACAAAAAAATAATTTTATGTCTACATTTTTTTGCTCAACACAATATGATTTTTTTTTTATTTTTCTATATGCTCAGGGTATGAGATTTTTTTTTTTTATATGCTCAGGATATGAGTTTTTATATTTATTTGTAGTCCCTACACACGGTGAGGAGTGTATACTACAGTGTGACTGGTGTGTGAATGGGGGGGGGGGTGGCACTCCTGCTGGAAAAGGGGTGTCACCCTCTGCCATGTGAAAGGTGTATGAATGGACAGCAACATAATTGGAGCCTTGACGCGGCGTTGCTGCTCCCTAATACCATGGGGTATTGTTGGGTCTAATCCAATTGGGGGTGCATGTGTCGGGTGTGTGCTAGGGACTACAGTGGTGTACATACATGCATTATACTTGTGACAAGATCAGGGTGTGTTTAATGTGCAAAGAGACGTTCCACAAGACCATTCCGGATTGCTCTTCCCTCAGAAGATCCGGTAGTGTTTCTTGGGGGGGGGGGGGGTTGCGTGGTTCGGGGGTAAGGTCATTGCGTAGCTCAATGTGCATGCCCCTTCTTTGAGCTAAATTGTGGAGAATACTACATGCCCCTACGATTTGGCATACAAAGTTGGGTGAATACAATAGGGTCCCCCCTGATTTATCCAGACATCTGAATCGAGATTTAAGGATGCCAAATGTGCGCTCCACCACCGCACGGGTACGTGCATGGGCTTCGTTATATCTTTCCTCTCCTGGTGTTTGAGGGTTACGAAATGGGGTCATCATGTGAGGTCCCAGGGCATAGGCAGAGTCACCTGGAAGGGAAAAGACAGGAGGATGTTAGTCGTGCATGTGCCCCTTGTGATGTGTGCATCATGGGGGGGGGGGGCAGTCATACCTGACACCCATGTCACTCACCAATCAGCCAGCTGTCTCCATACATGTTCTGGTCAAACTCGGTTGGGATGGGGCTGTGTCGGTAAATAAAACTGTCATGGCTTGACCCTGGGTGTTTGGCACGGACATGCCATATGAGGCCATGTGCATCCACAATCATCTGCACATTTATCGAATGCCAATGTTTCCTGTTGCAGTAGATATGCTCGAGGTGCCGGGGGGGGGGGGGGGGGTAGTGCCACATGGGTACAATCTATTGCACCCACAGTGCGTGGAAATCTGGCTAATAAATAAAAATCACTGATTGCCTTCTGCCGCACGTCAGCCGTGGTTGGTTTGATAAATTGTGTGCCCATACGTCTGAGTATTGCAGGGATCACTTGTTGCACACACCTGCTCATGCTGGATTGGGACATCCCCGCCACCACTCCACCTGTGCGCTGAAATGAGCCAGTTGCCAAAAAATGAAGGGTTGCCACTACCTTCACCAGTGGCTGCACTGCCTGTCCCCGATGGGTCGGGCTGCTGATGTCATCCTGCAGGATTGTTACCAACTCAAGGATGACTTCAGGGCTAAAGCGAAACATGCGATACACCTCAGTATCAGTCATCTGAAAAAGGTTGTAGCGCCCTCTGTAAATCCTCTCCCGTGCCCTCCTACGAGTCGGCTCAGTCAATAGAATATCAAGAACCATAGCTGCCCCTGGCATGTTGGTGCACAGATGTGAGGTCCCGAAAATGTGGGTGCTCTGCTTGTTCAGATCGTCTGTCTAGGTGCTGCTGAAGTTGCGCGCTCCTTCAGATGACATTTGGCCATCTTTTGCTAACTTGCCCCTGCTTTTAACAGGAGCAAGTTTGCCCAGGGAAAAAAGCTTGCACGCTTCCAGCGCAAGATGCGCATCACACGCGCATGTTTCTGAATCATCGGCAGTACCTAATTTGCATATTCGCTGAGGGAATTCCATGAAGGCGCAACTTACACCCCGCGCAAAATTGCACGAAAATTGCGCAGGAACAGCTAGGCTGCGTGCGCGGGAAAATGGCCGCATTTCAGGCTTAACTGGTTTACAGAATCAGCCGCAAATTTGCATAGGAGCAAATCAGTACTTGCGCGGCGCAAATCACACTTGTTCCCGCGCAAGTGCTTCTTGAATCTGGGCCACAGTATATAACATTGCACAGGAGAGTTAATTTTTATGGTAAATATGAATTCAAAAAAGTAAGTTAACCCTTTAACAACCATCTGCTTTTTGAAGGTGGGCAGTGCAGGTCTTCATTCTTCGGCAATGTCTTGTGGCGCAAAGGGTCTTAAGATCGGATCGTTTAACATTTCATATTTTTTATAATCTAGAGAAAGCAAATTAAACACTAACCCACATTCTCACAAATGTGCAGGCTTCACCTTTATGTTAGATTATCCTGTAAGGCTAAAAGATACTTTTTAATAATGTGACAGTGTGAAGCTTTTGTAGAAATAATGTCATTCTTGCCAAAAATTCCTATGTCGGAAATAAAGCATTTAAGTATTTTTGACATTTACAGTATATGCCATCTTACATCCATATTCTGACAATTTATGCAGAATAATTTTAGTGAATTTTAGAAGAGATTTTGTAACTATACTGGCTATGCAAAATGTAATTTTTTTCCCTGAATGTTCAGAAACATAATAATTACAAAAAAAAAATCTACATAAAATATTCACTTTTGAAATCCCATGTGTCTTAATCTATTATAATGTACTGTATACCTCCAGTGACAGATAAAAAGTTCACAATGCACTAAAATCAGGTCATCACTAACTGATCAGTGGGGGTCAGACACCCGGGACCCCCATTGATCAGCTGTTCACATGGCCTAGGTGCAGCTCAGCCCTTTTGAAGTGAATGGGGCTGAGCTGCAATACTAAGCACAGCTGCTATCAAATTGGATGACTCTGTGCTTGGTGAGCAGAGAGAAGGTTGCGGTGCTACTGCGAGTGCCGGTGTCTTCTCGAACAGCTGATTGGCAGGGGTCCTTGGTGTCTGACACCCACCGATCAGATAGTAATAACCTGTCCAGAGGATAGGTCATCAGTAGTACAGTCTCAGAAAACACTTTTAAGTGTGGCACCATTGTGGAGCTATTCCCTTTGTGCTGTAGTCCAGCGGTCCCCAACCGCCTGGGCACGGCCCAGGACTGGGCACTGGAAGATTGTTTGCCAGGCCGCGGCAATACAGAGGAGTGGAGACGCCAGGCACATGAGCGCCCGACGCGCACATCACACACAGCGCGCAGCCGTACAGTTGGAAGGAAGGAGAGCGTTCCTTCCTTCCAACTGTGATGCCGACCAGCCACTGCCACCAATGAGGAGAGAGTGGGCGGAGGAGGGGAGGGACTGTGGCCACTGTGCCACCAAAGATAATTAACTAGAGGACCTTTCATGGGTCCGGACTTTATTAATTAAGTAGCAGGACATGTAGAGTAGCGCCCAGGGATCTCCCTGCACTTACTATTATTCCTGGGCGCCACTCTGTTCGCCCTCTGTGGCCCCCATTACATTCTCCTGCGCTGTATGCTAATTACTACTATTGGAACACCAGGGAGGATACATCAGCTTTTCTCCCTGGGCGTTCCTTCTCCCTGGCTGTAGCGCTGGGAGAAAAAAAAAACTCACCTTCTCCCTGGCTGTGATGCTCTGCGCTGCAATTGGACAGCACTACAGCCAGGGAGAAGGAACGCCAAGGGAGAGAAGCTGATGTCTCCTCCCTGGTGTTCCGATGCTGTTACTTAGCATACAGCATGGGAAACGGTAACAGGGGCCACAGCGGGCGAACGGAGCGGCGCCCAGAAATAATAGTAAGTGCAGGAAGATCCCTCGGCACCGCTCTACATGTCCTGCTACTTAGTTAATAAAGTATGGACCCATGAAAGGTCCTCTTACAGATAAAGGAGGCGGGTGCGGCACCTGGGGTGTAAACTGCCGCTGATCGCAGCTCCCTGTCAGAGGTCGGATGCCGGCTATGTGATTCTGCCACATCCACCTACTGTATCTGTATTAAAGGTTAATTATCATTGGTGGTGCACTGCACCCCCCCGTATTAAAAACATTGGTGGCGCAGTGCACCCTCCACCAGTATTAAAATCATTGGTGGCAGTGGCCACAGGGTCAATCCCCTCTTCATTGGTGGCAGTGGCAGCTTCTGATCGGAGCCCCAGCTGTGTAATCCTGGGGCTCCGATCGGTTACCATGGCAGCCAGGACACTACTTAAGCCATGGCTGCCATGGTAAGCTTCCTGCGGCTGGGTGTATTATGCACAGTGCAGTAGGAACAGTGTAAAGTCCTATTCACCCTAATAAAGCTCAATTAGGGTGAATAGGACAAGGTATGAAAAGATCCCAGGTTCTAGCCCCTAAGGGGGAAATGGTTAATAAATATAAAGTAAAAAAAATAAAATAAAAATATTAAGTATAAATTACCCCCTTTCCCAAATAAACATATTACATATTGCCACGTCTGAAAAGTCCAAACTATTAAAATATAAAAGAAAATTCCTATGTGGTGAGCGCAGTAACAAAAAATAAATGCTAAGCTCCGCCCACCCCACAAGCCCCGCCCCAGAACCCTCTCCCCCTGCCCCCACCCGATCCCTGGGAAAATTGTCTGGCATGAAACTGGTCCTTGGTGCAAAAAAGGTTGGGGACCACTGCTGTAGGCCACTCCTTCCTTCCAATTAACAGGTATTAGGTATTATTGTCAGACATGATCAAGATGCAGCCCAGCCACAGGTCACTGTTTCTACAAGCTTGCTCATTCCCATTTCATTTTGTCAACCATTCCATATGGCAGAAGACCACTTGGAACCCTTCCTACATTTAAATATTAACCTTTAATAATTTTTCATTAAAAGTATAAATAACAAAACAACCCAAAACTCCACAAATCAATTGTTTGTCAGCAATATACTTGGCCTTGCTACATACAGGTGAAACTCGAAAAATTTGAATATCGTGCAAAAGTCCATTTATTTCAGTAATGCTAATTAAAAGGAATTGCATTAATGCAGCTTAAAATTAGAATTTTGTGAAAAGATTTAATGTTCTAGGCTGAAATTGTCAGACTCTAGTCAGCTAATTAATCCATATCCCCTGAGCAAAGGGTACCTCAAAATTGTGACTTTGGGGTTTTCATAAGCGGTAAGCAGGGCCGGACTGGGACAAAAAATAGGCCCGGGCATTTTTGACTGAGCAGCCCAATCACATGACCCCCAACAGGCCCCACCCCCTTGCAGTCTAGGGGCGGAACCAAACCCGGAAGCACAATTGAGGGGCAGGGCCAGACACCAGTAAGATAGGAAGGCTTCAGCCAACACACAAGCTTTGCAACAACCAACATACAGATCTTGCAACAATATAGGAAGCTACAGAAAAGTCTTATAATATCCTCAGTGGATCTCAACTTGCCCATCCTCCACACCCTGTACAGGTCAGTGCCCCCGAAATAGCACTCACAGTTCTCCAGCAACTCTGGCAAATACCACCTTTTCCGTACAGGGTGGGTTTACATCTGCGTTATGCCATTCCGTTATAGGTTCCGTTCCAAACTGAATATAACGGAATGGCCAGATGGAATGCAAAACGGAAGCCTTTAAGAGGCATTCCGTTTTGCTCTGTCCTAATAGAAGTTTATGAGAAAGCATAACGGATTAGTCTGGGTCCCCTTATGCAAGACGGAAAACAAAGTCCTGTTGACAGGACTTTGTTTTCCGTCTTGCATAACAGGAACCAGATGGATCCGTTTTGATTCCCATAGACTTTTAAGAGGACGGAAAGCAAACTGAAAGCCTCTTGCAGAGTCTGCACTGTAAAAGAGAGAGATAGCAGTGGCTGTGAAGGGAAAAGTTCCAGAACACATAATGACAGCCCCAGAGCCTTTCTGCTGCCTGACCAACTGTATGCTGCCACAGCGCCAGCCTGCAGGACATCAGAGAGGCCTGGGGTCCACATTATAGCACCACTACATTTTCTTATTATCAAAAAGCATCATACATAACCAAGCAAAAGCCAGAATATAATAAAAGACAAAAACATTAAACTACATTTATAATAAAACAATTTACTTACAAAAGAAGCTATTCAGTCGTCTGCTGTGCCGTCCTCTGCTTGCTTCCACTGATTATTTGCCCTCCTTTCTGTCTCTCCTCAGTGCGCAGGCGCAGTGTTATGGGGGATCTGTGGATGACAGTATGACACACTGTTATGGGGGACCTGTGGATGACACACTGTTATGGGGGGACCTGTGGATGACACACTGTTATAGGGGCATCTGTGGATGACGCACTGTTATGGGGGACCTGTGGATGACACACTGTTATGGGGGATCTGTGCATGACACACTGTTATGGGGGATCTGTGGATTGCACACTGTTATGGGGGACCTGTGGATGACACACTGTTATGGGGGACCTGTGGATGACACACTGTTATGGGGGACCTGTGGATGACACACTGTTATGGGGGCATCTGTGGATGACGCACTGTTATGGGGGACCTGTGGATGACACACTGTTATGGGGGACCTGTGGATGACACACTGTTATGGGGGACCTGTGGATGACACACTGTTATGGGGGACCTGTGGATGACACACTGTTATGGGGGACCTGTGGATGACACACTGTTATGGGGGACCTGTGGATGACACACTGTTATGGGCATCAGTGGATGACACACAGTTAGGGGGCATCTGTGGATGACACTGTTATGGGGGCATCTGTGGATGACGCACTGTTATGGGGGATCTGTGGATGACACTATTATGGGGGCATCTGTGGATGATGCACTGTTATGGGGGCATCTGTGAATGACACTATTATGGGGGCATCAGTGGATGACGCACTGTTATGGGCATCTGTGGAGGACACTCCAGTGTTATGGGCATCAGTGGATGACACACAGTTATGGGGGCATCTGTGGATGATGCACTGTTATTAACAGTGTGTCATCCACAGACCACCCCCCATAACAGTGTCATCCACAGATATCCCCTTAATAGACTGTTAAGGGGATATCTGTGGATTGCATGGCACTGTTATGGCGGCATCTGTGGATGACACTGTTATGGGTGGCCGGGGGGATCTGTGGATGACACACATATATGGCAGCGCAAGCATCTTGTGCAATATATATGTGTCATCATCCACATCATCCACAGATATCTCCCCCCCCCATAACAGTGTCCCTCCCTATTGTAAGACAGACCCCACCGTTCCTTATGTAAGTGAGCTATTGAGCTTGTAAATAAACTTGTGCAAAGTATATGAGTAGTTAGTAACTACTCATATACTTTGCACAAGTTTATTTACAAGCTCAATTGCTCACTTACATAAGTTACTATCTAATAATCTATCACTATCACTAACTTACTGCCTGGGACAGTCAGGACTCCGATTGTATTCACAAGTACAAGTTCAATTCACAGTTTTTCTTTTTCACAGACAGTAGTCAGTGCTGCAGTGCACAAAAGACTGTCATTCACGGCTCACCACATCCATTCACTGTGGGCATGGGCAGGCGGCAGCCACAGCCAGTTGGGCACTACTGGGGCGGGCAGGCAGATGCTGGTGGCTCCAGTCCCGCTCTTCAACATTCAAACTAGGCGGCCGGCGGCAGCGTAACGTGACGTACACGCATGCTCCTCCCACTTTATTAATGAAGGCGGAGCAGGCGCGTGACGTCGGAGTGAGTGATGTTACGCTGCCGGACGCCGGGAGATGGAGTGACGGAGGCGGAGCACTGGAGGCGGAGCAGTGGGGGTGGACTGTCTCTACTCTACAGACTCAGACAGTCAGTATGTGTCTTCTTTGTGTCACTCATGATAAGGCTATGCGGCCGGGGCTGGCAGGCGGCAGAGCAGGAGGTGGAGCACAGGGGTGTGATTAGGCCATACCCGGCACACCCACTTGAGCCCTGAGGCGGCCCGGCCCACCGGGCAAATGCCCGGTCTGCCCTATGGCCAGTCCGGCCCTGGCGGTAAGCCATAATCATCCAAATTATAACAAATAAAGGCTTGAAATATCTCACTTTGCATGTAATGAGTCTATCTCATATGTTAGTTTCACCTTTTAAGTTGTATTACTGAAATAAATGAACTTTGCACGATATTCTAATTTTCCGAGTTTCACCTGTAGATATTTCTTATTAAAGCCTGAGATGGCAAGTCTTAACGGAGGGACCTGTTAGTGTCCTCCTTACTTACGGTTTGTAGACTCATTCACGTTTCATAGACTATTTAATTCCAAGATGGAACCTTGACCATATGTAATATTCAGGACCAGAAGCTTGTATGGTTTTCATTTTAAACCAGAGGATAAATGTTTATCCTTCTTAATAGGGAGGGACCAAATGGCATACCTGTCACTTGTAGGCAATCAAAACTTCCCTCTTTAAATGCATCCCAACAGACTCAAACTAGAGATGGGACGGGGGATTCGTTGAATCCACAAATCTCTCGAATCTTGCTGGATTCGTGGGATTCGTGGACTCGAATCCCGACGCAATTTGCCTCATACGAATCTGGTGGGAGGGACTGGGAGGAGGAGCTGGGGGCCGGTGCGTTCACTGTGCTCCGGCCCCTCCACTCCAGTACAGTTATAAAATGTGTATTCTATTAATAATAATAATTCATGCTGCCCGGCCGGGCAGACGAGCGGCAGAGTGACTGACGTCACCTGCCTGCGCCGCCTGCTTCATTCATAAAGCAGGCGGCGCAGGCACGTGAAGTCAGTCAGTCACTCTGCCGCTCGTCTGCCCGGCCGGCCTGCATTACGATGTCAGTAGCCCTGTAAGTCGGATATATTGAATGTACTACAGACAGAGGGGGCAGCATGAATCATTCATTATTAATTCAATTACACACTTTATAACTGTACTGGAGCGGAAATGGGGGGTCTGTGGATTACACTGTTAAGGGGTGGGGGGGAGGTCTGTGGATGATACTGTTATGGGGTGGGGGGGTCTGTGGATGGCACTGTTATGGGGTGGGGGGGTCTGTGTATGGCACTGTTATGGGGTGTGGATGGCACTGGTATGGGGTGGGGGGGTCTGTGGATGGCACTGTTATGGGGTGGGGGGTCTGTGGATGGCACTGTTATGGGGTGTGGATGGCACTGTTATGGGGTGGGGGGGTCTGTGGATGGCACTGTTATGGGGTGGGGGGGTCTGTGGATGGCACTGCTATGGGGTGGGGGGGTCTGTGGATGGCACTGTTATAGGATGGGGGGTCTGTGGATGGCACTGTTATAGGATGGGGGATCTGTGGATGCCAGGGGGAGAGGTGAGAGGCACTATGATACTGGCACATTGGGGGGAGGCACTATGATACTGGCACATTATGAGGGGAGATGGCACTATGATACTGGCACATTATGGGGGGAGATGGCACTATGATACTGGCACATTATGGGGGAGATGGCACTATGATACTGGCACATTATGGGGGGAGATGGCACTATGATACTGGCACATTATGGGGGGAGATGGCACTATGATACTGGCACATTATGGGGGGAGATGGCACTATGATACTGGCACATTGGGGGGGAGATGGCACTATGATACCGGCACATGGGGGGGAGGAGAGAGGCACTCCACACTTGATACTGGCACATGATTAGGGGCGCATCTATGGGGACACTTACTGGCACATTATTGGGTGACTCTGTGTGGTACTAGTATTATCAGGGGTATTATCTGTTTCTGCAGTATAGTATTGGGGAGCACAGCGGCACAGTATTGGGGGTGTTAGGATGATTTGTCCAGAAGATGGGAGGATGATGGAAAAGTAGTAAACTAAGATTTTTTTTGTCAAACTGCAGAGACGAAAAATGGCCGAAAAATGGTGTCTGGTCTGAAGGTCTGAAAGGAGAAGATGAGGAAAGAGAACATCTACATCAAAGGAGACGTCACTGGATGTAAGAGGTATGTGGCGCTGTATTACCTTGTATGTTCTGTAGTGATAGGAGCAGGGCTCATAGCAGGGGCCATCGCGGTCATATAGGGTGCGACCGTGACTGGGAGGTGGAGGTTCAGACAAACTGACGCGGTCTGACTTTGTTTCTTACATTGTGCGTTCACACAATTATGTACAGGATTCGTAGGATTCGAGATTCGAAAGATTCGATATATTCGAGAACCTTTTCGGATTCAGATTAAAAAAAAATTGGATTTGTCCCACCTCTAACTCAAACCCTCAGATAGAGGCCCTCCAGGAGACCTGGGCTTAGATGTGGGCACATGTATAGCAGACGTCTCATACTCGCACATCTTTCATTCATGCTCCAGTGACGGAAGTAAGGATGACACATTGTCCTTGTAGCGTGGTTCCACCAGGGTGGCCACCCAGTAATAAGCACTGGTAAGAATGAGGGCAACTCGTTCACTGGTAAGAATGAGTACAACTCAGTCGTTGCACCCTGCTGTAAACTCAGATCCTCCTCCTCCTCATTATCCTCCTCATGCTCCAAAACTGTGCCCTAGCTGGACAGTTATGTACCTGACCGATGTTGGTGCAAGAACCCTCCCTCTGAGCCACCTGTGAATGACTGGCCTGATAACTGTGGGAAGGATCCCTGTTCCTCTACCTTTTGTGCCACATACTCATCTATCATCGGCCAAAGCATTTATTCAAGGAGACATAGAAGTGGGATAGTAACGCTGAGGACGGCATCATCGGCGCTGGCCATGTTGGTGGAGTACTCAAAACAGCGCAACAAGACACACACGTCCCGCATGGAGGCCTACTCATTGGTGGTGAAGTGGTGCTGTTCCGCAGAGTGACTCACCCGTGCATGCTGCAGCAGAAACTCCACTATTGCCTGCTTCTGCTCGCACAGTCTCTCCAGCATGTGCAAGGTGGAGTTCCACCTTATGTGTACGTCACAAATGAAGCAGTGAGGGGAAAGGCCAAAGTTACTTTCTGCAAAAGCTCTGACATATCAGGGAAATTTTTCAGGAACCCCAGTCGTGGTGCTGCTGGTGGAGCTCCTGTTGCAGGGAGAGGAAGTGGTCAATCTGTGCCAGCTACACGCACAAGTGAAACACCTTCCTCAGGTGTGAGTAGGTGACAGAACCTTCAGCTGTATTTGGTCAGGCCTAATGCGGCTCTACGAATGGTGAGGCCAGAACAAGTACAGGCAATAGTAGATTGGGTTGCTGACAGTGCCTCCAGTTCCTTTACATTGTCTCCCACCCATTCTCCGGCTATAAGATCAGAGTTGGCACATGCAGCCGATGTCCATCAGTCTTTCACCTCACCCCCTTGCAAATCAGCCAAGCAGTCTGAGCCCCAAATTACATTGTCTCCCACCCATTCTCCGGCTGAAAGATCAGAGTTGGCACCTGCAGCCCATGTCTATCAGTCTTTCACCTCACCCCCTTGCAAATAAGCCAGCAGAAGAGGGAGCAGGGTGCAAAAATGGAGCGGCCATCCCCTAGACAGTATGCCTGCTACTGTCCACCGCATCAAGGGACCGAGCACACCAAAGCCAGCTCCAAGGAGTTCCTTGGTGTGGCAGTTCTTCAGACAATGTGCTGTCGACAAGACACGAGTGGTTTGCATGCTGTGCAATCAGAGCCTGAAGCGAGGCATAAACATTCTCAACCTGAGCACAACCTGCATGATCAGGCATCTAACTGCAAAGCACGAGCAGGCTCCTCCTGCTTCCTCTTCTGCTGCAGTCTTGGCCTCTTCATCCACCTCTGGAGTGACAGCAGGGATCTCAATTCTCCCGGACGTTCAGGGAGTCTCCCACTATTAGATAGCGGCTCCCTGACGCTCATGTGAAACAATATATCCTTGGAAAGGATTTACTGATAGCAGAGCAGAGAGATAAGAGAAGTGACAGGACACAGAGTTTAGATTACAGGTTGAATTAACCCATTAGGGTCAAATTGGTTTCTCAAGGAGATATACACTGCTCAAAAAAATAAAGGGAACACTTAAACAACACAATGTAACTCCAAGTCAATCACACTTCTGTGAAATCAAACTGTCCACTTAGGAAGCAACACTAAATGTGACAATCAATTTCACATGCTGTTGTGCAAATGGGATAGACAACAGGTGGAAATTATAAGCAATTAGCAAGACACCCCCAATAAAGGAGTGGTTCTGCAGGTGGTGACCACAGACCACTTCTCAGTTCCTATGCTTTCTGGCTGATGTTTTGGTCACTTTTGAATGCTGGCGGTGCTTTCACTCTAGTGGTAGCATGAGACGGAGTCTACAACCCACACAAGTGGCTCAGGTAGTGCAGCTTATCCAGGATGGCACATCAATGCGAGCTGTGGCAAGAAGGTTTGCTGTGTCTGTCAGCGTAGTGTCCATAGCATGGAGGCGCTACCAGGAGACAGGCCAGTACATCAGGAGACGTGGAGGAGGCCGTAGGAGGGCAACAACCCAGCAGCAGGACCGCTACCTCCGCCTTTGTGCAAGGAGGAACAGGAGGAGCACTGCCAGAGCCCTGCAAAATGACCTCCAGCAGGCCACAAATGTGCATGTGACTGCTCAAATGGTCAGAAACAGACTCCATGAGGGTGATATGAGGGCCCGATGTCCACAGGTGGGGTTTATGCTTACAGCCCAACACCGTGCAGGATGTTTGGCATTTGCCAGAGAACACCAAGATTGGCAAATTCGCCACTGGCGCCCTGTGCTCTTCACAGATGAAAGCAGGTTCACACTGAGCACATGTGACAGACGTGACAGAGTCTTGAGACGCCGTGGAGAACGTTCTGCTGCCTACAACATCCTCCAGCATGACCGGTTTGGCATTGGGTCAGTAATGGTGTGGGGTGGCATTTCTTTGGAGGGACGCACAGCCCTCCATGTGCTCGCCAGAGGTAGCCTGACTGCCATTAGGTACCGAGATGAGATCCTCAGACCCCTTGTGAGACCATATGCTGGTGCGGTTGGCCCTGGGTTCCTCCTAATGCAAGACAATGCTAGACCTCATGTGGCTGGAGTTTGTCAGCAGTTCCTGCAAGACAAAGGCATTAATGCTATGGACTGGCCCGCCCGTTCCCCAGACCTGAATCCAATTGAGCACATCTGGGACATCATGTCTCGCTCTATCCACCAACGTCACGTTGCACCACAGACTGTCCAGGAGTTGGCAGATGCTTTAGTCCAGGTCTGGGAGGAGATCCCTCAGGAGACCGTCCGCCACCTCATCAGGAGCATGCACAGGCATTGTAGGGAGGTCATACAGGCATGTGGAGGCCACACACACTACTGAGCCTCATTTTGACTTGTTTTAAGGACATTACATCAAAGTTGGATCAGCCTGTAGTGTGTTTTTTCACTTTAATTTTGAGTGTGACTCCAAATCCAGACCTCCATGGGTTGAAAAATTTGATTTCCATCTTTTTATTTTTGTGTGATTTTGTTGTCAGCACATTCAACTATGTAAAGAACAAAGTATTTCAGAAGAATATGTAATTAATTCAGATCTAGGATGTGTTATTTTTGTGTTCCCTTTATTTTTTTGAGCAGTGTATATGTTAAAGGAATCCCTTCTTCTGTCTCATTCAGTAGCTATATAACTATTGAGAGAGATGTATATTTTTTAAATACATTTACACATTTAACCCTCCATTTTAATTCTATTATTTACCCCAGTGTTAAATTCACACCCCCTGGATGCTTGTTTTTCCTACAGTGGGGTAGATAATTACACACAGGGTTTTAAAGACTAAACTTCCTGACTCAGACCAAGAGCCGACTCAGCGAGTCAGCAAGGGAATCGAAGCATCCGTGCGTGCGCATTGCGCAACCTAAGCTTCGGTTCTCTTGCTTCTTGTCAGCTCAGCGAATGAACCGAAGATTTGATTCATGATTCGGTTCATTTGAATGAACTGATTCAAATGAACCGATTCATGTGAAAGATCCGAACTTCCCATCTCTAATTTACTCGCTGTAAACCTTTCCGGCAACCTGTAGCAGTGTCCCCTTCTCGGCGCGTGCGCACAGTGCAAGAAGAAGCCGATGCCAGCAGTCCGCAACTGCGCATCAGGCTGAGCGGGAGGGAGGGGAGGGAGGGGGAGGGAGAGGCAGCACTGAGGAGTAGAAGGCGGCGCTGGGCACGAACGGCGATGCGTGCGGCCAGGCACTATGCATCCACAGACCTCCCCTGCTTGGGCACCTTAATTCAATGATTGACCGGCTAGTAAAACCTCTTTTTCCGCAGAATAAAGCCACAAATAGCTTTTATAAGGCCACCTTAGAAATCAGAATGCTACCCTGGACATGAGCATATGTTTAGCTCACAGGACTTATAGGTGGTGACAGAATCCCTATAATCATATACATAAATATGATAATTTGGGGCAGGGTAATGAGCCCAGTCCTCCACACCATAGAGCAAAGTGTGCAGATACTGCATATGTATGGAAAATGTAATAAAAACTTTGTGAAAAAAAAGAAAAGAAAACCTCCCTGAAATGAAAAGTGTACCTCCCTGAAATAATAAGTTTTGCAGATTGGGATGTCTGTGACAGTGCTACCTGCCACCCCGCAAACAGAGGATCTGCAAGCAACATCACCACCTGGGTCACCAAGCATCTCCACAATGTCCCACGGAAGCATTCAGCTCTCCATCTCCCAAACACTGGAGCGGAAGAGGAAGTACCCCCCTACCTCCCCTGATCCCTGGCCCTGAATGCCAGCATTTCTAAATTACTGTCCTTTGAAATGCTATCATTCCGTCTGGTGGAGATGGATAATTTTAAAAGCCTTATGGCGGTGGCTGTCCCACAGTACGTCGTACCCATCCGCCACTCCTTTTCCAGGCGTGCCAACCATTCCCTGCACAACCAAGTGGGGGACAAAATCAGGTGTACACTGCGCAACGCCATCTGTGGCAAGGTCCACCTAACTACGGATACGTGGACCAGTAAGAACGCTCAGGGACGTTATATCTCCATAACAGCACACTGGGTAAATGCAGTGGCGGCTGGGCCTGAGGCGGATAGCAGTTTGGCGCATGTGCTTCCACCACCGAGGATTGCAGGGCGCTTCAGTTTGCCTCCTGTTGCTTCCTACTCCGCTTCCTCATACTCCACCGGCTCCTCATCTGGTCAGCGTAACACCTTCACCACCAACTTCAGCACAGCCAGGGGTAAACGACAGCAGGCAGTTTTAAAATGTATCTGTTTGAAAGACAAACACCACATCGCGCAGAAGCTGTGGACGGGCCTTGAACAACAGACCGATGAGTGGTTGGTGCCAGTGAGCCTCAAGCCCGGCCTGGTGGTGTGAGATAATGGGTGAAATCTCGTAGCAGCTCTGGGACTAGCCGGTTTGACGCACATCCCTTGCCTGGCGCATGTTCTGAATTTGGTGGTGCAGAGGTTCCTTAAAAATGACACCGATATGTCAGAGCTGCTGCATAAAGTGCAGGCCGTCTGTGCGCGCTTTCGGCATTCTTACCCTGCTGCTGCTCGCCTGTCAGCGCTGCAGCGTAACTTTGGACTTCTCGCTCACTGCCTCATATGCGACATGCCCACAAGGTGGAACTCCACCTTGCACATGCTGGCCAGACTGTGCGAGCAGCAGCAGGCGATAGTGGAGTTTCAGCTGCAGCACGCACAGGTAAGTCACTCTGCTGAACAGCACCACTTCACCACCAATGACTGGGCCTCCATGCGAAACCTATGTTCCTTGTTGCGCTGTTTCGAGTACTCCACCAACATGGTTAGTGCCGATAACGCCGTTCTCAGCGTTACTATCCTACTTCTATGCCTCCTTGAAAAAAATGCTGCTGGCGATGATGGAAGAGGATGTGGCACAGGAGGAGGAGGAGGAAGAGGAATCATTTCAAAGGGTTTCCAGCCAGTCATTCACAAGTGGCTCCGAGGGTGGGTTCCTGCATCCACAAACGCCAGGTACACAATTGTCCAGCCAGGGCACAGTTCTGGAGGATGAGGAGGAGGAGATGGAGGAGAAGGAACTGTGTTCACAGCAGTGGGCACCCAGACCAGCTCATGGCTATCACTGGTGCGTGGCTGGGGGGATACAGAGGACACAGACGATACACCTCCCACAGAGGACAGCTTTTCGCTGCCTCTGGGCAGCCTGGCACACATGAGCGATTACATGCTGCAATGTCTCCGCAACGACCGCCGAGTTGCCCACATTCTGACTTGTGCTGATTACTGGGTGGCCACGCTGCTGGATCCCCATTACAAGGACAACGTACCGTCCTTAATTTCGTCACTGGAGCGTGATCGTAAGATGCGCGATTACAAGCGCACGCTAGTAGACTCGCTGGTGGCATTCCCACCTGACAGCGGGGGCACAGTGGAAGCACAAGGTGAAGGCAGAGGAGAAGGAAGAGGTCGACAACGCAGCTGGGGCACCACCAGCACCTAAGAAGGCAGGGTTAGCATGGCCGAAATGTGGAAAAGCTTTGTCAGCACGCCACAACAACGAGGACCACCAGCTGATATGGAACGTCTTAGCAGGAGGCAGCATTTCAGCAACATGGTGGAGCAGTATGTGTGCACACGCCTACACGTACTGAATGACGGATCTGCCCCCTTCAACTTCTAGGTCTCCAAATTGGGCACATGGCCTGAGCTTGCCCTTTACTGCTTGGAAGTGCTGGCCTGCCCTGCAGCCAGTGTATTGTCTGAACGTGTGTTTAGCACGGCAGGGGGTGTTATCACAGACAAGCGCAGCCGCCCGTCCACAGCCTATGTGGACAAGCTCATGTTCATTAAAATGAACCAGGCATGGATCCCACAGGACTTGTCCGTACCTTGTGCAGAATAGACATGTATAACTGCCTTCACCAGCTATTGTTCTACTACAGTGCAATTGCTCATTGTTGTATTTTGGATATTTCACACTCTTTTGGAGTGTACCCTAATAAAAATAATTGAAAAAAAAATGAAAACCAAAAACCAGTGTTGGCTACCTCGTCCTCCTCCACTGCCGCTTCCACCTACACCACTACATCCACCGCCTATTCAAGCTCCTACTCCATATAGCCCTCCACCTCATAAATCAATTTATTTTTTTTATTTGTACGTATTTTATTTTATGTTTTTTCACTAATTTGTCTGTTACATTTTCGAGTGGAATTCACTAATTTATGGGTGTGATATACCACTGCTACACCTAGTAGACAGGGAAAAAAAATTCATTAATTTGTCTGTTACGTATTCGGGTGAAATTCACAAATTTTTGGGTGTGATTTACCCCTGCTCTACCTAGTAGACAGGTATCATTTCACTAATTTGTCTGTTACATATTCGGGTGAAATTCACCAATTTTTTGGTGTGATATACCCCGTCTGTACCTAGTAGACAGGTAAAAGCATTTCACTAATTTGTCTGTTACATTTTCGGGTGAAATTCACCAATTTTGGGAGTGATTAACCACTGCTATACCTAGTAGACAGGTAAAAAAATGTCACTGCCGTATTTTTCGCCCTATAACACGCACTTTTACCCCCCAAAAGTGGGGGAAAAATAGCAGTGTGTCTTATTGCGCGAATGCTGTGGCCGTTGTTTGTATCAGCTGAGAGGGAGGAGGGGCTGGGGTAGGCATCTTTTTCTGTAATGGCAGCGGGGCACGGTGCAGTCACTGTATTCTACTACAACGGGCCCCGCTCACAGTAGTATCATCATATCTAACTTGCAGGTATTGTTAAACTATTTAAATATCATCTGAAATCTAGCGCTTTACTTACTACTAACTCCCTACGTCACGCGCCTGCTCCGCCCACTTTATGAATAAAGCAGGCGGTGCAGGTGCGTGACGTAGTTAGTCACGCTGCAAGCGCCCGCCCGGCATTCTGGCTGCTACGAAGTTAGTAGTAAGTAAAGCACTGGATTTCAGATGATATTTGAATAGTTTAACAATACCTACAAGTTAGATATGATTATACTACTGTGAGCGGAGCCCGGTGTAGTAGAATAAAGTGACTGCACCGGGCCCCACTGCCATTACAAAACCAGATGCCGGCCCCCATTCACAAAACAGGAACACTGTTATGGGGGATCTGTGGATGACACATTAGATAAGATGCTATATATGTGTCATCCACAGATAGCCCCATAGCAGTGTCATGCCATCCACAGATGCCCCCATAACAGTACAATCCACATATGCCCCCATAACAGTGCCATCCACATATGTCCCCATAACGGTGCCATCCACATATGCCCCCATAACAGTGGAATCCACAGATGCTCCCATGACAGTGCCATCCACAGATACCCCCATGACAGTGCCATCCACAGATGCCCCATAATAGTGTCATCCACAGAACCACAAAACCCACCAAAAGCACACCTTTTGGTTCAAAATATTTTTTTTCTTATTTTCCTCCTCAAAAGAAATTCATTAATTTGTCTGTTACATATTTGGGTGAAATTAACAAATTTTTGTGTGTTATATACCCCTGCTATACCTAGTAGACAGGTAAAAACATTTCACAAATTTGTTTTACATTCTTGGGTGACATTTGACCATTTTTGCTGTGATTAATCCCCTGCTCTGCATAGGTGACAGGGACATAAATTTCAACAAATTGTCTGTTACATTGTCAGGTGACATTTTACCAATTTTGCCGTATACAAACCCCTGCGCTGCATAGGTGACAGGGAATTAAATTTTAAAAATTCTTCTTTAATTAATGCGCGCCAAGTTCAATGCTTAAACTTTAACAACTTGTCCCACATTTGCACTTCAATAATTTGTCAACACTTTTCCGCTCGATCATATTTAATTTCAAACAATTAACCTCCTTTGGATGTGGTCTCTCTTTCTCACGCTCCCTCTCCAGCGTGGAACCCTGATTTGCCGATAACCGTGATCAACATGGTAGGCTCAGAAAGGAACATCGAAAGTTGATAGAGAAGATATCCAAATGGATCGTCGACGTCACGGGGACATGCGATTAGGCAGAAGTTATCTAGAGTCAACAAAGCAGCAGCCGGGCCTTTCCTGTCTAATGTTTCCAAATCCTAAATACCCCAGTGACATTCCCTATAATTCTTTATTAATCATTCCTATAACAGGGCACCTTAAGAGTCCTGTATTGTTATTTATCGTCACTACCTACCCGAGTTAGGAGTGGGTAATTGCCGCGCGCCCCCTCCTTTCCTTTGATTCTTCCGTTTTAATAGCTTCTCCCACATTTCCGCTCGATCACAATTAAATTTCATCCATTGATCTCCCTTGGATGTGCTATCCCTTTCTCATGCTCCCTCTACGGCGTGGAACCCTGATTCGCCGCTAACCGTGATCAACATGGTAGGCGCAGAAAAGAACATCGAAAGTTGATAAAGCAGATATCAAATTGGATCGTGAACATCACGGGGACGTGTGACATGGTGGGGCAGTATGTGTGCACATGCCTACATGAACTGACTGATGGGTCTGCCCCCTGCAACTTCTGGGTCTCCAAATTGGGCACATGGCCTGAGCTTGCTCTTTACGCCTTGGAGGTGCTGGCCTGCCCTGCAGCCAGTGTATTGTCTAAATGTGTGTTTAGCATGACTGGAGGGGGGTTATCAAAGGTTATATTTCCCAATCTTTTGGGGTGTACCCTAATAAAAAATAAAAAAAAAAATATTTAAACCAAAAAGCAGTGTAGGCTACCTCCTCCTCCTCCTGCTCCACCGCAGCTTCCACCTATACCACCACATCCACTGCCTTCTCAACCTCCTACTCCATATGGACCTCGTCCTCCTAGATCAAGATTATTATTTTTTATTTGTATGTATTTTATGTTAGTTAAAGTCATTTCCCTATCCATATTTGTTTGCAGAGCACTTGCCATGCTCTTAACCACATTTTGCTGGCATTTTCAGCCCTCTAGCCCTTTCCATGACATTTATAGAGCAATTTTAATGCTCAAAAGGTTGGGTCCACATTGACTTCACTGGGGTTCGGGTTCTGGGTCAAGTTACGGTCAAGTTCGGGTCCCAAACTCTAAATTTTTGTGAAATTCGGCCGAACCCGTCGAACCCGAACATCCAGGTGTCCGCTGAACTCTAATTACAATAGTTAACAAGGTCTGATTTGGGCACAAATCAGAATCGGAACCTGCGCTGATTCAGATACGTTGCAGATTATGGGGTGGGTATGTAAAGGAAGGGGTATTCACAGTATTAGGTGGGTGTATAAGGGAAGAGATATTCACAGTAATCTTTGGTGCGGTTACCTTATATGGCAGGTAGTCTATCCGTGGTCTAACACCTGATCCACACGTGGAGGTGGAACAAGTGCGAAAAAATACATGGAGCAGGAGAAGAAGCAATACAAATATCAACACCAATGATGATGTCACCAACAAAAAGGATGAACATAAGAAAATAACAAAGAAAACAGTGAATAAGGATTTTTTTCACGCAAAGGTACCAGCAAAAAAGAAAAAAACTCAAAGAGGGAGAAGAGGGAAAGGGCTGACAAGAAAAACACAACTACAAGACCCAGCAGGCCTGAATATCTGTAACCTAAGCTCATATTCACTAAATAGGGAAGAAATAAAATTCCTAGAAAAAGGCCTCAAATTCGCCCCATCATCAAAATTTTGTCCGTTTAATGCCTTCATTGGCATAAGAAAATTCACCCGCAAACTAGCTCTTAAAAAATACTTTCTAAAAAATACATCTATGAAAAAGGATGAAACTCTAAAAGAAACAAATAGACATAATAAGAAGAAAACACCATCCAAAACCAAAGTAGAAAATGAAAGTAACGAACAGGAAAAACCAATGAATCAGAATGATAACGATAATGATGAGGGAAAAGATGATGAAAAATATGAGAAATATGACAATAAAAATAAAAACCAGAAACCAACGGACAATGATCACTTTATCCATACGGCACTAAAACAAAAATCTAATTTTAATCCAATCAATGAATACTCGGATGCCATAAGAACCTTCAAACCCTAGTAACCAGGGACCTGCGCAGAATCAACCCACATAGGAGGAGAGGCCCGGGAAATCTTTGTAAGGGTGAACTAAAAGCCATACAAACATTACAAAAGAATAATGGGATAATTATCAAACCAGCCGATAAAGGTGGCAGTATAGTAATACTAGAACAAGAAGCATACCACAAAGAATGTATACGATTACTATCGGATAACAAAACATACAGGAGACTACAAATAGACCCGACGGACCCATACAAGAAAAAACTAAATAATCTAGTCAAAAACGGCAAATCAAAAAGAATTTTAACAGTGGAAGAAGCAACCTACATTAACAATCAGAATCCTAGGATCCCAATCTTTTACTATCTGCCCAAAATTCACAAAAACAAGACCAACCCCCCTGGAAGACCCATAATTTCAGGTATTGACATCAAATTTATCAAAATACGTGGATGTTTTATTACAACCCTATGTCCAAAAACTACCCGCTTACCTCAAGGACACCAAACACATCCTACAAATACTGAAGGAGATTGAATGGAAAGATAATTATATCCTGGGAACGTTAGATGTGACCTCACTCTACACCATAATTGAATACGAGAAGGGAAGAGAAGCAACAGAATTTTTTCTGAGAAAAGATGGCGCTATGCCAGAAAATCAGATTAATTTTATTGGAGAATGCATTACTTTTATCTTGAAACATAACTATTTTGAATACGGATCCGACTTTTACTTGCAGACGTGGGGGACCGCGATGGGGACCAGATTCGCACCGAGTTTCGCAAACCTATACATGGGTCGATGGGAGGAGCTCACCTACCAGACCTTGGGCGGAACCGGTGCGAATCTGGTCCTATGGAAACGTTTTATTGATGACGTGATTTTTATATGGAAGGGAGATGAAATTTTATTGGATAAATTTTTAACGGATTTAAATAAAAATGACTTTTATCTCAATTTTAGTCCTACTTGGAGCAGGACCCAGATCAACTTTTTGGACCTAACCATTTCTATTTCAGAGGGCTCCATTACAACAAAAACTTACCACAAACCCACCGACACCAATAGCTTCATACCTCTCAATAGTTGCCACCTACCTATCTGGCTGAATAATATACCACGCAGTCAATACATACGCACTAGGAGAAACTGCAGCAATGACAGAGACTATGATGAAGAAGTACAGAATCTTAACAAGAAAATTCTGGACAAAGGATATGATATCAAGAGTTTGACACCAATTGCAGAGCAAATCAATAACCTGGACCAACGTATGTTATTACAGACAAAACAAACCGATGATGACCATCCACTAATAATTGACATCCCAATAATTAGCAATTATAGTGAAGGTACGTCCACTTTCAAGAACATCATCAAACGACATTGGGAGATACTCAAACAGTACAAACAAATCGGCGAAATGCTGACACCATACCCAAAATTTATATTTAAGAAGGCCCCCAACCTCTGCAATCTAGTGGCACCCTCCGTCACAACGAAAACATCATCCACAAATAAATGCAATACGAGGAAGGGCTTCTTTCCATGTAAACTATGCCCGAATTGTAAACTAATTAATAAATTTACAAAAGGAGCTATGCTAGAAATAAAAATAAAAGACTCCGCTTTTAAAATAAATCACTATATAACATGCAATACAGCAGGAGTCATATACTTCATAAGATGCCCATGCCAAAAAATCTATGTGGGAAGGACTAAAAGACAACTAAAAACTAGAATTAGAGAGCATGTGAACAATATACATAAAAAAATTTGAGGGACACCCACTATCCCGTCACTTTGCTCAATATCATGCAAGCAAATTCACGGGATCCACTTTTGGAGGGATTGAGAAAATACCGGTCAATAAGAGAGGTGGTGATTACTTAAAAGGGATGTCAAGACAAGAAAGCAAATGGATCTTTAAATTAAACAGTCTGGCCCCATATGGCCTCAACCAAGGAATTGAACTGTTTGCATTTGAATAAAATACTGACTGGACCAGATGGGGTTAAGTGTTCCCAATGCCAATAAACTAGTAGTTGCCATGGGAACAATAGCCTATTTACTTTCAGGATTGACAAACTCTACCATCCCTGACGAAGGAGCCCGTTTAGGCTCAGAAACGCGTCGGGTTGAATTTGTCACCTGAAGGCTTCCATACCCAGTGCTGTGACGTCACACGCCAAGTTCCCGGACTTCAACTGGGGTTCCCTCGCGTGAGTGATCTGCTGCCGGCCGGAGCACCACCCACGCTAGAGGTTGAACCTGAAGGCACCTTGGAGACCTACCCACCGGATCCAGAAAGACGGACACTCCACGGATAGACTACCTGCCATATAAGGTAACCGCACCAAAGATCACTGTGAATATCTCTTCCCTTATACACCCACCTAATACTGTGAATACCCCTTCCTTTACATACCCACCCCATAATCTGCAACGTATCTGAATCAGCGCAGGTTCCGATTCTGATTTGTGCCCAAATCAGACCTTGTTAACACTTTCACATTACGGTCGCTGCAGCAGACCGTGGCAGTGAACCTTGCAGCGATTCTCTGCCTGATACGTAGGTTTGAGTGTATCTGGGAGCGCGGGTGGACTTGTATACATTCTAATTACAATAGCTTTATATGCAGATTGAGTGCTACAATATAAAAGGTATAGGACGGCTCACCCTTTTAATGGTGATGTATAGGTGCTCCAAACTAGTGTGACACCCTACTCACCAAGTCAGTCAAAAATATAAAAGTGAATGGGCACTCTGATAGATGGGGTCACATATGGGAATAAATCAATATCAAGAATTTATTAATAACGCACAATGATATACCACATTGGTGTATTTGTATTGGCTATTAAAACACCCTAACATATGTTAAAAAATATACAATAAGAAAAATATCTATATATAGATGCAAATAAAATTGTACAATCAATATAAAATCATGTAAAATATAAAAGATTGGTTTCTTCCTATCGGGTCCCAGACAGGAAGGAACCAGATGTTGACACAGTATGGAGGCTAAAAGCACTCTATAAACATAACAGGCACAGTTGGCTCCGCAATATATGTATCCTAATAGATTTCTATTGGAAAAGCCTCTAATATAATAGGGCGGTTGGTAGGTAATGTTCACAGATAAGAGGTCAAAGTTCTAAAGTTCCTCAGAATTGGATATATGATAATTCTGCAATCTTAGGTTTACTTGTTGGAGAGTAATAGTCTTTTCTTATTCACAGTTGTATGCATGTATCGGTAATGGTTTTCAACCGATTTGTGGACAGTGACACTTTCAGATAAGACCTTATTCTGAATAGATTACACAGCAGAAGGTAATTGTTAGGCTCTCAGTGTGCGCAGGTAGTACTCATGTTTAACAGCCTCAGTTCGTGGCGTCCCACGTGCTGTAATTGTATGGTGAGCTTACCTACTGTTTCATCTAATAAAAGATCTTTCTTTGGTTATATACCGGATCTTTAATCTTCTGCTGGATTATAGCTGTGTCGAGCTGTTGCACACGCGGTCCCGATATTTCCACTAGTTATACAATCAATGGGATTCCTTTAGCGTCCCACGTGTCTCAAAATCTATAGAGCCCCAGTGTTTAATGGTGAGACGGCTATGTACCGATTCCTTTCAGAATGGCAAAAACGGGATTCCGCTAGTGGATACCTTTGGTGAAGCGCTTCACTTGTGGACCATCCGATCGGTGTTGTCCGACATATGACTGGCTGTTTTAATCCAATGACCGAGTGTTACCGCCAGACGCGTTTCGGGGACTATTCCTGTCTCCTTCCTCAGTGGCTATGCTCGGTCTGTGTGTGTCGCCGGATTTTATACGTGCCCTCTCCGGATTGTCTGGAAAAAGTGGACTGGAATCCATGGTAGGTCAATGTTAATTTATCTTCTTTGCAGTTATCTCACCATATAGATGCGATATAGATGCGTCTTTTCATTGCCTCATGCGTTTTTTGGTCCAGAGGATCTCCATATCCTATTCTACAGTTTCTATGGGTTATTTTCCACTCAATATTTTGCGTTAATGTGGAGTGACTGCATGTTTATAAATTTCTCATACAGAGTATAGCATCCAAAAGATAATTATTCACACACTACAAAATGTAACCGATGTAATATATAAAGTGCGTGTCTCTCAATCATGAGTAGGATAATATATATAGAGAACTTTAGAGGTGTTTCTTTATTTCATATTAACTTATGCTCACTATATAGTGATAAAACATTTTAGTTTTATCTTATGTTAGCAATGAAAACATTCTGTACATTGTAGATAGAGCGTTCTACTTACATAGAACATATCATTCATTTTATTGTCTACATATTATTTTATTTTGTTTCTATTGGTATGTCAATATTTCTATAGGGCTTGTTGGTACTGGTTGGGAAAGTGCCCTTACGATTCACTTGCGATATATATGTGTTTTTATATGGGCTTCTGCTTTTTATGGTCTAAGGTCTCTCCGACTCCTATGGTGGAATTACTACATTTTATTTTCCACTGCACATATTGTATTAGTGTCGTATAAACTATTGTTATCTGTGTCAAGATATATATAGAGAATAATCTCAGAAGAAAGATGACAACACTGTTTGATGTAAGTGTGTCTCCAGAGCTTATTGATACCGATTGGAGGATAAATTCTGAATAATGCCTTTGCGGTTGTCCTGCGGTATATGTGCGTTTTTATATGGACTTCTGCGTTTTTTGGTCCACAAGATCTGTGACTTCTGTGGTGAAATTCCTATATTTAATTTTGCATTGATTGCATTGCATTAGTGTCATATGATTCAACTGATTGAAAGTGTACCAGTATAAAAAAGTGAGTGTCAGAAAAAGAAGTGGAAAAAATTTGGTGATGAAATTTGGGAACAAATTTATATGTGTCAAAATATTTTTTTATATTTTATATATTTTTTTATATATATTGGTGACACCACAAAGTCTATATTGTGACTAAATTTCATCTGATATCTCGATATGGGACGTTTCGTGTATATCTAAATCTCCAATATCGATATATCCCAAAAAAAAATGTATTATATAATATAACATCTGTGTTTGTATCCAATTATTGGATTACTATTCGAATGTGTTATTTATAGTGAATCTATCGTTGCATAGTGTGATGGAAGTGTATGTTTAATAGTACGTGAGGCTGATTAGCACTGATTAAAACGTAGTGGAAGATTTCTGAGTCCTGCTCGAGAGATTTGATTGAGAGACACGCACTTTATATATTACATCGGTTACATTTTGTAGTGTGTGAATAATTATCTTTTGGATGCTATACTCTGCATGAGAAATTGTGGAAATATCGGGACCGCGTGTGCAACAGCTCGACACAGCTATAATCCAGCAGAAGATTAAAGATCCGGTATATAACCAAAGAAAGATCTTTTATTAGATGAAACAGTAGGTAAGCTCACCATACAATTACAGCACGTGGGACGCCACGAACTGAGGCTGCTAAATGTGAGTACTACCTGTGCACACTGAGAACCTAACAATTACCTTCTGCTGTGTAATCTATTCAGAATAACGTCTTATCTGAAATTGTCACCATTACCGATACATGCATACATTACCGATACATGCATACAACTGTGAATAAGAAAAGACTATTACTCTACGACAAGTAAACCTAAGATTGCAGGATTATCATATATCCAATTCTGAGGAACTTTAGAACTTTGACCTCTTATCTGTGAACATTACCTACCAACCGCCCTATTATATTAGAGGCTTTTCCAATAGAAACCTATCAGGATACATATATTGCGGAGCCAACTGTGCCTGTTATGTTTATAGAGTGATTTTAGCCTCCATACTGTGTCAACATCTGGTTCCTTCCTGTCTGGGACCCGATAGGAAGAAACCAATCTTTTATATTTTACATGATTTTATATTGATTGTACACCTTTATTTGCATTTATATATAGATATTTTTCTTATTGTATATTTTTTAACATATGTTAGGGTGTTTTAATAGCCAATACCAATACACCAATGTGGTATATCATTGTGCGTTATTAATAAATTCTTGATATTGATTTATTCCCATATGTGACTCCATCTATCAGAGTACCCATTCACTTTTATATTTTTGAGTGCTACGATATATTTGCGATTGCGCAAATGGTAAATTAATTATGCGCATATTTTTGTGCAATGTCACATTTTAGCAGGTCTGACTACATATTACTGATTGGTGCACTAAGTATTGTTGTGAACTTGAACGGCCCGTCTGGAAAAGTAGTGGCGGCTGGGAACCATGTACCATGGGACAGCCACCGTCATAAAATTTTGAAAACTCCCTTTGTCCACCAGACGGAATGGCAGCATTTCAAAGGCCAGGAATTTTAAAATCCTGACAATCAGGGCCATGGCTCACGGTCGGGTAGGGGTTACTTCCTCTTTCTCTTCAGTGTTTGGGGGATGGTGAGTTGAACTCTTCCATGGGACAGTGTGGAGATGCTTGGTGATGGTGTCAGTGGTGGTGTTGCTGCCACATCCTCTGTTTGCGGGGTGGCAGGTGTCACTGCCACTCCAGAGGGGGAGGAAGAGGCCGAGACTACAGCAGAAGAGGTAGAAGGAGAAGCCTGAGATCTTTTGTGGTTTTTCAGGTGTGTACTCCACTGCAGCTAGTGCTTTGCATTTAGATCCCTGGTCATGCAGGTGGTGCTCAGGTTTAGAACATTTATGCCTCGCTTCAGGCTCTGATTGCACAGCATTCATGCACTCATTTCTTGTCGCCAGCACATTGTCTGAAGAACTGCCATGCCAGGGAACTCCTTGGAGCTGGCTTTGGTGTGCTCAGTCCCTGGGTGCGGTGGGAAGTAGCAGGCCTACTGGCTAGGGGACGGCCACTCTACTTTTGCACCCTGCTCCCTCTTCTGCTGTGCGGCTGGTGCTGTGGGACCACCACTTCTTCCTCTGAACCGCACACGTCACTCGCATGACCTTGATTCCATGTGGGGTCTAGGAACTCACCATCCTCCACATCATCTTCACTCACTCTTCACCCCTGCCCTCATTGCCGGTCTGCACACTGCAGAAAGCCGCAGCAGTTGGCAGCTGCTCAGAGACGTGCTGCGGTGGTCCTCCCATGTCCACATGCTGAAACATAAGTGGTTGGGCATCAGTGCACTCAATCTCTTCCATTTCTGGGTCAGGGCTTAGTGGATGGTCCATGGAAACCCAGCCAGCAGAGTTATTAAAAAGCATAAGTGAATGCTGCATGGCTTGGCGCTCAGCAGGGGTCGAGGTGGGAGACAGATACTTGTGGGCCACCAGTGCCAATTCTGTGCTTCCAGCAGGGGACCAGGTGGAAGACAATGTGAAGGAACTGGAGGCACTGTCGCCATCCAATCTACTACTGCCTCTACTTGTTCTGGCCTCACCATTCGTAGAGCGGTATTCGGGTCTACAATATGATGCAGAACGTCATGTACAGTCGTGGCCAAAAGTTTTGAGAATTACATAAATATTGGAAATTGGAAAAGTTGTTGCTTAAGTTTTTATAATAGCAATTTGCATATTCTCCAGAATGTTATGAAGAGTGATCAGATTAATTGCATAGTCCTTCTTTGCCATGAAAATTAACTTAATCCCAAAAAAAAGTTCCACTGCATTTCATTGCTGTCATTAAAGGACCTGCTGAGATCATTTCAGTAATCGTCTTGTTAACTCAGGTGAGAATGTTGACGAGCACAAGGCTGGATATCATTATGTCAGGCTGATTGGGTTAAAATGGCAGACTTGACATGTTAAAAGGAGGGTGATGCTTGAAATCATTGTTCTTCCATTGTTAACCATGGTGACCTGCAAAGAAACGCGTGCAGCCATCATTGCGTTGCATAAAAATGGCTTCACAGGCAAGGATATTGTGGCTACTAAGATTGCACCTCAATCAACAATTTATAGGATCATCAAGAACTTCAAGGAAAGAGGTTCAATTCTTGTTAAGAAGGCTTCAGGGCGTCCAAGAAAGTCCAGCAAGCGACAGGATCGTCTCCTAAAGAGGATTCAGCTGCGGGATCGGAGTGCCACCAGTGCAGAGCTTGCTCAGGAATGGCAGCAGGCAGGTGTGAGCGCATCTGCACGCACAGTGAGGCGAAGACTTTTGGAAGATGGCCTGGTGTCAAGAAGGGCAGCAAAGAAGCCACTTCTCTCCAAAAAAACCCATCAGGGACAGATTTATCTTCTGCAGAAAGTTTGGTGAATGGACTGCTGAGGACTGGGGCAAAGTCATATTCTCCGATGAAGCCTCTTTCCGATTGTTTGGGGCATCTGGCAAAAGGCTTGTCCAGAGAAGAAAAGGTGAGCGCTATCATCAGTCCTGTGTCATGCCAACAGTAAAGAATCCTGAGACCATTCATGTGTGGGGTTGCTTCTCATCCAAGGGAGTGGGCTCACTCGCAATTTTACCCAAAAACACAGCCATGAATAAAGAATGGTACCAAAACACCCTCCAACAGAAATTTCTTCCAACAATCCAACAACAGTTTGGTGAAGAACAATGCATTTTCCAGCACGATGGAGCACTGTGCCATAAGGCAAAAGTGATAACTAAGTGGCTCGGGGACCAAAACGTTGACATTTTGGGTCCATGGCCTGGAAACTCCCCAGATCGTAATCCCATTGAGAACTTGTGGTCAATCCTCAAGCAACGGGCCACAAGTGCAGGATTTGCTCCCCTATATATATGCACAACTGCATGTGGGTTTGAAGCACCTCCTGCTAATGCCAATCTGTCTTCTTAGTTTGTATATATAGATTCCTGGAGGTGTATAAACTCCTATTTAAATGTGCCTGTTTTCCATCTACAGGTCACATTTAGGTGCACCTGTGAGGCCTGGGACATATCAGCAAGTCTTGAGTGGGACTCACAGACTCCTCCCTCCTCCCATTGTAAGCATGGCCACATGCTGGAGGTAACTGGTGAGTTGTTTGTGAGTCGGCCTTATGCTCCTGTAATTTGCCCACTGGCTCCTGGTATCGCCCATATGGCTCAGGTAGGAGAGTGTAGGGTCCCGGGCTACTTGAGAAACCTTGTCGCGGTGTCCGGGCTTAGACATGTTCTACACCGTAGGACATGTTGACTAATCTCTCAATTTTAAAATCAGTTTGAGGATTTAGTATTACTGCAGAGTGCACCTGTGTTTGTTATTGTTTTGTTATATTGTTATATTAATTATTACATCCGCACTTGTTACCTTGTGTAGGATGTCTATTGTGGTACTTGTGGTTCGCCGCGGGCATCCTCCATTGTATGCATTTTGCTGGGGATTGCCATTAGCAACGGGCCACAAGTGCAGAATTTGCTCCCCTATATATATGCACAACTGCATGTGGGTTTGAAGCACCTCCTGCTAATGCCAACCTGTCTTCTTAGTTTGTATATATAGATTCCTGGAGGTGTATAAACTCCTATTTAAATGTGCCTGTTTTCCATCTACAGGTCACATTTAGGTGCACCTGTGAGGCCTGGGACATATCAGCAAGTCTTGAGTGGGACTCACAGACTCCTCCCTCCTCCCATTGTAAGCATGGCCACATGCTGGAGGTAACTGGTGAGTTGTTTGTGAGTCAGCCTTATGCTCCTGTAATTTGCCCACTGGCTCCTGGTATCGCCCATACGGCTCAGGTAGGAGAGTGTAGGGTCCCGGGCTACTTGAGAAACCTTGTCGCGGTGTCCGGGCTTAGACATGTTCTACACCGTAGGACATGTTGACTAATCTCTCAATTTTAAAATCAGTTTGAGGATTTAGTATTACTGCAGAGTGCACCTGTGTTTGTTATTGTTTTGTTATATTGTTCAATCCTCAAGAGGCAGGTGGACAAACAAAAACCCACTAATTCTGACAAACTCCAAGAAGTGATTATGAAAGAATGGGTTGCTATCAGTCAGTAATTGGCCCAGAAGTTGATTGAGAGCATGCCCAGTCGAATTGCAGAGGTCCTGAAAAAGAAGGGCCAACACTGCAAATACTGACTCTTTGCATAAATGTCATGTAATTGTCGATAAAAGCCTTTGAAACGTATGAAGTGCGTGTAATTATATTTCACTACATCACAGAAACAACTGAAACAAAGATCTAAAAGCAGTTTAGCAGCAAACTTTGTGAAAACTAATATTTGTGTCATTCTCAAAACTTTTGGCCACGACTGTAGTCTGCATCCACCAGAAGAAGGTGTTTCATTCAGCGTGTAGCTGGCACAGATTAACAACATCCTCTCCCTACAGCAGCAGCTCCACCATCAACAGCAGCACCATAGTCATGTCTCCTAGTTGATGCTCCTCTCATTATTACGGTCACTCATCAAATTGGCTGACTGACGAACAATTGTATTTCTGTGTCACAGGTGCGAATAAAGTGTTATGCACCCCAAAAAATGGCTATAGGTTACGACACAATTAACAGACTGATTAACTCTCCTATTACAGTAAGACAGATGCAACGGGGGACTTTGGAACCCAAACAAAATTGCTTTGTGTCACCGACACAAATAGACTGATTAACTCTGCTATTACAGTATGACGGATGCAGCAGTGGATTTTGGAACCCCAAAAAATTGCTTTGTGTCACCGGCACAAATAGCAGACTGATTTACTCTGCTATGACAGTAGGTCGGATGAAAATGTAGTGTTATTAAAAAAAAATATTGCTTTGTGTCACAGACTGATATACTCTGCTATTTGCAACGGTGGACTTTGGAACCCCGAAGGCTTTGTGTCACTGACACAATTATCAGACTGATTTACTCTGCTATTACAATAATGTGGATGCAATGGTGGACTTTGGAACCGCAAAAAATGGCAATTAAAGTGTTCTGCACCCCAAAAATTAGCTATGTGTAACTGACACAATTAACAGACTAATTTACTCTCCTATTACAGTTAAATGGATGAAAATATGGTGTTATTGATAAAAAAAAATTGCTTTGTGTCACTGACACAATGAACAGATGGATTAACTATTGTATTTCCGTGTCACTGGTCCAAAGGAGTAGTATTGCACCGACCAAAAATGCCTACTGGTCACCCTCAAACTGAACAGCGTGATTAAATATTGTATTTCTGTGGATTTCTGTGTCACTGGTGCAAAGGTGCTCTATTGCACCAACATAAATGCTTACAGGTCAGCCACAGACTTCTTAAAAACAAATAAAAGCCTAAGGCCTAATGCACACGACCGTTGTTGTGTTCCGTTCCGCAAAATGGGGTTCCGTTGTTCTGTGATCCGTTTCCGTTTTTATTTCCGTGTGTCATCCTTTATTTTTGGAGGACCACCAGACATAAAGGAATGTAAAAATAAAGTCTAAGACAGGTTTGCCATGCAAATGATAGGAAAAAACGGACGCGGACGCGGATGACAATCTTGTGTGCCTCCGCGTCTTTTAGCGGTCCCATTGACTTGAATGGGGCCGCAAACAGTTTTCCGAAAATAATAGGACAGGTTATATTTTTTTGACGGACTGGAACCACGGATCACGGACGCAGATGGCAAACGGTGCATTAGCCGAGTTTTCAACGGACCCATTGAAAATCAATGGGTCCGCAGAAAATCACGAAAAACGGCGCAACGGACACGGAATAAAATAACGGTCGTGTGCATGAGGCCTAACACTGTCCCTCAGTGCAGCAGCGTCTTGTCCCTACATTAGTCAAAGCAGAATAGCGGCGCAGCACATGATCCGGCATTTATGCATGCAAGGTCACATGGTGTGGCCAATCACAGCCATGCCAATAGTAAGCATGACTGTGATGGCATCCAAGTACCCACAACTTAAACGTTTGTTGATTGGCTGCACTGCAAAGTGTGTGCACGTGCCGACCCCCGGTAGAAAAGTGTGTCAGATGGGGTAAGCTAAGAGACAATGCGATATTCCTTATTGCCTAATGATATAACCGCACTTGGGGACACAATATGGTGATATAGTCCACCTTGTGCTGCTAGCATCCTGTGGGGTACAACATAGTATTCTATATGCCTCGTAACATAGTTTTATAATTTTACTGCCACCTATACAAACAGCATCCCGGGGATAAAATATAATGTACAACTACAACTATCTCCATACATAACTTACTCTATATTATTATTTTGCAGCATTTTGTGGGATACAATATGAGGCTTTATATAACACTCCCCGTGCCCCCCCTACCGCTCCTGCTATTCCAACCTGGATACTGTTATACACTTCCTACTATGATCTCTTTTTGCATCAGAATCTCCTTAGGGTATTTTCACACTAGCGTTAAAGTTTTCCGGTATTGAGTTCCATCATAGGGGCTCAATACCGGAAAAAAAACGCTTCAGTTTTGTCCCCATTCATTGTCAATGGGGACAAAACTGAATTGAACAGAATGGAATGCTCCAAAATGCATTCCGTTCCGTTTAGTTTCATTCTAAGACCGGAGAGCAAACTGCAACATGTTGTATTTTGCTTTCTGTCCTGGGAAAAAAGGAAAAACGGATCCGGCATTACCCCCTAATGCAAGTCAATGGGAACGGATCCCTTTTCTCTGACACAATCTACCACAATAGAAAACGGATCCATCCTTCATTGACTTTCAATGGAGTTCAAAACGGATCCGTTTTGGCAATGTTAAAGAAATGTTAAAGATAATACAACCGTATCCGTTCATAACGGATGCAGATGGTTGTATTGTCAGTAACTGAAGCGTTTTTACTGGACCCTGCCGGATCCAGCAAAAACACTAGTGTAAAAGTAGCCTTAGGGACCACAGAATAGGTAACCCTGTTTGCCATTTAAAGGCATACCGTCCACTATACTTGATCACGCTCTTCACGCTTTTTCATACTTGATCACGCTCTTCACGCTTCCAAGCTGTCAGAATATTTATACTGCTCTGATTAACAGTCTATATTCTTTATGTAAATAAAATAGAATCTGAAAGGGAGGAGATTCTAACTTATTATCATAAAGACCAAGCCAATAAGAGCTTGTGATCTGCTCTAAGTTTCATGACAAAAAGAAGGCAGTGGTAAATCAAAATATATATTTATTAAAATAATATTAATACAGTGCAAATTAATCAAATATAAAATCGCTGACAGTAAAACTATGAAAATTTATTAATGATATGCGACCTTTTAAAGCCAAAATAAGCTATAGGATATACATATATTCCTTACATTTCCTTATTGTGATAATACCCTCAGATTAAACTCAAGTTAGATCAGATTTATATCATTATATATATATATATATATATATATATATATATATATATATATATATATATATTCAACCATACATGCATAGAACTGAACTTAGTTCTTTGGAGATGATACCATGATATAAGAATAATTTTCAACAGTATGTATAAATCGCCCTGGATTGGAAAAAAGGTCAGAATGATACTGCAATTACAGACTAGCCTTACTCCAAACCAGATTCTGTCCACAAAATATGGTTAATTAAATATATGTATATATACAAAACTATTATATTCATTCTCCTATGAAATAGAGGAAAGTTTATACTGTACCAGTGTATCGGCTAGTAGAATTCAGTTTCAAGATTCAGGACTAAAATTCAGTGAAGGTCTATCTCCTGTCTGGGTGTGGCAGTTGGCTGACAGGATTCTCAAAATGGATATCCTCCTATAGAAGTGGGTACTCCCTCAGATAGGTCTCTCAAATAGATGGATCCCCCTGGATAGCTGGATAGGTGATTTTCTCACTCCTTACTTTATTTTTTTTCCTTCTCCCTCTTCCCAGCTCATGCTATCTTTTTATCCCCTCAAAAAAAAAATGGAATTGGTCAAGTTAACCTGTTACGGACACAGGGCGTACACCCTGATGTCCTGGTACTTAAGGACACAGGGCATACCTGTATGCCTTGTGTATTTCCGATCACCGCTGCGTGGTGGGCGATGATCGGAACAAGGTGCCTGCTCAAATCATTGAGCAGGCACCTTGGGTCAATGTCCAGAGGGGTCCTGTGACCCCCCGTGTCGGCGATCGCAGCAAACCGCAGGTCAATTTAGACCTGCGGTTTGCTGCGTTTCCGGATTATTCCGGTCTCTGGTGACCCGATAACCCAGAATAGAACGGTGATCGTTGGTGTGATAATAAACCACCAATCACCGTCCTGCGATTCTGAGAGGTGACAGTCACGCCACCTGTCAGGATCGCTGCTGATTGGTCTGCTGAGCACGTGGGCGGGCAGGGCGGCAGTTTTGAATTGCCGTAGCTCCTCTCCCCGTTCATACCAGTCTGTTGATCGGCCGATAGAGGAGCCCGGCTGTTGGAGTTTTTTTTGTGCCATCAGGCACAAATCTGTGTTTTTTGGTGAGGTAGGGAGAGGAAGGGAGAGGTAGGGAGGGGTAGATTAGGCAGGGATAGTGTGGGAGAGTTAGGGGAAAAAAAAGGTTTTTTACGGTGGTGTAGCACCAGATCGGGTTTCTGGAGTCCACAGCACTCAGCTGTGTGACCCTAGACCCCCAGGGGTGCTGCAGCTTGACCCCCCCCCCCGCCCCCCCACAGACATTTTTTTGGGGCACAAGTTTTTTGTGTGCTTTTTTTTGCTTTTTTTTTGCATGTGCTGACTGTGGCCGGCTCTCTTAGCGTCTGGCCACTGCTAGTGCATCGCCCACCCCACTGCTGATCAGATTTTTTAACACTTTTTGGGATTTTCTCTTTTTTTTTGTTATTTATTTTTTATTTTTATGTTAGGTGTAGGGCAAAGTCCGTGAACACCCGTGCCCCCACACACGCACACTGAATAAAAAATTTCACGCACACACACTCCCCTATGGCCCGCCAGACGTTCTCGGCCGAGGAGGCATAAGCTCTGCTTGCCTCCGACTCCGAGAGCCCCAGTGAGGACGAGGATGATCCCACTTTCCTTTTGTCATCCGCATCCTCCTCATCATCTAGCGATGATGATGAGCCCCCAAGGCGCGGAGATGCCGCCAGGCGGAGCAAGGGGACACACTGCTAGATAAAGGTTACCACCCCTTGTTCCAGTCCCTTGCCGCCAGATCGACTACGGTATATGGGAGGAGTTGATCTCTCTGATCAAGTCCTCAAGCCATATAACACCATACGCAAAACCTGGGCATAGTACAAAAAAGTTGCGGTCCACTTGGTACAGGTTGCCTTGTACAACTCTTTTGTGCTGTCCCAGAGCGCTGGCAACACAGGGAAATTTCTCCAGTTCTATGAGGCAGTCCTCAAGGATCTGATCTTTTCTGACCGGGAAAGAGCAGGCCAGAGTACCTCGGGAACTGGAGGCGCCCGGATCATCCCTGGCAAACACTTTCCAGGTGTAGTCCCCCATACTGGAAAGAAGGGACGGTCCCTAAAAAAGTGCAGAGTGTGTCACAGGAAGGGGATACGGAGGGACACCACCACTCAGTGTGACACATGCCCCGATCATCCCGGCCTCTGCATTATTCGTTGCTTCAAGAAGTACCACACTTCCATGGAGTATTAAATTTATATTTCCCTACCCCAATTTTAATTCCATTTAGCCACTGACAATCGGAACAAAAAAACACTATGGTTCTCAGACTTGAGACACTAAAACAAAATTAGTTTTTTCTAAAATATTATTTTGTAAAACTAAAATAAATAAAAAAGTAGACATATTAGGTATCACCATGTCCGTAAGAATTTTCTCTATAAAAATACTCCATAATCTGACCCCTCAGATAAACACGGTCAAAAAAATAAAATAAAAACGGTGCAAAAGACACAGCAGCAGCTTCAGAGTCATGAAGACAGGGAGCCGCTCCATAGAACAGAGATTAGGAGCCAATGGCTCCTTGAGATTTTTTTTTGTCTGGAGCCCTGTATAGATATATGTGAGGATTTTCGGGAAAATTCGAGACCCATGGATATTCGAAAAGATACACTCCAAGCCAGGTTTTCTTACGAACCTTGATCCCTATAAAGGAGGGGCACTAATAGGGGGATGTTAACCACTGATGAAGGGGTCACTTTCTCAAAACCCCGAAACGCGTTTGGTATTATCCCCATCTTCATGAAAAGCATACCGACCGACTGAGGAGGCATGGACTTTGCTTTGATGAGCTTATCAGACAGGTGACCATCAACTGTGCCGAGCGGGGTGTCTTACTGCTGAGGGTGCGTGATGAAATACACATGACCATCTCTGCATACCAGACGCTATATGAAAGCAGCGTGGCTTTTGGGATGAGGAAGGCCTTACAGGCAGAACAAGGCAAATCAGACATAGAGAAAAGGATTGCAGAATTAGAGCAGGAGAAGAAAGATCTTGAGAGGCAGGTTAATGAACAGAAAGCCAAGTGCGAGGCCATTGAGAAACGGGAGGCAGAGAGGCGGCAGGTAGAAGAGAAGAAGCATGCTGAGGAAATACAATTCCTGAAACGGACCAACCAGCAGTTGAAGGCACAGCTCGAAGGAATTATTGCGCCCAAGAAGTAACATCTGCTGACAAGATGTGTCTGCAGTCTGGATTCGATGCTAGTGCTAATGCCAAGAAACTAATATTTGTACCTCTGGGTCACATTTCTAATTATATTTGGCTTTTATATAAATATTAAAACGCCTCCTGACAAGAAGAATGTTAGGACATCGCTCATCCTATAATGAAACACCTCAATATATTCAATATCCAAGTTCTTTTGATGGTAAAATTGTTCTAACCTCTTTCCAAGTATTGTATATTGTGGGTTCTCACATGACAGCGTTCTGTTGGACAGAGTTTAAAACAGATTTCTGGCATGTAACGTGCGCCAGTCCGATATCCAAACTACTACAGTACAATGTCCGTGATGGCTGGAACTAACAATTCCTGTGAGCCCAGGCGTTTACTGCAGCAGGTCATAAAAGACTGATCTTTGGGGGTCCGACCATTGCTGGCAGCTTCCTTCCCATTCATTTCAAAAGAGAATGACCAGATCAGGAGGTCTTGTTTGGACCACCACCAACCATGACATCATAAAAAAACACTAAAATGTTCATATTTGGACCCAGAAGTTAATAAAATTCTTGCTGTTTAACTTTTGACAAGCGGATACGTTTACACATACAATAAAAAATACATGATAAAAAAAAAAAAAAAACGGTGCAAAAAAAGGTATTTTTTTGGTCACCTTACATCACAAAAAGTGTAATAGCAAGCGACCAAAAAGTCATATGCCCCCAAAAGTAGTGCCAATGAAACCGTCCTCTCATCCCACAAAAAATGAGCCCCTACCTAAGATAATAGGCTAAAAGAAAATAAAAAATACTCTTAGACTATAGATACTAAAATGTTTTTTTTTCTGTTTATGAAAGGATAATATAGTGTAGAACGTAAAGAAATAAAAAAAAAGACATATTAGGTATCGCCACATCCGTAAGAATCTGCTCTATAAAAATACCTCATGACCTAACCCCTCAGATGAACATGGTCAAAAAAATAAAATAAAAACGGTGACAAAATAGCTATTTTTTGGAAAATTTTCCATTTTAATCCTTATTTTCCAGTAACAAAGCAAGGGTTAACAGCCAAACAAAACTTAATATTTAATACCCTGATTCTGCAGTTTACAGAAAGACACCATATGTGGTCGTAAACTGCTGTATGACCAAACAGCAGGGCGCAGAAGGAAAGGAACGTCATATGGTTTCTGGAAAGCAGATTTTGATGGCCTTTTTTTTTTTTTTTTGCACCATGTCCCATTTGAAGGCCCCCTGATGCACCCCTAGAGTAGAAACTACATAAAAGTGACTCCATCTAATAAACTAAATCCCTGAAGGTATTCAAAACTGATTTTACAAACTTTATTAACCCTTTAGGTGTTCCTCAACAGTTTATGGCAAATGGAGAAAAAAATTCAGAATTTCTATTTTTGGTAACCTTGCCTCACAAAATATAGAGCAGCCAAAAATCATATGTACCCTAGAAATAGTCCCAACAAAACTGCCACCTTATCCTGTAGTTTCCAAAATGGGGTCACTTTTATGGAGTTTCTACTCTAGGGGTGCATCAGGGGGGCTTCAAATGGGACATGGTGTAAATAAACCAGTTCAGCATAATCTGCCTTCCAAAAACCACACGGCGCACCTTTCCCTCTACGCCCTATTGTGTGCCCGTACAGTAGTTTATGGCCACATATGGGGTGTTTCTGCAAACTACTGAATCAGGGGAATAAATATTGAGCTTTGATTGGCTGTTAACCCTTGCTTTGTTACTGGAAAAAATGGATTAAAATGGAAAAATTGCCCAAAAATTCTGAAATTTTATCTCCATTTGCCATTAACTCTTGTGGAACACCTAAAATCAGTTTTGAATACCTTGAGGGGTGTAGTTTCTAGAATGGGGTCATTTTTGGGTGGTTTCTATTATGTAAGCCTCACAAAGTGACTTCAGACCTGAACTGGTCCTTAAAAAAAGGGTTTTTGAAAATTTCTGAAAAATTTCACGATTTGCTTCTAAAGTTCTAAGCATTGTAACGTCCCCAAAAAATAAAATGTCATTCCCAAAATGATCCAAACATGAAGTAGACATATGGGGAATGTAAAGTAATAACTATTTTTGTAGGTATTCCTATGTATTGACAAAAAACTCACTGAAAAAAGTGGCCTAAACGGGTGAAAATGCTCCAAACCCAGACACTGTAGCATGTCAATAACTGGGGGAGCAATTCCTCCGCATGCGGTCCGCAAACGGCAATCCCCAGCAAAAAATGCGTACAATGGAGGATGCCGAGGCAGACCGCATGCATCACAAGAACATCTTACACAAAATGATACATTGTGTAGATGAAAAAATATACATACAAAAATCACTGCAAAAAATGCACCAAAATGATACGCAACTGACAATACTAGCTAATTCCTCAGGCCGATGTTAAAAGCTGAGAACTTTGCTAATATCTTCCAGTCAGGAACATATCGGAGCCCCTCATGCACCACGTCACGGTGTCTCAGCATGCATGGGGTCCTACCACTCAACTGCCCGGGGTGTGTGAACAGGGTCTGAATCAGTGCTAGAAATCAACTCACAGCCAGACTCTCACATGCCTCCATAGTGGTATCACCAATGCACTGTGAGGTAGGATAAAGCTGTGAGCTGCACCCACAACAGACGATGTGACACAGAAGCTACCAGGTGCAAAAGAATGTTACCAACAAAATAAGTTCTCAGCTTTTAACATCGGCCTGAGGAATTAGCTAGTATTGTCAGTTGCGTATCATTTTGGTGCATTTTTGTAGTGATTTTATTATTACTGTGTATTATAGAAGTAGAGAAATTGAAACTTGAAAATTTGCTAATTTTTTGATTTTTTTAAAAAAAAAATATATAAATAAAAATTATATTTTTTTAAAGTACAATATGTGACGAAAAAACTATCTCAGAATGGCTTGGATAAGTCAAAGCATTTTAAAGTTATCACCACATTAAGTGACACTGGTCAGATTTGCAAAAAATCCTGGTCATTATGGTGAAAATGAGCCCTTAAGGAGTTAATCTATGACCAGTGCCACCAAGTTATAACTCCACCCACCTATTTCGCAATTCATGTCTTTACTCTACCACTAGATGGCACTGGAGGTCTATGAATACATTTTGGAATTAATTAGTATTTTTACTCCTCAACTGATTTCCCAAACAGGACTTTGAAGGGAGACCATGTAATGTTGTCTCTTATCAAACAATTAGGTGTACAATTCCATTGACTTCCAATCCTTTCACACAATCTAAAATTCCACTCTATTCATGGTATTATTTGTGTCTGCTTTAGAACAAACATAAGTGTAGCTCAGTCATTGTCCCTTAAGACTGGTCTGTTTAATGTGTTAAACCTATGTCTACCCATCAAGAGACGATTTCTAGAGCCATTCACTAATCAGTCTTTTACTCAAGACCATAGAAACCTATAACCCATATTAACCTCACTTTATGCTAAACCTAGGTAAACTCGATTATATTTTTCCTATAATTATATTTCCATCTTATTTCAAAACACAATATAACTCCATATCTAATATTATATCCCATTTATTCCTCTTTTCGAAATCATTATTAACCCTTAGACCCCTTCTAGTTAAGCCTATATATACTTTTCTGTGGGGTCTGCAAACACCACTTTATTACCCCTTTGTTTTGACCAAGGCTCGGATAATAACTTTTAAGCTCCCTTCTCTTAAAAGATATGCATTTGCAAACAGTCTTACAGAGAAACCTAACGAGAATTAAGAATTTAGTTCAAGAGGCTTAAATTCACCTTCTGTCTTCTTTTGCAAACAAAATGGCTGATATATATAATGTATTCTTTTTTTATTCAAAAGTTCTGACAAATCCCTCCCCATTTTCCATTTTTCCAGTCTATACTGGACATAACTGGGAAAAAGGTCAGAAGACATATATCCATCAAAATATATATTTTAGTGGGCAGAGGATTCTACCCTATCCGTCCATCCCGATAAGGGACCATTATCTTTTCCGGAATTCCGTTCATCAAATTTTCTATATCAGTCTTTTTCTTCATATCAAAAGGTTATATCCTGGAAAGGTATATTGTCAGAGAGTTCCTGTGTACAATGGTTTTGGCATGCAGGTTATAGCGGCACTCAACATGAATTATGCCGTTATTTCTGTGAGCTCGATTCACATGCTCAATATCCTGTTCTTGCACCTTTCCCAAACTGAAATGGAGATATATGGTAGTTCTTTTTAATGTAAATCTTTGTAGCCAACTTCACAATTATTTCCTTCTTTAAATTCTTCTCCTATGTCAATACGAATCCCGGAACATCTGTAGCATGATTTCTGTTTAAAAACCCGGTTCGTTGACAGGTTCCGTCTTGAACTGAACATCACGGATCCCCACCATTCACACGATATCTGCACCTTGGGTTGAAATCATCGTCTAATCGGATCAATGTCTTGGTTCAGACCGTCACTTTTCTATTAAAGAAAATGAGAGTATAAATACATATTCCTTTTAACTAACACTTATAGTTTCCTAGCTTTGCTATTTAATATCTGACAAAGAAACACAACATCTGAAAGATCTGGGAGCTGAGAGAAATCATAAGGTCAAACATCTATCATATTCTCTAAAATGCTGATTACGTCTCTTCTTCAGCTTCACCTTCCAATATTCTCAATTGTGACCTAGGATGACACACTCACAACTGATTTACATGGACCCATTTCTCTATGAACCCATCTTTTGTATAATTTTCACCTTGTATACCGCAGGTGATATTTTATTGATGATGTCATAAGGACCTTTCCATGATGGGAGAAATTTTCTTTCTTTTACCCGATCCCGGGCCAAATTGTAGAGATATACCTTATCACCTACCTCCTACTCCCTTTTAGAAGTCTTAAGATCATAGTAAGTTTTGTTACTGCTGCTTTCTCAAGATTCTTCTGTGCGAAAGCAAATGCTTGTTGAAGATGGTGATGTAGGTTCTCCACATACTTATATGTCGTGGCCACATTGATCAGATTCTGATCCGACGTACGATACAACAGATGTTGTGGGAGTGCCATTGTTCTACCCGTCATCAGCTCAAAGGGGGACATCTTGGTGGCTCTAATAGCCATGAGCACTAACAGTAACTTCACTTCCCAGTCTTTAACTGATTCTTTAATATACTTCTTCTGGACATTGACAATGGACTAGTTATAGCGCTCAACTGATCCACTAGATGCTGGACGATAGGCAATATGTAACTTCCTTTTGACACCCAAGATCTTCCATATCTTAGACATTACCTCACTTACAAAGTGTGATCCACAGTCTGAATTGATCCTCAACAATAACCCAAATCTGGAAAATACATGGTTAATAATTAAAGCAGCACATGTTTTGGCAGTGTTATTACGAGCCGTTAAACACTCTAGAAACTTGGTAAATGCACAAGTGACTGTCAACATGTATTTGTTTCCCCAGGATGACCTGGTAACAGGACCTATAAAATCAATCTGGCTATCGGACCACAGTAATGAAAACCCCTTTTTCTGAAGTGGGGCCCGATGCGTGAGACCTTGAGGTTGAAATTGAGCACACACCAAACAACCTTGACAATAAATTTGTACATCTTTCAACATATGAGGCTAATACGCATAATCACATAGTGATTCATAAGTAATCTTCTCTCCCCGATGACCAGCTGTAGGCGCATCATGGGCATGCTATAACATGAGGCATCTGAATGTAGTGGGAACTACACACTGTTGAATACCATTTTTAGAGGTTATCATCAATAAACCATCTTGAATAACAAATTGCGATTTGGTATTTATCAATTATCGGAGATCTTCTTTTTGGGCATAATTATCCTCCGAAATGGGATTATTACCAGGATCTTCAAGGTGTCTATAAAAGATTCCAAGTATAGGATCTTCCTTTTGGCTTGTAATTAGATCCTCACTAGTAGATTCTTGACTCCATTGAGCTACGTTATTTGCGATTTGTGACCTAGCTTGGCATCTAGTGACAGCTTCGATAGAGATCATCTCTAGTAAATACTCCATGTTTACGTGTTCACCATTCATGGCACCTTGTTTGGCCAGTTTATCGGCTAGATCATTCCTTTCTTTATCCATGTTCTGGGTTTTAGAATGACCTTTTGGTTTTCTCCCAATTAAGGATTAGACCATTACAGCTGACTAACTCATCTATGGCACAAAATAACTTAGCATGTTTCAAAGGTTTGTTATTGGACCGCAACATATTATTATTTTTCCATGTGGACATATATTCGACAAAACTGTTCTGTACATAATTATCAGTGACTATGACGAACTCTTTAATATTACGCTCTAAAGCAATCTGAACAGTCTGGTATACAGTGGCTAACTAGGCTACTTGGCTACTTTTAGCACCAATACTGTATCCTACTGAAACATTGGGGAATCCATCTGCCCAAGTAATTTCAATTTCTGCCACTAGTTTCCTTTCATCTCCTACTGTGGTGTAATAGGCACAACCATCAATGTATACACAGGGGAGTAAAGGACAATTATCTTCATCATATGCTTTGTAAGGGGAATATTTTTGTTCCTCTAGGAAATCATCTACTAGCTCTTCCTTATGAGAATGAGCGGCACAATCATGAGGTTTGGCAACCGGACACTTATTATTTTGGTTATACCGGACTTCCAATGGCCATCCTTGTAAAGACAAGGTCTAAGCATTGATTCTGCTATTTACTAAATTACCATCCCTGATTTTTTAACTTTTTAAATATTGTAGGGTTTAGTGTGCCGTTTTGATGATGATGAATTTTGTACCCTGAATGTAACTTCTGAAGTTTTGAAGTGCCCAGACTGCAGCTAACAATGACTTTCACAGTCATTAAATTTTACTTCTATAGGTGACAGGGACTTACATGCATAAGCGATAACTTTATGCAGTTTATCTCACATTTGACATAGGATAGCACTGATACTGAGATTTGAAAAACCAGTTTCCAGATAAAAGGGTTAACCCCCCCACACTGGATATGCAAGACATGGTGCCTGAGTGAGTTTTCTCTTAAGCTCAATCATGGCTTGTTCCTGATCCTCCCCTCATGTCCATGATACATCTTTCAATGTCAACAATGGCTTAGTGTTTTTAGCATAATTATCAATAAGCTTACGTGAGTAATGCATCATACCCAAAAATGACCTCAATTCAGTGACATTGATAGGCGTTGTAGACTTCAACACAGCCTCCACTTTCTTCTTTTAGGGATTCAGGCCTTCAGAAGTAACCTCATGTCCAAGGAAGTTGACCTTGGTACGATACCATAGAGCCTTCTGTAAAGAGATTTTAACACCTGCCTCCCTCAACTGGTTAAGCACATGCCTAATCTCTTGGATATGTTTTTCAAATGAGGTACTTTTCAACAAAATGTCATCCACATAGGTCAAATTCCTTCTTTTAGTGGCATCAGGCATGGCTTTATGTAAGAACACAGCAAATTCTTGACCTGAGTTTATATAACCAAATGGTAGTCACGTCCAGGCAAACTGCTCTTTACTAGAGTTGAGCGGACACCTAGATGTTCGGGTTCGGCTGAACTTGAGAAAAAAGTTCGAGTTCGGGACCCGAACTTGACCCGAACTTGACCCCGAACCCCATTGAAGTCAATGGGGACCCGAACTTTTGAGCACTAAAATGGCTGTAAAAAGGTCATGGAAAGGGCTAGAGGGCTGCAAATGGCATCAAAGTGTGGTTAAGAGCATGGCAAGTGCATGGCAAATATGGATAGGGAAATGACTTTAAATAACATAAAATAGGTAAAAATAAAAAATAATAATCTTGATCTAGAAGGACGAGGTCCATATGGAGTAGGAGGTTGAGGAGGCGGTGGATGTGGCGGTGTAGGTCACCACCTCCAAGCTGTAAAAGGCAAGCTCAGGCCATGTGCCCAATTTGGAGACGCAGAAGTTGCAGGGGCTGACCCCTGTCAGTCAGATTGTGTAGGCGTGTGCACAATTACTGCCCCACCATGTCGCACGTCCCCGTGATGTTCACGATCCAATTTGATATCTGCTCTATCAACTTTCGATGTTCTTTTATGCGCCTACCATGGTGATCACAGGTGGCGGGAAATCAGGGTTCCAGGCCAGAGAGGGAGCGTGAGAAAGAGAGACCACATCCAAGGGAGGATTATTTTTTTAAAATTTTTAATTATAGAGTTGAAATATGGGAGAAATTATTAAAGCATAAAAGTGTGACAACTTTTCAAAGTTTAAGCATTGAATGAAAGGATGTGGCGCGCATTAATTACTGAATAATTTATTAAATTTGATTCCCTGTCACCTATGCATAGCAGGTGTTTATTCACATCTAAAATTGTATAATGTCAACCCAAGAATGTAACAGAAAAATTATTGAAATTTATTAAGCTGTCAAATAAGTAGAGGAAGGCTATATTTCACCCAAAAATGTAACTGACAATTATTTTTTTTTAAACCTGTCTACTAGGTATAGCACCCAAAAATTGGTGAATTTCATCAAAAAATGTATCTGACTATTTTTTTTTTTTTTTAACCTGTCTACTAGTTATAGCAGTGGTACATCACACCAGAAAATGTAACTGCCAATTTTTTTTATTTTTTTTTAACGGTCTACTAGGTATAGCAGTGGTACTATACACACCAAAATTGGTGAATTTCACCTGAAAATGTAAATGACAATTTCTTTTTAACCGGCATACTAGGTATAGCAGTGGTACTATACACCCAAAAATTGGGGAATTTCACCAGATTATATAACTGACAATTTTATTTTATTTTTTAACGGTCTACTAGGTATAGCAGTGGTACTATGCACACAAAATTTGCAGAATTTCACCCGAAAATGTAACTGACAAAGTAGTGAAATGATATAAAATAAAATACGTACAAATAAAATATTTTTTATTTTATTTATGAGGTGGAGTTCCATATGGAGTAGGGGTTTGAGGAGGCGGTGGACGAAGCGGTGCAGGTGGAATCGGCGGTGGAGGAGGACGAGGTAGCCAACAGAGGTTTTTGGTTTTAATTATTTGATTTTTTAATTAGGGTACACTCTAAAAGAGTGTGAAATATCCAAAATACAAGAATGAGCAATTGCGCTGCAGTATAACAATGTCCGTACCTTCTGCAGAATAGACATGTATACCGGCACTAACCAGCCAAGTCCTGATGGATCTATGCCGGCTTCATTTTAATGAACGTGAGCTTGTCCACATTGGCTGTGGACAGGCGGCTGCGCTTGTCTGTGATGACACCCCCTGCCGTGCTAAGCACACGTTTAGATAATACACTGGCTGCAGGGCAGGCTAGCACCTCCAAGGCGTAAAAGGCAAGCTCAGGCCATGTGCCCAATTTGGAGACCCAGAAGTTGAAGGGGGCAGACCCGTCATTCAGTACGTGTAGGCGTGTGCACACATACTGCTCCGTAATGTTGGTGAAATGCTGCCTCCTGCTAAGACGTTCCATATCAGCTGGTGGTCCTGGTTGTTGTGGCGTGCTGACAAAGCTTTTCATTTGTTAATAAAGGAAAGGGATGGCTCACCTTGAAAAGTAGTGACGGCTGGGCACGACGTACTGTGGGACAGCCACCTCCATAAGGCCTTTAAAACTATCCGTCTCCACCAGACGGAATGACAGCATTTCAAAGGCTAGTCATTTAGAAATGCTGGCATTCAGGGCTAGGGATCGCGGGTGGGTAGGGGGGTACTTCCTCTTCCTCTCCACCGTTTGGAATATGGAGAGCTGAACGATTGTGTGGGACATTGTGGAGATGCTTGGTGACTCAGGTGTTGGTGGAGCTGGCAGATCCTCTGTTTGCAAGGTGCCAGGTGGCACTGTCACGCCAGAGGTAGATGAAGAGGCCGCGACTGCAGCAGAAGAGGAAGCAGGAGGAGCCAGAAATCTTTCTTGGTTTTTGAGGTGTTTACTACACTGCAGCTCGTGCTTTGCACTTAAATGCCTGGTCATGCAGGCTCTGATTGCACAGCGTGCAAACCACTCGTGTCTTGTCGTCAGCACATTGTCTGAAGAACTGCCACGCCAGGGAACTCCTTGGAGCTGGCTTTGGTGTGCTCGGTCCCTTGCTGCGGTGGGCAGTAGAAGGCGTATTGTCTACAGGACGGCTGCTCCGCTTTTGCACCCTGCTCCATCTTCTGCTGTGCTGGTGGCTCTGTGCGACCACCGCCTCTTCCTTCGAACTACATAGGTCACTCGCATGACCTTGATTCCATGTGGGGTTGAGGACCTCATCGTCCTCCACATCATCTTCCACCCAGTCTTCACCCCTGCCTTCCTTGTCGGTCTGCACACTTTCGAAAGCCCCAGCAGTTAGCACCTGAGACGTGGTGCGATGGTCCTCCCATGTACTCATCTTGAAAGATAAGTGGTTGGGCATCGGTGCACTCAATCTCTTCCACTTCTGGTGCAGGGCTAGGTGGATGGCCCTGGGAAACCGTGCTAACAGAGTCATCAAAAAGCAGAAGAGACTGCTGCATGACTTGGGACTGCTTGGCTGATTTGCAAGGGGGTGAGGTGAAAGACTGATGGACATCGGCTGCAGGTGCCAACTATGGTCTTTCAGCAGGAGACAGGGTGGGAGACAATGTGAAGGAACTGGATCCACTGTCAGCAACCCAATCTACTATTGCCTGTACTTGTTCAGGCCTCACCATTCGTAGAGCCGCATTAGGCCCAACCAAATACCGCTGCAGGTTCTGTCGCCTACTCACACCTGATGAAGGGGTTTTACTTGTGTGTGTAGCTGGCACAGATTGACCACGTCCTCTCCCTGCAACAGGAGCTCCACCAGCAGCACCACGACCTGGGCCACGTCCCTTATTTGACGCTCTCCTCATATTTCTCGAATTTAGGATCTTGCTCTAAATGGGTGTTTAATTAATAGTAGAATAGAACGACAGAATTTAAAGGGTGTATCTCACACAGCCTGAACCAGACTATGCCTCTATTAAAGATTTGTTTGGCCAAAATGGCTGTATTTCAGATACCTGAATCAAACCCCTGCATGTAAAGGGTGTATCTCACACGGCCTGACCCACTGTAGGCCTGAATTAAAGATTTCATTGCCCAAAATGGCTGTATATCAAATGCCTGAATCAAACCCCTGTATGTAGAAGGTGTATCTCACACGGCCTGACTCACTGTAGGCCTGAATTAAAGAGTCCTTTGCCCAAAATTGCTGTATTTCAAATGCTTGAATCAAACCCCTGTATGCAAAGGGTGTATCTCACACGGCCTGAACCAGTGTAGGCCTGAATTAAAGATTTCTTTGCCCAAAATGGCTGTATTTTAAATGCCTGAATCAAACCCCTGTATGTAGAGGGTGTATCTCACAAGGCCTGAACCAGTGTAGGCCTGAAGTAAAGATTTATTTGCCCAAAATGGCTGTATTTCAAATGCCTGAATCAAACCTCTGTATGTAGAGGGTGTATCTCACACGGCCTGACCCACTGTAGGCCTGAATTAAAGATTTCTTTGCCCAAAATGGCTGTATTTCAAATGCTTGAATCAAACCCCTGTATGTAAAGGGTGTATCTCACACGGCCTGAACCAGTGTAGGCCTGAATTAAAGATTTCTTTGCACAAAATGGCTGTATTTTAAATGCCTGAATCAAACCCCTGTATGTAGAGGGTGTATCTCACACTGCCTGAACCAGTGTAGGCCTGAATTAAAGATTTCGTTGCCCAAAATGGCTGTATTTCAAATGCTTGAATCAAACCCCTGTATGTAAAGGGTGTATCTCACACGGCCTGAACCAGTGTAGGCCTGAATTAAATATTGGTGCACCAAATGGCGGTATTTCAAATCTCTGAATCTAACCCAAATGTATTAAGGGTGTATCTCACAATGACATCTGCATCAAAGGCTGCCAACTACATTTTTTGCGCCCAAACGAGTGTTTGTTTAACAACTGAATTTGGCAGCAGTATATAAGCCTGTAATTTCACACGTGCTGATGCTGCAAGGCCTGAAAATAGTGTTTTTTGTCAAAAAAGTGTGTTTTTCAAACCCCAGAAAATGATGGGTGATGGGTGTATTTCTAGCTTAAATTGCACACTGACTAATCCAGATGTTGTAGATTGGCAAAAAAGTGTTTTTTTTGGTAACAGAATATGAAAGCTGTATATATTTAACTTGAATTTAACACTTGCAGATCAGGAAAATACTGTTTTTTGGGGGGAAAAAATGTGTTTTTAAAACCCCAAAAAATTATGGGTGTATTTCTAGCTTAAATTGCACACTGACTAATCCAGATGTTGTATATTTCCAAAAAAGTGTTTTTTTGGTAACAGAATATGAAAGCTGTATATATTTAACTTGAATTTAACACTTGCAGATCAGGAAAATACAGTTTTTTGGCAAAAAAGTGTGTTTTTAAAACCCCAGAAAATGATAGCTGTATTTCTAGCTTAAATTGCACACTGACTAATCCAGATGTTGTATATTGCCCAAAAAATTGTGATTTTCAATGTCCCAAAAGCTCAGCTGCAGTGCTGGTGCACTGAGCTTGTATAAAATGGCCGCCACCGCCGCCCACCTAACTAACAGACGGATACAAGTTTTTTAGTTTTTTTTTTGTCAATGGGCTCAGGACAGGGTAAAAAGATTGTGCCCTGCACCCACACAACTATTTCTATGTAGATCGCTGAGTTAGATTCTCTCCTATTCTCTCCCTGAAATCACCAGTCCAGCAGCATCCTCTCCCTACACTTGTAACAGCAGAGTGATGTGCAGCGCTACGTGACACAAGCTTATATAGAGCCTGGGTCACATGCTGCTCTGGCCAATCACACATGCCATTAGTAGGCATGACTGTGATGGCTTCTAAGGTCAGACAGTTAACAGCTTGTTGATTGGCTGCTCTGCAGCCTTTCAAAAAGCGCCAAGAAAGCGCCGAACACCGAACCCAAGCTTTTACTAAAAATGTTAGGGTCCGGGGTCCAAAAATCCTAAAGTTCGGTACGAACCCGAACTTTACAGTTCGGGTTCGCTCAACCCTACTCTTTACCAAAAGTAAATACCATTTTATATTGGTCTTCAGGACTTACCTTGATGTTCCAATACCCCTGAGGGCAATCTAGTGTGGTAAAGATCCTAGCGCGTTGTACCAAGCATTGGTCAATATATGGCATGGGCCAGCCGGACATATATACTCATTTATTGAGCTGCCTGGGATCAGCACATAAACGCCATTGACCATTTGGTTTAAGGATACCAAGAATAGGATTATTATAAGAATTGTGCACCAGTCTTATAATTAGTGATGGACGAACAATTGCCGGGACGGTTTGCAAACGCGATCTCGCGAACACGATCAAATGTTCGCGGCAGGTCCCATTCATTTTAATGGCAGACGAACCAGAAAAACCTTCAGCTCATATTTGCAGCCAAGAAATAATTACTAGAAGTGCACAAATAGTCCCACAACATGGACAGTGACATACCAGATGTATTATTCAAATTTGCGATCTCCATTTATAATTTTTTTCAATGCAAAATATCGGCAATATAATTTTCGCGTACGCGCATGTGCAAATTCCCTATACAGTACCCAAATACACTATAAAGAAACTATATTGGTATATAACATCCCGCTTCAATCAGTTTTTTTGGGGGGCGACTGGTATGTCACACAAGTAGAAATTATTTGTTCCTATAACGCTTGTCCCTCTATATACCTGCAGTATCGCAGCAGAACCGCACACAACTGCCACACAATACAAATGCACTATAATATACTTTCTAACATAGAAAGTATATTATAACATTGTACAAGGAAGGCAATCCATTAGAATATACATAAAGATAAAACGTAACCTTCAATAATGTTACTATGAGTTCTATTCACACGTCCGTAAGTGAACACCGGCAATGTGCATTCCGCAATTTGCAGACCGCACATCGCCGGCACTATAATAGAAAATGCCTAATCTTGTCTGCAATTGCGGATAAGAATAGGACATGTTCTAATTTTTTGCGGAAACGGAAGCACGGATGCAGAATTGTGTATCCGCAAATGCGGATGCCGACAGCACATTCCGGCCCCATTGAAAATGAATGGGTCTGCACCCGTTCTGCAAAATTGCGGAACGGATGCGGACCCATTTTGCGGACGTGTGAATGGAAAAGATATCCCTCAAATTGAAAACAAATTAAATTATTAAAGTTAAGCAAAAAGCATAGATGTGGTAGGCAATAACAAGTGCTCGGCGGCACTAAATCAGGTGCTCGGCAGCACCAAATCAGAAACCATATGTCCTACCACATTACGGGGGGTTCCAGTGCACATCCATGAATCCCGGAGGGAAAGCAAAAAACATCTATCCCTGTGCTAGATGATGATGTGGTATTGAAGGACAGGGTGGGCAAAGAACTGTCCCTGATATTGCCCTACAGGGGGGTGGTATTCTGGCCCATTCTAACCACAGACCACCCACCCTGATAAGAGTGACCCCGTTTGAAACCTTACCCTATATAAAAATGGCCCTAGCAAGCCCCTAGCTCCTAGGACCCTGATTTCCAGGTGATCACTATATAGATCTATGTGTTTTTGACTCATTATAAAAGTATATTATAAGTATATTGCACCCCTCTGTGTATCACACCTATCGATAGCACACCTATACCAGTCCTTAAAAGGACTTTTGTGGCCCTATTAGCTAGCGTTTGGTGTCCCTAACAGCCTGTCCCTGCTCCACAAAGCAACCTCTCCCTACACTGGCAAAACACTGAATGTAAAATGGCGGCAAGATCAGGTTTATTTACAAGGTAGGGGGTATGTTCATGTGCTGAAACGTCTCAATTGGCTGTCCTGTACCACCTGATGGATGTGTCATGGGTCAAAGTTCTTCACAATGTAAAAGAATATGGCGGGCGCGAATATCTCCATATGTTCGCATGTCTGGCGAATCGCAAACACGCAAAACGACCACCGGGCGAACCGCAAGGCCATCTCTACTTATAATGCCTCTTTCCTTGAGATTCCTTATTATTTCTGCTAGCAAATCATAACATGCTAGTGGAAGACGATATTGCTTAGTATAAATGGGAGGTGCCATTGGATCCGTCTGAATTCTGGCAATGTGTATGTCAGACCACAATCATGGGAATCTTTAGCAAAGATATACTTGAATTCCAGTAGGACTTCTTTTAATTGTTGCTGCTCTAAGTCATTGGAGCATCCATCAGCCAACAATATCTGCTGCTGTACCATTTCCTTAAACCCAGGAAAAAAACTTCAGGTTGACCTATTTTATAGGCTTCCTCAAGCCTGTCAGTGAGGTCATGATTCAACTGACCAGCCTTTTCGGAAAACTCATGATATTCCTCAGCTTCCTGATCATTAAGGATATGATCAAAGGTAAGGGAGGATTCTTCCACCTTGCAGGTATCTTCTTCAGGATTAAAAGGATATACTGAACTAATGGTGAACAATCCTTCAAGAGAAGAATAAAATGTTTGTTCAACCAATTGTTCCTCTGTGAGATATGATTCCGGTATTAGGCCAATAATTACATTTTGAAACCCAAAAATGTAATCTGAATCGAATGCCATACCAATGATAGTGTCCTTAGATAATTGGAATGCCATTGGCATACCATTATTAACAATCATTTGGGTTTTACAGGGTTGTAAATTCACCATAGGGGTAGGATTTTCAGAAATACCTAATTGTTACATTTTGTATGATAGGCATTTTAATGCATCAGAATTCTTAAATTTTTGGCCTTTTGATGCCTGAATGGTTAGCAAGAAATTACTAGTACCTGGAGGGATACTAACATCTTCTGGTACTAATATACTGACTGCATATGGCAGTATCTTGGATGATTTGAGGGCTTCATGTTCATCCATAAAACCATCAGGATTTCCTTTTAATCTCGTCCACAATGTGGAATTCACCATATCCACTTGTATGGCAAAACAATGTAATATATTGTTGCCTATGTAAACGGGATATTGGGGCTCATTGAGTACCAGGAATAAATGAGTTGCCGATTTACCTGCAATGGAAATGGATAACATAAATTTTGCAATCACATTATGATTATCAGAGTTATCATGCACATCATGTGCCCAGTTATCCTGAGGATTTGGATACCTAATTATCTTGGCCAATTGTTTTAGTAGTCCCCTACTAATATAACTGTTCTCTTGGCGTAAATTCAGTAGCTCTCCCCAGGTCATTAACCCGTATGGAAAAGAACACATCATCATCCACCTTTTCAATCCCCACTAGGAATTGTTCGTGATCACTGAACCCAGTAGGGTCAGGAGATTCTGGATGTAGATGAATTGTGAGAACATCACCTTTCAAGCAAATGTCTCTAATTCTTTCAGGAGATACACATATGGTGTTGTCCTCCTGTCCACCTACAGTGGAAGTTGAGGTTGCTTGTAAGAAAGAGACATCGGGACACTGGCTATTCCTAAAATGGATCTCAATAGAATCTGACCTTTCCTCGATCACATGGCAGTTACGCTGACGGTGATAGGATTGGGATAGTTCATAATTAATGGGTTTTCTCACCTGGGATCATATAACCTTATTTATAAAATCCACAATGGGATTTAATCTTTTGAGGAAATTGATGACAATAATTAAGAGATCAGAGGGCATATCCATTATCAATGTGGGATGACTGATTACCTTATTTCCTACTTTGAAATCCAGCCACGCCTTTGAGGGCGGTACCTGAAACACTTACAAGATTAGCATTAAAACTTTTTAACTTATACCTTTAGAAGATGCATCCTGTAATTGTTGAAAATACTTTCAAGATAATAAGGTTGCTTGGCTGCCTGTATCTATTAAAGCCAATATTTGCGGGAAATTTTCAAACAATTCCACCTTAATAAAATATTGATGTTCTATTTCCTGTAAGGAACACAAATATTTTGAATGATCCGTGAAATTGTTTTCCTGTTCTGCAGGCATTCTTACCAGTGACCCTCCTTTATTTTCTGTACCAGCAGGATTGCATGTCATTCTCTGCACAGCTGGAGACTTTGCGGACTGTAAGATAGAATAACAAACATGTTGCCCCTTCCCCTTGCCATGTGGCTTTGGAAGGGTTAAATTATCTTCAGGGATACTGACATCTGTGTTCTTTTGCTCACTTTTGCTTACATTTAGATCATCAGCCTTTGCAAGATTTGACAAGCTTACCTGCTTTCCCCCATTTATAATTGGGGAGGGCTTTCTACAGGAGTAGCTGCCCCTAAAAAAGGATTTTTGGGATTAGCAGTGATAGCTTTGGATAATTCTTCCATCCGTTGCATCATTACTCCAAACTGGCTCTGGATTTGATCCATTCAATCATTTAAATTACCTCTACTTTTCCCATAACCTTTTGGAGGTTGATTTTGGAATTTAGATGATTGAGATTTACCAGAACCATCTGAATTAGAACCATTTTGAAATTTGGAATTTAGATGATTGAGATTTACCAGAACCATCTGATTTTGAACCATTTTGAACCCTTTCTGGCCCATGTTGGAATCTCCTGTAATTAACCTCTCTGGTGTCTTTGGAAAGGAGGGAATCGCCTATTTCTAAACTGATTCTTTTTATCTGGACTTTCGGCTACATTGGGCACCTTATTATTATCTGGCCTAGGCGGAACTTTATTTGGCTGGGGTGGCCTGGAGTTCTTTACAACTCCAGCGTAACTCCTTCTGGGGGCCTCAAATTGTCCCTGATCCCTTTTTATATGAGTCTCAGCTATTTCATCCAGTTTTTAAAATCTCCAATCTGGAGACTCTTCACTATTTTTTAAAGCAGCATACAGAGTTGAACTATCTGTTAACAACCAATCCAGAGTTTTTCTGGGATGGTAATCGCTGGCCAATATAAATTTTATTTTATTGGGCAAAGTGTCATAAAACAACTGGATGAATTCATGGCTTTCAAAATTAGGATCTTTCTCAGCCAGGCTATAGGCATTTTTGAGTGGCTGACCTATAGGGCTGACCTATAGGGACCAAACTGTCTTTAACTCTGACACTACCTCTGACCAGGTATCTTTGCCCATATCTCTGAGGGAATTAAAGAAGTACTGGTGATTTGGCTCAAATACCCAGGAAATAAATTCAATTTTCTGTCTATCACGTTCTAAATGTAGGGTGTTCATCGCCTCTTCATTGGTTTTTATATGATTAATTAGTAAACCTCCCCACAGTCTCTTTTCAAAATTTTATCACTTTGGTCGTATCAACCATAGGTTCATAGATCTTCCTATCACTCTCATGGGACCACCTTTTAGAGAACTTAGGAGAAGAGATGGGTTCTAATTTATGAAGAGAACGTTCCTTTGTAAAGATTGGTTCTTCTTCAGAGGGGCTACCATCATCACTTTCTGCCTCTGATTCCCCCCTGGAAGGTTTACCCTTTACTCTACTGACATATTGTTTCTGTCTGGATTGCAGATATTCTAGATTCTGGTGATCTATCTCTTTTTGCATTCTGTTATTTTCATTAAATAACCTCTCACATTCTTTTTCAAAATCAACGTTAGATTTTTGACATTCTGATAATTCACTAGAGACTTGACCTAATTTCCATTCAAGAGTTTTGATCATCTATTTATGTTGATTATCTCTGTCATCATATTCTGATAATTTAGCATGCAATTGTGCTAATTCACCAGAAACCGTGGCGGCCTTAATTTCAATCCCATCTATCTCTTTTTGTAATTTATCGATTTTATCAGCCTGTTGACCATACTTATGTTTTGCCTTCTCTAATTTTTTGGCCAATTCACAGATCAAATACATAAATTCAGGCCAAGATTTAAGTATTAATAGATTCTTATCTTTCTTATGTTTAGCTTTAGCAATGTGACAGAAATAATCAGCAAACCTGGATTCCTTAGAACAAAGATCATTTGCATGTTCTGCAACTTTCCTCTCCAGACCAATTGCCCATTCCTTCATATTCTCCTTTATATCCAATCTATCTTGAATAAACAACATCACATGATATTTTACCACTTCTTGAGTTTCTTCACTATGCATAAAGTGGCAAGAAAAAGTATGTGAACCCTTTGGAATGATATGAATTTCTGCACAAATTGGTCATAAAATGTGATCTGATCTTCATCTAAGTCACAACAATAGACAATCACAGTCTGCATAAACTAATAACACACAAAGAATTAAATGTTACCATGTTTTTATTGAACACACCATGTAAACATTCACTGTGCAGGTGGAAAAAGTATGTGAACCCTTGGATTTAATAACTGGTTGAACCTCCTTTGGCAGCAATAACTTCAACCAAACATTTCCTGTAGTTGCAGATCAGACTTGCACAACGGTCAGGAGTAATTCTTGACCAGACCTCTTTACAGAACTGTTTCAGTTCAGCAATATTCTTGGGATGTCTGGTGTGAATCACTTTCTTGAGGTCATGCCACAGCATCTCAATCGGGTTGAGGTCAGGACTGTGACTGGGCCACTCCAGAAGGCGTATTTTCTTCTGTTTAAGCCATTCTGTTTTTGATTTACTTCTATGCTTTGGGTCGTTGTCCTGTTGCAACACCCATCTTCTGTTGAGCTTCAGCTGGTGGACAGATGGCCTTAAGTTCTCCTGCAAAATGTTTTGATAAACTTGGGAATTCATTTTTCCTTTGATGATAGCAATCCGTCCAGGCCCTGACACAGCAAAGTAGCCCCAAACCATGATGCCCCCACCACCATACTTCACAGTTGGGATGAGATTTTGATGTTGGTGTGCTCTGCCTCTTTTTCTCCACACATAGTGTTGTGTGTTTCTTCCAAACAACTCAACTTTGGTTTCATCTGTCTACAGAATATTTTGCCAGTACTGCTGTGGAACATCCAGGTGCTCTTGTGCAACTGTAAACGTGCAGCAATGTTTTTTTTTTTTGACAGCAGTGGCTTCCTCTGTGGTATCCTCCCATGAAATCCATTCTTGTTTAGTGTTTTACGTATCGTAGATTCGCTAACAGGGATGTTAGCATATGCCAGAGACTTTTGTAAGTCTTCAGCTGACACTCTAGGATTCTTCTTTACCTCATTGAGCAGTCTGCACTGTGCTCTTGCAGTCATCTTTACAGGACGGACACTCCTAGGGAGAGTAGCAGCAGTGCTGAACTTCCTCCATTTGTAGACAATTTGTCTTACTGTGGACTGATGAACAGCAAGGCTTTTGGAGATACTTTTATAACCCTTTCCAGCTTTATGCAAGTCAACTATTCTTAATCGTAGGTCTTCTGAGAGCTCTTTTGTGCAAGGCATCATTCACATCAGGCAATGCTTCTTGTCAAAAGCAAACCCAGAACTGGTGTGTGTATTTTATAGGGCAGGGCAGCTGTAACCAACACCTCCAATCTCATCACAATGATTGGACTCCAGTTGGCTGACACCTCACTCCAATTAGCTCTTGGAGATGTCATTAGTCTAGGGATTCACATACTTTTTCCACCTGCACTGTGAATGTTTACACGGTGTGTTCAATAAAAACATGGTAACATTTAATTATTTGTGTGTTATTAGTTTAAGCAGACTGATTGTCTATTGTTGTGACTTAGATGAAGATCAGATCATATTTTATGACCAATTTGTGCAGAAATCCATATCATTCCAAAGGATTTACATACTTTTTCTTGCAACTGTATCAGTCTTAGCTTCTACGCTATCCTGAATGGCTTGGCTAGCCTCACTTATCTATCTATCCATCTATCTATCTCTTATATACAAACCGGATTCCAAAAAAGTTGGGACACTATACAAATCATAAATAAAAACTGAATGCAATGATGTGGAGGTGCCAACTTCTAATATTTTATTCAGAATAGAACATAAATCACGGAACAAAAGTTTAAACTGAGAAAATGTACCATTTTAAGGGAAAAATATGTTGAATCAGAATTTCATGGTGTCAACAAATCCCCAAAAAGTTGGGACAAGGCCATTTTCACCACTGTGTGGCATCTCCCCTTCTTCTTACAACACTCAACAGACGTCTGGGGACTGAGGAGACCAGTTTCTCAAGTTTAGAAATAGGAATGCTCTCCCATTCTTGTCTAATTCAGGCCTCTAACTGTTCAATGGTCTTGGGCCTTCTTTGTTGCACCTTCCTCTTTATGATGCGCCAAATGTTCTCTATAGGTGAAAGATCTGGACTGCAGACTGGCCATTTCAGTACCCGGATCCTTCTCCTACGCAGCCATGATGTTGTGATTGATGCAGAATGTGGTCTGGAATTATCTTGTTGAAAAATGCAGGGTCTTCCCTGAAAGAGATGACGTCTGGATGGGAGCATATGTTGTTCTAGAACCTGAATATATTTTTCTGCATTGATGGTGCCTTTCCAGACATGCAAGCTGCCCATGCCACACGCACTCATGCAACCCCATACCATCAGAGATGCAGGCTTCTGAACTGAGCGTTGATAACAACTTGGGTTGTCCTTGTCCTCTTTGGTCCGGATGACATGTCGTCCCAGATTTCCAAAAAGAACTTCGAATCGTGACTCGTCTGACCACAGAACAGTCTTCCATTTTGCCACACTCCATTTTAAATGATCCCTGGCCCAATGAAAACGCCTGAGCTTGTGGATCTTGCTTAGAAATGGCTTCTTCTTTGCACTGTAGAGTTTCAGCTGGCAACGGCGGATGGCACGGTGGATTGTGTTCACTGACAATGGTTTCTGGAAGTATTCCTGAGCCCATTCTGTGATTTCCTTTACAGTAGCATTCCTGTTTGTGGTGCAGTGTCGTTTAAGGGCCCGGAGATCACGGGCATCCAGTATGGTTTCACGGCCTTGACCCTTACGCACAGAGATTGTTCCAGATTCTCTGAATCTTCGAATGATGTTATGCACAGTTGATGATGATAGATGCAAAGTCTTTGCAATTTTTCGCTGGGTAACACCTTTCTGATATTGCTCCACTATCTTTCTGCGCAACATTGTGGGAATTGGTGATCCTCTACCCATCTTGGCTTCTGAGAGACACTGCCTGTCACGGCTGAGGACGGGGGAAATCCTCAGCCGTGTGGAGCCCGGTGATGGTATGGCTGCTTGACCCAGGAGAACAGGATAGGGAGCAGGTCACCTCCTAACAGCGTCCCTACCCTGACCCTAACTCCTAACTGCATGGGCCGACCTTGAAGGTAGGAGGACCCATGCGCAGGAACCTTGGATCCCTAACTCACCCTCCGTCCGGTCCCTGCGCTAGGAGTCAGGGTAAGACGACCCACTCCTCCTAAGCACGGAGGAGCAGGAGTCTCAACGGCCAAGCTGTTGGGAAAAAGGGGAAACATAAACAGACTAACGGAAATGGCAGGTGAACTCAGTAGCTCAACCAACCTGCCACAGCCTTGCTGACTGGATCTCTGACATAGAGAATCCAGAACCATTAGCTGCACAAACCAACATAGGAAAATCCCAACAGACCATCACCCAGACATGACACATACAGGTAAGCATAAACCTAATAAGACATAAAACCTGAACTTAAACCTATGACCACAGTGGTGGCTCTCACAGAGGAATGGAAAGCACAGGAGGCTGCCTCAGCTAGCAAGACTGAAGCAACCTACTGAGCCCTGCTAGAGAGAGGGTATATATAGGCCAAAGTGGCCACACCCAAAGGTTGGACACACCCAGTGACATCACACACACACTGGGAAGGAAGTTAACCCTTCCAATGCCACAGAAGGGAAAACACACATACATAAAGGGAAAGTGCACACAATAACATACCACACGGTGCACACAACACACACACCTAACAAAAAGGGTTGCTAGGTGTGACCGCATGCCAGGGCAGCAAGCTGCCTAGGAACGCTCAGGCTGCTCTGCTGCAAAATGCAACACTGGTTGCCCGCGGCAACCACAAGTGAGGCCACAGACAAGCGGCCCTCACCCGTGGTTGAACGCCCATACAAAACCGCAGGCAACTGCATGCGGTAAAGGAGTCACGGTCATGGGCATGGCCGTGACACTGCCACTCTGAGAAGCTCTTTTTATACCCAATCATGTTGCCAATTGACCTAATTAGTGTTAATTGGTCTTCCAGCTCTTCGTTATGCTCAAATTTACTTTTTCCAGCCTCTTATTGCTACTTGTCCCAACTTTTTGGGGATTTGTTGACACCGTGAAAATTGGAATCAACGTATTTTTCCTTTAAAATGATACATTTACTCGGATCAAACATTTGATCTGTCATCTACGTTCTATTACAAATAAAATATTGACATTTGCCATCTCCACATCATTGCATTCAGTTTTTATTCACAATTTGTTTAGTGTCCCAACTTTTTTGGAATCCGGTTTGTATTTAAAAATGAGTTTCTGTCTGTCTGTCTAGACATCTGTCTAGACGTTCTTTATGCGAGACCAATCGACTGGACCGATCTTCACCAAATTTGGCACACAGGTATATCAGGCGTCCGGGTAGATTTTAGACCGGGTCTCAGCTCTCTAGGACGAACTTTTCCTGAGATATTTCCAAAAAATGACCTGCATTAGCCAATAAAAGCCAGCAAACCTTTCACTTAAATCCGAACTGCCATTTACACGGTCACATTTCCCTTATTAGCCAATAGAAGCTCGCAGGTCCTACTCCAGGTTTCCATAACAACTGATCACAGGTTTTAGCAGTTCTCAGGTCCTTAAATATTCAATCATATGACGTATGACGGCACAACTACAATGCTACATGCATGGAGGGCAGGGGCCACTATTAAACGGACAGGCACTGTGGAGTTCACTGTTAAAGGGGCGGGCAATGTGGAGATCACTGTAAAAGGGGCAGGCACTGCGGAGGTTACTGTTAAAAGGGCAGGATCTGTGAAGGTCACTGTTAAAGGGGTGTCTACTATGAAGGTCACTGTTAAAGGGGTGGTCAATGTTAAAGGGGTGGGCACTGTGGAGGTTACTGTAAAAGGGGAAGGCACTGTGGAGGTCACTTTTAAAGGGGCGGGCACTGTGGTGGAGGTCATTCTTAAAGGGGAAGGCACTGTGGAGGTTACTGTTAAAGAAGCGGGCACTGTGGAGTTCACTGTTAAAGGGGCAGGCACTGTGGAGGTCACTGTTAAAGGGGCAGGCACTATTAAAAGGATGGGCATTGTGGAGGTCACAGTTAAAGGGGCGGGCACTGTGGAGGTCACTGTTTACAGGGCGGTTACTGTTAAAGGGGCGGGCACTATGGAGGTCACTGTTAACAGGGCGGTCACTGTTAAAGGGGAGGGCATTGTGGAGGTCACTATTAAAGGGACAGGCACTGCGGAGGTCTCTGTTCAAGGGGAGGGCACTGTGGAAGTCAATGTTATAGTAGCAGCCACTGTGAAGGTCACTGTTAAAGGTGCGACCACTATAAATGTCACTGTTAAAGGGGTGGTAAATGTTAAAGGGGCGGGCCCTGTGGAGGTCACTGTTAAAGGGGCGGGCACTGTGGAAGTCACTGTTAAAGGGGCGGGCACTGTGGAAGTCACTGTTAAAGGGGCGAGCACTGTGAAGGTCACTGTTAAAGGAGCAGCCACTATGAAGGTCACTGTTAAAGGGGTGGTCAATTTTAAAGGGGCAGGCACTGTGAAGGTCACTGTTAAAGGGGAAGGCACTGTGCAGGTCAATGTTAAAGGGGCGGCCACTGTGGAGGTCACTGTTAAAGGGGTGGGCACTGTGGAGATCACTGTTAAAGGGGTGGGCAATGTGGATGTCATTGTTAAAGGGGCGGGTACTGTAGAAGTCACTGAAACAGTTGATATCTTTTTACGACACATGGAAACATAAAATGAAATAAATGAAATATACCCATGTGAATCCGGCTCCTTCTGCTAGTATATATATAATCAACCATACATGCATAGAACTGAACTCCGTTCCTTGGAGATGATACCGTGATATAAGAATAATTTTCAACAGTATGTATAAATCTCCCTGGATTGGAAAAATGTCAGAATGATACTTCAGTTACAGACTAGCCCTATTCCAGATTCTATACACAAATTATGGTTAATTGAATATGTATGTATACAAAACTATTATATTCATTCTCCTATGAAATAGAGGAAAGTTTATACTATACCAATGTATCGGCTAGTAGAAATCAGTTTTATTTCCCCCCGCACTAACACTTGAACTGTCTGCAGATTCCCTCATATTTCAGGCATTTTTACTGGGATGCTTTAAAATGCTATCCTCTGGAGTGTAACACTTGTATTATTTTTGAAAAATAAAATAAAATTAACTGTCTGGAGATGCCCTATAAAATAGTTCAGCTTACTCTTTCTGGTGTTTTGTGTTAGATTTAGAATGCAACCCTCTGGATTGTAAAACATGCGTTATAAACGTTTATTGCCATTTTCAGAAAGAAATAAAACAAAAAAAAGCTTGAACTGCCTGGAGATGCCCTGTCTCAGATTTTGGACTACGATTTGAAGTGTTTTCACAGAGATTTGAAACCCTACCCTCTGGATTGCAAAATACACATTGTACAGTTGTATTGAGCTACCCCCTACCACCCCATCCCCCCACCACACCCTCTCCAAAGCTTGAAATCATGTTTGGAGTAAAAAAAAAAAAAAAAGCTGTATTTCTGTTCACATGGAAAAAATAATTTCTGTCTGGTAGGTGATTTTGAGGCTCTGCAGCAGCCACATCTGTGTCCTAAGTCAGTTACTGCAGCTAGAAGGCATTGCATAACACACTCAGCCTTAGCTCCTCAGTTCTAACACCCTGGCCTACTGCTTTCCCTGCTTTTCCCTATTCTACACAATTCTTCTTTCTAGCCTTTCCTTTCAACGTTCCTCTCACTAGAGTAGAAGCTACACCCACCCACCCTCATTCACAGCCCAACACAGAATAATGTTCTAGTCCTTCTTCAAGGGCACCTTCCTGCCTGCTGCAGCATTTATTGGCTCAAAGGCTGACACAGGCTGCATGAGCCAATTAGGGCAAGCCCTCCACCCACTTCCTCTAAGGGTCACGAGAGCACCTTTCTTTCTCCCTCATGCTTTTTTTCACGCCAACCTAGTGATCAGTGTTGGATTGGGGTGCCTAGGGACCACCAGTAAAATTTATTTTGGGGGCCCACTGTACTGATACATTAAAATATTACCTGCTCACACAGCACCAAGATGCTACCAGATGATTGAATATGGGGGTCCATGCAGCAATATTGAGAAGGTAGGTCCTGAGGAAAAGAGGATACTGGCTAGCTTTCCTCTATACCTAGAAGTCATCTTAGCTCTGATCTTGTCTATTAAAGAAACTATCCAGTTTATTATTATAATCTATCAAGTTTTTTATATGAACATAGGCTGGTTGAGATGCTATACACTGAATATATGTATGTAGTGCAGTAAGTATACTGTGTTATGTGCCACTTGTGAAGGGAGTAGGAACTAGCGGCCAACCTTGCTCAGTGGCCCACCAGGGGATTCACCTGTACCCCTGTGGGCCAGTCCGAGCCTGCTAGTGATATGCCACCAATGTGTGAGATGGGCCAACTCCTTTAAAGATATATTTTTTTAGAATTTTTTGTGTTTGTTTTGAGTTTATGTATATGCTTTGCAGCATTCAGATGGGCAAAGGACACATTAGACTGGAGTGAAATGTTGTCTTCTATGGGAGAGTTTTCCAGACATACTTTGTGACCTGTGCAGAGGTCACTTTCTGTGGGGGAAATTGGGAGAAGTAAGAGTAGATAAGTTCTGACCATCATATATTGTGTTATCTATAGAGAAATGTTATCTATCTATGTAACCCTGCATGAGATGTTAGTGAGATGACTGCTGATGCTAAACATGGATTTCAATGGCATGCGTGTTGGCTGACTGGTTAGCACTGGTGCATTACAGCACTGGGGTTTGAATCCGACTAAGTACTACATCTTCATGAAGTTTGTATGTTCTCCCCGAGTTCATGTGGGTTTTCAGAGAATACTCCAGTTTCCTCCCAAACTCCAAAGGTGTACTGATAGGGAATGCAGATTGTTAGCTCCACTTAGAACAGTGAGTGATGATAATGTCTGTAAAGCGCTGCAAAATACATCATAATATAGGATTATACATAATAAAAGGTTTAATGGCCAGATTTTTTTTCTTTCAAATATAGATAGTAACATTGAAAACAGAAAAAAAAATGAAAATATTTAACGTATAAAATTATTAAAATGATAGGTAAAAGATCATGACTCAACGAAGGAAGAAAGGGCCTACAGTAATTTCGGTCTCCTCCTAGGCCCAGTCAATAAGCTGGCCTCAATCCAATCAGGCATTCACTTCATCAGCTGAAGGCAAAACAGAATTTTCAACACTTCAAGAACCAACAGGAGAGCACCTGTGGTGAAGACCCAGCAATTCATCAGCAGGGCATAATCTGTCATGTAGTAATGGCAATGCTTTGGCAGCCAGCACAAGTAAGTATTACAAACTCAGTAAATATCCTCAAGTTCTCAATTTTTTGCTTATGCTCATTACTTCTTATAGAGGTTTTCCACATGTTTTTACTGATGACCAATCCTCTGGATAAGTCATGAGTACCTGATCGGTGGGGATCTTCTGACACCATCAATCAGCTGTTTGAAAAGGCACAGGAATTCGCAGTAGCGCTGCGGCCTTCTCTCTGCTTACCAAGAACAGTGTCATACATTGTATAGTGATTGTGCTTAGTATCGCAGCCCAGACCCATTCACTTCAATGGCTGTGCCTAGCCATGTGACCGATGAACGTGACATCACATGGCATAGGAAAAAGGTGGAGAAGGCCTTGGTGCTACAGCGAGCTCTGCTGCCTCCTCTTCAAACAGCTGATCGGCTGGGATCTTGGGTGTCGGATCCCAACCGATCAGATACTGCTAACCTATCCAGAGTATAGGTCAACATTAGAAAAAAAACTTGGAAAACCTCTTTAAAGTGAGTCTGTCCCCTACTTTGAGCATTTTAGACCTCTCACATCACGTTATAGTACAGTTGCCCAAGATAGAAATAGTACCTGTCTTGTGTCTTTACCACGTCCAGAATCTGAAAAAATCACTTTATAACGATAGGGAAGAAAGGGATGCAAATGAGCTCTTAACAAGCTTTGCCTCTAATGCCACCAGATGTAAGGCAGCTATCCTATAAGTCAATGTTCAGCTCTTTAAATAAGCCTTGAGACATGACTTGGATACTTAATAAGCCAGCACCTCATCTGAAGACAGCTGTTTTGGGGTGATTGCCCCTCATCAGTGCAGAGCAGAAAGTACTGGCTTAACTGGGTGAGAGGCCTGTCAGGGTTTGGGGGGTACTATCTCTCCTTGGGGAGAGCGCCTATGCAGATCAGGTCCCTCAAATGCCCAGGGGCGGTGTTATGGCCGCAAGTTCCCAGGAACCTCTCTGATGTGCCCAGATAATTGCTCCCCTTGGATTCCTCTGGCCCTCCCTCCTTTCCTACTTCATCCTCCTCCTCTGACTAAGATCTTGTGCGAGCTCCAGCCACCGCTAGGTCCGCGCACGCACACAGCTCTGCCCACTATTGGCTAAGGCACTGATCTTAGCAGTGCACATGCTGTAGTGGTTGACTGCCAATTACTGTATCTTTTGCATTATAAGACGCAGTGAGTGCTTCTGTCATGGAGGTCACTAGTATGCAGGAGGCATGGGAAGTGAAGCTCTGATAGCGCTGTACTCACCCTCCCTGGTCTTCTAGGTCTAGGCTGCAGGACGTAGTGCATGCACTATGACCAGATATTGTACACAGTCAGGTCACAGTGCAGCGCAGGCTCGGAGAAGACCATAGAGCAGGGACTGCAGAAGAAAACACCAGACCTGCAGAGCAAAGTTAATTTATTTATTTATTTTGGGTCTGATCTGAGGTTTGATATGGGGGTCTGATCTGAGGACCTGATATGGGGGTCTATACCCCACAACACTCAAGGTTATGTACCCGAAATCAGTAATTTGCTTGGTAAACAACATCTATGGTAATAAACAGGTACAGAATATCAATTAATGTGGAATGACTAATATGTAGGCCTAATGCACACAAATGTGTCTATATTTCTTTTTACGAAGAATTGATCTGCAAAATGACACCTTCCGTATGCTTCCTAGGTGTTACTCTGGTCTGCAGAAAAAGCCAAGAATAAGACCTTCTCTATAATTTGTGGAATGTCAACACGTATCTGGAAACAATACAGATATGTGGATAAAAATTATTATTTTTTGTGAGTTTTCAGAACAGTGGCACTGAAATAAATGAGAAGAAAACTTTTACAAGTATCAGAATAAATATTATTGCCTACTTTCTGAGTTAACAGAATATATCATGCACTTGGCAAGACAGAACTTTAGGGAATATAAAATATCAGTTTTGAAAATATAATTATAAAGTATACAGCTAATTCGTGCCAAAAAATAAATAAACTAAAATTCTTAGAGCAAATGATATGGAAGAAATCCAAAATGGATCCTATTTATACTAATAGAAATATTAGGTGCCAGTGTGAATATTTTGTTTACCAATTAACATAATATTTGGTCTGCAACAATTTAATTTGCATGTAATAACAAACCACTAGAATATCATGCAACAACAAGCCTACACATCTAGTCGAACAATCTGCTCTCCAAATTACTGTAGGATCATCACTGTCAGTAAGGAGTGACACAGCTGCTAAACTAAACTGTAGAAATGGTCTTATTGTAAACTATAATTGAAATATGCTTCCTCAAGAAGGGTAAGTTAAATGCATTTTAAAGTGTCCTTAATTGTATTGTCCAAATGTATATATGTAATCATTTCCATAATTTTATTTTTAAGTTAAAGGGTTTCTGTCACCAGAAATAACCCTCTTAAACTATCTGACATTGGCCATGTGCTAATGTCAGCAGAATCCAACTCTGCTATTTTTAAGTTTATTGATGCTCCCCTTACTGCACAATTCATACTTTTGTAATATGAAAATTAGCCTCTAGGAGCAGGGAGGGGGGGGGGGTGTTGCTCCTGCTCCTAAAGGCTCTATTCTCCCACCTCATTCCACGCCGCCCTGCCGTCCTTGATTGACAGGCCAGCGTTCGTCTTCTCCTGCCAGCCCTGTGTGCTGATTAAACGGCATTGCCCCAGCACACAGGGCCGGCAGGAGAAGACGAAGGCTGGCCTGTCAATCAAGGAACGCAGGGTATGGAATGAGGTGGGAGAACAGAGCCTCTAGGAGCAGGAAAAACTCCCCTTCTGCTCCTAGAGGCTAATGTGCATATTACAAAAGTGAGAATTGTGCAGTAAGGGGGGCATCAATAAACATAAAAATAGAAGAGTTGGATTCTGCTGACATTAGCACATGGCTAATGTCAAACAGTTTAAGAGGGTAAATCTGGTGACAGAAACCCTTTAAGGAAAAAGATGTAAGCTTTCCTGACATATTTGTTTTATAAAATCTGGGTGTGTTGCTGTCAATCACTTCTGGGCTCACTGTTTGATTTCATGGTCATACTTTTTTAGCCCATAAGATCACCATCACATATCATACATGTATTAAAGGCTATATACACCCGTGGGATCATTGAATTCTAGTTTTGAGGGGATAAAATCCATTTTTAATTACTAAATTATTAAAATATTTCATCAGCTTTCCTTGCCACTTAGGCCTGATTGCTAGTCCTTTTCTGTATTTTCCTTACAGCTTATACACTCTCATTCAAGCAAAATTCTTATTTTACTGTTTGTTTCTGTCTCTTTAAAAACTTATGTTCAGGGGGTGGAGGTTGTGCCAGAGGAAGATGGCTGCGTTAAGCGCTGATCTGCTGCTAGCTACAACCTCATAGCCTGTTCTATCTAGCCTGTCGGACTCAACATGGTCAAGATCGGTGGCTCCAAGTCTGCTGACTCTCCTGGTCCCACTAGAGCTTCCGTCCATAACTGAGAAATGGAGAAGTTTATTAAAAAGGCGGCCTCTGTATATGTGGCCCGCAAAGCTAAGATGGTGCCGGGAACGCCACGAGCCTTGGGAAACAAATCACACGCTGCCGAGAGAGGGAGGAGTCCCTTGGGCCTGATAGTCTCCCAATCTCACAAACTTTTCTGAGGGAGGCTCTAGCAGAAGTGCTGGGCCCTCTCAGCTCGGACCTCACGGCCATTAAAAAAGATTTGTGCCACATTGGGAGAAGAGCTGAGGCCCTAGAGGAAGTGCAGTCGTACTACACCAAAGCACAGTGTCCTCCGGCATAACCATGTGCCAGACCCATCTAAACTCTCTTTATAAAGCGCTAGAGGATCAAGAAAACTGGGGCAGGTGTAATAATTTGAACTTTAGAGACATCCCAGAATCTGTTGCCCCCAGTGACATACCTGAAACAGTGGTTCAGATCTGCCTATCCTTGCTGGGACTGGACTTGGCACATGAAGTCTTGATAGAAAGGGCACACAGAGCACTCTGGCCGAAGCCACAACCAGCTGAGCCTCCTCAAGATGTAATATGCAGGTTCCTGCACTACCCTGTAAAAGAAGAAATCCTCACCCTTGCCTGGAATACTCTATCTTTGATAAAGGAAGAACATGCTATTGCTATTTTGCAGGACTTAGCCAAGTCCACTCTGAAAAAGGGTAGAGCTTTAAAATCGCTTACTGACTGGCTCCGCTCCCATAAGATCTTGTATATGTGGACTTTTCCATTTGGTCTTTCCTTTCTTCATGATGGCCGCCGCCTATCTATTTCATTCTACAGCGCCTTGGATAAGGTTATGACTAGGGATGAGCGAACCCGAACTGTATAGTTCGGGTTTGTGCCGAATTTTGGGGTGTCCGTGACACGGACCCGAACCCGAACATTTTCATAAAAGTCCGGGTTCGAGTTCGGTGTTCGGCGCTTTCTTGGCGCTTTTTGAAAGGCTGCAAAGCAGCCAATCAACAAGCATCATACTACTTGCCCCAAGAGGCCATTACAGCCTTGCCTACTATTGGGATGGCTGTGATTGGCCAGTGCAGCATGTGACCCAGCCTCTATATAAGCCTGGGTCACGTAGCGCTGCACGTCACTCTGCTGATACAAGCGTAGGGAGAGGTTGCAGCTGCGACATTAGGGCGAGATTAGGCAGTGATTAACTCCTCCAAAAGACTTCATTCAGTGATCGATCTACAGCTGTGGATCATTGAACTGCTGCTATTCAATTGCTCAGTGTTTTTAGGCTGCCCAGAGCGTTTTTCAGTCACTTTTTTCTGGGGTGATCAGCGGCCATTTTGTGGCTTGTGGTGCGCCAGCACAAGCTGCCACCAAGTACATTTAACCATCAATAGTGTGGTTATTTTTTGCTATATCCTACATCAGGGTCAAGATGTCATCAAGTGCATTTAACCATCAATAGTGTGGTTATTTTTTGGCCATATACTACATCAGGGGCAAGTTGAGCCTGTCACAAAGTGCATTTAACCATCAATAGTGTGGTTATTTTTTGGCCATATACTACATCAGGGGCAAGTTGAGCCTGTCACCCAGCGCCTAAAAAATAGGCCTCACATTTATATTCATCCAAATCTGTCATTACTGTTTTAGCTGGTCAAGTTATTTAGTGTCCATCAAAGCACAGTTTTTTTTCTGGGTGGAAAAACAATTCCCAATTTTGCAATTCTCAAAATTAGTGGTTTCTGCTGTATCAGGCCTACTTTAAATCTATCCCTAAAAGGGTAGATTAGATTCAAGGTGCTGATAGGGTAATTCTCAAGAACTTCACACACACGCTACAGTGCAGATCCAAGTCTAATTCTGTGATTAAACGTATACCTGTCACCCAGCGCCTAAAAAATAGGCCTCACATTTATATTCATCCAAATCTGTCATTACTGTTTTAGCTGGTCAAGTTATTTAGTGTCCGTCAAAGCACAGTTTTTGTTCTGGGTTGAAAAACAATTCCCAATTTTGCAATTCTCAAAATTAGTGGTTTCTGCTGTATCAGGCCTACTTTAAATCTATCCCTAAAAGGGTAGATTAGATTCAAGGTGCTGATAGGGTCATTCTCAAGAACTTCACACACACGCTACAGTGCAGATCCAAGTCTAATTGTGTGATTAAACGTATACCTGTCACCAAGCGCCTAAAAAATAGGCCTCACATTTATATTCATCCAAATCTGTCATTACTGTTTTAGCTGGTCAAGTTATTTAATGTCCAACAAAGCACAGTTTTTGTTCTGGGTTGAAAAACAATTCCCAATTTTGCAATTCTCAAAATTAGTGGTTTCTGCTTTATCAGGCCTACTTTAAATCTATCCCTAAAAGGGTAGATTAGATTCAAGGTGCTGATAGGGTCATTCTCACGAACTTCACACACACGCTACAGTGCAGATCCAAGTCTAATTCTGTCCGTAAACGTATACCTGTCACCCAGCGCCTAAATAATAGGCCTCAAATTTGTATTCAGCTAAATCTGTCATTACTGGTGTGCCTGTATTAGTGTAATACGGTACCTAAATAGATAGCCAGATAGTGTTAGGTGTCTGTAAAAAAAGGCCTGATTTTGAATTCAATACATTGGCCCGAATAATATTTTTCTTATTGTGGTGAACGGTAACAATGAGGAAAACCTCTAGTAAGGGACGCGGACGCGGACATGGTCGTGGTGGTGTTAGTGGACCCTCTGGTGCTGGGAGAGGAAGTGGCCGTTCTGCCACAGCCACACGTCCTAGTGTACCAACTACCTCAGGTCCCAGTAGCCGCCAGAATTTACAGGGATATTTGGTGGGGCCCAATGCCGTTCTAAGGATGGTAAGGCCTGAGCAGGTACAGGCATTAGTCAATTGGGTGGCCGACAGTGCATCCAGCACGTTCACATTATCTCCCACCCAGTCTTCTGCAGAAAGCGCACAGATGGCGCATAAAAACCAAGCCCATTAGTCTGTCACATCACCCCCATGCATATCAGGGAAACTGTCTGAGCCTCAAGTTATGCAGCAGTCTCTTATGCTGTTTGAAGACTCTGCTGGCAGGGTTTCCCAAGGGCATCCACTTAGCCCTTCCCCAGCGGTGGAAGACATAGAATGCACAACCACTTATGTTTCCTGATGATGAGGACATGGGAATACCACCTCAGCACGTCTCTGATGATGACGAAACACAGGTGCCAACTGCTGCGTCTTTCTGCAGTGTGCAGACTGAACAGGAGGTCAGGGATGAAGACAATGCAGGGGACGATGAGGTCCTAGACCCCACATGGAATGAAGGTCGTGCCACTGACTTTCACAGTTCGGAGGAAGAGGCAGTGGTGAGACCGAGCCAACAGCGTAGCAAAAGACAAAGAGGGAGCAGTGGGCAAAAGCAGAACACCCGCCGCCAAGAGACTCCGCCTGCTACTAACGGCCGCCATCTGGGACCGAGCACCCCAAAGGCAGCTTCAAGGAGTTCCCTGGCATGGCACTTCTTCAAACAATGTGCTGACGACAAGACCCGAGTGGTTTGCACGCTGTGCCATGAGAGCCTGAAGCGAGGCATTAACGCTCTGAACCTTAGCACAACCTGCATGACCAGGCACCTGCATGCAAAGCATGAACTGCAGTGGAGTAAACACCTTAAAAACAAGGAAGTCACTCAGGCTCCCCCTGCTACCTCTTCTGCTGCTGCCGCCTCGGCCTCTTCTGCTGCTGCCGCCGCCTCGGCCTCTTCCTCCGCCTCTGGAGGAATGTTGGCACCTGCCGCCGTTTCATTTCACATCCATTGTGGTGGTGTATAGAGCCAAAAATGTTAGAATTGTTTCAATGTCCCAATATTTATGGACCTGACTGTAAGTGCTCAACCATTCTGTTTTAGGTTTATCTTGCTTTTAGGCCCTTTTTGGCCAATTTCTATCACCTGGCTCTAAGTTTTTTTTTTTTTTCTTTTTTTTTTTCTTTAATTTGGTCCTATTTTAACATTCCTTAACTGGAGGAATGCCTCAGTCTTTTCATATTGTCCTTGAGGATGGAGGAGGATGGGTTATTAGAGCCGTGATATAGTCTATAGTTCATTGCTCACTCAAGGGTGCTACCTAATGGTATCTACCCTACCCCCGCTATTTTGCTTGAGCTTAAGCACTCTATTACCTCGACGATTTACATATACCTCCCATGTTCAAAACACAGAGGGTAGATATATTTTGCTCAAAGGAACCATCTCTAATCAGCTATACACTTTTGTTAATATTTGCACTCCTAATGTAAATCAGATTACCTGGCTTGACAATTAGAAAGGTTTAAGTAAGGCTACTTTCACACTAGTGTTCGGGGTTCCGCTTATGAGCTCCGTTTGAAAGCTCTCACAAGCGGCCCCGAACGCATCCGTACGGCCCCAATGCATTCTGACTGGATGCGGATCCGCTCAGAATGTATCAGTCTGGCAGCGTTCAGCCTCCGCTTCGCTCAGCAGGCGGACACCCGAACGCAGCTTGCAGCGTTTTCGTGTCCGCCTGGCCGTGCGGAGCCAAACGGATCCGTCCAGACTTACAATGAAAGTCAATGGGGACGGATCGGTTTGTCTTGGATCCGCTTTGACACAAATCCGTTAGAAACCGTTCACGTCTCTGCGCATGCCCAGTAACTTCCTGTCCCTCCCCCTCATCGTCGGCCATTTTGTATTGTGGACTTGGTGAGACTGGTAAGTGAAGTTTTGTCTGTTTGTCTATCTTTCTTTTTTTCTATCTATCTATCTATCTATCTATCTATTTCTAGGGGGGGGGGGCTGCTGGCACTTGGGAAGGGGTGTGTGTGTCTGGAACAGTGGGGGCTGCTGGCACTGGTGGTGAGGGCTGCCTTTATGGGGGGCTTCTGGCACTGGGGGGGCTGATGGCACTGCGGGGGTGTGAGTGGCTCGAATTGGGGGGTCTGCTGGCACTGCGGTGGTGTTTCTGTAAGGAACTGCGCATGCAGTGCTTCCTGCACTGCAAGGGTGTTTGTGGCTGGAACTGTGCGGTGCTTCTGGCACTGGCGGGGTTTATGTGGCTGGAACTGTGGTTGCTGCTGGCACAGCGGGGGTGTTTCTGTCAGGAACTGCGCATGCAGTGCTTCTGGCACTGCAGGGGTATTTGTGGCTGGAATTGGGGGGGTCTTCTGGCACTGCAGGGGTGTTTGTGGCTGGAACTGTGCGGTGCTTCCGGCACTGCGGGGGTATGTGTAGCTGGAACTGTGGGGGCTGCTGGCATTGGGGGGGCTGAGGGCACTGTGGGAAGGTTGTTTGGAACTGGGAGGCTGATGTCACTGTGGGTGGCTGCTGGCACTATGAGGGGGGGCTGCTGGCACTATGCGGGGCTGCTGTTTCTGGGGGTGTTAATGGCACTCAGGGGGATTATGGCTCCTGTCGGATTAATTTTTTAAATCATTTTATTATTAGGGTCGTTCAAATCAAAATTTATTTGAAGTAGAAAGTTCTGCGGTGGGCAAGCACCAATCGATATTTTAAAAAGTAAGTATTATAAAAAAATAAAAAATAAATGTTGATATATGTGGAAATAGTGCTCTAAACAAATTTGTTTAACGTTATCTGCATTTTGTCTGGTATTCTGTTGCGTACAGATGTCATCAAAGAAGCGAGGCATCGATTGGAAAAACCCACCCAGAAGGCGCCGGCGCCAGCGTCCAGGGGAGGTGGACCAAGCCCGGACTGGGGCTGTCAAGAAGTAAGTATATTATTATATATATATATATATATATATATATATATATATACACACACTTACATATATATATATATATATATATATGTAATTTATTATTTTATTTAAATATATAAAAAAAATAATAATAATGTTTGTTTCTGCAATCTGCACCTAGAGCCGCCAGCGAGGATCCCCCAGTCACCTCCAGAGTCCGCGGGAATGAGCGTGGCGGTCGTAGACGTGTAAGTCTTGAATTAAGTAGTTTTAATTTGCATTTTGTGTTAGGATTTACATTTAATTTTGTATTTCCTTTTTTTCAGGGTTCCGTAGGCTCCACCAGGGAAGATGAGGAGTTCGGGGTTCCTACCATCGATAACCTGCTCCTCATCCAACTGGTGGAGGCGCGTCCATCATTATGGGACCACTCCGACCGCCACCACGCTGATCATCATCATACCCAGCGGCTCTGGAGGGACATCTGTGCAGAAGTTTTTGAGACCTGGGGGGATCTAAATGTGGCGGCTCAGGAAAAATATGGTAAGTAAAGCAATATGTATTTTAATACATTAATATTGTTCTTTTCCTTTCATCATGCTGATATAATTTTTTATGTTTTTTTTCTATAGTCAAACAGGTTACAACGCGTTGGCGATCTATCCGGGACCGCTTCAGGAGGGATTATAACAGGGAGGTTCAGGCCCCGGGTGTCTCCGGAGGAACCTCAGGGTCCCCATACATCCATACGGCGGCCCTGGGGTTCCTACGAAGGGCGATGGCACCAAGAAGGTAAATATTTTTAACAACTGTTAAACATTTTTTTGTAAAGGGGCTGTCTGAGACAGCGGAGTGTTTGGCCCCTCTGTTTTGGCCAGTCGCCTACAGTCAGAGGGACAACTGTTCTCTCCGTCTGAGTGTAAGGGGCTGTCTGAGACAGCGGAGTGTTTGGCTCCCCTGTTTTGGCCAGTCCCCTACAGTCAGAGGGACAACTGTTCTCTCCGTCTGAGTGTAAGGGGCTGTCTGAGACAGCGGAGTGTTTGACTCCCCTGTTTTGGCCAGTCCCCTATGGTATACGGTAGACATAGCATAGAACATGGATGTTTTATTTAAAGAACAATTCCTAACTTTCCTTATTTTTTTGCCACCGTCACTCGGGAGCCTGAACAACCTCCTGAGGCGGAACCGGAACAGATCGCCAGCACCAGCCCTCCTGTCCCTCATTTATCGGCTCCCAGGATAATCCGGGTCCCCTACCGAATCCCTCCGCTCATCAGAGGCTCTTAGGATTTCGGCAAAATTTGAGAGCCCTGGTGAGCGGGCAGAGATCCGGTAGGCCAAATCGAGCTGATTATGCAAACCTTGTAGAGGTCGTTTCCGACGCTCTAGAAGGTTTTGCCCAACATCAGATGGAGTTTGGTGCAGACTTGATTCGCCGCTGGGAGGGGGCGGAGTCGGCGTTTCAACGCAGCCCAAACTACCATTATGGGCTAAGCATGATCAGTTTGATGGACTCAATGACGCCCGAGCAGTTACATGAGTTCAAGATCATGCTAGAGAACGGGTCATGGGAAATTATGCACCGCCCCCAAATCCCACCCCCACCCCCATCCCACACCTATCCCCCATCCCACACCTACCCCCCCTCCCACTCCAGTGGCCAGTACCGCCAACCTTTCCCTTCCCACCCCCCAGAGCATGTGTTACCTTCTCTTTCTTATTCTTCTCCTGCTCAATATTTTCCTCCTACTTCTTTTCAAACTCCCTCCACCTCTACACATGCTCAGGTCCCCTCCTCCTCAGACCCTTCCTTTCTCCACACCCCACAATTACGCCCTGCATCCTTTCCTGTGGCCCGTAGTTTCACCTCGGTAGATCGCCAGGACAGGGGGGGCTACCATTGCCACCCTTAGACCATCTAGTCCACGACAGTCCACCTCCCCTCACCATTTCCAACAATTATAGTTTTTTTTATTTTATTTATTTTAGTTTTTTATTGTTAAAAAAGTAAAACTTTATTTATACTTTGCTATACAAACTGTGTTTGTCTTTTTATTGTCCTGTACAGGGTAACCTTGGCACTACAGCTGTGTTAAAATAAAAACTACCCTAGTCTCACTACTGTCCGTTTATTATAACAACCTTGGTAGTTTTTATATCAAAACAGCATTAGTGCCAATGTTGTAATTAACATGACCATCAATATTCAGCTATCTTTTGGCTCTTTATTGATCGTAGACCCTATGATTGGCACATGAACAAGCAAATGCTTGTTCATTGTTCAATCTTGTGCCCTTTCATATGAGCCCTTGTGGGAGTCACGGTCCATCAGCATCATCAGGAATTCATTAATAAATTGTAATTTTACCGTTTAATGATTTCCCGATGATGCTCTAATATAACTAGTGTGATTACCACAAGGGACACGCAAGGGACATACAGTTTTTAAAAGGGGTATTCACATAGACAATGGGGGGATTTCGATTGAATATGCCCCCATTGTCTGATAGGTGTGGGTAACATTGGTAGGACCCACACCTATATCGAGAACGGAGTGGGGAGTACTGTGGCTGGAGGACAACAAATTTCCCGTGGTACGTCCACCACCAATCGCTAATCCCCGCCTCTCCCATAGAAATGAATGGAGGGCGGCGGCACAGTGTGACCTCATCCACTTTCTTGGCTCCGTTCTCAATATATGTGAGGGTAGCAGCAGTGGGACCCGCACCTATAAGACAATGTGGGCATATCAGTGGTATGCCCCCATTGTATGAGATCAGAAAACCCCTTTAAAGCCTCTTGCACACGACTGTATGCCCCAAGAGACATATGGTCCCTGAGCGGGCCATATGTCCCGTAGTAGAATTGATCGTGCGCACAAGACTACACAGCATCATAGTGTACAATGATTCTGTGCAAGTTGAGCTGTCCGCGGGGATATTGTCTTGCGCTAATAGATCATATGAGTGCGGGACAATAGCCCAGTTTGCGGCACAACATGGTCAGCATCATGATCATCTTTACTCCCGTACGCACGATCAATGACGATCAGAGACATATGGCCCGCTAACGAACACTATACATCTTTAAGTGCATGTAGTCGTGTACAAGAGTCCGAAAGGTGTGGTCCATTATCAAAGCCGGACCAACTTTGAATTTCAACAAGATAGCCCTGCAGAAATATAGGAGTATGTCAACCCTGGGTTTCTAAATACATGAAGATGGAACCTAGAGATGCTACTTATTCCAAAACGGATCCGCTAAACGGATGGCAAAACGGAAACGAACGTGACAAACGGATCCGCAATACAGACGGATCCGTTTGAACGGATCCGCCTGTATGGCTTCCGTTTGTCTCCATTTAGTCAGTTTATTGACGGATCCGTTTGAAATGCATTTCAAACGGATCCGTGAAACGCTAGTGTGAAAGTAGCCTAAGGTGTAATGGTGCTTGGGGGTGATCTCAATGTGACTTTAGAAACTACTTTAGACACTTCCAGGAAATCAGCGATTTCTGCTAAAGCACTCAGGGGACAGTACCAATAGTAAGGGGCGTTGAGGTAAATTAAGTGTTTATGTATATGTGTCGGAACAGAGCGTTAACCTGCTTCTAGCTTATACGAAGAGATTATATATAAATGTTCTTGAGTAAGCTATGGATATCAGCCTATGAATTGTGTTCTGAGGATCGCCAATTGACCCAAAGGGACCAGACTTTGCTGTATTTATGATGTGTCCTCAGTTCCCAATTGGATAATTCTTCCAATCTAGAAATTGAGACAACTTTGTCTTGCCAATGTATACTAGACAAAGGACCCTGTGTTCCAGTTAGAAGCTATGAGGAGCCTAGCGGCCGCTAAATGAGCTCTTAAAAGGCTCTTTTCTGATGAAGTCAGAAAGTTCAGTATAATGTTTAAAAGGGCAACTTCTCGACAACTGGGGATCCTCATTTGCTCTTTCTTTAGGATAAGGTTGACATTGTTAAAAATCTGGGTTCAAAACGCTTATAGTAGTGGACATGTCCACCAAATGTGTAGGAAGGTGCCTCGTTCTTTGAGACATCTCCAGCATATATCTGGTCTGGTACTAAACATCTGGCTTAATCTAACAGGTGTAAGATACCATCTGGAGATCACTTTATATGTGTTTTCCTGAATGTTGGAGCATCTTGAGGACAGTTTCGGTGACAGTAGTATCGCTTTAATGTCTTCTTTTGTGAATTTGACATTTAAATCTCTCTCACATTCCCTTAAAAAGTATAGAGAGCTTGTAGTTTCATTTTGATGTAGATTTTGGCATATATTGTGTATAAGCTTTTTTTTTTGGGGGGGGGGGTGTCTGTGAGATTAGTTTTTCGAACCATGAGAGTTCTCGTGTCTGGTAATCTGGAGACATAACTTGTTTTAAAGCTTTTGATATAATGTTGTGGTGAAGGCTATTAAGCTGTGAGGTCCCAAACCTCTCTTTCATGGTTTGTAGATCTAAAATGCTCCCATCTGAGTCTAATAAGTCTGCAGGAGAGGAATTGGCGTTACATATTTGTATTGGTAAAGTTTTATAGCCTTTGCCTGCTGTGAGGAGAAAATCTCCAAGTAGGTTTAGTAGGTGGGAGGGATATTTTGAACAAACGTCTCACAGGGACTTTAACCTCCAGAAGGACAATGTAGCATAAACTAACATGCTGTCTTTATTTATAACGGGAGCAGTTTGTGGATCAGTGAAGACTAGACCTCTTAGTGGGTATCTAGTTATTTCTTCTTCTAACTGGATCCAAAGTTTGTGTTTCGGGCATCTCACCCAATCAATAATCCGGCTAAGGTGAACAGCTGTAATGTATCTGGCTAGTGAAAAGAGGCCTATCCCTCCTTTGGTAAGAGGTAATTGAAGGATTTTATGGGAGATCCTTGGTTTTATTTTACCCCAAACATAGTTGGAACATATTTTCCTAAAGGTCTTTTGGAAATATTTTGGAAGTTTAATTGGGAGCATTTGTATAAGGTAAGTGAGTTTAGGGAGTATTAAACATGTTTTTGCGTCCCAGCCATGAAATAAAGGTGGGCATCCAGGAACTCAATAAATCTGGTAGGGAATTTAGAAGTGGTGTGAAGTTTAGGTTATATAACTTATTGAGATCAGGGGGGATGTTAACACCCAGGAATTTCAAGGAGCTTCTGGTCCATTAAAAGGAAGAACTATTTTCTAGATACTTAAGAGCTTTGGAAGAGTAATGTATGCCCATCGTTTGTGACTTGGAGATATTGATTTTAAAGTTGGATATCTTACCAAATCTCTCAAAGGTTTCGATGATATGGTGGAATGCCTGTTTAGAATTTGAGACAACCGGCAAGAGGTCATCTGCATATGCTGCTTGTTTTATCTCCAAGTCACAGCATCTTAGACCATTAATCTCCGAATTCTGCCAAATACAGTCAATAATGGGACATCGACACAATTGTAACATTTTTGGCTCTATACACCACCACCAACAGATTCAAAATGAGACGAACAAGATATGCTTTACCTTCAGACTGTCAGCTTTAATTTGAGGGTATTTACATCAAAATCAGGTGAACGGTGCAGGAATTACAACAGTTTGCATATGTGCCTCCCACTTGTTAAGGGACCAAAAGTAATGGGACAATTGGCTTCTCAGCTGTTTCATGGCCAGGTGTGTGTTATTCCCTCATTATCCCAATTACAATGAGCAGATAAAAGGTCCAGAGTTCATTTCAAGTGTGCTATTTGCATTTGGAATCTGTTGCTGTTAACTCTCAAGATGAGATCCAAAGAGCTGTCACTATCAGTGAAGCAAGCCATCATTAGGCTGAAAAAACACAACAAACCCATCAGAGAGATAGCAAAAACATTAGGCCTGGCCAAACAACTGTTTGGAACATTCTTATAAAGAAGGAACGCACCAGTGAGCTCAGCAACACCAAAAGACCCGGAAGATCACGGAAAACAACTGTGGTGGATGACCAAAGAATTCTTTCCCTGGTGAAGAAAACACCCTTCACAACAGTTGTCCAGATCAAGAACACTCTCCAGGAGGTAGGTGTATGTGTGTCAAAGTCAACAATCAGGAGAAGACTTCACCAGAGTGAATACAGAGGGTTCACCACAAGATGGAAACCATTGGTGAGCCTCAAAAACAGGAAGGCCAGATTAGAGTTTGCCAAACAACATCTAAAAAAGCCTTCACAGTTCTGGAACAACATCCTATGGACAGATGAGACCAAGATCAACTTGTACCAGAGTGGTGGGAAGAGAAGAGTATGGAGAAGGAAAGGAACTGCTCATGATCCTAAGCATACCACCTCATCAGTGAAGCATGGTGGTGGTAGTGTCATGGTGTGGGCATGTATGGCTGCCAATGGAACTGCTTATCTTGTATTTATTGATGATGTGACTGCTGACAAAAGCAGCAGGATGAATTCTGAAGTGTTTCCGGCAATATTATCTGCTCATATTCAGCCAAATGCTTCAGAACTCATTGGACGGCGCTTCACAGTGCAGATGGACAATGACCCAAAGCATACTGCAAAAGCAACCAGAGAGTTTTTTTAAGGGAAAGAAGTGGAATGTTCTGCAATGGCCAAGTCAATCACCGGACCTGAATCCGATTGAGCATGCATTTCACTTGCTGAAAACAAAACTGAAGGGAAAAATGCCCCAAGAACAAGCAGGAACTGAAGACAGTTGCAGTACAGGCCTGGCAGAGCATCACCAGGGATGAAAACCAGCGTCTGGTGATGTCTATGCGTTCCAGACTTCAGGCTGTAATTGACTGCAAAGGATTTGCAACCAAGTATTAAAAAGTGAAAGTTTGATTTATGATTACTATTCTGTCCCATTACTTTTGGTCCCTTAACAAGTGGGAGGCACATATGCAAACTGTTGTAATTTCTTCACTTTTCACCTGATTTGGATGTAAATACTTCAAATTAAAGCTGACAGTCTGCAGTTAAAGCATGTTGTTCGTTTCATTTCAAATCCATTGTGGTGGTGTATAGAGCCAAAAATGTTAGAATTGTGTCCATGTCCCAATATTTATGGACCTAACTGTAGATTGTAGCAGAGGTTCTATTGACAAAATAAAGAAAAACGGGGATAACGGGCAGCCCTGCCTATTTCCGTTACTGATATGTACTGTTCGGGACAGAGTATCATTAACTTTTATGTAGGCGCAAGGAGAAGCGTACATTGAGAAGATTGCTTTAATGAACGGATCTGGAAATCCACATTTTTTCAGAGTGCTAGTGATAAAGGGCCAGGCCACTCTATCAAACGCTTTCTCTGCATCTGTCCCGAGCAGTACAATGGGGGTTTTACAACATTTGGCTAGAGCGATAGCGTTAATAATTTTGTACATACCATCTTTCCCTTCCCTACTTTGAACAAATCCTGATTAGTCTGGGTGAATCAAGTCTTGAATCAGGGGTTTTATCCTAGCTTACAGGATTCGGGCATAGATTTTAAGATCCAGATTTAATAAGGAAATGGGCTTATAACTTGAGCAGAGAGTTTGATCTTTTTGAGGTTTGGGAATCAGTGTAATATGAGCGCTCAATGTTTGGGGAGCGAAAGGAGTTCCTTCTAATGCAGCATTAAAGACCTGAACCATGTAAGTGGCAAGTACATCCTTGAAGGTTGTGTAATATATGGCTGGGAGGCCGCCAGAGCCTGGTGACTTCCTTTGGCAATTGATTTCAGGGTATCCATGACCTTGTTGTCAGATATTGGTGAACATAATCGAAGTGCTTGTTCTGCACTAATAGTTGGTATGTTTAGTTTCCGTAGAAAATCTGAGTTGAGTTCAGTCTCTTTGCGTTTGACCTCATCAGGTTCTACTGCATTGATGTTGTAGAGATCTGAGTAGAAATCATAGAAAGCCTGAGCTATAGAAGTATCGTCGTTTGCGTTTGCATTGGCGCAATAGTGCCAGCATGAATTTGGTAGGTCTATTACCATGAGCAAAGAATTTTTGCTTTGATGCCAGGTAAAGTTTTGCCGACTGTGCATTAAGATGAGTTTTCAACTCTTCTCTGGCTTCGTTACGTTTATCTAGGATATCTCTTTTCTTAAGACGTTTGTGAGAGCACTCTAACTTAGAAATCTTGGAGAGTATTTAATCTGTTCTTTTTGCCTTTCTTTGTTTAAATTGGAAGGGAGCGAAATAAACTCACCCCTAATTACTGCCTTGTGTGCTTCCCGCATAAATTGTGGGGAGGTCTCTCCTTGATTATTGCATGTGAAAAATTCCTTACATTTTTTTGTTTATGGCCATTTGAATATTCATGGAGCTAAGCAGTGTCTCATTCAAACGCCAACTGAAACATTTTGGTGATGTGTTAGGGGGTTTGAAAGTGAGGAACACTGCAATGTAGAAGGGGGGCTATTTTAACTTCTGAACATAGGTGTAGATTAGTAGTAGGAAAGAAAATATAGTCCAATTTTTGTGCTATATTGGGGGCATAGACATTAACTAGGGTATAGAATTGAGTGTTAATTCTACCTTTCACCATTACAAATCTTCCTTCTTTGTCTGACATAGTATTTAGATGTAGGAAGTCAGTATTTCTATGGATCCCTATGCTAGTACCAGATCTATTAGAGGAGGCCGACGTGCTGTGGAACCAAAGGTTGTATTTTGTTCTAGATATCTCAGGGGTTTTATCATGTTTGTTTTGTTTAAAAATTGTTTTTATTGGTTATAAACAACGATAAGGTACACAAGTTGATTGCCCAACCAGGGCAGTTATAAATGAATGCAACTGATGCATTACACAAATCTAAAGACAATAATTATGTAAGACCTTATTAAGCAGTACATTGAGGAACATTATCCAATAGACAGAGGTCAAATGATGAGATGAATTAATAAAGTGTACTTTCAATTAAAAAAGCAAACTTAAAGGGTAGAAGGGGGAGGGAAATCCGAGGGGGAAAAAGGGTGGGGTTGAGGGAGGTGAGTATGCTGCTATTTAGTAGTAAGTGGATAAGCAAATAATAGAACATTGAGTTATGTGCTCACATTCTATAACCTATAGGCTTATTAGTCTGCAAAATCCCTATATTTTTTCCAGGGTTTCCATATATCCTCAAAGCGTTGTGGCGTTCGGGACTCCCAGTGTTCAATTTGCTGTAGGCGGTATAATTGGTCACACCTTTGAATCCAGTGTTGTAGTGGGGGTGCCTCTGGTTTCTTCCAGTATACTGCGATGAGTAGTCTGCATGAGGCTAACAAAATTTGGCCCAGTGTTTGTGTATCTCTGGGACACCTGAGACTCCCGAACACCCCAAATAGACATAGTTTCGGTGAGACTGGTATGGATATTCTACAAACATCAGAAATGACCTTGCAAATCTTTTGCCAATAGGATGTAATTTTAGAACACTTCCACCATAGATGGCTGTGAGTGCCTATTTCTAGACCACATCTCCAACAGACCGGGCTACATTCAGGGAACATACAGTTAATGTGTTGTGGTGTGTAGTACCATTGGGTTAGTACTTTATAGCTGTTTTCTTGTAGTTTGACACACCTGGACACCCTATGGGGGGCCTTCAGGACGTTATTTAACTAATTCGCTGAGAATTGGATATTCAGTTCAGTTTCCCATTTTGAGATGAAGGGATATTTGTCTGGGCGTGTTAGGGCCAATAGAAGGCTGTATAATTTGGATCACTTTCCTTTTGGTTCTTTTGTTTGAAGGGCTAGTTTCTCAAAAGCAGATTGTTCATTTGTCCCAGTGAGATTTTTAAGGTGAGATTTCATAAATTGAATAAAGTGAGCTATTTGGAAAGTGGACAGGCTGGCTATCATAGGGTGTTTTTTCAGTTCGCCATAAGTTGGGGTGTCATTATCCAGACATGGGGATAAGACCGGTGTGGGGATAGATTTTGCTTGGTCAGATAGGGTCTCCCAGAACTGGGTAGAGGAGTGGCAGAGGACATTACAAACCTGCATCAGGGTGAGGTAATTTTATAGTAAATGATCTTTCCATTTAGAGTCCCTCCACATGTCTAAAGTGAACTTAGTGATGGTGTTATATGTTTGCAGTTTAGTGTTCTTTTGGGATTGGTCTTAGAAGATTTGAGAATGAAGTGGGAGGTTTGACATATTGTCTTCAGTGATTAGGTCTAGTCGGCCCGAGTACGGTCTTAGCCGTTCTAGGCATCTAAGACCAATTACTGCTTTATGGTAGATATATAGTTCTGGGATACCGAGCCCACAGTTCGTGGGGTGTTGTGACATGAGTTTAAGAGGTAGTCTAGATCTCTTACCACCCCAGAGGAATTTTGATAGAATCCCATGCATTTTTGCAAAATAGTAATATAAAAAGAATGGGCACTCTTATACATGGACCACACAGTTGGTAAAGCGACACTAATTTATTGATAAGAATAGTCACCATACATAAAAGTTCATAACAATGATTAAACGATGGTCACCATACAAAAAGTTATATGCCCTATCTAAAATTAATCACCTACAATAATAAAATTAATAAAAATAGACAGTACAATAAAATCAATCCGCTGATGTAGCTAATAAAATAAGAAAGTCAGGAGGCCTATTATCCCGGCCAAATGAAGAAAAGGTGTGGAACCTAGGTCTGTTCCAACTGCCTGTGTATATTCAATCAGCTACAGCAATGGTTGATAGCGAATACGTCCCCAAGAGACATAAATAAATATATAAACTGTGTTCGAATTTAAAATATAAAATACACTCAAAAGAGTATATACAATAGTGCACCAATCAAAATATAAGTACCAAGTGCTGGCAAAGAAATTATGGTGAATAACAATCAATAATAATCCCAATATAGAAATCCAGTGCAAATATGTGCAAAATAGCTGAAAATATAGAAATAAGGAATAATGAAGACTATCAGCATTCAAATATTCAGGCACCTGTGTAAAAGCAAAAATGTCTCTGGAGACTCGATAACACCACTAGGCAGTCCGTCTCCCTGATTAGTAATACCTCAAAAGCTCAAAAATCTTAGTATTAGGTCCACACGGTTCCTAGAAGTGCTTGAAATATCACAGGGTTATAGTCCAGCAAATTTCAACAGAGACTGTGCAGTGTCAGTGCAATCAAGTAACTATGCGGCAGTCAGTATAATTGTAGCAGTATTAGTTGTAGATACAAAAAAACGGCCCCTGCAAAAAACGGCCCGCAAAACGGAAAAAAAAACGGCCGTGTGAAAACAACATTGCTTACCGGTAATTGTTTTTCTCGATACCCATGACGGCACCCCATGCGACCAGGGACCTCCCATCCGGGACAGGAAACCTGAGAAGATATAAGGTTCACACCCCCACCAAGCACCAGTGATAGTAATAAACAGTACTCCGGAGGTGAATACACGTAAGAAAAATAGAGAGAGAGAGATCCAATACGGTACATTATATCTCTTCAATACTTAAGAGAAAAAACTCTCAGAAACCAATAAGGAAGTAGCGGGCTACCCCGCATATAACCTAATAAAGGACAACTAAAGGCTTTTTATTTTTTTTTTAAATATACTTCTATTATAGGGAAGGGAAAATTTCGGGGGTGCCGTCATGGGTATCGAGAAAAACAATTACCGGTAAGCAATGTTGTTTTCCCCTCACCCATGACGGCACCCCATGCGAGATAGACTATTAATGAGAAATTAGGGGGGGACAACTGCCTGAAGCACCTTCCTACCAAAGGCGGAATCCGCGTGAAGCTGGAGCCTGTAATGTTTTAAAAAGGTATGTTGAGAGCTCCAAGTTGCTGCTCTACAAATTTGGGCCAGGGAGGCATCCCGTAGCTACCGCTCGAGTGGAGTGGGCTCCAAACCCCGAAGGGGACGAGAGACCCTGCGCTAAATAGGCTTCGGAAATGGCCCTTTTAACCCATCTAGCAATAACCGCCGTGGACACTTTCCGCCCCTTATTTCTACCCCAAAACTGAATAAGGAGGTTTTCATCCAACCTCCAGGCCGAGGTAGACTCTAAATAAGCAAGTAGACATCTTTTGACGTCCAGGCAATGATACTCCCTTTCTAAACTATTAGAGGGATTAGGGCAAAAAGATGGAAGGACAACATCCTGACTTCTATGGAAGTCCGAAACCACCTTTGGCTGGAAGGACGGGAGAGGCCTAATGATAACTTTGTCATCCAAGACCTGGGTATAAGGAGGAAAAGCCGAGAAAGCCTGAATCTCTGAGATCCTCCTAGCTGAAGTAATGGCCAGTAAAAAGGACATCTTAAAAGAGAGCATATCTATTGGCAAATCTGACAGGGGCTCAAAAGGTTTCTGTGACAGGGCCGTCAAGACCGTGTTTAGGTCCCAAGGAGGGGACAAGGGTCTTATCGAAGGGCGGATCCTGGAGGCTGCCGACAGAAACCTTTTAACCCAAGGATGCAGGGCCAGCTGGGAATCAAAGAAGTAACTCAAGGCTGCCACATGTACTCTTAGGGTGGAAGCCCTAAGCCCCTTATCCAAGCCAGCTTGTAAAAAATCTAGAACCCTAGAGACATCTGGAGGCGAAAAGGGGTCAGGATTGATCCCTAAAAAGGAGGAAAAGACTTCCCAGATCTTATTATATTTTCTGGCCGTGGTGTCTTTCCTACTTCCCAAAATGGTGGAAACTACAGATTGGGACAGACCCCGACCTAACCAAATCTCCCTCTCAGCCTCCATGCTGCCAGATGCAGAATTCCTGGACTGGGATGCAGGATCGGGCCTTGATATAATAGATCCTCCCGAGGGGGGAGAATCCAAGGGGGGGTTATTGCTAGGTCTAGGAGGCAGGAGTACCAGGACCTTTTCGGCCACACTGGGGCCACTAGGGTAATCGTTGCTTTCTCCCTCTGGACTTTTTTCAGGACCTGCGGGATTAGGGAAAACGGAGGGAAGGCATAACCCTCCTCCTGAGTCCAGTCCTGTGCTAATCCGTCTAAAGCTGTTGGATCGTCCAGACGATTTATGGAGAAGAACCTTTCCACTTTCCTGTTCTTTCTGGAGGCAAATAGGTCGATCGTAGGGAGGCCGAACTTCTGTGTTAACTGGGAGAAGACTTCTGAGTTTAGGCACCAGTCCCCCTGCTTTAGCTGGGTGCGACTCAGAAAATCGGCTACTATGTTTTCTTTCCCTTTTATGTGGACTGCCGACAGAGATAGATGTCTCTGCTCTGCCAGCTGAAAGATCTGGTGACAGAGTATTGCCAGAGAAGGTACTCTTGTTCCGCCTTGATGGTTGATGTATGCCACTGTAGTCAAGTTGTCTGAGTATAGAACTATGTTTCTGAAGGATATGTCTGGAGCTATTGCTTTTAAGGCCATCTCTACTGCTTTCAGTTCTTTGAGGTTCGAGGTGGCTTTCCTGGTGTTTAAATCCCACCTCCCTTGCCAACCCTTGTTCTCCGAGTGGGCCCCCCAACCCCACGGGCTGGCGTCCGTTGTTATTACAATGGGATCCCGAAAGGCCCATGGTACTCCTGCTGAGAGATTTTCTGTCACAGTCCACCAAAGAAGAGACACTCTCGCCTCTGCGGATAAGTGGAAAAGCCGGTCCAACGACTGCTTGCAGCCGTCCTATTGGCGCAGGATGCATGACTGTAGCTTCCTTGTATGAGCCTGTGCATATAGGACCGCTGGAAAGGTTGCTGTCAGGTGGCCCAGCACTGCCATTGCCCTCCTGAACGAGCAGAGGTAGGATCTGAAAAGATCCAAAACATGCTCTCTGATGGAGAATATCTTGGCGGACGGGAGGAATGACTTTTCTACTCGGGAGTCTAAAAGGATGCCTAAAAATACACAACTCTGGGATGGAGTTAGGCAAGACTTCTGCCAATTTATTTTCCAGCCCAGGCTCTTTAACAGGGCGCAGGAAACCTCGATGTTTTGAATCAAGCCCTCTTTGGTCTGGGAAATAAACAGGAAGTCGTCCAAGTATGGCAGCAACGGAACCCCTGACAATCTTAGGAAGGAGGCTACTTCCGCAATCACCTTTGTGAAGATTCTGGGGGCTTGAGAAACCCCAAAGGGGAGGGCTCTGTATTGCAGGTGTAGACATTCCCCCTGAACCCAGACTGCTGTCCTCAAATATTTTTTGGAGGACACATGTATTGGCACGTGGTAGTACGCGTCCTCTAAGTCCAGAGTCGCCATCCAGCAATTCTTTGATAGTAGATCTATGGCCGACCTTATGGTCTCCATGCGGAATTTTTTGTAGCTGAGGAATTTGTTTAATTTCTTCAGGTTCAGGATTACCCGAAAGGATCCATTGGGTTTTTTTACTAAAAAAAGAGGAGAGTAAAAACCCCTGCCCCTCTCTGCCTGCGGAACCGGGACAACCACCCCTTTTTGCAGAAGTAGCAGGACCTCTGACTCTAAGGCCTGTCTCTTGACTAGATCCTTGGGGTAATCTGTTAGCCTGAACGAGTCCCGGGGACGGGTCAGAAGCTCCAGCCGGAACCCCTCTCCAATCCCCCCCAGGATCCAGCCGTTCTTGGTTACGTTTTTCCAGGCTGGGAGAAAGAGAGATAACCTTCCCCCTACCTGGGATTCGGCGTCATTGCTTATCTTTGGGCCTTTGATCTTGGGGTTTAAAGAGGAAACCTCCGGATTTCTTAGGAAATCTATCCTTTTCCCTTTTATCATACTGCCTACCCCTTTGCCTTTTGCCTTGGTATCTACGAAAAAAGGGGGGGCGTTGAGGAGCTGGAAAACCCTTCTTCCTATCCGAGGCCTTTTCAAGTATATCATCAAGGGAAGACCCAAAGAGCCTGTCACCCTCACAGGGGATAGCGCATAACCTAGCCTTAGAACCCTGATCCGCCTTCCAGGACTTCAGCCAAATAGCTCTTCTAGCTGCATTGGATAAGGCGGATGATCTGGCTGAGAACCTAACTATATCTGTGGAGGCATCGGCTAAAAAATCAACAGCCTTAAAAAAGGTGGGAAGAGAGGCCAAAACTTCTTCTCTTGGTTTCTTCTCACTGAGATGCTGTTCCAGCTGTTCCAGCCAGATATGTAGTGACCTAGAGACCCATGACGCTGCAACCGCCGGCCTCAAGCAGGTAGAGGATGATTCCCAGGCCTTCTTCAAATAAAAATCCACTTTTTTATCCAGAGGATCAGATAGGTTACCCAGGTCATCGAACGGAAGAGCAGACTTCTTGGCAATCTTTGCCACCGTAGCATCAACAATAGGGGCCTTGTCCCAACAGGCTGCTGCCTTTTCATCAAAGGGATATTTCCTTTTGACAGAGCTTGGAATAAAAAACTTCCTATCAGGATTCTTCCATTCCTTTTTAATTAATGCCTGCACATTTTCATGAATGGAAAAAACTCTCTGCTTTCTGGGACCTAACCCCTGAAAGGCAACGTCTGCTGTTGATTTAGGCTGTTTCACCTTTTCTAATTGCATCGTCGCTCTGACCGCTTTAAGGAGGTTTTGGGTATCTTCAGGCGAGAAAAGGGATCCCCCTGTTTCTTCTTCTGCTGACGACGTATTATCATCGGAGAGTAACTGGCCTGCTTCTCTTTCCTCCGCGTCCGAACGGTCTATATCCGAATCCCTCATATCCGGAGATCTTCCCGGAGACTGCGGGCGATTCGTAGTTAAGGATTTTAGGGATGCTTTCACTTCAGATCTTATTAAAGATCGCATATTCCTGGAAAGGCTCCGTGACTCCTCTGCCACCAACTTATCAATACATGGGGAGCATAACGGTTTAGAATAGGAGGAAGCTAGGGGGACCTTACATCCTGCACACTACTTATGCTTCGTCTTTGAGGCCGCTTTTTTGGGGGGCTTTGCCACCTACACAAATCAAGCAGTTAACACCCCATTAATAAAAAAGGATATATCTCACCACCTTCTTTAGCCCCCACTCCTCAGGACTGGTACCGGACTCGCGGGCCTTGAGGGTTCCAGGGGTTCGGCGCGTCCGTCTGCAGGCTCTGACATCTTGCTGACCGCAAAGAGCCTCTTCAGCACCACTCTGTGTGCCACATCAGCCGGCTGGGTTCCCCCCCTCTGCCCCATTTATATTTTAAAAGACGCGCCAGGGCACACATCGGCGCTCAACCCAACTTCCGGGTCAAGCCCCGCCCCCCCGCGTCGGGGCGTGCGCATGCGCAGACGCCCCTTCCGACGCCGACAGGAAGACGGGCCACCCGGGAGCAAGGAGGGAAGCCGCCTGAACACGGCCACAGCGGCTCCCTCAGGCCAGCGCCGGAATGTGGGGGAAGAGGCCCAGACTGTAGGCAGCAGCCCCGGAGAGCCTGACGCCACCTGAGGGAGGCCACCCACCGGATAAGAACCTGGGCCTCCCCCCGGCTGTAGGTGAGAACCAACGTGAAATCCAACGTGAGCTTCCCAGAGACTTCCCATCCGGAGGACAGGAAACCTGAACTGGTGCTTGGTGGGGGTGTGAACCTTTTATCTACTCAGGTTTCCTGTCCCGGATGGGAGGTCCCTGGTCGCATGGGGTGCCGTCATGGGTGAGGGGAAAGAGGCCTTACCTTGATTGGAGTGGGTGTTCCACCTGTGATTCGGTCACACCCGTAGGTAGCTGCACAATATCCAAAGGCCGCGGTTCCTTTTTCTTTTTCCTTTTCCTTATAAGCGCTTAGTTGGTCCAGACAAAAATAACAAGTTGATGTAGTTTAAAGTTGTCCGTTTTTAGTCAGCTCCAATTCCTCCACGCCAGATGCGTTTCGAAGGTTATCCTCCTTCTTCCTCAGTGGCTATATTGGAACTGACTTACTAGCCGACTATTCATACAGATTAGCTTTCAGCGGGCTCTTTGGCAAACCCAAAATGGATCCGAAAGATCTGGATTTCACAAGTATGATTTTCTATGTATTGCGGTATTGGTGCGGTTCAACTGCGGTTTTCTATGCACTCATGCGTTTTTTGTACCATATGATCTTGGGTTCATCAGAAACATTACCCATATGTAATTATTATTATGACTGATTGCGTTCTCATTTTACATCGATAATTACATCAAATGTCGCAAATCCTCACTAAAAATTACATATTTCCAGACGCACTTATGTGATCAGTGTCTAAAATATATAGACACATGGTAAACCAGTTCATACAGTGTAATCAAATAGATCTCATATATTAAAATATATATAGATTAAATAAATTAAAAATTATTTATTCAAAGTTAATTATTTGTTAAAAAGTATATTTCTTGTTTAAAAAAATATTAAATATGTGGGGCATCTTACATATCTAGCATAAAAAATAAAAATTTATACAAATATGGTAAAATACAAATGTCAAGGGCAAGTATATAGAAGGAATATCATTAAATATTCCGAAATAGATATGCTATCTCCATTGCAGGGTATATAGCCACACATGCGTAAAATTGGAGACAGCAGAGATATTTCGGACACAGGGAAACTCAGAATCAGAGATCTTGGCCACCAATCAGTACTTAATATGGTATATACAGCATTCTAGGTCCACTGGGGGACATTGACTGAAGTGGTTCGGGCAGGGTAGAAGGTATGGGTTAATAGATGGAGTGGAGTTGGAGACTATTAACCCATACCTTCTACCCTGCCCACAAGTACTGATTGGTGGCCAAGATCTCTAATTCTGAGTTTCCCTGTGTCCGAAATATCTCTGCTGTCTCCAATTTTACGCATGTGTGGTTATATACCCTGCAATGGAGATAGCATATCTATTTCGGAAGATTTAATGATATGCCTTCTATATACTTGCCCTTGACATTTGTATTTTACCATATTTATATCATTTTTTTTTTTTTATGCTAGATATGTAAGATGCCCCACATATTTAATATTTTTTTAAACAAGAAATATACTTTTTAACAAATAATTACTTTGAATAAATAATTTTTAATTTATTTAATCTATATATATTTTAATATATGAGATCTATCTGATTACACTGTATGAACTGGTCTACCATGTGTCTATATATTTTAGACACTGATCACATAAGTGCGTCTGGAAATATGTAATTTTTTGTGAGGATTTGCGACATTTGATGTAATTATCGATGTAAAATGAGAACGCAACCAGTCATAATAATAATTACATATGGGTAATGTTTCTGATGAACCCAAAATCATATGGTACAAAAAACGCATGAGTGCATAGAAAACCGCAGTTGAACCGCACCAATACCGCAATACATAGAAAATCATACTTGTGAAATCCAGATCTTTCGGATCCATTTTGGGTTTGCCAAAGAGCCCGCTGAAAGCTAATCTGTATAAATAGTCGGATAGTAAGTCAGTTCTAATATAGCCACTGAGGAAGAAGGAGGATAACCTTCGAAACGCGTCTGGCGTGGAGGAATTGGAGCTGACTAAAAACGGACAACTTTAAACTACATCAACTTGTTATTTTTGTCTGGACCAAGTAAGCGCTTATAAGGAAAAGGAAAAAGAAAAAGGAACCGTGGCCTTTGGATATTGTGCAGCTACCTACGGGTGTGACCGAATCACAGGTGGAACTCCCACTCCAATCAAGGTAACTCAGAGTGCATTCACAGCGCAACAGAGCTAGCGCTTGGATCCAGAGCTGAAGGCTTAAAGATTATAGGATTGGATCATACAGTCTTTTCATTTGGCAGTAAGGCTTACTTACCCTAAAAAACCTGCACCACGTGTGACGCCACGGTGGATAGCAGGACTGAATGTAAGTAAGAATCTACAACTAATACTGCTACAATTATACTGACTGCCGCATAGTTACTTGATTGCACTGACACTGCACAGTCTCTGTTGAAATTTGCTGGACTATAACCCTGTGATATTTCAAGCACTTCTAGGAACCGTGTGGACCTAATACTAAGATTTTTGAGCTTTTGAGGTATTACTAATCAGGGAGACGGACTGCCTAGTGGTGTTATCGAGTCTCCAGAGACATTTTTGCTTTTACACAGGTGCCTGAATATTTGAATGCTGATAGTCTTCATTATTCCTTATTTCTATATTTTCAGCTATTTTGCACATATTTGCACTGGATTTCTATATTGGGATTATTATTGATTGTTATTCACCATAATTTCTTTGCCAGCACTTGGTACTTATATTTTGATTGGTGCACTATTGTATATACTCTTTTGAGTGTATTTTATATTTTAAATTCAAACACAGTTTATATATTTATTTATGTCTCTTGGGTAGGGATGAGCGAACCCGAACTGTATAGTTCGGGTTCGTACCGAATTTTGGGGTGTCCGTGACACGGACCCGAACATTTTCGTAAAAGTTCGGGTTCGGTATTCGGCGCTTTCTTGGCGCTTTTTGAAAGGCTGCAAAGCAGCCAATCAACAAGCGTCATACTACTTGGCCCAAGAGGCCATCACAGCCATGCCTACTATTGGCATGGCTGTGATTGGCCAGTGCAGCATGTGACCCAGCCTCTATTTAAGCTGGAGTCACGTAGCGCCGCACGTCACTATGCTATGATCAGTGTAGGGAGAGGTTGCAGCTGCGACGTTAGGGCGAGATTAGGCAGATTAACTCCTCCAAAAGACTTCATTCTGTGATCGATCTGCAGCTGTGGATCATTGAAGTGCTATTATTGACTTGCTCACTTTTTTGAGGCTGCCCAGAGCGTTTTTAGATCACTTTTTTTCTGGGGTGATCGGCGGACATTTTGTGACTTGTGGTGCGCCAGCACAAGCTATCACCAAGTGTACTTAACCATCGATAGTGTGGTTATTTTGTGCTATATCCTACATCAGCTGCAGGCTGAGCCTGTGTCACCGAAGTGCATTTAACCATCAACAGTCTGGTCATTTTTTGGCCATATACTACATCAGCTGCAGGCTGAGCCTGTGTCACCCAAGTGCATTTAACCATCAACAGTCTGATTATTTTTTTGGCCATATACTACATCTGGTGCAGGCTGAGCCTGTGTCACCCAAGTGCATTTAACCATTAACAGTGTGGTTATTTTTTGGCCATATATTACATCAGGGGCAAGTTGAGCCTGTCACCCAGCGCCTAAAAAATAGACCTGACATTTCTATTCAACCAAATCTGTACTGTTTTAACTGGTCAAGTTATTTGTAGTGACCGTAAAAGCACACTTTTTTTTCTGGGTTGAAAAACCATTCCCAAATTTGCCATTCTCAAAATAACTAGTTTCTGGTATTTGAGGCCTACTTGAAATCTATCCCAAAAAGAATATCTTACATTGAAGGTACTGATAGTGTCATTCAGAAAAACCTAAGACACACACTAGCGTGCTGATAGAAGTCTGATTCTGTGATTAAACCTATACCTGTCACACAGCGCAAAAAAAAAACAGGTCTCACATCTCTATTCAACCAAATCTGCACTGTTTTAGCTGGTCAAGTTATTTGTAGTGACCGTAAAAGCACACTTTTTGTTCTGGGTTGAAAAACCATTCCCAAATTTGCCATTCTCAAAATAACTAGTTTCTGATATTTGAGGCCTACTTGAAATCTATCCCAAAAAGAATATCTTACATTGAAGGTAGTGATAGTGTCATTCAGAAAAACCTAAGACACACGCTAGCGTGCTGATAGAAGTCTGATTCTGTGATTAAACGTATACCTGTCACACAGCGCAAAAAAAAACAGGCCTCACATCTCTATTTAACCAAATCTGTACTGTTTTAGCTGGTCAAGTTATTTGTAGTGACCGTAAAAGCACACTTTTTGTTCTGGGTTGAAAAACCATTCCCAAATTTGCCCTTCTCAAAATAACTAGTTTCTGGTATTTGAGGCCTACTTGAAATCTATCCCAAAAAGAATATCTTACATTGAAGGTACTGATATTGTCATTCAGAAAAACCTAAGACACACGCTAGCGTGCAGATAGAAGTCTGATTCTGAGATTAAACCTTAACCTGTCACACAGTGCAAAAAAAAACAGGTCTCACATTTCTATTCAAGCAAATCTGTACTATTTTATCTGGTCAAGTTATTTGTAGCGACCGTAAAAGCCCTATTTTTTTTCTGGGTTAAAAAATTATTCCCAAATTTGCCATTCTCAAAATAACTAGTTTCTGGTATTTGAGGCCTACTTGAAATCTATCCCAAAAAGGATATCTTACATTGAAGGTACTGATAGTGTCATTTAGAAAAACCTAAGACACACGCTACCGTGCAGATAGAAGTCTGATTCTGAGATTAAACCTTAACCTGTCACACAGTGCAAAAAAAAACAGGTCTCACATTTCTATTCAAGCAAATCTGTACTGTTTAATCTGGTCAAGTTATTTGTAGCGACCGTAAAAGCCCTATTTTTTTTCTGGGTTGAAAAACTATTTCCAAATTTGCCATTCTCAAAATAACTAGTTTCTGGTATTTGAGGCCTACTTGAAATCTATCCCAAAAAGGATATCTTACATTGAAGGTACTGATAGTGTCATTCAGAAAAACCTAAGAAACACGCTACCGTGCAGATAGAAGTCTGATTCTGAGATTAAACCTTAACCTGTCACACAGTGCAAAAAAAAACAGGTCTCACGTTTCTATTCAAGCAAATCTGTACTGTTTTAGTTGGTCAAGTTATTTGTAGCGACCGTAAAAGCCCTATTTTTTTTGTGGGTTGAAAAACTATTCCCAAATTTGCCATTCTCAAAATAACTAGTTTCTGGTATTTGAGGCCTACTTGAAATCTATCGCAAAAAGGATATCTTACATTGAAGGTGCTGATAGTGTCATTCAGAAAAACCTAAGACACACGCTACCGTGCAGATAGAAGTCTGATTCTGAGATTAAACCTTAACCTGTCACACAGTGCAAAAAAAAACAGGTCTCACATTTCTATTCAAGCAAATCTGTACTGTTTTAGCTGGTCAAGTTATTTGTAGCGACCGTAAAAGCCCTATTTTTTTTCTGGGTTGAAAAACTATTCCCAAATTTGCCATTCTCAAAATAACTAGTTTCTGGTATTTGATGCCTACTTGAAATCTATCCCATAAAGGATATCTTACATTGAAGGTACTGATAGTGTCATTCAGAAAAACCTAAGAAACACGCTACCGTGCAGATAGAAGTCTGATTCTGAGATTAAACCTTAACCTGTCACACAGTGCAAAAAAAAACAAGTCTCACGTTTCTATTCAAGCAAATCTGTACTGTTTTAGCTGGTCAAGTTATTTGTAGCGACCGTAAAAGCCCTATTTTTTTTCTGGGTTGAAAAACTATTCCCAAATTTGCCATTCTCAAAATTGTGGTGAACGGGAACAATGAGGAAAACATCTAAGGGCTCTTTCACACTTGCGTTCTTGTCTTCCGGCATAGAGTTCCGTCGTCGGGGCTCTATGCCGGAAGAATCCTGATCAGGATTATCCTAATGCATTCTGAATGGAGAGAAATCCGTTCAGGATGCATCAGGATGTCTTCAGTTCCGGAACGGAACGTTTTTTGGCCGGAGAAAATACCGCAGCATGCTGCGCTTTTTGCTCCGGCCAAAAATCCGGAACACTTGCCGCAAGGCTGGATCCGGAATTAATGCCCATTGAAAGGCATTGATCCGGATCCGGCCTTAAGCTAAACGTCGTTTCGGTGCATTGCCGGAGCCGACATTTAGCTTTTTCAGAGTGGTTACCATGGCTGCCGGGACGCTAAAGTCCTGGCAGCCATGGTAAAGTGTAGCGGGGAGCGGGGGAGCAGTGTACTTACCGTCCGTGCGGCTCCCCGGGCGCTCCAGAGTGACGTCAGGGCGCCCCAAGCGCATGGATCATGTGATCACATGGATCACGTCATCCATGCGCATGGGGCGCTCTGACGTCATTCTGGAGCGCCCCGGGAGCCGCACGGACTGTAAGTATACCGCTCCCCCGCTCCCCACTACTACTATGGCAACCAGGACTTTAATAGCGTCCTGGGTGCCATAGTAACACTGAACGCATTTGGAAGACGGTTCCGTCTTCAAATGCTTTCAGTACACTTGCGTTTTTCCGGATCCGGCGTGTAATTCCGGCAAGTGGAGTACACGCCGGATCCGGACAACGCAAGTGTGAAAGAGGCCTAATAAGGGACGCGGACGTGGACATGGTCGTGGTGGTGTTAGTGGACCCTCTGGTGCTGGGAGAGGACGTGGCCGTTCTGCCACAGCCACACGTCCTAGTGTACCAACTACCTCAGGTCCCAGTAGCCGCCAGAATTTACAGCCATATTTGGTGGGGCCCAATGCCGTTCTAAGGATGGTAAGGCCTGAGCAGGTACAGGCATTAGTCAATTGGGTGGCCGACAGTGCATCCAGCACGTTCACATTATCTCCCACCCAGTCTTCTGCAGAAAGCGCACAGATGGCGCATGAAAACCAAGCCCATCAGTCTGTCGCATCACCCCCATGCATATCAGGGAAACTGTCTGAGCCTCAAGTTATGCAGCAGACTCTTATGCTGTTTGAAGACTCTGCTGCCAGGGTTTCCCAAGGGCATCCACCTAGCTCTACACCAGGAGTGGAAGATATAGAATGCACTAACGCACAACCACTTATGTTTCCTGATGATGAGGACATGGGAATACCACCTCAGCACGTCTCTGATGATGACGAATCACAGGTGCCAACTGCTGCGTCTTTCTGCAGTGTGCAGACTGAACAGGAGGTCAGGGGTCAAGGCTGGGTGGAAGACGATGCAGGGGACGATGAGGTCCTAGACCCCACATGGAATGAAGGTCGTGCCACTGACTTTCAGAGTTCGGAGGAAGAGGCAGTGGTGAGACCGAGCCAACAGCGTAGCAAAAGAGGGAGCAGTGGGCAAAATCAGAACACCCGCCGCCAAGAGACTCCGCCTGCTACTGACCGCCGCCATCTAGGACCGAGCACCCCAAAGGCAACTTCAAGGAGTTCCCTGGCATGGCACTTCTTCAAACAATGTGCTGACGACAAGACCCGAGTGGTTTGCACGCTGAAGCGAGGCATTAACGTTCTGAACCTTAGCACAACCTGCATGACCAGGCACCTGCATGCAAAGCATGAACTGCAGTGGAGTAAACACCTTAAAAACAAGGAAGTCACTGAGGCTCCCCCTGCTGCCTCTTCTGCTGCCGCCGCCTCGGCCTCTTCTGCTGCTGCTGCCGCCGCCTCGGCCTCTTCCTCTGCCTCTGGAGGAACGTTGGCACCTGCCGCCCAGCAAACATGGGATGTACCACCAACACCACCACCTGCGTCACCAAGCATCTCAACCATGTCACACGGCAGCGTTCAGCTCTCCATCTCACAAACTTTTGAGAGAAAGCGTAAATTCCCACCTAGCCACCCTCGATCCCTGGCCCTCAATGCCAGCATTTCTAAACTACTGGCCTATGAAATGCTGTCATTTAGGCTGGTGGACACACACAGCTTCAAACAGCTCATGTCACTTGCTGTCCCACAGTATGTTCCCAGCCGCCACTACTTCTCCAAGAGAGCCGTGCCTTCCCTGCACAAACAAGTGTCCGATACAATCAAGTGTGCACATGTCGGGGGACAGGCCCCACACCGCACAGGAGTTGTGGCGGGGTATAGAACAACAGACCGACGAGTGGTTGCTGCCGGTGAGCCTTAAGCCCGGCCTGGTGGTGTGCGATAATGGGCAAAATCTCGTTGCAGCTCTGGGACTAGCCGGTTTGACGCACATCCCTTGCCTGGCGCATGTGCTGAATTTGGTGGTGCAGAAGTTCATTCGCAACTACCCCGACATGTCAGAGCTGCTGCATAAAGTGCGGGCCGCCTGTTCGCGCTTCCGGCGTTCACACCCTGCCGCTGCTCGTCTGTCTGCGCTACAGCATAACTTCCGCCTTCCCGCTCACCGCCTCATATGCGACGTACCCACCAGGTGGAACTCCACCTTGCATATGCTGGACAGACTGTGCGAGCAGCAGCAGGCCATAGTGGAGTTTCAGCTGCAGCACGCACGGGTCAGTCGCACTGTGGATCAGACACACTTCACCACCAATGACTGGGCCTCCATGCGGGACCTGTGTGCCCTGTTGCGCTGTTTCGAGTACTCCACCAACATGGCCAGTGGCGAAGACGCCGTTATCAGCGTTACAATACCACTTCTATGTCTCCTTGAGAAAACACTTAGGGCGATGATGGAAGAGGAGGTGGCCCAGGAGGAAGAGAGGTCATTTTTAGCACTTTCAGGCCAGTCTCTTCGAAGTGACTCAGAGGGAGGTTTTTTTCAACACCAGAGGCCAGGTACAAATGTGGCCAGACAGGGCCCACTACTAGAGGACGAGGAGGACGAGGATGAGGAGGAGGTGGAGGAGGATGAGGATGAAGCATGTTCACAGCGGGGTGGCACCCAAAGCAGCTCGGGCCCATCACTGGTGCGTGGCTGGGGGGAAACACAGGACGATGACGATACGCCTCCCACAAAGGAAAGCTTGTCCTTTCACTCTGGGCAGCCTGGCACACATGAGCGACTACATGCTGCAGTGCCTGCGCAACGACAGCAGAGTTGCCCACATTTTAACGTGTGTGGACCACTGGGTTGCCACCCTGCTGGATCCCCGGTACAAAGACAATGTGCCCACCTTACTTCCTACACTGGAGCGTGATAGGAAGATGCGCGAGTACAAGCGCACGTTGGTAGACGCGCTACTGAGAGCATTCCCAAATGTCACAGGGGAACCAGTGGAAGCCCAAGGCGAAGGCAGAGGAGGAGCAAGAGGTCGCCAACGCAGCTGTGTCACGCCCAGCTCTTCTGAGGGCAGGGTTAGCATGGCAGAGATGTGGAAAAGTTTTGTCAACACGCCACAGCTAAGTGCACCACCACCTGATACGGAACGTGTTAGCAGGAGGCAACATTTCACTAACATGGTGGAACAGTACCTGTGCACACCCCTCCATGTACTGACTGATGGTTCGGCCCCATTCAACTTCTGGGTCTCCAAATTGTCCACGTGGCCAGAGCTAGCCTTTTATGCCTTGGAGGTGCTGGCCTGCCCGGCGGCCAGCGTTTTCTCTGAACGTGTATTCAGCACGGCAGGGGGTGTCATTACAGACAAACGCAGCCGCCTGTCTACAGCCAATGTGGACAAGCTGACGTTCATAAAAATGAACCAGGCATGGATCCCACAGGACCTGTCCATCCCTTGTGCAGATTAGATATTAACTACCTCCCCTTAACAATATATTATTCTACTCCAGGGCACTTCCTCATTCAATACTATTTTTAATTTCATTTTACCATTATATTGCGTGGCAACCCAAAGTTGAATGAACCTCTCCTCTGTCTGGGTGCCGGGGCCTAAATGTGTGACAGTGGCCTGTTCCAGTGGTGGGTGACGTAAAGCCTGATTCTCTGCTATGACATGAAGACAGATTCTGCGCTGACATAAGGCCAGATTCTCTGTTACGGGACCTCTCTCCTCTGTCTGGGTGCCGGGGCCTAAATGTGTGACAGTGGCCTGTTCCAGTGGTGGGTGACGTGAAGCCTGATTCTCTGCTATGACATGAAGACAGATTCTGCGCTGACATAAGGCCAGATTCTCTGTTACGGGACCTCTCTCCTCTGCCTGGGTGCCTGGGCCTAAATGTGTGACAGTGGCCTGTTCCAGTGGTGGGTGACGTGAAGCCTGATTCTCTGCTATGACATGAAGACAGATTCTGTGCTGACATAAGGCCAGATTCTCTGTTACGGGACCTCTCTCCTCTGCCTGGGTGCCTGGGCCTAAATGTGTGACAGTGGCCTGTTCCAGTGGTGGGTGACGTGAAGCCTGATTCTCTGCTATGACATGAAGGCAGATTCTGTGCTGACATAAGGCCAGATTCTCTGTTACGCGACCTCTCTCCTCTGCCTGGGTGCCTGGGCCTAAATATGTGACAGTGGCCTGTTCCAGTGGTGGGTGACGTGAAGCCTGATTCTCTGCTATGACATGAAGACAGATTCTGTGCTGACATCAGGCCAGATTCTCTGTTACGGGACCTCTCTCCTCTGCCTGGGTGCCTGGGCCTAAATGTGTGACAGTGGCCTGTTCCAGTGGTGGGTGACGTGAAGCCTGATTCTCTGCTATGACATGAAGACAGATTCTGTGCTGACATCAGGCCAGATTCTCTGTTACGGGACCTCTCTCCTCTGCCTGGGTGCCTGGGCCTAAATGTGTGACAGTGGCCTGTTCCAGTGGTGGGTGACGTGAAGCCTGATTCTCTGCTATGACATGAAGACAGATTCTGTGCTGACATAAGGCCAGATTCTCTGTTACGCGACCTCTCTCCTCTGCCTGGGTGCCTGGGCCTAAATATGTGACAGTGGCCTGTTCCAGTGGTGGGTGACGTGAAGCCTGATTCTCTGCTATGACATGAAGACAGATTCTGTGCTGACATCAGGCCAGATTCTCTGTTACGGGACCCCTCTCCTCTGCCTGGGTGCCTGGGCCTAAATGTGTGACAGTGGCCTGTTCCAGTGGTGGGTGACGTGAAGCCTGATTCTCTGCTATGACATGAAGACAGATTCTGTGCTGACATCAGGCCAGATTCCATGTTATGGGACCTCTCTCCTCTGCCTGGGTGCCTGGGCCTAAATGTGTGACAGTGGCCTGTTCCAGTGGTGGGTGACGTGAAGCCTGATTCTCTGCTATGACATGAAGACAGATTCTGTGCTGACATCAGGCCAGATTCTCTGTTACGGGACCTCTCTCCTCTGCCTGGGTGCCTGGGCCTAAATGTGTGACAGTGGCCTGTTCCAGTGGTGGGTGACGTGAAGCTTGATTCTCTGCTATAACATGAAGACAGATTCTGTTTTGACATCAGGCCAGAATCTCTGTTACGGGACCTCTCTCCTCTGCCTGGGTGCCTGGGCCTAAATGTGTGACAGTGGCCTGTTCCAGTGGTGGGTGACGTGAAGCCTGATTCTCTGCTATGACATGAAGACTGATTCTGCGCTGACATAAGGCTAGATTCTCTGTTACGGGACCTCTCTCCTCTGCCTGGGTGCCTGGGCCTAAATGTGTGACAGTGGCCTGTTCCAGTGGTGGGTGACGTGAAGCCTGATTCTCTCCTATGACATGAAGAGACTGATTCTGTGCTGACATGAAGCCAGATTCTCTGCTATGGCATGAAGAGACTGACTTGTGCTGACATGAAGCCAGATTCTTTGCTATGGCATGAAGAGACTGATTCTCTGCTGACGTGAAGCCAGATTCTCTGCTATGGGACCTCTGTCCAATTGATATTGGGTCATTTTTATTTTTTTTATTTTTATTTTAATTCATTTCCCTATCCACATTTGTTTGCAGGGGATTTACCTACATGTTGCTGCCTTTTGCAGCCCTCTAGCTCTTTCCTGGGCTGTTTTACAGCCTTTTTAGTGCCCAAAAGTTCGGGTCCCCATTGACTTCAATGGGGTTCGGGTTCGTGACGAAGTTCGGTTCGGGTTCGGATCCCGAACCCGAACATTTCCGGGAAGTTCGGCCGAACTTCTCGAAACCGAACATCCAGGTGTTCGCTCAACTCTAGTCAGCACCAGTAAGGGCCTTAATTTGGGTCCAGGACCGTCCTGTGTCTTGACGGACAGCCAATTGGATCCTCCGGCTCAGTGCTGATGACATTTTTTGTTCCATAACCCTCAGGATCATTTAAGAAATTCCAAATGACTGTCTTACTGCATCCCACCTCAGGAGCGATGGCTCGCTGTGAGAGACCCTGCTTATGCAGTTCAACAACCCGAACATGTTCAAAAAGGGAGAGTTTTTTTGCCTTTGCCATCACAACGTGTGACTACCTGACAGAAAATGACAATGAATCCACATCTTTGCACAGATTTGGCCTTTTAAAGGCATGTCGTCCTAAAATTTGGATCAGCTAAAAAACAGCCTGTTTCAGTTTAATTGTTATTTTAAATAAATTGAATGCTCAAATTTTTTTTTGTCTCACTCTCATTTCTTCTTGTTGCATGTTGAAGCTCTACTTGGAACCTTGTTAAGATCCAACAATGTAAAATATGATTTTTTGCCATTTTTCAAGTGGTCTTAAACTTTTGATCAGGACTGTATGTCCAGACCCGACAATATCAATTGTTATATTTTATTGTTATTAATTTTTATATGTAAAATTAGGAAAAGAGGTTACATTTTTTATATTAGTTGTTTTTTATATAAAAAAAATACTTTTTTATTGTAATTTTCAGTCCTATTAGGAAATTTGAATGTGTGAACTTCTAATCGCTTGTCCCATAGACTACATTAGAATTCTATTGCAGTCTATGAGATTTTCACAGGATGACTGTTAGGCCATGCCTCGTGCATGGCTTTGAAGCTCACTATGACATTGATGCCTTCACAAGGTCCCAGGCTGTCATAGCAACTGATCGTAGCCTAACAATTGCATCGCTGAGGCTCAAATGGGAGGACAAAGGGGAAACGTGCTAAAAACTACATTGTCAAAGCTACTTTAAACAATGTAGCTAGAATGTTTGGAAGCTTTTTTTTTTTTTCTTTTACCATGTGGCACATTACAGAAATGTCAATACACCTTTATATAAAATTTATTGACAGTTTTTATACATTGGTGGTCAATAACATGTACTATACACTATTAGCTAAACATTATAACTAAACAAGAAATACATCTATTAATATATACACTCACCTAAAGAATTATTAGGAACACCTGTTCTATTTGTCATTAATGCAACTGTCTAGTCAACCAATCACATGGCAGTTGCTTCAATGCATTTAGGGGTGTGGTCCTGGTCAAGACAATCTCCTGAACTCCAAACTGAATGTCAGAATGGGAAAGAAAGGTGATTTAAGCAATTTTGAGCGTGGCATAGTTGTTGGTGCCAGACGGGCCGGTCTGAGTATTTCACAATCTGCTCAGTTACTGGGATTTTCACGCACAACCATTTCTAGGGTTTACAAAGAATGGTGTGAAAAGGGAAAAACATCCAGTATGCGGCAGTCCTGTGGGCAAAAATGCCTTGTGAATGCTAGAGGTCAGAGGAGAATGGGCCGACTGATTCAAGCTGATAGAAGAGCAACGTTGACTGAAATAACCACTCATTACAACCGAGGTATGCAGCAAAGCATTTGTGAAGCCACAACCTTGAGGCGGATGGGCTACAACAGCAGAAGACCCCACCGGGTACCACTCATCTCCACTACAAATAGGAAAAAGAGGCTACAATTTGCACGAGCTCACCAAAATTGGACTGTTGAAGACTGGAAAAATGTTGCCTGGTCTGATGAGTCTCGATTTCTGTTGAGACATTCAAATGGTAGAGTCCGAATTTGGCGTAAACAGAATGAGAACATGTATCCATCCTCTGATGGCTACTTCCAGCAGGATAATGCACCATGTCACAAAGCTCGAATCATTTCAAATTGGTTTCTTGAACATGACAATGAGTTCACTGTACTAAAATGGCCCCCACAGTCACCAGATCTCAACCCAATAGAGCATCTTTGGGATGTGGTGGAACGGGAGCTTCTTGCCCTGGATGTGCATCCCTCAAATCTCCATCAACTGCAAGATGCTATCCTATCAATATGGGCCAACATTTCTAAAGAATGCTATCAGCACCTTGTTGAATCAATGCCACGTAGAATTAAGGCAGTTCTGAAGGCAAAAGGGGGTCCAACACCGTATTAGTATGGTGTTCCTAATAATTCTTTAGGTGAATGTATATAAATGTGTGTGATGTGGTCCTCATTTTTCATCATCATTTTTATATTATACTGTTTGTAATTCAAATAAATGTTATTGGCAATAATTTTGCTTCATTGACCTAATTCAATATTCTCATAAAAAAATAAAATAATTATAAACTTATAATTAATTACACAGTAAAATTAATTACAATAACAAAATCAAACATTAATGGTGCAGTTCATGGAAAAGTTTACATCTCTAAAGATAAAGCTAGCATCATTTAGCGATAATGAATTATAATCCACTTTTCACAGTGTGAATGGACTTTATTAACATATTAAAACTTCAGAAATGGTTTCTATGAAAAAAATGGAAATTTAGCAATTTTTCTTATGACACTTTATGTTATTTAATAAATGATTATTTCTAGCTTTCTTCTGATTGCCTCTTCTGTTGCCATTTGATATTTGTCCATTTATGCTCTAATTAGGTTTTACTACAGGGAAATTTATTCATCCTTCAATTTCGGCATAGGATGATCCCTGAACACAACACATTAAAGAGGTTAATTATTTATAAAACAATCACATTAACATTAAGCATCAAATCCGAATTTCCTGGTGCTTTGTGATAACGAATCATTTTCTTTCCTAAACTGGGGGCTACACTAGTGATGATCGAGCATCCCAATGCTCGGGTCCTCTGCCCGAGCACACTGGGATGTTCGGGTGGTCTACCGGGCACCCGAGCCCTATAGAAGTCAATGGGAGGACCAGAGCATTAAACCAGGCAATCCGCTGCTCTGAAGAGGGGAGGGTGCCTGGTTCATAGGAAAAGGTCAGAAATTGATGGAAACACCACCAAAATGTGTCGAGGACAGCATGGGGAGGATGTCTGGATGCATCTTGGACTACAATGTCACTGCTGGTAACGATGTTGCCCGAGTTGTACGCCACTTTTACAGACTGACCATAAAACTCACAAAACCGAAAATAAAAGCGATTTTAGATGAAAAATTGTTAGGAAACATTCTTTCCTGTATATTTACTTTTATATAAAGAGCAAGTTCAGGCGAAAATTTTCGTGATTTTCGGAACTGGGGCCATGACTAACAGGGACGGGCGGTGGTTTCGATTGTGTTGACCGGACTCTTGGACGATCAAACTGAACTCATTGGAAGAGGAACGGCCGGTGGCATCCGTATTGTACCTGTAGAATTCTTGTAGTGGCGCAAGCCAAACCACAGCCGAAACCTTTGTTGCCACGAATGTTTTCATTAATCAACAACTTAAGTTGGAGGTTTGAAGACGATCCCCAGCAGCGTTATTCCCTTTTCCAGCCGAGCATTTTCTGGGAAACTAATGTCTTTGGGTTCCGGGGGGAGTATGGTTGCAAAGCTGAAACTTAAACTAATTGATGGAAGGGCACCACCAGGAGTGGAGCCTGCAGCTTAATTTGACTACGCACGGGAAGCCTCACCCGGCCCAGACACAGAAAGGATTGACAGATTGATACCTATTTCGCGATTCTGTGGGTGGTGGTGCATGGCAGTTTTGAGCATGTGGATCGAGTCGATTTGTGTGGTTCATTCCGATAACCAAAGACACTCCTCCGTGCTAATTAGTTACGTGACCTCCCGTGATTACGATTGTGTTGAACAGACTATCATCTGATGATAATGAACTTGGAAGAGGAACGGACGTTGAGCTGACCGTGTAAAAAATTGTAGGTGACGGCCTGCTGCCGCTTTCTTAACTATAGATAACTTCCAAGCTGATCGCACGTCCCCGTGATGTTGACGATCTATTCGGATGTCTGCTCTATCAACTTTCTATGTTCTTTTTTGCGCCTACCATGGTGACCACGGGTAATGGGGAATCAGGGTTCGCTTCCGGAGAGGGAGCCTGAGGGATGGCCACGGCTACCACTTCCAAGAAAGGCAGGCGGGGGCACGCAAATTTCCTAGTACCGACTCAGGGAGGTAGTGACGATAAATAACAATACAGGCTACCCTATGTAGCGGAGGCAACCGTCCCCTGCTCCTCCTCCTCCTCCAAAACGCGCTAAGAAGACAAACTGAGGGTGTTCTGGCTATCACCCAGGGTCATGTCTTCTTCCCCCATTTCCAACTCTTCCCCACGAACAGCGTCGGCCTTAATTGTGAGCAGCGAGCGTTTAAGTAGACACAGAAGTGGGATGGTTACACTGATAATAGCGTTATCGCCGCTCACCATCTGTGTCGATTCCTCAAAGTTTCTTAACACCTCACAGAGGTCAGACATCCATGCCCACTCCTCGCTTGTGAAGAGCGGAAGCTGACTGGAAAGGCGACGACTGTGCTGCAGCTGGTATTCCATTACTGCCCTTTGCTGCTCACAAAGCCTGGCCAACATGTGTAACATGGAGTTTTAGTGCGTGCTCACGTCGCACAACAGCCGGTGAGCTGGCAATTTCAAGCGCTGCTGCAGCGTCAACAGACAGGCTGAAGCTGTTGATGACTTGAGGAAATGTGCACACACGCGGCACACCTTCGCCAGTAGCTCGGGCAAATTGGGATAGGTTTTCACAAACCGCTGAACCACTAAGTTAAAGACTTGGGCTAGGCATGGGATGTGTGTGAGCTTACCGAACTCCAAAGCCGCCACCAAGTTATGCCCATTATCACACACAACCATGCCTGGTTGCAGGTTGAGTGGCGAGAGCTGCAGCTCAGTCTGGTCTCTTATCCCCTGCCACAGCTCTGCGGCGGTGTGCTGTTTATCCCCTAAGCATGTCATCTTCAGCACGGCCTGTTGACGCATCCCCACAGCAGTGCTACACTGCTTCCAGCTACCAGCTGATGGCTGACTAGTGCTGCACGCGGATATTTCGGAGGTGGAAGTGGAGGAGGAGGCGGAGGAGGAGGAGCCACTTACATAGGTGCTGGCGGTAACCCTGATGGAAGTAGGGCCCGCAATCCTGGGCGTCGGTAGCACCTGTGCCATCCCAGGGTACAAGTCGCTCCCAGCCTCCACTACGTTCACCCAGTGTGCCGTCAGGGAAATGTAGCGTCCCTGGCCACAAGCACTTGTCCATGTGTCAGTCGTTAGGTGGACCTTAGCAGTAACTGCGTTGGTCAGGGCACGGGTGATGTTAGCAGACACATGCTGGTTTAAGGCGGGGACGGCACAACTGGAAAAATAGTGGCGGCTGGGGACTGAGTTCCAAGGAAATGCCGCCGACATCAGGCCGCGAAAAGCCTCGGTGTCCACAAGCCTAAATGGCCACATTTCAAACGCCAGTAACTTAGAAAGTTGGGCGGTAAGTGCCATGGCCTGTGGGTGGGTGGGTGGCTGGGTATTTGCGCATGCGTTCAAATGCCTGGGGTAAAGACATTTGGACGCTGCGCTGGGACAGGGAAGTGGATGTGGTCGCTGATAGTGCTTGCGACGGTACAGGTGCAGCGCGGGAGGCATCCGGGCCTGCACCTTCGACAGGCGATTGGTTGTCACCCAACATAGGGGAAGAGGAGGCAGTGGTGTGACCCGCAGACACAGATTGTGGACCCAGGCGTTCCTCCCACTTATTGCGGTGCTTGGCTGCTATGTGGCGGATCATGCTGGTGGTGGTGAGGTTGCTACTGTTCACACCTCAGCTCATATTGGTGTGGCACAGGTTGCAAGCTACTATTCTTTTGTCGTCTGCACTTTCCACAAAAAAGCACCATACCGCGGAACACCTACCCCTTGGCAAGGGAGATTTCCGCAAGGGGGTGCCCCGTGGAACACTTGTGGGCCTGTTTGGCGTGGCCCGCCTTCTCCCTGTTGCCACCCCACTGCCTCTTCCAGCCTGTTGCGGTGCTGCAGATCGCTCTCCCTCGGAACTGCTGTCCTCGCTCGCGTTTCCGCCTTCCCATTTTGGGTCAGTAACCTTATTGTCCACCAAGTCCTCTTCAACTTCTCCACTCCGATCATCCTCCTCATTTGCTGACCCCAACACAACTTCAGTGATTGACAACGGTATATCATCCTCTTCATCAACCGCTGCAGGCAGTAATTGTGGTTGACTTGATGGCAACTGTGTCTCGTCATCATCCACCTCCTTAACCACCTCAGCCCCCAGTGCTTAAACACCCTGAAAGACCAGGCCACTTTTTACACTTCTGACCTACACTACTTTCACCGTTTATTGCTCGGTCATGCAACTTACCACCCAAATGAATTTTACCTCCTTTTCTTCTCACTAATAGAGCTTTCATTTGGTGGTATTTCATTGCTGCTGACATTTTTACTTTTTTTGTTATTAATCGAAATTTAACGATTTTTTTGCAAAAAAATGACATTTTTCACTTTCAGTTGTAAAATTTTGCAAAAAAAACGACATCCATATAGAAATTTTGCTCTAAATTTATAGTTCTACATGTCTTTGATAAAAAAAAAATGGTTTGGGTAAAAAAAAAAATGGTTTGGGTAAAAGTTATAGCGTTTACAAACTATGGTACAAAAATGTGAATTTCCGCTTTTTGAAGCAGCTCTGACTTTCTGAGCACCTGTCATGTTTCCTGAGGTTCTACAATGCCCAGACAGTACAAACACCCCACAAATGACCCCATTTCTGAAAGTACACACCCTAAGGTATTCGCTGATGGGCATAGTGAGTTCATAGAACTTTTTATTTTTTGTCACAAGTTAGCGGAAAATTATGATTTATTTATTTTTATTTTTTTTTCTTACAAAGTCTCATATTCCACTAACTTGTGACAAAAAATAAAAAGTTCTATGAACTCACTATGCCCATCAGCGAATACCTTGGGGTCTCTTCTTTCCAAAATGGGGTCACTTGTGGGGTAGTTATACTGCCCTGGCATTCTAGGGGCCCAAATGTGTGGTAAGGAGTTTGAAATCAAATTCTGTAAAAAATTACCTGTGAAATCCGAAAGGTGCTCTTTGGAATATGGGCCCCTTTGCCCACCTAGGCTGCAAAAAAGTGTCACACATCTGGTATCTCCGTACTCAGGAGAAGGTGGGGAATGTGTTTTGGGGTGTCATTTTATATATACCCATGCTGGGTGAGAGAAATATCTTGGCAAAAGACAACTTTTCCCATTTTTTTATACAAAGTTGTCATTTGACCAAGATATTTATCTCACCCAGCATGGGTATATGTAAAAAGACACCCCAAAACACATTCCTCAACTTCTCCTGAGTACGGGGATACCAGATGTGTGACACTTTTTTGCAGCCTAGGTGGGCAAAGGGGCCCATATTCCAAAGAGCACCTTTCGGATTTCACTCCTCATTTTTTCCTGAATTTGATTTCAAACTCCTTACCACACATTTGGGCCCCTAGAATACCAGGGCAGTATAACTACCCCACAAGTGACCCCATTTTGGAAAGAAGACACCCCAAGGTATTCCGTGAGGGGCATGGCGAGTTCCTAGAATTTTTTATTTTTTGTCACAAGTTAGTGGAAAATGATGATTTTTTTTTTTTTTTTTTTTTTTTTTTTCATACAAAGTCTCATATTCCACAAACTTGTGACAAAAAATAAAAACTTCCATGAACTCACTATGCCCATCAGCGAATACCTTGGGGTCTCTTCTTTCCAAAATGGGGTCACTTGTGGGGTAGTTATACTGCCCTGGCATTCTAGGGGCCCAAATGTGTGGTAAGTAGGTAAATGACCTGTGAAATCCGAAAGGTGCTCTTTGGAATGTGGGCCCCTTTGCCCACCTAGGCTGCAAAAAAGTGTCACACATCTGGTATCTCTGTATTCAGGAGAAGTTGAGGAATGTGTTTTGGGGTGTCTTTTTACATATACCCATGCTGGGTGAGAGAAATATCTTGGCAAAAGACAACTTTTCCCATTTTTTTATACAAAGTTGGCATTTGACCAAGATATTTCTCTCACCCAGCATGGGTATATGTAAAATGACACGCCAAAACACATTCCCCAACTTCTCCTGAGTACGGCGATACCAGATGTGTGACACTTTTTTGCAGCCTAGATGCGCAAAGGTGCCCAAATTCCTTTTAGGAGGGCATTTTTAGACATTTGGATACCAGACTTCTTCTCACGCTTTGGGGCCCCTAGAATGCCAGGGCAGTATAAATACCCCACATGTGACCCCATTTTGGAAAGAAGACACCCCAAGGTATTCAATGAGGGGCATGGCGAGTTCATAGAAATTTTTTTTTTTTGGCACAAGTTAGCGGAAATTGATATTTTTAATTTTTTTCTCACAAAGTCTCCCGTTCCGCTAACTTGGGACAAAAATTTCAATCTTTCATGGACTCAATATGCCCCTCACGGAATACTTGGGGGTGTCTTCTTTCCGAAATGGGGTCACATGTGGGGTATTTATACTGCCCTGGCATTCTAGGGGCCCTAAAGCGTGAGAAGAAGTCTGGAATATAAATGTCTAAAAAATTTTACGCATTTGGATTCCGTGAGGGGTATGGTGAGTTCATGTGAGATTTTATTTTTTGACACAAGTTAGTGGAATATGAGACTTTGTAAGAAAAAAAAAAATAAATTACGCTAACTTGGGCCAAAAAAATATCTGAATGGAGCCTTACAGAGGGGTGATCAATGACAGGGGGGTGATCAATGACAGGGGGGTTGATCAATGACAGGGGGGTTGATCAATGACAGGGGGGTGATCAGGGAGTCTATATGGGGTGATCACCACAGTCATTGATCATGCCCCTGTAAGGCTTCATTCAGACGTCCGGATGCGTTTTGCGGATCCGATCCATCTATCAGTGGATCCGTAAAAATCATGCGGATGTCTGAATGGAGCTTTACAGGGGGGTAATCAATGACAGGGGGGTAATCAATGACAGGGGGGTGATCAGGGAGTCTATATGGGGTGATCACCACAGTCATTGATCACGCCCCTGTAAGGCTTCATTTAGACGTCCGGATGCGTTTTGCGGATCCGATCCATCTATCAGTGCATCCGTAAAAATCATGCGGACATCTGAATGGAGCTTTACAGGGGGGTAATCAATGACAGGGGGGTGATCAGGGAGTCTATATGGGGTGATCACCACAGTCATTGATCATGCCCCTGTAAGGCTTCATTCAGACGTCCGGATGCGTTTTGCGGATCGGATCCATCTATCAGTGCATCCGTAAAAATCATGCGGACATCTGAATGGAGCTTTACAGGGGGGTGATCAGGGAGTCTATATGGGGTGATCACCACAGTCATTGATCATCCCCCTGTAAGGCTTCATTCAGACGTCCGGATGCGTTTTGCGGATCGGATCCATCTATCAGTGCATCCGTAAAAATCATGCGGACATCTGAATGGAGCTTTACAGGGGGGTGATCAGGGAGTCTATATGGGGTGATCACCACAGTCATTGATCACGCCCCTGTAAGGCTTCATTCAGACGTCCGGATGCGTTTTGCGGATCCGATCCATCTATCAGTGGATCCGTAAAAATCATGCGGACGTCTGAATGGAGCTTTACAGGGGGTTGATCAATGACAGGGGTGTAATCAATGACAGGGGGGGTGATCAGGGAGTCTATATGGGGTGATAACCACAGTCATTGATCACGCCCCTGTAAGGCTTCATTCAGACGTCCGGATGCGTTTTGCGGATCCGATCCATCTATCAGTGGATCCGTAAAAATCATGCGGACATCTGAATGGAGCTTTACAGGGGGGTAATCAATGACAGGGGGGTGATCAGGGAGTCTATATGGGGTGATCAGGGGTGATCAGGGGCTAATAAGGGGTTAATAAGTGACGGGGGGGGGGGGTGTAGTGTAGTGTAGTGGTGCTTGGTGGGACTTTACTGAGCTACCTGTGTCCTCTGGTGGTCGATCCAAACAAATGGGACCACCAGAGGACCAGGTAGCAGGTATATTAGACGCTGTTATCAAAACGGCGTCTAATATACCTGTTAGGGGTTAAAAAAAACACATCTCCAGCCTGCCAGCGAACGATTGCCGCTGGCAGGCTGGAGATCAACTCTCTTACCTTCCGTTCCTGTGAGCGCGCGCGCCTGTGTGCGCGCGTTCACAGGAAATCTCGGCCATCGCGAGATGACGCATATATGCGTGACTGTGCGCAGGGCTGCCACCTCCGGAACGCGATCCTGCGTTAGGCGGTCCGGAGGTGGTTAAACACATCATCTTGTGAGTGTGAAGGCTCTAGAGGTTGAGAATCAGGGCACAAGGTCTCATGTCCCTCTTCAAGAGTGCTTGGGGAGAGGGCCAAATTAAGTGATGGGGGTGAAAATAGCTCCTCGGAACATCCGAGTACCGGATCGCTTGTTTGGCCAAACTCTACATGGTGGGAGGAAGAATGATCAGGGTGAGGATTATGTTGTTGACCAGACTGTTGGCTACTGAGACTGGACTTGGTGGAAGACAGGGTGGTGCTTAACCCAGTGGAAGCATTATCTGTTGCAATCCAACCGACCACCTGGTCGCACTAGTCTGACTTCAAGAGTGTTGTCTTGCGACGCCATGCAAACTGGGACATGAAGCTAAGTATCGTGGATGACTGTTTTCCTTGTGCTCTGGCAGCAGGCACAGTTGCAACGCGCCCTGAGCCACGGCCTCTGCGTGAACCATCAGAATCACGTCCACTTCCCCGTCCCTTAATACTCACCTTCTTCATATTGACACTGGATGTCACTGATATTTGGATTAAATATAGGCCTCACACACTGTCTAGAAATAAGTGTATATTTGCTTCTCACTGGTCACAGCAAGCAGAGTTTGAACAATACGGAAACTGACTGTAACTGCTATTTGGATTAAATATAGGCCTCACACACTGTCTAGGAATAAGTGTAGATTTGCTTCTCACTGGTCACAGCAAGCAGAGTTTAAACAATACAGAAACTGACTGTAACTGCAATTTGGATTAAATATAGGCCTCACACACGGCCTAGATATCAGTGTATATTTGCTTCTCACTAGTCACAGCAAGCAGAGTTTGAACAATACAGAAACTGACTGTAACTGCTATTTGGATTAAATATAGGCCTCACAAACTGCTTAGAAATAAATGTAGATTTGCTTCTCACTGGTCACAGCAAGCAGAGTTTGTTTAATACAGAAACTGACTGTAACTGCAATTTGGATTAAATATAGGCGTCACACACGGCCTAGATATCAGTGCTGATTTGCTTCTCACTGGTCACAGCAAGCAGAGTTTGTATAATACAGAAACTGACTGTTAGGCCTCATGCACACGACCGTTGTTGTGTTCCGTGTCCGTTGTTCCGTTTTCCGTGATTTTCTGCGGACCCATTGACTTTCAATGGGTCCATTGAAAACTAGGAAAATCCACCGTTTGTCATCCGCGTCCGTGATCCGTGGTTCCAGTCCGTCAAAAAAATATGACCTGTCCTATTTTTTTCACGGACAATGGGTCCGCAAAAAACGCGGACGCACATTGGAAGCCTTCCGTATGTCATCCGCATCCGTTTTTCTTTGCGGATCTGTTGCCTGGGAACCTGTCTCCAAGTCCTTTTGGCAATAAAAAAAAAAAAAGACAGGAAGTTTAAACTACCAGATTGGCGAGCCTTGTGTGGTGATTTGGCACACATATTTTTTCCCTGTCATAACTTAGCTAGTTTACTGTACCAACTAAAAATGCCAAAATGGAATGTGGACAAACTTATCACTCTGGTCCATGAAAGGCCCGAGCTGTGGGACACACGGTCCCCTGTGTATCTGGACCATGTGCGGAAGGAAGTTTCGTGGGAGAAAGTGGCCCGTCGCTTAAAGCCGCGCTAATGGGATAAAGCGGATCACCGAGGTCGTGCAGAATTAGGTACGTGCAAGCAATGTCGTTTTGTGGTTTGGTCCTTGTGTTGTCCCTTATGATATAGAAAAGTACTTCAGTAACTTCAGAATCATGTTCCTTTTTTGGCCAGGCTTAATTGTGTAGTGCAGGGATGCTCAACCTGTGGCCCTCCAGCTGTTGTTAAACAACAACTCCCACCATGCCCTGCTGTAGCTGTAGGCCTGCTGGGAGTTGTCAGTTTGCAACAGCTGGACGGACGCACGTTGAGCATCCCTGCTCTAGTGGTATGTACATGTAAGGGCCTAGCTATGGTGGAAGCAGGTGAAGCAGCTGCTTTTGGACCATGACCCTGAAGTGGGCCATCCTGGAGGAGGAGGAGGAGTAAAATACTTTGTCAGGGCCCCCTCAACAGTTTTAGCACATTTATGGGGGTCCGAAAGGCAAAAAAATGTGGCATGTGTAGTCGGGGGGGGGGGGGGGGGGGGGGTGGCTGTAGTGTGTTGCGCTGATTCTTTAACTTGGCCATTTCTAAAAGCTCTGCAGGAATGGAACAATGCGGCAATTTTTTTTAGCCCGGCCCATTATTAAAAGCCCCTCCTACATAAAATAGGAGGGGCTTTTAATAGCCACGCCAAACAAACACTGTACAGCTGAAATTCTATAGTTGAGGCCTGTCTCTACACATCATACGGCGAGGGGAGGGCATGTCCTGGCTGCACTGCCTGCTTCACATTATACAATAAACAGCAGGCTACAGCGAGGAAGCTCCTCTGCTCTCCTCCCTTCCCAGATCCTGCTCAAGGCCTGTGATTCCCCCCACCATCTGTCACCCGCCCGTGGCCTGCTGCCCTTTTGGCCGTCCTCACCCAGCTCTGAATCCTCCTTCTGCAAATGGCAGGGGGAGGAGCCGGAGCATCTCCTCTCCTCTCCTACATAGCGCCACATACCTCTTACATCCAGTGATGTCACCTTTGTTGTAGACGTTCTCTTTCTTTATCTTCTCCATTCAGACCAGATGGCCATGATGATTTTTCAGCCATCTCCCGTCTCTGCAGAGATTAAAAAACAGACATTAGTTTCCCACATTTCCATCATCTTCTGAACACCCTTTCCTGCCACCCCCAATACTATACTGCAGAGAAAGTCCCCCTGGAAATACTACTACCACACAGATAGTGCCCCCTTCAACAATTATTGGCACACAGTGCTCTACCCTGCTGGACACTCTGCTGCTGAGGTGGGAGGACAAAGCTCTCCTCTCCCAATAAAACACTCTGCTGCTGGGGGACAGGACCGACTGTCCCTGCCCCCTGTAACTCAGCCTGCTGCTGGGGAATGGAGACTGGGCTCCCAATTCCCAATAAATCACATTGCCGCTGGGGAGAGGGGGTAGCAAGCTCCTCTCCCATACATACTGCTGATAATCTGCTGCTGTCGCTTGTCCATTCTGCAGGGAGGGGGGGGGAAGGAATCCCACAACAGTGCAGCCCCTTTTTCTTCAACACAGATTGAGGAGATCGAATTTTAACCTACCCACAAGCAGGCTCATGCTGCGATTGGTCAGTCAAATCTGACTGACCACTGACAGCGGTAGAGAGGCAGAGACTGCTCTGATTGGTCCCCTGCCTGGTGCCCAAACAGCTCGGCTGTCCGTTACATTCGTTTGCATGCCGGTGTCATGGTATACGTCATGATGCAGTAACTAACACCCGATCATGACGTACATAGTACTTCATAGGTCATTCAGGGGTTAATGTTGAGTTTTGCTGTTATTTAATATGCTACATATGTGTGTTTACCTCTAGGGTTGAGCGAACCCGAACTGTAAAGTTTGGGTTCGTACCGTACTTTCGGATTTTTGGATCCCAGACCCGAACCTGAACATTTCAGTAAAAGTTCGGGTTTGGGTTCGGTGTTCGGCGAGTTAATGGCACTTTTTGAAAGGCTGCAGAGTAAATCGTGTGCCCTTAGAAGTCATGTAGCGCTGCATGTCACTCTGCTCTGATTAGTGTAGGGATAGGATGCTGCTGCTGTGAAGGAGAGAATAGGACACAATCTTTAATCTGAAGTGCTTGTTAACTCAGCCATCTACCTAGATTTTGTTTTGTGGGTGCAGTGCACAATCTTTTTACCCTGCCCTGTGCCCAGTGACTCAGAAAAATAACTTTTATCTGTCTGTTAGTTAGGTGGAAGGCGGCGGCAGCGATGGCAATTTTATACAAGTTCTGTGCAACAGCACAGCATATGTGCATTTGTGACAGCCAAATAGAAGCTTGAACTACTGCAATTATATTTTGGGTTTAAAAAAAATCACTAATTTTTGGCAAGACCCTACATCTGTGGCCTTTGCAGCATTAGTCAGTGTGCAATTTAAGCTAGAAATACAGCTATAATTTTCTGGGTTTTAAAAAAACACCCTTTTTGTGCAAAATACTCAATTTTATAGCCCTTGCTGCATCTGTCAGTGTGAAATTCAAGCGTTATATACTGCTGTCATATTCTGATAGTAAACAAACACCCTTTTTGGGCAAAATACTTAATTAGCTGACTTGTCTGCATCTGTCAGTGTGAGATACACGCTTTAGATACTGCTGTGCTAATCTGTTATAAAAAATAATAAAAAAACCTTTTGGGCAAAATTCTTAATTTGAGGCCTTGTCTGCATCTGTCAGTGTGAAATTCAAGCGTTATACAACTACTGTCATATTCAGTTATTAAAAAAAACACCCATTTTGGGCAAAGTACTTAATCATGCAGCCTTTGCTGCATCTGTGATTGTTAAAAACAAGCTTCAAATGCTTCAATAATTCTCTGGGTTTTAAAAAAACACCCTTTTTGTGCAAAATACTACATTTTACAGCCCTTGTTGCATCTGTCAGTGTGAAATTCAAGCGTTATATACTGCTGTCATATTCTGTTATTTAAAAAAACAACCTTTTTGGGCAAAATAATAAATTTTACAGCCCTTGCAGCATCCTATATTGTGAGATACATGGTTTAGATACTGCTGTGCTATTCTGTTATAAAAAAAAAACACCCATTTTGGGCAAAATACTTAATTTGCGGCCTTGTCTGCATCTGTCAGTGTGAGATACACGCTGTGCTATTCTGTTATTAAAAAAAACACCCTTTTTGGGCAAAATACTTAATTTGTGGCCTTGTCTGCATCTGCCAGTGTGAAATTCAAGCGTTATATACTACTGTCATAATCTGTTATTAAAGAAACACCAATTTTGGGCAAAGTACTTAATATTGCAGCCTTTGCTGCATCTGTGATTGTTAAAAACAAGCTTGAAATACTTCAATAATTTTCTGGGTTTTAAAAAACACCTTTTTGGGCAAAATACAAAATTTTACAGCCCTTGTTGCATCTGTCAGTGTGAAATTCAAGCGTTATATACTGCTGTGCTATTCTGTTATAAAAAAAAAACACTCATTTTGGGCAATACCCTTGTTACGACCAGAGGATGTGGATCCTCTATGTCAGCTTATAGAGGATTGGGAATTAGCCGAATATTGCTGACTGCTGACTCTCAGAGTCAGGACCCTGGTGTTTGCACCAGTTACCCAAAATGCAGCTGCCTGCAGTAGTGTGAACAGAGTCCAACAAAGGCGGAGTAAAGGAACAGATAGTCTTTACTGGCAGACAGTATTCAAAAGTTGCTTGACAGATACAGGCAAAACAAAGTTCAGAGCAATACAGAGTGCAGATATAAGCGGTCTCGTTGTCAGGCAGTGCAGGGTCAGGATCCGGGCAGACTTACAGGAGGCAATGGGCAGATGCGTAGTCAGACAGTGCAGAGGTCTATAATCCAGGTGATCCAATAAACAGGCGGCAGGCAGATGCGTAGTCAAACGAAGCAGAGGTAAGAATCCAGGAAATCCAATAAACAGACACAGTAAACCACGCTTGGGCACTTCATGATGAGTGAAGCTGCCTTAAATACAAATAGTCCCGCCTCTGGGTGGGGACGGTAATCAGGAACCAGCTGCCTACTCCTATAAGAAAGGGAGAGGTGCGCGCACGTGCTATTGCGCATCAGATGACACCTGGCAGTGAGGACAGATGCTGGCGGGCGACTACGTCTCCTACAAGGTAAGCCCGTACTGGGACCCACGGTGCTGCAATGTGCAGACAGCGATCTGCCACCCTGCGGTGGGGACACAGACCCCATACTGACAACCCTCCATCTTGGGCCTCTGCTGCATTAGTCAGTGTGCAATTTAAGCTAGAAATACAGCATTAATTTTTGGGGTTTTAAAAAACACCCTTTTTGGGTAAAATAGTCAATTTTACAGCCCTTTCTGCATCTGTCAGTGTGAAATTCAATTGTTATATAGTGCTGTCATATTCTGTTATAAAAAAACACCTTTTTTTGGCAAAATAATAGATTTTACAGCCCTTGCAGCATCTGTCATTGTGAGATACACAATTTAGATACTGCTGTGCTATTCTGTTATAAAAAAAATTAAATTTGGGGCAAAATACATTTTACAGCCCTTGCAGCATCTGTCATTGTGAGATACACGCGTTAGATACTGGTGTTCTATTCTGTTATTAAAAAAACACATAATTTGAGAAATATGAGAAGAGCGTTAAATAAGGGACATGGCCCCGATCGTGGTGCTGCTGGTGGAGCTCCTGTTGCAGAGAGAGGAAGTGGTCGATCTGTGCCAGCTACACACACAAGTGAAACTCCTTCCTCAGGTGCGAGTAGGCGACAGAACCTGTAGCGGTATTTGGTCGGGCCTAATGCGGCTCTACGAATGGTGAGGCCTGAACAAGTACAGGCGGTAGTACACTGCTCAAAAAAATAAAGGGAACACTTAAACAACACAATGCAACTCCAAGTCAATCACACTTCTGTGAAATCAAACTGTCCACTTAGGACGCAACACTGAGTGACAATCAATTTCACATGCTGTTGTGCAAATGGGATAGACAACAGGTTGAAATTATAGGCAATTACCAAGACACCCCCATTAAAGGAGTGATTCTGCAGGTGGTGACCACAGACCACTTCTCAGTTCCTATGCTTCCTGGCTGATGTTTTGGTCACTTTTGAATGCTGGCGGTGCTTTTACTCTAGTGGTAGCATGAGATGGAGTCTACAACCCACAAAGTGGCTCAGGTAGTGCAGCTTATCCAGGATGGCACATCAATGCGAGCTGTGGAAAGAAGGTTTGCTGTGTCTGTCAGCGTAGTGTCCAAAGCATTGAGGCGCTACCAGGAGACAGGCCAGTACATCAGGAGACGTGGAGGAGGCCGTAGGAGGGCAACAACCCAGCAGCAGGACCGCTACTTCCGCCTTTGTGCAAGGAGGAACAGGAGAAGCACTGCCAGAGCCCTGCAAAATGACCTCCAGCAGGCCACAAATGTGCATGTGTCTGCTCAAACGGTCAGAAACAGACTCCATGAGGGTGATATGAGGGCCCAACGTCCACAGGTGGGGGTTGTGCTTACAGTCCAACACCGTGCAGGACGTTTGGCATTTGCCAGAGAACACCAAGATTGGCAGATTCGCCACTGGTGCCCTGTGCTCTTCACAGATGAAAGCAGGTTCACACTGAGCACATGTGACAGACGTGACAGAGTCTTGAGACGCCGTGGAGAACGTTCTGCTGCCTGCAACATCCTCCAGCATGACCGGTTTGGCATTGGGTCAGCAATGGTGTGGGGTGGCATTTCTTTGGAGGGCCGCACAGCCCTCCATGTGCTCGCCAGAGGTAGCCTGACTGCCATTAGGTACCGAGATGAGATCCTCAGACCCCTTGTGAGACCATATGCTGGTGCGGTTGGCCCTGGGTTCCTCCTAATGTAAGACAATGCTAGACCTCATGTGGCTGGAGTGTGTCAGCAGTTCCTGCAAGATGAAGGCATTGATGCTATGGACTGGCCCGCCCGTTCCCCAGACCTGAATCCAATTGAGCACATCTGGGCCATCATGTCTCGCTCTATCCACCAACGTCACATCAAGAACAAAGTATTTCAGAAGAATATTTAATTAATTCAGATCTAGGATGTGTTATTTTTGTGTTCCCTTTATTTTTTTGAGCAGTGTAGATTGGGTAGGAGACAATGTGAAGGAACTGGAGGCACTGTCAGCAACCCAGTCTCCTGCTGAAAGATCAGAGTTGGCACCTGCAGCCCATGTCTATCAGTCTTTCACCTCACCCCCTTGCAAATCAGCCAAGCAGTCTGAGCCCCAAGTCATGCAGCAGTCTCTTCTGCTTTTTGATGACTCTGATAGCAGGCTTTCCCAGGGTCATCCACCTAGTCCTGCCCCAGAAGTGGAAGAGATTGAGTGTACCGATGCCCAACCGCTTATGTTTCAAGATGAGTACATGGCAGGACCACCGCAGCACATCTCGGATGACAAAACACAGGTGCCAACTGCTGTGGCTTTCTAAAGTGTGCAGACCGACAAGGCGGGCAGGGGTGAAGACTGGGTGGAAGATGATGTGGAGGACGATGAGGTCCTCGACCCCACATGGAATCAAGGTCATGCGAGTGACCTATGTAGTTCGGAGGAAGAGGCGGTGATCGCACAGAGCCACCAGCACAGCAGAAGAGGGAGCAGGGTGCAAAAGCGGCCATCCCCTAATCCAGTGATGCCCAACCTATGGCCCGCGGCCCAAATGCGGCCCGCAAAGCCGTGTCATGCGGCCCGCGCAGTAACAGGACTTTATCAGCGCACTAGCTCAGGGCGCGCTGCGAACGGCACAGGCAGCAAAGCGATGCTGCCTGTGCCTGCAATCTCCCCGCCCAGCGCCGCCTCCTAGCTAATTCATTCACTGCACCTGCCTCTGTGAAATTGAAGAGAAGCGCCGTAATCTCACACAGGCTCACTTGCAGAGGCATCGAAGTGTGCAAGCACCGTCTTCCTGGCCTCTGCCAGTGCGCCTGTGCGAGATTACGGCGCTTCTCTTCAATTTCACAGAGGCAAGTGCAGTGAATAAATTAGCTAGGAAGCGGCTCTGGGTGGGGGGGATATCTGTGGAGGACACTGAAAGGGGGATCTGTGGAGGACACTGAAGGGGGGGATCTGTGGAGGACACTGAAGGGGGGGATCTGTGGATGACACTGAAGGGGGTGGATCTGTGGATGACACTGAAGGGGGGGATCTGTGGACGACACTGAAGGGGGGGATCTGTGGACGACACTGAAGGGGGGATCTGTGGACTACACTGAAAGGGGGGATCTGTGGGCGACACTGAAGGGGGGCATCTGTGGATGACACTGAAGGGGGGATCTGTAGACGACACTGAAGGGGGGATCTGTGGACGACACTCAAAGGGGGATCTGTGGATGACACTGAAAAAGGGGATCTGTGGACAACACTGAAGGGTGGATCTGTGGACGACACTTGGGGGGGATCTGTGGACGACATTTAGGGGGATGTTGGGGTGGAAGGTCCTGGAGGGGTGTTTGGGTGGGAGCTCTGGAAGGGGTGGGAGGTCCAATAGGTATGTGTAGGTATGTGGGGGTGGGAGATCTGGGAGGCGGGGCCCATAATTTTTTTTGCTATGGGGCCCAGTCATTTCTAGCTACGCCCCTGATTGTTAAGATTGGGCGGGCACTGGAGCGATAGAGCGCCCTGCTGTAGGAGAAGCCGGCGGGAGATGAAAGGAGGAGGGGCCAGATCCTGGTGGTGTCGGGCACACGGTGCAAGCATGGCGGTGGAGGATCTGACTGAAGCCTAACGACCAGACATCAAGGTAGACCTGCAGAAGAAGGTGATGTATACATGTGTGTAATGTATGTAGTGCAGTGTGTGATCATCACATACTGCACTACATACATTACACACATGTATACATCACATGCCCCCTTACAGTAATAATGCCAAGATATGTGCCCTCTTCACAGACTTAATGCTCACACATGCCCCCTCACAGTAGTTATGCCCAGATATGTGCCCCCTCACAGTAATAATGCCAAGATATGTGCCCTCTTCACAGATGTAATGCTCACACATGCCCCCTCACAGTAGTTATGCCCAGATATGTGCCCCCTCACAGTAGTTATGCCCAGATATATGCCCCCTCACAGTAGTTATGCCCAGATATGTGCCCTCTTCACAGTCGTTATGCCCTGATATGTGCCCTCCTCACAGTAGTTATGCCCTGATATGTGCCCTCCTCACAGTAGTTATGCCCTGATATGTGCCCCCTCACAGTAGTTATGCCCAGATATGTGCCCCCTCAAAGTAGTTATGCCAGATATGTGCCCTCTTCACAGTAGTAATGTTCACTTGTGCCCCCTCACAGTAGGTATGCCCTGATATGTACCCTCCTCAAACCTCACAGTAGTTATACCCTGATATGTGCCCTCCTCACAGTAGTTAGACCCTGATATGTGCCCTCCTCACAGTAGTTATGCCCAGATATGTGCCCCCTCACAGTAGTTATACCAGATATGTGCCCTCTTCACAATAGTAATGCTCACACGTGCCCCCTCATAGCGTTTGCATTTCTTTCTGGCAAAGCTACCTGGTTCCGGCCCGCAAAATTTATACTAAGTCTAGTGCGGCCCTCAGACGAAAAATGGTTGGGCACCACTGCCCTAGACAGTATGCCTGCTACTGCCCACCGCAGCAAGGGACCGAGCAGAACAAAGCCAGCTTTAATGAGTTTCCTGGCGTGGCAGTTCTTCAGACAATGTGCTGACGACAAGACACGAGTGGTTTGCACGCTGTGCAATCAGAGCCTGAAGCTAGGCATAAACGTTCTCAACCTGAGCACAACCTACATGACCAGGCATCTAAGTGCAAAGCACGAGCTGCAGTGGAGTAGAAACCTCAAAAACCAAGAAAGGTCTCTGGCTTCTGAGTGGTTGGTGCCAGTCAGCCTCAAGCCCGGCCTGGTGGTGTGCGATAATGGGCAAAATCTCGTAGCAGCTCTGGGACTAGCCGGTTTGACGCACATCCCTTGCCTGTCGCATGTGCAGAATTTTGTGGTGTAGAGGTTCCTTAAAAATTACCCTGATATGTAAGAGTTGCTGCATAAAGTGCGGGCCGTCTGTGCGTGCTTTCGGCATTCTCACCCTGCTGCTGCTCGCCTGTCAGCGCTGCAGCGTAACTTCGGCCTTCCCGCTCACCGCCTTATATAGGACGTGCCCACAAGGTGGAACTCCACCTTGCACATGCTGGCCAGACTGTGCGAGCAGCAGCAAGCGATAGTGGAGTTTCAGCTGCAGCACGCACAGGTGAGTCGCTCTGCAGAACAGCACCACTTCACCACCAATGACTGGGCCTCCATGCGAGACCTGTGCTCCTTGCTGTGCTTTTTCAAGTACTCCACCAACATGGCCAGTGCCGATAATGTCGTTCTCAGCGTTACTATCCCACTTCTATGCCTCCTTGAAAAAACGCTGCTGGCGATGATGGAAGAGGATGTGGCACAGGAGGAGGAGGAGGAAGAAAAGGGATCATTTCATAGGGTTTTGGGCCAGTCATTCACAAGTGCCTCCGAGGGTGGGTTCCTGCACCCACAAACGCCAGGTACACAATTGTCTAGCCAGGGCACAGTTCTGGAGGATGACAAGGAGATGGGGTAGGAGGGACCGTGTTCACAGCAGGGTGGCACCCAAACCAGCTCATTGCCATCACTGGTGCGTGGCTGGGGGGGATACAGAGGACACAGAAGATACACCTCCTACAGAGGACAGCTTTTTGTTGCCTCTGGGCAGCCTGGGACACATGAGCGATTACATGCTGCAGTGTCTTCCCAACGACCGCCGAGTTGCCCACATTCTAACTTGTGCTGATTACTGGGTGGTCACGCTGCTGGATCCCAGTTACAAGGACAACATACCGTCCTTAATTCCATCACTGGAGCATGATTGTAAGATGCGCGAGTACAAGCGCACGCTGGTAGACGCGCTGCTGGTGGCATTCCCACCTGACAGCGGGGGCAAAGTGGAAGCACAAGGCGAAGGCAGAGGAGGAGGAAGAGGTCGCCAACACAGCTGGGGCACCTACAGCACCTCAGAAGGCAGGGTTAGCATGTACAAAATGCATAAAAGCTTTGTCAGCATGCCACAACAACCAGCACCACCATCTGATATGGAACGTCTTAGCAGGAGGCAGCATTTCACCAACATGGTGGAGCAGTATGTGTGCACATGCCTACATGTACTGAATTACGGGTCTTCCCCCTTCAACTTCTGGGTCTCCAAACTGGGCACATGGCCTGAGATTGCCCTTTACGCCTTGGAGGTGCTGGCCTGCCCAGCAGCCAGTGTATTGTCTGAACCTGTGTTTAGCATGGCAGGGGGCGTTATCACAGACAAGAGCAGCCGCCTGTCCACAGCCAATGTGGACAAGCTCACGTTCATTAAAATGAACTAGGCATGGATCCCACAGCACTTGTGCAGAATAGACATGTATACCAGCCTTAACCAACCATTGTTATACTACAGCGTCGAACCCGAACATCCAGGTGTCCGCTCAACTCTATTTACATCTTTGCCTAAAAAGTTAAACAATGAAGCCAGATGAAGTGACTGGAAAGACACCATTGTAGTTCCAAGTGGGTTTACCTTCACAACTCTATGGGATAGTTAGCTCAACAATACTGTTTAGACCAAACAGATTGCTTCATCTTAGGATCTGTTCATATCTGCAATGTGGATCACAAAAGCACCCAACAGACCACATAATGGGGTCAATATGAATGCTCTAGTAATTTATGTTAAACATAGAAACATACCTTGTTAGGCTGAAAAAAGACATCCATCCATCCAGTTTAGCCTTTTATCCTGTAAATTGATCCAGAGGAAGGCAAAAAAAAAGTATATGAGACAGAAGCCAATTTTCCCCATTTTTACATGGTTTATGTAGAAACCTTCTTTCCTATAGACGCAGAAGATATCCCCTAACCAAAGTCCTGGGTATAAATAGATGATGGGAGAGATCTCTGTACTGATCCCTGATGTATTTATACATAGTTATTTGATCTCTCCTCAGTCATCTTTTTTCTAAACTAAATAACCTTAATTTTGATAATCTTTCTGGGTACTGTAGTTCACCCAATCTAGTTATTATTTAAGTTGCCCTCTGAACCCTTTCCAGCTCTGCTATCTTGACTGTCTTGCTCACAGGAGCCCATAACCATTGCATTATTGCATTATTCTTGCTGTTAAATCTTATAGAATGACCACTGACTCATATATGAACACAGCCAAAGATACATTGGAGTTTCTGTCTGGGTTGTTCATTCCCACAATGTATGTTCTATGTGTATAAGGAATTACTGAATATTTCATCCATTTTTAGAAAGCATATTTTTTTATACCAGCAGATGGATATGGTGTAGTGCCTGTAGGTAGGAACAAATACGAACAGTGAGCCCTGGCCTAGAACCCAGCCCACTTTCCCTACCTAATTGCAGTACAAGCCATAGCTAGATTGCAACTGGTCGACAGTGCCTGCACTACATACGTGCAGAGACAAACACCAAGAGACAAAACAACACAAAGGCAGAGTCATATGTAACTAGCTTACTGCTAATCTCCTCCAGCACATGCCTGCTGTGGGGAGAAATAGAGGATTGCATTCTGTTGCTAAGGATGCTTTTGTGTCACCAGGGGGGTGACTTAGAAGCACATCTCGCCCGGCGCTGCAGCACCAAAGCCGGAGATCGGAAATCGTGCCACTGGAGAGATGAGCTTGTGACATTACCCCACTGGACCCTCAACCTGGGGAGTAGGCTTTGAGGGAAATTTGAAATGAAACTTTCTTATTAAACAAGGAGCATGAACCTCACAAACCAGCACCCATGTTTTCTCCAGACATGATTTTATATGGTCCATTAAACTTAAGAGCAAGTTTACTACTTTGAGATGCAATTTTTTTGTAGAAAGTCAGACCAGTTTTCCCAACACGAATTTCAGACCCAAATAACATTTTTTATTAGCTTGTTTAAATTGGATGTTTTGAGCTTTTTCAAATCTCTTGCGAGCCTGGCCCAAACTGTGCACAAAACATTTATGATAGCATCCACTGGAGGTATTTGACCCTTAGGTCTCATGCACACAGCTATAATAAAAAAGAAAAGATATCTAGTCACCAGTCCGCAAAAATGTTCCGCTGCAGGTATTGCTGCCTGTATTGCTGCCTGCAAACAGTGGGTCCACAATATATGGGCCCCAGCCGTGTTCACACTGCATTACGTTTGTGGGCCCATTTACTTGAATGGGTACGCAATCGGGAAGGTAAGGTGCAGAATGGAGTCACAGAACCCCACAGAAGCACTACAGAGTGCTACTGTGGGGTTTCTCTCCATGCCTCTCCATGCGGTGCGAGCGGATCACGGACCCATTCAAGTTGAATGCGTCTGGATCCACCTGCGGCAGCCGCATGGATGTTGTGCGTGTATTGGGGACCACAAATTGCGAACATGGTTGATAATAATGAACTCTGCTAGAGGCAAAAGCAGTGGCGTACAAAGAGAAGTAAGGGCCCCATAGCAAAGACCAAACTAGGCCCCCCACAACGAACAGAAGGGTTTCCGCCTAAACCCCTTTCAATCAAAATTAGACAGCTCACCACTCTTTAGTAAAAACGCTTGGACGGGAAGGGATCGTTCCTAATTCCAAAATCAGATAAATCAGAGCAGGCGTACTTGTTTCTGTTTTCAACGTATGCTTTATTTCATCATATAATCCACATCACAGGATGCGTTTCGGCCCGTCCAGCCTTCCTCAACTGTACATTGATAACTGATAGCATGTAGCATTTATAGGTCTAGTCACATGACATGACCAATCAATTCAAACAGGAAATCACATAATTGTAGTAACAAAAGATAAATAGTATAATACTATTGCGAATACTACAACAGTAATAGATCTTCCACTCACGATCGCGTTGTCGGAGTCTGCAAGAACTCCCTATTCGTAATCCCTATTGAGACCATTAGGGTGTAAGGTATCAAGGGTGTGTATCCAGAACGCCTCCCTTTTGAGTAGTAATCTCTTTAGATCCCCTCATCTCCTTGGTAGATGTACCCGCTCGATGACCTGATATTTCAGCTGTGCTATAGAATGGTTATGATTATGGATAATGGAATGGTATAGGAAATAAAAGATTTTTCTTCCTAATAGTTGATTTGTGTTTATTAATACGATCCTTCAATTTCTGCATTGTCTCTCCTACATACAGCATGCCGCACGGGCACTTTATTAAATAAATAACGTTAGTTGTATCACAGGTGTAATAACCTTTAATCCTGTAGGATTTTCCAGTATGAGGATGATGAAAATACTGGCCCTTCTGCACATTGCTGCATTGCATGCAGTGGAGACAAGGGAACATACCTCCCTTCTGGTGAGTGAGTGTGCTCTGTAATGGAGCCTTCTCTACCGTACCAATATCAGAGTGTACGTGATTATCCCTCAAGCTGGGATTGCATCTATTGCATATAAGTGGTGGGTTCTTAAACTCCACTATAGTGGGATACGCTTTCTCCAAAATGTGCCAATGTTTACGTACCACATTATCAAGTTGATTATTTAAAGGATGATATTCATGAATGAGTGCTATGCGATCACTGTAATTTTTTGGTGGAGTTCGTATCTCACTAGCACTTATTGCTGTTGTTAAAATCTCCCGAGGGTAACCCCTCTCCAAGAATCTGGATGTCATCTCATCCACCCTCATGTGCTGTATCTCTGGATCCGAGACAATCCTTCTAACTTTTATGAATTGAGATTTTGGAATTGACCTCTTAAGATAATGTAAAATACTGTGATAATGTTAAATACTGTTTCTATCAGTTTCTTTCCTATACAAGTCAGTGCACAAAATCCCCCCTTCCTGTTTCTGTATTGAATTCATGAGAGTTAGAAGGATTGTCTCGGATCCAGAGATACAGCAGATGAGGGTGGATGAGATGACATCCCGATTCTTGGAGAATATTGTTGACAAATAAAACAGCCAATTCTTTGGCATCAGGAAGTTTCTTCAATGGAATCAGATGACATCTTAGAGAACCTATCAATGACGACCAAGACAACCATCTTTACCTGGGAGGGTGGAAGGTCCATAATAAAATCTATTGAGATGTGGGTCCAAGTCTCTGTGGAATGGGCAAGGCAACGTAGACCTGCAGGATGTCTCCTGGGTACCTTGGCAATAGCACACACATCACACATTCAACCAACCTGGGGGAAAAATTATCCAGATATACTAAAAGAAATGGACCCAGGTATTCTAGGAAAATAAAATTAACTTGGTTTTGGAACACAGCTGGGGCATTACATATCCCAAAGGGCATCAACAGATATTCAAAATGTCCTTCGGGGGTATTGAATGCTGTCTTCCATTCATCCCGCTCCTGTATTCTTTGCGCTTGATTAAACAGATCAGGAATGAAAGGAAGGGGGTACTAGTTTTGAACCATGATTTTATTAAAGTCCCTGTAATCAATACAGGGGTGCAATCCACCTTCTTTTTTATTTACAAAAAAAAACAGCACCTAGGGGAGATACAGACAGTTGAATATGCCCTTTTTTCAGGTTGTCCTGAATATAATGTTCATAGCCTGTCTTTCAGGCTCAGAAAGATTAAACATTTGGCCGGTGGGAAGTTTCAGACCAGGAACAAGTTCAATGGTGCAATACTAGTCATAATAAGGGGGCAAAACTTCAGTACTTGATGAACTCAAGTCCAGTTCCAGACCAGAGAGTTGGATAGAGAGACAATGATTAGAGCCCTGGGGGCCCCATTTAGTTAATTCCCCACAACTCCAATTAAAGCCTGGATTATGTCCTCCAGGGTAACCCCAAAATGACTTCCGCAGACAAATTTTTTATTACATATAATGAACATTTGACAGAATAAATAGATCCAATCTTCATTAAAAAATCTGGGGTTTAATACTCAATAAACCCTCAGGCTAAAGGAGTAGGATCCTCCTCAGACAGCGTAATGGGTTTAGGTAGTATACATACCACGAGATCCAAGGCAGACACAAAATCAACTAAAGTGTTTGCAGCCCCCAAATCCACAAAGGCTAAATCAGAAACTGACCTCCCTAGTAACAGCAGAGTAACAGAAGCCTGTCAGTTTTATCAGTAAATACCTGTGCGCCTAAGTGACCTCCCCAATCATCATTCTGATGCTGATGTTTTTGGCCTAGTAGGAGGGGATCTCAGTATACTGTATGTGCCTGACTGCCGCAGTAGAAGCAAAGGCCATTACGCAAACAATGTTTCTTCCTTTGCTGGATAGTCAAGGTACCCACTTGCAGAGGCTCCTCAGACTCCACAGGCGTCTTGACCAAACAAGACTGATAAGCAGAAGAAAATGAAGAAAGACTAACAGAGAGAGCACGTTCATTTTTACGTTCTCTAAGTTGTTGGTCCATTGGAGAGCCAGAGACATGGCCTCATCTAAAGACCCTGGTGTAGGGTGGCTAACTAGAAAGCCCTTCACAGTGTCTGAAAGGCCTAATCTGAATTTTGACCTAAGGGCCGAATCATTCCAGCCTGCAGCAGTACACCACCTATGGAACTTGGAGCAATATTCCTCTTCAGGTTGCCTGTCTTGACGAAGAGAGAAAAGCTGACTTTCAGCAAAAGCAGCTCTCTCAAGCTCATCATATAAAAGACGAAGAGCAGAAAAAAAGGTCTACAGAATACAGCTCATGGAAATTAGGTGGTAAAGAGAATGCCCACTCCTGCCAGTCATCTTGCAACAGCGATATGATGATTCCAACTCGCTGTTCCTTGGTACCCGAGAAATTAGGTCTTAAGTGAAAATACAGTTTGCTCATTAAAAGTGGAAATACTCTTATGGTCACTAGAAAAGCAGGAAGCTTCATCTTAGGCTCCATTGGTAACTGGGTTGCGGATGCAGGGGGACTGGTCTGGTGGCATATCTGCTGCTGGACCCTCTCTGTTGAATCCTGCACCAACTGAGCAATGCTCTCTATTTGTGAGGCTAAAGGCTCTTCGTAATAGTGTAGGTAATAGTTTGTTTTAAGCCAGTTTAATGCATGTAGGTAGGGACAGACACGGACAGGGAACCCTGCCTAGAACCCAGCCCTCTTTCTCAACCTACATGCAGTACAAGTCCTAGGTAGCAAGATAGCAACTGGTCGACAGCTCTTATTCTACTTACGTGCTCAACAGACAAACGCTAAGAGAAAAAACAACACAAAAACAGGGTCATAAGTAAATGGGCCAGAACCCAACAGGCTATGCAGTACGAAATGAGAGACAGAGAATGGTTTGAAGACAAGCCTGGGTCAGAGGAATGGGCAATCCAATAAGCACAGGAACAAAGAACACAGCTAGTGAGTCAGAGACTATCATTGGCCCTGGTGTATGGTCAGGAAGGGGCTTAAATAGAGCACCGAGTTCCAGGATCAGAACCTGATATGTAGGTCATAACTTAGAGCTCCATTAATCAGAAACACTAGCACATATGAATAGAGCAGCTAAGCAATCAGCTCACTCCGAAGCCTGAAATTGCTCCGCTGGAGCCCAGACACGTGATTTTGTGACATGTAGTGTTTGCATGTCCACATATTTTGGGCCATAGAGTAAAAAATCAATTTATATTGCACTGTACCATAAACCAAACATGATGTTTTAAAGGCTATGTACACCATTGTTTGCATTTTTATCATTGCATTTTACTCATTTTGGGCAAAATTTTTATTTTTTTCAATCAGTCTTTGAAAATGTTTAGCCATTTCTGAAATACAAGAGTACAAGAGTTAAAAATAAAGAGTTAAAAATAAATCTGGTTGAAAGCTGTCACAGTCTGTTTTCTTATCTCCGACCTCCTTACCTCATAAACTCATAAAAAATGTCCCCCAAAGATGCACTTTGCCTAATATTGAGAAAATAAGAAAGCAGCACTCCAGAAGTTCATGAAGAAAAACAGGTGATTTATTAACCCATGTGACAGCAACGTTTCAGCTATCTCTATGGAGCCTTTGTTTATATATTCCCCCACCCCCTTTTAAGCTCTTGGACGCAACAATAGTGACATATATAGCTAAAGGTAAAAGGATGGTTGACCGGCCTAACAAACAGTGTAAAAAAAACACTGCACTGTGTTATGCTTTTTCATATTGGAAAGCTTCCAACAATTGTCCATTATAAGGAGCAGATAGTTGGATGTTGTCTTGCTTGATGCACTTTAGCAAGTGATCAGCAGTGTAGCAACGCATGGCAACAGCTCACTTTCTATATAGGATGGAGGGAGGGAGAGTGAGAGCGACAGTCTGCCCTGCTTCTTTAGGGACGGGAGGATGTCCATGGAGAAGGAGGTCGGTGGAGACAGATAAGTAGATGGTGTGGGAACACAATGACAATGGGGTGTGGCCTTCTTGCTGCGGTGCTGCCTCACCACGAAAAACATTGACTCAGTGGGCTGTTAAAGACATGTATAGTCCCTGACCGTAACGGCTGCTCCAAGTGTCCGCCGTGGAATGCATCTTGCCACACAGTGAGAATTGCAATTAGCATCCACGTTCTATACCACATTAGCGTACAAGGCATGGATAGCCTTTTGCTATAAATAATGCTAGCTTGATATCTTCCATTGAGCACACACCATCAGTATCCTAAAGGCAGCAAAGCAAAGCACTGCGGGAGGGTGTTTCTTGGCCACACATTACATTAGTGATGGCTGGCATCAGAGTGGAATAGGAGGAGGAGGGGTAGTCTGAGAAGCAGTAAGTGATGACAATGACAAGGACACTGTACTGCACATCGTGGTGGCCTAGCTGCTACATAGGAGACTGAAGAAGGAGGAGACTCTTGTTGCACTAGTTAGAGGCCAGTTCTATTTGTCCACAGTAACTAGTGATGCATTTTCATGTGGTTAAATAGAGCCATGGTGCCGACATTTGTGTTTGATTGCCCTTGGCTTTTTTTATACTGCAGATCTTGCACATAGTAATGATTTTGTCTTCGGCACTGTGGAACAAAACATTTTGGGCCTGCACGCATAATATCTGCTTTATCGCTAATTCCCAAGCTGACCATAATAGAAGCAGTTCTAGCCCTGCTAGTTTTTTGAAAGCTTCTAGCCTCATCTCTTTTTTGCTGTTGTTAGCACTACCTTCCTCCTCAGATGTTACCTTTTCCTCAGCACCCTGATGCGGCTCCAACGTCCTGTCTAACACACAGTCTTCGCCATAGTCTCCTTGTCACTTTTATAAGACTGTGATATGACATTGTGGGATCTTTGGCCCTCATCCCAATTCCCTGCTCTGTATTTTCCCTGAGTGCCACTGTCACTACCACTGCCTCTAGTACCACCACCATGCCTACAGGTGACTTTACTACCATCACCACCGACAATGCTATGTATGTAGTCCCCCCTCTCCCTGTACCTCCTCCTCATGAAAGTCCAAACGCTGTCTGTTCTCATACAACCTGTTAACAGGGAGACATTCTGAAGTATCTTCCATAGTGTTTGGTGTGATATTGTTGCCTCTTCTTTGGAAAAAAAGAAGGCCTCACTAGTAGAGGGCAGCGAGGACAGAGAGGATGAAACTGAAAGGCTTCTATGGGGTTGAAAAGAGGAGGAGCAGCAGGAATGCTGTGACCCCTGACTCCAAGGCACAATGTCAGACTCAGATGTACCTCCAGATAATCTTTCTGTCACTGAGAGGAGGAGTGAGCCATCCAATCCACCTTCTCATTCTCTTTCTCCTTAACAGCTTAACGATCCAGGACGAGAATGCTCGTCCTAAATGGCCGGCACTTAGCGCTCCAGGACGAGCATTCTCGTCCTGCGGTCCTTCCTTCCCCACTGTTACTGACAGCCGGATCCCTGCTGCATCCACCAGCATCGGTGATGATGCCGATGCCAGTGGATTAACCCCTCATATGCCGCGGTCAGCGCATATGGGAGGTTTGCGCTCCCTCACCTCATCCATCGGGTCCCCGCGCTGCTGTGGAAGGGACTCGATGGTTGCCTTGGCAGCCCCAAGTAATTCCAAGGCTTGGGGAACAGCATGTACGGAGGCCTAAGAGGCCCAGCCCCCAGGTGTAAGACACTAACAGTTCAATACAGATGTATTATGCTGCATTGAAACAGGGATCAGACCCTGTAATGTTGAAGTCCCAGAGTGGGACAAATAATAAAGTGAAAAAAAAAGTTAATAAAATTAAAGTTTGACAAATTTATTTTTTAAAGTTTAAAGTAAAAAAAAATGGAAAAAAATAGGGAAAAAAAGAAAAGTAGACATATTAGGTATCGCCGCGTCTGTATCGACCAGCTCTATAAAAATATCACATGATCTAACCCCTCAGATGAACACTGTCAACAAAATAAAATAAAATCTGTGCTAGAAAAGCCATTTTTTTTGTCAACTTACAGTATAGACCAAAAGTTTGGACACACCTTCTCATTCAAAGAGTTTTCTTTATTTTCATGACTATGAAAATTGTAGATTCACACTGAAGGCATCAAAACTATGAATTAACACATGTGGAATTATATACATAACACACAAGTGTGAAACAACTGAAAATATGTCATATTCTAGGTTCTTCAAAGTAGCCACCTTTTGCTTTGATTACTGCTTTGCACACTCTTGGCATTCTCTTGATGAGCTTCAAGAGGTAGTCCCCTGATATGGTTTTCACTTCACAGGTGTGCCCTGTCAGGTTTAATAAGTGGGATTTCTTGCCTTATAAATGGGGTTGGGACCATCAGTTGCGTTGAGGAGAAGTCAGGTGGATACACAGCTGATAGTCCTACTGAATAGACTGTTAGAATTTGTATAATGGCAAGAAAAAAGCAGCTAAGTAAAGAAAAACGAGTGGCCATCATTACTTTAAGAAATGAAGGTCAGTCAGTCAGCCGAAAAATTGGGAAAACTTTGAAAGTAAGGGCTATTTGACCATGAAGGAGAGTGATGGGGTGCTGCGCCAGATGACCTGGCCTCCACAGTCACCAGACCTGAACCCAATCGAGATGGTTTGGGGTGAGCTGGACCGCAGAGTGAAGGCAAAAGGGCCAACAAGTGCTAAGCATCTCTGGGGACTCCTTCAAGACTGTTGGAAGACCATTTCAAGGGACTACCTCTTGAAGCTCATCAAGAGAATGCCAAGAGTGTGCAAAGCAGTAATCAAAGCAAAAGGTGGCTACTTTGAAGAACCTAGAATATGACATATTTTCTGTTGTTTCACACTTGTTTGTTATGTATATAATTCCACATGTGTTAATTCATAGTTTTGATGCCTTCATAGTCATGAAAATAAAGAAAACTCTTTGAATGAGAAGGTGTGTCCAAACTTTTGGTCTGTACTGTACATCACAAAAAGTGCAATACCAAGCGATTAAAAAGGCGTATGCCCGACAAAATAGTATCAATATAACCATCACCTCCTCCCGCAAAAAATGGGCCCCTACCTATGACAATCGCCCAAAAAATAAGAATATGGAGATACTAAAACATGATTTTTTTTTTGTTTCAAAAATGATTATTGTGTAAAACTTAAATAAATAAAAAAAAGTATACATATTAGGTATTGTCGCATCCGGAACTACCGGCGCTATAAAAATACCACATGAACTAACACCTCAGATTAACACCGTAAAATTTTTTAACTAAAAACTGTATAAAAAAAGCCATTTTTAGTCACCTTACATCACAAAAAGTGTAATAGCAAGCGATCAAAAAGTCATACGCAGCCCAAAATAGTGCCAATTTAACCGTCACCTCATCCCGCAAAAATGGTACCCTACCTAAGATAATTGCTCAAAAACTGAAAAAACTATGGCTCTCAGTCTATGAAGATACTAAAACATGATTTTTTTTGTTTAAAAAATGAAATCATTCTGTAAAACTTACATAAATAAAAAAAGTTGACATATTAGGTATAGCCACGTCTGTAATAATCTGCTCTATAAAACTATCACATGACCTAACCCCTCAGGGGAATAGCGTAAAAAAATAAATGATAAAAATGGTGTCAAAAATGCCATTTTTTGCCACCTTTCATCACAAAAAGTGTAATAGCAAGCGATCAAAAAGTCATATGCATCATATAATAGTACCAATCAAACCGTCATCTCATCCCGAAAAAAATGAGCCTCTACATAAGACAGTTGCTTAAAAAATAAATAAAACTATGGCTTTCAGAATGTGGAGCCACATTCTTCAGTCATATTTGATATTGTCGCGTCCGTGACAACCTGCTCTATAAAAATACCACATGATCTAACTTGTCAGATGAATGTTGTAAATAACAAAAAATTAAAACGGTGCCAAAACAGCTATTTCTTGTTACCTTGCCTCACAAAAAGTGAAATATAGAGCAACCAAAAATTATATGTACCCTAAAATAGTAACAACAAAACTGCCACCTTATCCCGTAGTTTCCAAAATGGGGTCACTTTTTGGGAGTTTCTACTCTAGGGGTGCATCAGGGGGGCTTCAAATGGGATATGGTGTCAAAAAACCACTCCAACAAAATTTTCCTTCCAAAAACCGTATGGCATTCCTTTCCTTCTGCACCCTGCCGTTTGCCCGTACAGCAGTTTATGACCACATATGGGGTGTTTCTGTAAACTAAAGAATCAGGGCCATAAATACTGAGTTTTGCTTGGCTGTTAACCCCTGCTTTGTAACTGAAAAAAAAAATGGATTCAAATGGAAAATCTGCTAAAAAAGTAAAATTTGAAATTTCATCTTTATTTTCCATAAATTCTTGTGGAACACCTAAGGGGGTAACAAAGTTTGTAAAATCAGTTTTGTATACCTTTAGGGGTGTAGTTTCTAAAATGGGGTCACTTTTTGGAGTTTCTACTCTAGGGGTGCATCAAAAAAACAGTCCAGCAAAATCTGCCTTCCAAAAACCGTATGGCATTCCTTTCCTTCTGCACAATGCTGTGTGCCCGTACAGCAGTTTATGACCACAGTTTACGACCACACTGGTATTGAAAATTTCCAAAAGCAATAATCCAATTTTTGCAGTGAATCATGTTTGAACTACAAGGTCTGATGCAGTAATACCAGCCCTACACTAAAAAAACAAGTGCAACCATCTTTGAACTACATGCTCTGATCCAGTTATGCCTTAAGTAACACAGTTATAATTTGCGTTACGGATATAAAATGAGTTTGCTATATCTACCTACCCCTTATCTTGCAGCAATGTACAGTACAACTTATACATAACTAAAATGCCCAATTGCAAATGGTAAAAAAACTAGTTTCTAGAAAAAGAAAGGGAGGGGGATCCTTAGTGCTTACTATCATTTAATGTGTATGAAACTAAGGTTGCAAACTATTTAAAAATTGGCTGTTTTTGCAAGAATCTGTAATGTAGATTTAGTTGCCAGAAGCTGAACTGACAGTTGCCTGCCAGCAAATATATCTGATAGTGATTAGACAAGGCTCTCCCTCCTTCACTCTCTTTCCCTGATCAAACTCCGTATTATACCCAACATTCCCATATATATCTCTTATTCTATCCCTATAATTTTATTATACTGTCCCTATCACAATTTTTCAATGGGTTATGTCTGCAAGACAGTACAACACAACATCCTTCCAGGTCGCGAGTACAATTATGTCCTCTGACGCTGTATGTAGCAGGGCCTTTTAGACTACTGCCCCTTATTTTCTGATCAGGCTGTATGTCATTATCCACAGTGTCATGTGACCATCCTCTTTCGTCCCTCATGGTTTTGCCCACCAACACAGACAGATAAATGGCGCTGGGCGGATTCATTTTGGTGGACAAATTTTTGTGACAATCGGAACATATCCATTTTTTTTTATTAATTCTCTCATCCTTTCTATCTTGATATAATAACTGGAGGATAGAATACAAGCATGTAAAAGAATTTGAATAGATTACAAAATTCTGACTTTTTATTGTCCATGACAAAAATACAATCTAATAGCAACTAATATTTCAGAACGGAATAATAATTCAAGGAACACATTTTTCATTTATATAGTCAGTAGTAGCCATATCATTGTAGTTTTGAATGTATAAATAAACAGAATATTCTTGGCTACAGTGCAAAAATATTTTACCAGTTATGTTTTATGAATGGCATCACAAATCTGTTTTGAGTCACACTCCACTTAGCATGGCAACATAAGGTTTCACGGTGCAATACATGTATTAAAAAATTTGTAGGCTGCAACCAATAATTTTGTGGTAAATTATTACACTTATCACATTAAATTAGGTGGAGACACACTGTTTATCTATTACCTAAAGGCCTATATACACCTGAGGTCAGCCTGTTCTATATATATACACATATGTATGCTTTATATACAGGTAAGTTCTTAAAATTTTCATGTGCTGTCATTGTCTACCAGTAGTAGTAGCAGTCACAAGAAAACAAAAAGAGGGAGATGAGAGGCAGTGCCTCATGTGCGGTATTGTTGGCAAATATGAGTAGTATGAATATTATAGTTCGCTTAGGGTACTTTCACACTAGCGTCGCTGGATTCCGGCAGGCAGTTCCGGCAATCTGTATGCAAACAGATACCATTTGTAGATGGATCCAGATGCGGATCCGTCTCACAAATGTATTGCAAAACCGGATCTGTCTCTCCGGTTGTATTTATCTTTTTCACTTTTTTAAAGGTCTGCGCATGCACAGGCCACAAAACCGGATCTGTTTTTCCGGAACACTTAGGGTCAGAACCAGCATTAATGCATTTCAATGTAAAATAATGGTGGAATCGGCATTCTGACAAGTGTTCCGGAATTTTGGATGGAGAAAATGCAGCAGCATGCTGTGTTATTTTCTCCGTCCAAAAACCGCAGTGACTGAACTGAAGACATCCTGATGCATACTGAACGGATTGCTCTCTATTCAGAATGCATTAGGATAAAACTAGGACGGAACTCAATACCGGAACCTGTTGTGGAGAAGTCAGAACAGCTATTTAATTGTCCTGAGGAAGAGGGCTTTTCACCCTCAAAACGCGTACACAATATAAGGTATATCTTTTATTCTATTTCACCATGATCTATGTCCTCACTGACAGCGCCAAGATAGAGGTTAATTTACCTTTTCTCCTCACGCTTCAGTAGTAGTAGCATAAGCAGTGGCAGAAGTAAAAAGATATGATCATCTTTACATTTTAACTATGTAGACATAGTTTTAACAGTCATTAGCAGAGAAGTTTGATTATATGCATTTACTATTGTATGCCAGAAAAGAAATACAATAAGACATAGGTCTTATATGCATGGCAAGAGACCATGTGTGATGCTGTATGGTACTTAAATGATTCACCATACTGTCCACTAGAATTAATGATTGTATGGGAGAATATTGGATAATATAGCATGCTGTACAGCATGTCTTTTGTGTGCCTGTGTATATATAAACCTGTAGTAACAGACAGAAGTATGTTAATACTGCCTACAGATTTCAATCCAGAGTGTTAAAATTTCCAATTTGGAGCAGGTCCTCCATTGCAATTTGAACAGAGACACACAATCAGAGATTGGAAAACGCAACAAGAATTTTTTTTTTTTTCCATAAAAACATTTTGTTTTACTATCATTCTACTGAATAAAATGAGATTCTAAACAGAAATGCTTTGGGCTCACGTATAGCAGAATGTGCTGTTTGGGTGATTACTGACTACATGCAAACCTAGCCTAAGAATAACAACAAACAAACATATATAAGTATATAAAACCATTCAACATCTAGATAAAATGTTACAGAAAGCAGTTTTAATGTCATATGCTAATTCTGAACTGAGTTGACAAAACCAGCATTTAAGATTATGTGTTAATTTGTCAATGTTTTTTTCATTTCTAATTTGGCTCTACAAAAGCTCCACAACACATATATGTCAATACAGTTCTATGATCAACATACAATTAGTCAAAATCAGAAATCAATCAAAGCAAAGCCAAAGCAATATTCAGTTTGGTTTTGAAAACTATCAGTGACAACCACATCAATAAAACTAAAAAAGCATACCCAACATTCTGTGTGGAGTATAATAATGACTAATGATTAACATCATTAGCAACTAGGGATGAGCGAACCTACGGGTTTGCCGGGTTCAGCCAAACTTCAGGTCAAAGTTTCGGGTTCGGGACCCGAACTTGACCCCGAACCTGGACCCCATTAAAGTCAATAGGGACCCGAACTTCACTTTATTATTTTCCGTTATAACGGAAAATAATAGCATTCTTAAGACACAATGCTAAATAAAATGGCCATTAAGGTGTTAAAAAAAAAAACTCACCTCATCCACTTGATCGCGCAGCCAGTATCCTCTTATTTCTACAAAACCTGCAAAAGGACCTGCGATGACGTCACCGCACTCACCACGTGGTGAGCGCAGTGACATCACCACAGGTCCTTCTATCTTCATTCAGCAGGACCTGCAGAAAGAGGAAAGAAGAAGATACCGGCTGCGTGATCAAGTGGATGAGGTGAGTTTTAACCACTCAATGGCCATTTTATTTAGCATTCTGTCTTAAGAATGCTATTATTTTCCATTATAACCATGTTATAATGAAAAATAATAAAATCACCCAAACGCCAAACCCGAACTTCAGTGAAAAAGTCTAGGTTTAGGTCCGGGTACCCAAACTTTGCAGTTCTGTACGAACCCGAACTTTGCAGTTCGGTACGAAAACAAACTTTTCATTTCAGGTTCGCTCAACCCTATTAGCAACCAATACATTCAATAAAACATTAAGGCACTATGAGACAAAATAAAATGTAAGTGGGTATATGAAAATGAAATCTTTGTTTTTGTAATTTTTGTCAATAATTAAATAAATACTTTACAAAAACTTGTATGCAAAATGAAAATGTATCATCAATTACAGTATTTGCTAAATAGGCATTCTATGTCACCAATCATGGGACACCGCGTGCTGCATTTTTTATGATAAGCCATGCATTTAAATGATTCCACCCTCTCGAAAATGGGTGTGTGCGTTTTTGTGTGTGTGTGTTTGTGTAGGAATATATGGTACTTAAACCAGCTCAAAGGAGTTAAAATAAAATTTAAAAAAAGGATATCATCATTGCAGTAGGAATTATAGAATGGTAGGAGTTAGAGCATCATTGGAACAAGAGCATCGACAGAGAGCTGCCATTTTAAATATATTTATTATTCTCAGTAAAAACCTCTGTATTCTCTAGGAAAAGCCTACATTTGATGGGCACATAGGATCCTTACAATATATGTGAAACAATGCTACTTATGCACACAATTCTCTAGCTTCCATGTTCTCTACAAACTTCACATAGAATTCTGAAGGCTTTCATATATATTTTCTTTTAGATACTTAAAAACTTCCTGAATTACATTTTTTTTTAACCTTCACCTTTAGAGTTCGATTTTTCTAGTTTCCAAGAATATTTCTAGATTAATGTCTACTAAAATAATCTGAAATGTGTATTTGTACTTTATTTGTACTCTACCTTCAAGTTCAAGTAAGTCCAGGAAATTGTATTAATCTATTTTTGTGCCTGATAAAAAAAAATAAAAAATCTTTTTTCAGTAGAGTTACAGATTTTGCATTGCATATACAGATGTAGCTAACTTTATCTTCACTGGTTTAGAAATTGAAAGAAATGCATTTAACAATCATTAAAACAAAAATAACTTGTGATAGAAATTGGAGATTTGTGGGAAACTACCTCAGTGAAAAATGCTTATAATGTGACATCATAAGGTGTGAAAGTATATAAAACACTTATCGAAGATATGGGAGATATGAACATTCTGAGAGAATGGGAGCAGATGTTTTCGAGACAGAAAAGTGGAATTCATAATTGATAAAAGGATAATCCTATGAAAATTAATAGGGAAATTGTACATCTATTTAATAGATTGAAATCTTTTTAAAGAACAGCCTGACATTATCGAATTATCTAGTAGAGGAAGGAGCAGAATTCATATAAAAGGGAAATAAATCATTGAAAAGAAAAAACATAAGTTTAAAAAGGGATTCCATACCGCCATAAGAGATTTAAGGGCAGGGGAAGCATGTATGGAGTCAGATATCCAGTATAATACAGCGGATAAAGTGATCTGTGAGGAATGTGGAGGATCCTTGTGGGGAATCACAGTGCATACCCTCTTTAGGGAAGAAATACATGTATCTGGATATAGAAAAATACTTAAGTTACCAAAGATACCTATTGTTTCCCTTGTATACAAAGCATACAAGGGAATCATTCTCTAATAGCATCCAACAAATTTGAGATACTGGAAGAAAAAAGTTAGAACGGTGAACCTTAGTATACACCAATATGCCTTTTTACAGCAGTCACTAAGGGACCTTATGCTAGATTACCGCCTTTTTATAGCAGCCTAGTCTAAGTAGTGCATGTGATTCCTGTGCCATTCAGTGCAAGAGCTCAGCACTCACATTTATTTAGCTTACATACTTATATAGCGCTGACATATTCCACAGTGTTTTACAGATATTATATCATGCACAGTCCCCAATGGGACTCACAATCCAAGTTCCCTACCAGTATGTCTTTGAAGTGTGGAAGGAAACCAGAGTACCTGAAGGAAAGCCATGCAAACATAGGGATAACATACAAACTCCATACAGATGTCCTTGATCAGATGTAAACCTAGGACTCCAGCACTGCATGGCACCAGTGCTAACCACTGATTCTCCATGCTGCTGACATGAGAGCTGGACTCCTGCTCTAATGGCCTGGATTTGTGCATCTGCCATTTAACTCTGTGGTTAATAGTGACCCTGATGCTGTGGTCAATAGCGACCATGGTATATAAGCGGTTTAGAGGGAAGAAACCCCCCCTGTCTCCCATTTGCATTCCAAAATTAGATTGCATAGTGCCAATGTATTTGTATGATAGCTTGGGGCCTAATGAAGGCCCTACGCCTGCCTACAGTATAACAATATCATCCTGCGCCTCTCTGATGCAACCTGCTGGTGACTGTCAGTGTAGCACTTACAGTATAATATTCTATAATACATAAGCAGTACACCTATAATCAATATATAGTATATAAGAAGTACACCTGTAGTCCTCTTTTGGGACTAGTAAATGGTTAAAAAAAAAGTTAAAGTTGTATTAAATAGAAAGTTACAGTCAACAGTTAAAGTTAACAAAAAATATACCTTTCTCTATTGAAAAAAAAGCCTCACAATGGAAAAAAAATTCAAAAGATAAAATCCCTTAAAAAAAATTATAATGCCAATTGCTGTTTTTTGCTTATTCACCACCAAAAAAGGGAATGAAAAGCAATCAAAAACTGCTATGTACTGCATACCAAAATGATACCAATGAAAACTTTGTCATCCCACAAAAATTAAGCCCCACACAAAGCTCTGTAAAATGAAAAAATAAAGTTATGACTTGAGTCTTGGAATGTGCCGACGATAAATTTTATATTTTTTGTAAAATAAAAAGGATTTTTATTTTGCAAAAGTAGTAGCATGTAAAAAAAAAAAAAAAAATATGTGTTTGGCATTGCTGTCTGTCTGACCCAGAGAATAAAGCTATAATGTTATTTATGCCCAAAAAAAATGAATGCCACACAATTTATAACCTAAAAATTATTTTGCATTTTTTGTGTTTTTTCTCATCCCTTTAAAATGATAGTAAGTTATGTGTACCCCTAATTGGTGTCGTGAAAAACTACAACTTGGTTCACAAAAACAAGCCCTCATTTAACTACATTGATGGACCCAAAACAGTCTGGTCACTAAGGAGTTAAAAAATTCACTGCCTGTGTGGATACTAAAATATACAATAATAAATCTTTATTAGTGAACGTTAAAACCTTCAAACGGGCAGGAGGCCCCTCATATGCCAGTATATGCTAGTATGTATAGAGGGAACTTAGACCTGAATATAGTAATCCTGAATAGGGTACTTTAGATACCTAGAGGTCGATAATTCTATTTCCGGGCTAAACCCTTGTTCAGGGAATATGTTAGGACCATATACTAATACTAACGGATGTTAAATCTGTCATGAGATGTATGGTCTGAAGCCCTTGAAAATTTTTATTTAGGCCCTATGTTAGATCTGCTTTGCTGCACAGTAGGTATATAAATTCACTTTGTTTACTGCTTTCACAGATCTAATGCGGGCAATGGACTTAGTGCATCAGTAAAATATATATCTTTCTGTCGCTTAGGCCTCTTTCACACGACCGTTTTATTTTTCCGTTTACGGGCCGTTTTTTTGCGTTCTGTATACGGTCCGTATACAGAACCATTCATTTCAATGGTTCCGCAAAAAAACGGAATGTACTCCTTATGCATTCCATTTCCGTATTTCCGTTCCCTTGAAAGATAGAACATGTCCTATCATTGCCCGCAAATCTGTATGTCTTACGTATGCGTTCTGTTTTTGCGGAACCATCTATTGAAAATTTTATGCCAAGCCCAATTTTTTCTATGTAAAAAACGGAACAGAAACGGAAACACAACGAAAACAAAAAAACGGAACTAAGGATCCATGAAAAATGGACTGTAATACACTGAAAAAGCAATACGGTCGTGTGAAAGAGGCCTTAATCAATTGTATCTTCATACCTAGTTCCAATAGAGCCCTGTAGGTGGCAGGGCTCCATAAGAACATAGTGAATCTGCAATGCATTACAGAAGCAATTAATTGCAATGTAAGAAGAAGCAATCCAATAATTGCTTGTAATAACCACCTAGGACAGTGGCTAGAAAAAAAAATTATAATAATAATCATCATCAACAAGCAATAAACACTCTCAAAAACTACAGATCACTCCACAGAAAAGGAGCTTTCATACAGTGCTGTAGACATAACTTTAAAAAAGTTATGGGGGTGAGAATATTGTGATAAAAAAAATATAAAGTTGTTTTTTTATTTTGCTTTCCGTAATAAAACACAAGACAAACTATATAAATGTGGTATCATTGTAATTGTGCTGACCCAGAGAATAAAGGTATCAGGCCAGTTTTACTGCAAAGGGAACTTCTTAAAAACAAAACCCATAAAACTTTGGCAGAATTATGTTTTTTCTTAACCAATTCCACCCCTTTTGGATTTTTTTCCAGATTCCCATTACATTTTATAGTGCTATTAGAAAAGTCAACTTGTCTCACAAAAAATAAACAAAAGTTACAGGAGGCAGGGAGTAAAAAATAAATAAAAAAGAAAGAAAATTTAAGGATGCTAAGGGAGTTAAAAAAATTTGAGGCTGACACTTTCTGGTCTGTGGAGATCACTTCTAATGAGTCATGTCACTATCATTTTAGCAAGATTAACAAAGAATGATAACAGATTTACATAGGCAATACAGGATCACACTATTTGCAGTTTACAGTGCATGGGAAGTAAATGTTCCATGGAAGCCAATGAACATCTACTTTCTGCTGTGTCCTGTAGACCATGTGGCCTCAGAAGAACAAAGCTCTTAATACTGTTTACATCAGCACAGAAAAAAATGGTTGACACCATGATCATGGAAGGAAAATAGAATAAAATCTATAATCAGAAAATGACAGACTTGAAAAAGGAAATATATTTTTCTGTTTGGCTTTAATTGGTAAAAAATAAAATATAGGTGATACATTCCCGTTAAAGGGATTGGCCACTTCCTGGCTACTTTTGACCAATGTGTCTGTAAGATGACTATATGACACTAATATAGTCCTTTTTCATTTTCTGTGCCGTTTGCTTTATTTCTTAAATCATGTCCCCTTGTTGGGCAAATTTTCTGTGCTGTCCACATAAAAGTTCTGTCCATAAGATGACCACTGATGGAAGGTCATGTGATTAGTCAAAAATAACTCTAGACACATTACTCAGCCTTTTCCACTCAATTACACTATATCTGCCTTCAGAACTTGTAATGTTGAGAAGTTAGTGCAGGTATAGTGTATTTGAATGGAGAAGACTGTTTTTCCTGGACACATGACCCTCCATCAGCAGCCACCTTGTCAGCAGTAGTGATGAGCGGCAGGGGCTATATCCAAAATTCGCAATATTTCACAAATATTTTGTAGAATATTCGTCATATATTCACGAATTTCAAGAATTTGAGATTATTTTATTGAATGCGGAAAAATCGGCAATGTAAAAATCGCGTAATGCAAATTCATAAGGCGAAATACAGGCATGGTTCACTTTGGCTAAATTTTTCAAGCTGCTAAAAGTTTCATGAGTTTCTCCTGAGACTGGAGAAAATGGTTGGCACGGCAGAACATAACAATAGCTTTACCTGCAGATAGAGTCAAGTGCTCCAATATATTTGCGATTGCGCTAATCGGCAGTGATTAGATAATTTTTTTGCACTACGTGCAACTTCACATTTTAGCAGGCCTGACTACAGATTACTGATTGGTGCACTAAGTATTGTTGTGAACTTGACATTGCTTCCTTCTCTTTGGCCCACAAGCAAGAATCAGAGAGGAATCATAGGCTCAGATGGAAAAAAATGCAGAATATTTGATATAACGAATATATAGCACTATATTCTAAATATTCTCAAATTCTTGAAGTAGCGATATTGACGATAAAAATTTGCTATTCGAATATTCGTGCTCAACACTAGTCAGCAGGACTACACAAAAAAGTTGGCCAACAATGGAGAATATCTTATGAAGTATACAAAATGGCACAGAATATGAACAAAGACTATATTAGTAAGTGTCATATAGCCATCTCACAAACACATTTATCAAGAGTAGCCGGAAAGTCGCCAGCCTATTTAACTTTTGCTACATCTGTTTTTTTGTTTTTATAGTCACTGTTCTTCTAGGCTCTGATACTCCAAAATTCCACAAATTTACCTAAAAATGTAAAGTGCTTAAAAGAAAACTCGACTATACAGACATACTGTATACTAACTCGCAATAGAGTAAAAATCTATTTTAATATTTAAAGTTACTACCATACACATAATGTAAATACTATTAACCTGTTCATGTAAGACACATTCTTACAAATCTGGAACTTTTAGTAATATTAAACAATGTATTAAAAAACATCATAAGATGTATCTCAGATCAAAAATAGATCACTCTAATATTTACAATTTTTAAACAAGTGCCATTTCAACAATCTTAGCTCTGTTTCATCTGCAATATTTTAAGAATATGATTATATTCTATCTGTGACCTGGGTTTTAACATTTGATGTAAATAATAAAGTGCAGATGCACTGCCAGGGATATTTACAGGGGTTGTGCCAAGTTTTGAAGTCATCCTCTATCCATAGGATAGGTGATGACTAACTGATAGGTGGGGGTCCGACCTCTGGGACTCCAATCTATCCTGAGAAAAGAAGTTCCAATCCCCCGATCTGATGGAGCCACAGTTCAAGCATGCACCCTGTTGCTCCATTCATTCTCTATGGGACTGATGGAAATAGCAGACAGTTGTACTTGGCTATCTTTAGCAGTCCCATAGAGATTTAATAAAGTAGCAGTGTGCATGTCTGACCTGTTGCTTCATCAAAAGGGGAGAATGGGATCCCCTTTGTGGGGATAGATGGGGGTCTTAGTGGTCAGACCCCCCACATATCAGTTTAATATCCCCTATCCTGTTGATGGGAAATAACTTCAAAACTTGGCACAACTCCTTTACCACACCACTAAGTCTACTTTCACACTCGCGTTTTGGCTTTTCATATGTGAGATCCGTTCAGGGCTCTCACAAGCGGTCCAAAACGGATCAGATGGCATTCTAATGCATTCTGAATGGAAAAGGATCTGCTCAGAATGCATCAGTTTGCATCAGTTCTGTCTCCATTCCGCTTTTCCGTCTGATGAAACTGAGCAAAACGTGTGTAAGTCATTGGGGACGGATCCGTTTCCACTGACACAATCTGGCACAATAGAAAACGGATCCGTCCTCCATTGACTTTCAATGGTTTTCAAGACGGATTCGTCTTGGCTATGTTACAGATAATACAAATAGATCCATTCAGAACGGATGCAGACGGTTTTATTATCCGAACAGATCCATCCATGACAGATGAAAGTAGCCTAAGCCCTACCCTTAACCTGATCATTTTTATATTTGATAAATGGAAGAGCAAAACAAACACCCAATGCTTCCCAGAGTGCTAGCTCTTTAGAGTTCTTACATCCTGGTCTGGACTGGGCTTCTTCACTGCTCCAGCACTGTTCAAGGCCTAGTATAGCTACAAATTTGCTCTATGGATAATACAGTCCTGAGTACAATTGATAATATGAATTGTATTAAAATGTGTTTTCTGCACAGTTAGTGATATTTTGGGCTCATCCGCAATAGCCCTGTGCGACTCTTCCTCAAAAACAGTTAGATCCTCTTCCCTCCCAATTTCCCATCTTCTTAAATCTCAGGGTTCCCTTGTCTCCTCAGACAGTCTTCGAAATTTGCTCAACCCCCAACCTTGTGACTTCACCCTATTATCACTCATCAAAACCTTTGTTACTAGAAACAACACAAGAGGAGAGCTTTTACGCCCTCTAACATGGTATGAATCCTTAACCTCTTAAGGACACATGACGTACCGGTACGTACCGGTAAATCATTGAGCAGGCACCTAGGGCAAATGCGTCGGGGGGTCCTGTGACCCCCCCATGTCGGCGATCGCAGAAAACCGCAGGTCAATTCAGACCTGCGGTTTTCTGCGTTTCCGGGATATTCGGGTCTCTGAAGACCCGATAACCCGGAACAGGATGGTGATGGTGGTGTGATTTCACTCCACCAATCACCATCCAGCGATCCTGAGTGGTGATGGTGACATCACCACTCAGGATCGCTTTCTGATTGGTCTGTGGGCGGTCCGGCGGCAGATTCAAAAGAGGCAGGCGCTCCTCTCCTCCTCCTTTTGTGTTCCGGAGCCGGAGGAGAGAGGAGCTACCTGCACGTGTGTCTGCCATCGCTGCCAGCACCCCCAGGACCCGATCTCTGCCCCCAGGAACCGATCTGTGCCCCAGCACCCCCCATCAGGTACATAGGGACAGCACAGGGAAAGTTTGGTTTAGGCAGGAAAAAAAAAGGGAAAGTTAGTTTCTGAACTTTGATTGCATCACCCTAAGTTAGGGTGTCTGGGGTCCACAGCACAGCTGTGTGACCCTAGACCCCCCAGGGGTGCTGCCACTTCCCCCCCCTACCCCCTGCCCCCCCCCCACCTTTTTTGGGGTGCATTTTTATTTTTATTTTTCTTTTTTGGTGTACGCTGACTGTGGCCGGCACTTAGTGTCCGGCCACTGTTAGCGCATCGCACACCTCACCGCTGATCAACTTTGGTTGATCATATTTAGAATATAGTGCTATATATGATCAAATTTATTTTTTCACATTTTTTGCCCTTTTTTTAGTTAGTTGTTTTTTTTTTTTTCTGTTAGTTTTAGGGTGAGTTCGTGAACACCCGTGCCCCCACACACACGCACACAAAATAAAGAGTTACACACACGCACATATACACGCAGACACACACTCCCCTATGGCCTCCTGATTTTGTAGGCCAATCAGGAATCCAGATTTCCACAGTGGGCTACACTGAATATGACTTTTTTCGTCATTTTTTCAGTGACCCACTGGTAAATCTGATGGTGGAGAAGACAAATCTGTACGCCCAACAGTTCGTCGCTCAACACCCGGGCTCCTTTTTGGCCAGGCCCGGTGGCTGGACGCCGGTCAGTGCAGCCGAAATGAGGACATTTTGGGGCCTCGTGCTGCATATGGGCCTGGTCAAGAAACCCAGTGTCAGGCTGTACTGGAGTGGGGACGTCCTATACCAGACCCCACTTTACAGTACAGCCATGACATGCTCCCGGTTTGAGGCCATCCGGAAATGTCTGCATTATTCCGATAATGCAGCATGTCCACCCCGAGGTGATCCTGCCCATGACCGTCTGAATAAGATATGGCCGGTCATCGATCACTTTGGGGCCAAATTCATGGAGGCCTATGTACCTGGAAGGGAGGTTGATGAGTCTCTCATTGCGTTCAAGGGGAGACTCATTTTCCGCCAGTATGTGCCCTCCAAGCGGGCGAGGTATGGCGTAAGGCTATACAAAATTTGTGAGAGTACCTCCGGATACACTTACAAATTTCGTATATACGAGGGGCGAGATTCCCGGATTCAACCACCAGAATGTCCCCCCACTCTGGGTGTTACCGGGAAACTTGTGTGGGACCTTATGTACCCACTGCTGGATAAGGGTTACCACCTGTACGTGGATAACTTTTATACCAGTATCCCCTTGTTCCAGTCCCTTGCCGCCAGATCCACGTTCGCTTGTGGGACCGTGCGGAAAAATCAACGCGGCCTCCCTGCCCTCCCCCTCCAAGTACCTATCCCCAGGGGTGAGACCCGTGCCCTTACCACTGGAAACCTGTTGCTGGTCAGGTATAAGGACAAGAGGGATGCCCTTATGCTGTCCACAATTCATGGTAACGGCATCACCCCTGTCCCTGTGCGAGGTACCGCGGTAACGGTCCTCAAGCCCGATTGTATCGTCGCCTACGATCGGTATATGGGAGGAGTTGATCTCTCGGATCAAGTCCTCAAGCCATATAACGCCATGCGCAAAACCCGTCATGGTACAAAAAAGTTGCGGTCTACTTGGTGCAGGTTGCCATGTACAACTCTTTTGTATTATCCCGAAGCGCTGGCAGCACAGGGACATTCCTCCAGTTCTATGAGGCAGTCCTCATGGCCCTGATCTTTTCGGACCGGGAAAGAGCAGGCCGGAGTACCTCGGGAACTGTAGGTGCACGGATCGTCCCTGGCCAACACTTTCCAGGTGTGGTCCCCCATACTGGAAAGAAGGGACGAACCCAAAAAAGGTGCAGAGTGTGTCACAGGAGGGGGATACGGAAGGACACCACTACTCAATGTGACACGTGCCCCGATCATCCGGGCCTCTGCATTATTGGTTGCTTCAGGGAGTATCACACTTCCATGGAGTACTAAATTTATATCCCAATTTAGCACTGACATCGGATAAAAAAACTGGTTCTCAGACTTGAGACACCCAAAAAAATGAAAATAATTTATTAAAAGTAGACATATTAGCTATTGCCGCGTCGGTAATAATCTCCTCTATAAAAAATACCCCATGACCTAACCCCCCAGATTAACACGGTCAAGGAAAAAAAAAAAAAAAAGGTGCAAAAAATGTTTTTTTTTTTGTCACCTTACATAACAAAAAGTTTAATAGCAAGCGATCATAAAGTCATATAGCCCCCAAAATAGTGCCAATAAAACTGTCCGCTCGTCCCGCAAAAAATGAGCCCCCACATAAGATAATCAGATAAAAAAATAAAAAAAAATGACACCTAGACTTTAGAGATACTAATTTTTTTTTTGTATCAATAAGGATAATATAGTCTAAAACCTAAATAAATGTAAAAAAAGTAGACCTATTAGGTATCGCCGCATTCGTAAAAATCTCCTCTATAAAAATACCCCATGATCCAACCCCCCAGATTAACACGGTCAAAAAAGAAAAAAGTGCCAAAAACGATTTTTTTTGTCACCAAACATAACAAAAAATTTAATAGCAAGCGATAAAAAAGTCATATAGCCCCCAAAATAGTGCCAATAAAACCGTCCGCTCGTCCCGCAAAAAATGAGCCCCCACATAAGATAATCAGATAAAAAATAAATAAAAAAATGACACCTAGACTTTAGAGATACAAAAATTTTATTTTTGTATCAAAAAGGATAATATAGTCAAAAACCTAAATAATTGTAAAAAAAAGTAGACTTATTAGGTATCGCCGCGTCCGTAAGAATCTCCTCTATAAAAATATCCCATGACCTAACCCCCCAGATTAACACGGTTAAAAAAAATAAAAAAAACGGTGCCAAAAACGCAATTTTTGGCACTTTTCCATTTCAATCCGTTTTTTCCGGTAACAAAACAAGGGTTAACAACCAAACAAAAGTTAATATTTATTACCTTGATACTGCAGTTTACAGAAATGCCACATTTGTGGTCGTAAACTGCTGTATCAGTAAAAGGGAGGCCGCAAAAGGAAAGGACCGACATGGTTTCTGGAAGGCCGATTTTGATGGCCTTTTTTATTGACACCATGTCCCTTTTGAAGCCCCCCTGATGCCCCCCTAGAGTAAAAACTCCCTAAAAGTGACCCCATCTAAGAAACTACACCCCTCAAAGTATTCAAAACTGATTATACAAACTTTATTAACCCTTTAGGTGTTCCTCAACAGTTAATGGCAAATGGAGATGAAATTTCAGAATTTCAATTTTTGGTAACCTTGCCTCACAAAAATGTAATATAGAGCAACCAAAAATCATATGTACCCTAAAAATAGTCCCCTAAAAAATGCCACCTTATCCCGTAGTTTCCAAAATGGGGTCACTTTTAGGGAGTTTCTACTCCAGGGGTGCATCAGGGGGGTTGAAACAGGACACGGTGTAAATAAACCGGTCCATAAAAATCAGCCCTCCAAAAACCAAACGGCGCACCTTTCACTCTACGCCCCGCTGTGTGGCCGTACAGTAGTTTACGGCCACATATTGGGTGTTTCTGTAAACGGCAGAGTCAGGGCAATAAAGATACAGTCTTGTTTGGCTGTTAACCCTTGCTTTGTTAGTGGAAAAAATGGGTTAAAATGGAAAATTTGGCAAAAAAATGAAATTTTAAATTTCATCCCCATTTGCCAATAACTCTTGTGCAACACCTAAAGGGTTAACGACGTATGTAAAATCAGTTTTGAATACCTTGAGGGGTGTACTTTCTTAGATGGGGTCACTTTTAGGGAGTTTCTACTCCAGGGGTGCATCAGGGGGGTTAAAACAGGACACGGTGTAAATAAACCGGTCCATAAAAATCAGCCCTCCAAAAACCAAACGGCGCACCTTTCACTCTACGCCCCGCTGTGTGGCCGTACAGTAGTTTACGGCCACATATTGGGTGTTTCTGTAAACGGCAGAGTCAGGGCAATAAAGATACAGTCTTGTTTGACTGTTAACCCTTGCTTTGTTAGTGGAAAAAATGGGTTAAAATTGAAAATTTGACAAAAAAATTAAATTCTCAAATTTCATCCCCATTTGCCAATAACTCTTGTGCAACACCTAAAGGGTTAACAACGTATGTAAAATCAGTTTTGAATACCTTTAGGGGTGTAGTTTCTTAGATGGGGTCATTTTTGGGTGGTTTCTATTATGTAAGCCTCGCAAAGTGACTTCAGACCTGAACTGGTCCCTAAAAATTGAGTTTTTGTAAATTTCTGAAAAAGTTCAAGATTTGCTTCTAAACTTCTAAGCCTTATAACATCCCCAAAAAATAAAATATCATTCCCAAAACAATTCAAACATGAAGTAGACATATGGGGAATGTAAAGTCATCACAATTTTTGGGGGTATTACTATGTATTACAGAAGTAGAGAAACTGAAACTTTGAAATTTGCAAATGTTTCAAAATTTTTGTTAAATTAGGTATTTTTTGGTGCAAAAAAAAAAATTTTTTTGACTTCATTTTACCAGTGTCATGAAGTACAATATGTGACGGAAAAACAATCTCAGAACGGCCTGGATAAGTCAAAGCGTTTTAAAGTTATCAGCACTTAAAGTGACTCTGGTCAGATTTGCAAAAAATGGCCTGGTCCTAAGGTGTAAAAAGGCTGTGTCCTTAAGGGGTTAATAGTAAACCCTAACCCCCCTAAAAAAACTTATCTCACAGATTTACAATAAACTACACTCCCCACCCCTTACCGTTAAGCCTGCGTTCATTCGCACTTGGGAAAAAGATACTGGGATAGAGATGCCCCTCTCAATATTGCCCACGCTAGTTGAAATTCCGCATAAATCATCGTGTTGTGTACGCATTCTGGAAAATGGATACAAAATCCTAACACAGTGGTATATCACCCCAGTTAGATCCTCACACTTTGCTGGTTCCTCTTCAGACAGATGCTGGAGATGCTTAATAGAGATTAGCGGTAGGTGCCATATTCGATTTCGACGAAATTTGCAAATATTCGATACAATATTCGTTTCATTTTCGTCGAAATCGAATATTCGTCATTATTCTAGTTATCGCGATTATTATGCGATTTAAATAATCGCGTATTGCAATTTTAACTTAAGGCTACTTTCCTATTGGTTTGATATCTAGAATTAGCGAATATGACGAATGTATTCGTCATATTCCTCAAAACGAAGATAACAAAGTATTCTACATCTTCGTTTTAGCTACCTATTCGTCAACTTCGCTAATTCTAGCAATCAAATAGGAAGGTTGACTATAGAGACAGCTGTGTTTAATTCGCTATGCGATTATTTTACTTAGCTTTTTTTTAATAAATAGAATCATTATAATAATCAAGTATTTAACTATAAATTTTTTTTAAATAAAAAGCTAAGTAATATAATCGCATAGCGAATTAAACTTGGCTGTCTCTATAGTCAACTTTCCTATTTGATTGCTAGAATTAGCGAAGTTGACGAATATGGAGCTAAAACGAAGATGGCGAATACTTCGTTATCTTCGTTTTGAGGAATATGACGAATACATTCGTCATATTCGCTAATTCTACCAAGCCAACCGTAGTAAACCAGGTCCAAGTTGAAATAGCAATTCGATTAATTCAAGTAATAATAATCGAATTTTGATTTTAACTTAGCACTGCTATGTTACATATTAGGCTAGAATTAACGAATATGGAATATAGCAGTGCTAAGTTAAAATCGAAATTCGATTATTATAACTTGAATTAATCGAATTGTGATTTCAACGTAATTCTCAAATCCAACAGTACATTCTAGTATGGAGACGTTCCCATGGTGATGGGGACGCTCCATGAGCATGGAAGTCGTCAGAAGCGGCAACGGGCACTGACTGGAGCAGCCAGGAAGCCAGGAATCCTAAGGACAGGTAAGAACTACTTTTGGGAAGTGGGAAAGAAAAAAATCTAACAATAAAAAAATTTAAAAAGAATATTCGAAATATCAAATTTATAGCACCATATTCGAAATATTTGCGAATTAGCGAAGTGCCGATATTCGCTAAAAAAAATTGATATTCGAATATTCGCGCTCAACACTAATGCTTAAGGGAGAGAGGAACTTTCCTCCATATCTGGTGGCAATGCCCAACTATAAGTAAATGGTGGTCGGATATCATACAGATCAGTAACCAAATTTGCTCAACATCAGTTAAGATATCCCCCTATGGAGCCGTTTTCTCATACTTCGAAAAGGACATAACCCCCACCTTCCTCATCAAACAACTATTGGTTGCGGCTCGCCTTTTGATCCCCAAATATTGGCTTCAGATCTCCCTTCCCTCGGTGGAGCAGTGGAAACTCAAGGTGGACCAACTCTACCGTTTTGAGGAACTTGCCTCTTGGGAATCTCGTACCCACCCTGCTTTTATTAAGCGTTGGGCCTTATGGACAAACTTCAGGTTTCTCAGACCTCAATAACTTCAGACACAGCCCTCTTTCTTTCTTAAGCTCTGCCTTTGGTGGGCCACTGCAACACCGAGCGAAGCTTTAATACAGCCTTTATTTAGCCAAGTAGCTTGAAAGGAGGATTGCCCCAACCGTCCTTCAGCACCACATACGCTTTTTTAGTGCGAAAAATAGGTATTGTACTAGGAATACTTCGTTTTTCTCCTCTTTTACTTTCCAACCTAGGATAAGTGTTGTCTACTTATACTGTGATTGCCTTCTCCTGGCTCCTTAAACTACAAACTGCCTGTTTGTCTAATAACCTTTTGAAACCAGCTGTTGTATGTCACCATCCTTTATACAAATCAATGTCTCTTTTTGCCTACTGTATTTGGTACCTTGTTACACCATTGTTGGTGTCTTGTTACTATATCTTTTTCTGATAATAATAATAAACTATTTAAAAAAATAATAATTCTGTTGTGCCAGAGATTTGCATTTCTGCATTTAAAGAGGATATGCCACTACATTTCACAATGCAAACTATACACAGTATTAAATAGATCTCTTATACTTATTAGGGGATGTATTTACTTTGAAAATCCATGTTATAAAAATGGTATAATCGCTTTTAAAATATTTTATGAGTCTAGCTACACAGCGAGAGAACCTTTCACTTAGGCTAGGTGGGTGGAGATTGAGTTTAGCCAGTCTTTTGCATATAAGGTGGGAAAATGTTTGAAAAGGATTATACTGCACATTCGACATAGATTTATGGGGGATCCATAGATAAGTCTTCATAAGCCTCTACGATCATATCCAATGTATCCTCCTAAACATAGAAATCCTATGTATTATATGGATATGTTTCTTCAAAAGAAGTATCCCAGGAGGACTGCACACCACACACATAGGATAATAACCAATGCAAACCATATATTTGTCCCATGTTATGAACACTATCAACCTTATGTAAATCTAAAAATAAAAATAAAAATGCTAATCACAAGGACATTTTTGCAGAAATGTATGTTTGTTTAAGACATCAGTGTTATTTCAATTTTTTTCATTAATATATTGAAGATTTTGTGCACTGACACATTTTATATTACCAAATATAAATATATGTTCAAATCCAATCTGGAATTCAAACTCGCTAATATTTGTTATATTACACAATGGAGGAGGTTTGCTACAGGTCATCATCCACCATGAAGCTCCAGGGAAAAAATAGAGTATATGCATTTCCTCCCTTTAATAATCAACCTTTATTTTTAATAAAAGGAACTGTTAAAATTATTAATAAGCTTCTAGTTCCTTGACATTGTATGATGTATTGATTACTGAATAATAAAAATAAAAAAACCTCTAAGTTATTGGCTTTACACATTATGGACAATAGTTTCCAGAACTTGAAGAGAAGTTCCTTCTCCTGCAGAAGAGCTCTCAATTGGTATAATGTGTCAGGCTCATATTTTGCTTAAGTTGACATCTGTGGAACATATATTTGCCTTGTCACTTTCTCCAAGCAAGTCCATACTAATAAGAACATGTTGTGCCAGTAGCTGTAGCTGCATTCATCTATGTGTCAACGTCAGAAATAACTAGTAGAATGTAACACGAAATTCCAGCATGACCATAGCAGAAAATGCACTGATTAGATAAAAAGAGGATAATATACAATTTATAATTTAGTTTAAGGGAGACCTATCTTTGTACAGCAAACCTCCAGAATGTCTTTTTTTCTACTGTTGAATAGTATTATAAACTTGCCAAAAGTCTCTGTTTTAGCATAATGTGTAAAAAAGAACTCACAATATAAATTACCATAGAAGAGTCTGGAAAAAGTGTCCAGTGGCATCTGGTGCATATGCAGTGTTCAGATGAAGCCAAGACCAGTACATCTCACTCTAATAGTACAAATGAAACATCTGACAAGAATATGCTATTATCCAGTTGTCTATCAAATTCCTGGTGATTTAGTATGCAACAAGTGACATGTTCCCGTTAACCCCTTAACGCCCAACTCCGTAAGGGGGCTTGTTTTTTTGTGGGCCAAGTTGTACTTTCAAATGGTATCATTTAATATGGCATGCAATGTAATGGGAAGCTAAAAGAAAGCTGGCGTACAAAATGCAAAAATGGAAAATTGGCCATTTAGATTTTTTTATTCCCATTACATTGTATTGGATAAATATGTTCATATTTTAATAGTTTGGGCATTTTGCTATGCAGTCATACCTATAATTAATATTTTATTTTTACTTTTTATTTGTTTTATTTTCATTGTGAGGAAAAGGGAGTGATTTAAAATGTTGAATATTTTTAAATATATACACTGCTCAAAAAAATAAAGGGAACACAAAAATAACACATCCTAGATCTGAATTAATTAAATATTCTTCTGAAATACTTTGTTCTTTACATAGTTGAATGTGCTGACAACAAAATCACACAAAAAAAAAAAATGGAAATCACATTTTTTAACCCATGGAGGTCTGGATTTGGAGTCACACTCAAAATTAAAGTGGAAAAACACACTACAGGCTGATCCAACTTTGATGTAATGTCCTTAAAACAAGTCAAAATGAGGCTCAGTAGTGTGTGTGGCCTCCACGTGCCTGTATGACCTCCCTACAACGCCTGTGCATGCTCCTGATGAGGTGGCAGACGGTCTCCTGAGGGATCTCCTCCCAGACCTGGACTAAAGCATCTGCCAACTCCTGGACAGTCTGTGGTGCAACGTGACGTTGGTGGATAGAGCGAGACATGATGTCCCAGATGTGCTCAATTGGATTCAGGTCTGGGGAATGGCCAGGCCAGTCCATAGCATCAATGCCTTCATCTTGCAGGAACTGCTGACACACTCCAGCCACATGAGGTCTAGCATTGTCTTGCATTAGGAGGAATCCAGGGCCAACCGCACCAGCATATGGTCTCACAAGGGGTCTGAGGATCTCATCTCGGTACCTAATGGCAGTCAGGCTACCTCTGGCGAGCACATGGAGGGCTGTGCAGCCCTCCAAAGAAATGCCACCCCACACCATTACTGACCCAATGCCAAAACGGTCATGCTGGCATTGCTGGAGGATGTTGCAGGCAGCAGAACGTTCTCCACGGCGTCTCCAGACTCTGTCACGTCTGTCACATGTGCTCAGTGTGAACCTGCTTTCATCTGTGAAGAGCACAGGGCGCCAGTGGTGAATTTGCCAATCTTGGTGTTCTCTTGCAAATGCCAAACGTCCTGCACGGTGTTGGGCTGTAAGCACAACCCCCACCTGTGGACGTTGGGCCCTCATATCACCCTCATGGAGTCTGTTTCTGACCGTTTGAGCAGACACATGCACATTTGTGGCCTGCTGGAGGTCATTTTGCAGGGCTCTGGCAGTGCTCCTCCTGTTCCTCCTTGCACAAAGGCGGAGGTAGCGGTCCTGCTGCTGGGTTGTTGCCCTCCTACGGCCTCCTTCACGTCTCCTGATGTACTGGCCTGTCTCCTGGTAGAGCCTTCATGCTCTGGACACTACGCTGACAGACACAGCAAACCTTCTTGCCACAGCTCACATTGATGTGCCATCCTGGATAAGCTGCACTACCTGAGCCGCTAGTGTGGGTTGTAGACTCCGTCTCATGCTACCACTAGAGTGAAAGCACCGCCAGCATTCAAAAGTGACCAAAACATCAGCCAGGAAGCATAGGAACTGAGAAGTGGTCTGTGATAACCACCTGCAGAACCATTCCTTTATTGGGGGTGTCTTGTTAATTGCCTATAATTTCCACTTGTTGTCTATCCCATTTGCACAACAGCATGTGAAATTGATTGTCACTCAGTGTTGCTTCCTAAGTGGACAGTTTGATTTCACAGAAGTGTGATTGACTTGGAGTTACATTGTGTTGTTTAAGTGTTCCCTTTATTTTTTTGAGCAGTGTATATCTATTTTTTTTTTACTTTTGTAAAGTCATCCTAAAAGACTAAAATAAGTAAATGTTAGATAGCTTCTCCCTTACATTGCAATGAATTGCAAGCTGCTTGCGAGTAGCGCTATCTTTAAAGACACAACTTCTGTTTTAAATGTATGGTAGCAATCGAGAAGGTGTTAAAGTAATGCTTCCTTCTAGATTTCTCCACCATCACATTTCTTTAGTTTTCATTTAGATAATATACTTCAACAGGGTGCAATAGAACTAGGGATTGATGTGATTACAATCACTACAGACACTTATAAATACCTACAACTACATACGAGGCTGTCCACAACTTGTCCCCTCTATATATCTTTCAGCTAGTTTCCCAATACATCCCCACACATGTCTAATCCTCACAAGACCTCCTTCTCTCCTCTTATTAGCTCTTACCACAATCACTTCCAAGATTTCTCCCGCATATCCCCCATATTCTGGAACTCTCTACCCCAACACATCAGACTCTTACCTACAGTGGAATCCTTCAAAAGAAACCTAAAAAACCCACCTCTTCAGACAAACCTAGAACCAGCGATCCTGCTGCTGCTATACAACCATGACCAGGTTTACCCTCACCTACTGCGTCTTTTCCATACCTCGTAGATTGTAAGCCCTTGTGGGCAGGGCCCTCTTTCCTTTTGTACCAGTTTGTAATTCGTCTTGTTCATGCTTTTTGCAATTGTCTGTATTATGTATGTATACCCCTTTTCATATGTACAATGCCATGGAATGAATGGTGCTTTAATAATAATAATAATAATAATATCAGGATTGACCTATAACATTCATGAAAGCAGAAAAACTACAATGGTAGTAATTTACTGTACATTCTACAGCTTTCAAAAGAGTGATAATTTGTCAAAACATTTCATTACCCAATAATATGAATAAAACTTAATTATCTTGATAGAGAGCAGGCATAAATTTCTAATCCAATTTTTGTATCCTCGTCTAACTGCCAAGGACCATAAACACTTGTTATGACATCCTGCCATTATAATCAGGATCCACCAAACAAAAATAGAATGCATATGATCATCTTAAAGGGGTTGTTTTAAATGGCCACCTGCAACCTGTCTTGAAATGTGAGCAGGACTGGTTGCCACCACTTGTAGAGCTCATACCCCGTTGAGGGTGGATCTCACTAAACACTACACTGTTGTAGAATAGATGATAATGATATGATCCTGCATGAGATATGCCATCATGGCTGAAAACTCACTAATATGTATTATATGCATGCGCCTAAACCTAGTTTTTAGTGAGGTCCCACCCCCTTACCCCCATAGGTAGTTCTGTGAGTGGAAGCAATCACTTCTGCTCATATTTTAACTCCTTAGTGACCAGTCTGTTGTGGGCCTTACTGACCAAGCGTTTTTCTTCCTTTTTTCATCATCGCCTTCCATGAGCTATAACTTTTGTATTTTTCTGTCTATGTAGCTGTTTTTTAAGGGAAGAGTTGTAGTTTTTAATGGTGTCATTTTGGGGTACACATAACTTTCTGATAAACTTATAGTAACTGTTTTTGAGTTTTTACATTATACATTTTACGGTGTTCATTTTTAGGTATAACTAACATAATATCTTTATTCTCTGGGTCAGTACGATTGCTGTGATACCAAATACATATAGTTTTTTTTTTTTAAGTTTTTCTAATTTTATGCAATAAAACCCCTTTAAAAAAATAAATTAAATGAAAGACAACCTAATTGCATTTCCATTTCCCAAGACCCATAACTTTTTTTATTTTTCTTTCTGTGGAGTTGTATGAGGGCTTCATTTTTGCAGGACAACTTGTAGTTTTTATTGATATCATTTTGGGGAAAATTACGCTTTTTGATCCAATGTTATAAAGTTTTTTCAGTGTTGATTAAGAATCAATTAGCAATTCTGCAATTTTTTTTTGTTTTTTTACAGCGTTCACCATAGGAGATACTTTACATGATACTTGTGTAGTGCAGGTTGTTATGGATGCAGCAATACCAAACATGTGGGGGAGATTTTTTTTTGCAATTTTTTTACATTGAAAAGCATATTTTCAATTGAAAAATCATATTTTTATTGGAACTTTTTAATGTAATAAATGTTTTATTTTTATTTTTTCACCACTTCATACTCCCACAAGGGGACTATAACAGACGATGCTTTGATTGCTTTTAAAATACAATGCACTATCCCTATAGTGCACTGCATTTTAATGTCAGTATTAACATTGACTAGCAGGCTGCGCCAGAGAGTAAAAGTCTGCTGGAAAACACTCAAGGCAGGCTTGGGCCCTATACCAGACCCCAGCCAACCTTTACACAGATCGGCACCTCGAGATTGCATTTGCAGATTGCCGATGGCAGACAGAGGGAGTCCGCTCTCTCTGTCACAGCTTTTATGCGGTGGGTGCCATTGCTAGCGGCATGTAAGGGGTTAAACATGCCCATATGGCCCACTCCTGCTGGTTTGGGCTGTTAGAGCAGGAGCGTAACTCTCATGTGAGAGCTGCATGGGAGACCCTTGCAGAACTTAGACCGGGCCACTGTGAAAAGATAACAGCCTAGCCTAAGGCCCCTTAGTGATTGCCGTAAAAGGGCATATTGGTGATCACTAAGGGGATAAGATAGGTTGCTGGTGGCCATTTTAACCCATTCCCAGAGCATCATTATCATATGCCATGAAAAGTATTACTACATAATGAATAAAGAATTTCAGATGAAGTATTATTGTAATACTTACAATAAAAACATTGTTTGTCTATGTACATTACACTTTTCTCTCGGGTAGCACCACCTGCTGTTTATCTCTGTAGCTCACCTTCTCTTGCATTCAGTGATGGACTAATATTCCCAGTAACTTCTCTGCTGCCTTCCTATACTCTCAGTGCTGGAATATTGATCTCATAGTGAAGCAGGTAAAGTAGCTAATACAGCATTTATTGATTAATCTCCATTTCAAAATTCTTAAAAGTATATTACTATTATTGATGAGCGGCAGGGGCAATATTCGAATTTGCAATATTTCGCAAATATTTGGACAAATATTCGTCATATATTCGCGAATTCGCGATTATTCTCTTGATTGTGAAAATCGTCAATGTAATATACACTTATTGCGCTCACAATACAGGCGTGGGTCACTGTTGCTACAGTTTTCAAGCTGCTAGAAGTTTCCTAAAGGTGTAGAAAATGGTTGGCATGGAAGAACATCACAATAGTTTTATATGCACATAGAGTGCTCCAATATATTTGCGATTGCGCAAATCGGCAATTAATGATGTGCATATTTTTGCGCAATACTTGAAACTTCACATTTTAGCAGGTCTGACTACATATTACTGATTGATGCACTAAGTATTGTTGTAAACTTGTGACATCACAGTACTATGTCTGTAGCATGTAAGTATGGACAGCAGAATCTATCACCTAACACCCTGCACTGGAACCTATCAGCTACACTATATCACTATCTAACCTAAACTGACTATCTCCCACTAAATATCTGTATTATATATATATAAGCTAACTAACTAACTAACTAACTAACTATCTAATGTAATTAAACAGTAAAGCACAGAGCATAGCAATGACAATGCTGTCTATCTCAGAACTCCATAAAACTACAGAAAATGGCTTCTGGGGAGGTTCTTATATAGTAAGTGGTAGGCAACTTTCCTATTGGTTGCTAGGGATGTTGCTAAGCTCAGACAAAGACATTGCAGCCTTCTCATTGGCCCACAAGCAAGAAAGAATATTTGCGAATACGATTATATAGCACTATATTCTAAATCTTCGCAAATTCTCGACGTGGCGATATTCGAGATTAAAATTTGCGATTTGAATATTCACGCCCAACACTAATTACTATACCTCTCTCTAGACAGTGGAGAAGTCAATTGTGGGTCCATTGCGTACCATATGTATCTCTGTGGCTATATATGAGGGATTATTTTGTATGCAGGGGAGGAAGGAGTTTACAAGAGCTAACTGTAATAAATCCTGTGAGACACAGGTGTCCTATGTGTGCTACTGTATGCCCTTAAAAAGAGTAGAAAATACTCCAGATAAGCAATACAAAATCTGCATTGTTCTGTTCTTCTGTAATTCTGCCTGAAAATGTATAAATAAATTGACAACTGGGCATTGCATTTTTCCTGTTCACAAAAAGAAAAGGGGGCATGGTGTGTGCAGGAAAGAGGGCTAGCCTGGAAATCGTGGCTCATTTAGCATTTTCCACTCCAGGTAAAATCTACGCCAGCAATTAAGGTCTGCTGCATGGCCTCTTGGAGGAAGCATCAATCTTGTTGATGCCTTTGCCATTAAATAACTTTGGTGCTTCCTCCTAAAGGGCAGAAGGTCTTAATAAATATCCCCCAAAATGTTTAAAATGATTCTGGATTTCTTGAGTGTAATAGTGTTATGGTTATGGTAACTAGATTATCGAAGAAGGGTTGTTGATTCAGGAATGTTTTTTTTTTATCATTCTTTATTCCCCAGCCACTTTTTCTACACACCTTTTAAGGACAGGTACAAAATAGTATGATGCAGGGGTGGGAGTTCTAAGAGCCTCTGCCCAAGGTTCTGTGGGCTAGGGGAGGAGGGCTTTCTAACAAGCGACTCTACCTTGGCCAGACTATTTAAGGCTAGAACAGCCAACTGAATCTTTGTCATAGGTGAAGTAAAGCCTGGCTACAAACAGAATGCTGCCAATTCTGGGTTTAACATAATTGATTATTTCTTAACAATAATGTATGAGAAAAATCTATGTGTTCAGTACTACATACCAAAAACAGTGTAGACAATCCCCCACTATCCAATAGGCTTCATATCCCAGCACTAGAGGCTCATATGTTTAGCCAAGTATCAACATAAAATAAAAAAAGGTTTATGCTTACAAAACATTCCTAACACAATAGCAATACAGAAGGCATTTATGGTTTAAACTGCCTCCTTGCTGGCCAGTCTAACTTTTTGTGTTGTAGGAGCAGCATACAGTGTAATCTTGTAACAATACACAGAACTGGAGTTTCATTTTAATATTAATGACAATAGTAAACAAAAAGGTTTTACAGCAAGCTGTCTTCCAGGCATTTGGTGCAGTGGAACTCACCTGAGTGCATAATGAGTGGTTAGAAGCACAACATTAACAATAAAGAAAATGAAATATTAATTTCATACGTCATCTGAATGTGAAAATTACTTTTGAATTTCATTTTTAAATTTGTCATGCATATTCTTCTGTAATGTAGTTCATACAAAGAAAATAATATAGTGTAAATGTATGTAGTCTTTAAATAATTATGTTGCACGTTCCAAAACTTCCAATTCTCTCTAAAAGAGAGGCTTTGCCCCCCCCAAAAAAATAAAAAATAAAACAATAAACAAAATTCCAACTGAAAACAAAAAGAAACGAACCTGGAGTTTATTTTTCAAAAAATGGGAAAATTCTTCACAATGCAGTTCCATTGTAGAACGGTGTCCTGAACACATGCTCTCCAGTCTATAGTAAAGAGGATTAAATTAACAGGTATGGGCTCATAGTAGTATGGACTTTTTATATGTTAAGTGTATAGTTGGTAATGTGTTGTACTATGTGTAACAAAGGATATATAATGAAGCAAAAGGAAATAAAAATGTTCACCAATAAAAAATATCAGTTAACGATTCACTGCCTAAGGCCTCTTGCACACAAACTTTTTTTTTCCATTTCCATTTAGTTTTTACGGATTCCGTTTGCAGTCCGTATGCGGAACAATTCATTTCAATAGTTCCGCAAAAAAAAGGAATGTATTCCATATGCATTCTGTTTTCGTATTTCCGTATATCCATTCCGCTGAAAGATAGAACTTGTCCTATTATTGCCCGCAACTAACGTTCTGTGGCTCCATTCAAGTCAATGGGTCCGCAAAAAATACGGACTGCATAAGGAACACATCCGTATGTCATCTGTTTTTTGCGGATCCATGCCCACTTTGCCCATATGTATACTGTTAAAACACATTACTGTACATTACATTAATGATTATAAATGTTATGTTTCTGTTTGCAATCTGCAAACAACGAATAGCTCACGGAAACCATACAGAGATTTTTTACGGAACGGAAATGGAACGTAAACACAACGCAAACAAAAATCTGAACAACAGATCCGTGAAAAACGGACCGCAAAATACAGAAAAAGCCATACGGTCATGTGCAAGAGGCCTAAGACAGGACTGTATGGTTTTGTGTTCCGTGTTAAACAGATTTGTTTTTTCGTCTTCTTGTTTCAGTAGTGTTTCTGTTTCCGTTCCGCTTCCGGTCCGTTTTGCCGCTTCGTTTTGCCATTCTATTTTTCCATTTGGTTTCCGTTTGTGATCCGTTTTTTGCGGAACGGAAACAGAAGCATACAATATTGTTTAAACAGTAAGTACATTAAAAAAATTGGGCTGGGCATAAAATTTTCAATAAATGGTTCTGCAAAAACGGAACAGATACGGAAAACATATGGATGCATTCCGTATGCATTCCGTTTTTTTTTGGGCGGAACCATTGACTTGAATGGAGCCACGGAACGTGATTTGTGGGCAATAATAGGACATGTTCTATTTTTGAACGGAAATACGGAAACGGAATACATACAGAGTACCTCCAGTTGTTTTTGTGGACCCATTTAAGTGAATGGTTTCGCATTCGGGCCACAAACGAAATCCGCAAAAACGGAACGGAAACTGAAAAAATAAACGTTCGTGTGCAAGAGGCCTAAGATTGCCCTTCCATGCACTCCCTACGATAAAGATTAGTAGTCCGTTTGAAAATTTCTAAACAGTGAAATCTCCCTGTATAAATGTTCTACTATACTTCCATGGACAGTTATTGTTGTTTTATGGGGGAATGTAGAGACAAACTACAGTATTTACAGCATATATAACCCTCTGTGGTCAGTGAACTTTTCACTAAACTGGAGCAATATTTAAAAATATTGAGGTATGTCTGGAACTGGAATCAATTTAACTTATATGCAACTTTACTATTTTTATAAAGTTGTTAAAAAAACGTTTTGTATAACTGGTGCCATGATCATTGAGATATCTTATCAATTATGATGTCAACTGTAGGCATGTATATATAAAATAGGAATGTCCATCAAGGTGCAAATATGTTGCAATGGAACACTTCTTTATAACATTCAAGCAATATGATGCAACTCTTTATTAACAACTTCTGATAAAACACCATCCACTGAAGATATACACACTAGTGTTGGTTGAGCACCAAAGTGCTCGAGTAGAACACTTCCCGATGCTTGGTTGCTCTACAGAGCACCCGAGTACAATGGAAGTCAATGGGAGAACCCAAGCATTAAACCAGGCACCCCATGCTCTGAAGAGGGGAGGGTGTCGGGACTCTAGCTCGGCTTAGGAATCTCTGCTCTGACTCCATATATAGCTATGTTCATATATGGAGTCAATGCTTGGGGACACCCAGTGTATTTAAATGAAATTTAGCCTCTATTGCTAAAAAGTTTCTGGCGGGATTCAAACTCACAACCTTCCACATTGCCGCCAAGAATGTTAACCACTACACTATAGAGCTGCATGGCCAGTTACTTATAAAAAAATATAAAAAATTACTTTTGCTATATAGGAATACTTACTAGTCTTAAGTATTCCTATACAGCAGAAGTCTCTTTTTTAATTATTTTTTATTTTATTTTAGGAAACTAACCATGCACCTCTATAGTGTAGTGGTTAATATTGTTGGCTGAAATGTAGAAGGTTGTGAGTTCGAATCTTGTCATAAATAATGGCTAAATTAAATTGATATATATACTTCTGATATACATATGAACGCAAAATATGTGGGCAACTACTACTGATGTTTTAGCCATAATATATTTACATATATTATAATATATATTCTAAATATATAATAATATATGTAAATATATTATGTATATTATGGCTAAAAACATATATATATATATATATATATATATATTTAAATTAAATTTAGCCTCTATTTATGATGGAATTTAAACTCACAATCTTCTACATTACAGCCCAGAATGTTAACCACTGCACTATAGAGCTGAATTGCCAGGTACAAAAAAAAAATATAAATATATATATATATATATATATATAAATGAGACTTCTGCTGTATATGAATACTTAGGACTAGTAAGTATTCCTACCTAGCAGAAGTCTCATATTTTATTTTATTTTTTACAGTAGCTGGCCATGCAGCTCTATAGTGTAGTGGTTAACATTGGCTGTAATGTAGAAGGTTGTGAGTTCCCACCAGAAACTTTTCAGAAATAGAGGCTAAATTTGGTTTAAATACACTGACTAGCCGAACTAGTGTTAGGCCGAGCATGCTCGCCCAACACTAATACACACCAATTACTCATGCTTTGAGACATTTTCTTTTTGGTAATTGGTTCTAGCTGGAAATGACAATTTTTTTTTTTTAAATAAACTTTTACCCAAATATTTCAAAAAATTGCATTAATCAGAATCAGAATTTCTTGAGATTCTATTCTGACAATTTTTTCTGAGAGAGAAAATTTTCCAGGCATTCAAAGTATCGTACTTTCTATTAGGGTACAATTGATTCATACCCAAATTGAATCACAAGGTTAATTTGGACAAATCCAATCAAATTTATTTTAAGAAATGTGTTCATTTGTAGTTTAGCAATGGAGGAATAACCATGATTGCTTATGTAATTACTCTACAGTATGCAACTCAAACTGTCTAGTACATTGATTACTGGCCATAACAGGCTTTTAATACATCTCCATATTTTCCATTATTTCTGGTGAAACAACAGAAGATTTTTGGAAATGTATAGTGAAAAGAACAAAAATATATACACTGAACATAAATATAAACGCAACACTTTCGGTTTTGCTCCCATTTTGCATGAGCTGAACTCAAAGATCTGAAACATTTTCTACATACACAAAAGACCCATTACTCTTAAATATTGTTGACAAATCTGTCTAAATCTGTGTTAGTGAGCACTTCTCCTTTGCCGAGATAACAGGCATGGCATATCAAAGTACTGATTAGACAGCATGAATAGTGCACAGGTGTGCCTTAGACTGCCTACAATAAAAGAACACTCTGAAATGTGCTGTTTGATCACACAGCACAATTCCACAGTTGTCGCAACTTTTGAGGGAGCGTACAATTGGCATGCTGACTGCAGGAATGTCTACCAGAGCTGTTGCCCATGCAATGAATGTTCATTTCTCTACCATAAGCTGTCTCCAAAAGCTTTTCAGAGAATTTGACAGTATATCCAAATGTCCTCACAACCACAGATCACGTGTAAACACACCAGCCCAGGACCTCCACATCTAGCATGTTCACCTCCATGATCATCTGAGACTAGCCACCCGGACAGCTACAGCAACAATCAAACACAGATTTAGACAGATTTGTGAACAATATTTGAAAGTAATAGGTCTTTTGTGTATGTAGAAAATGTTTTAGATCTTTGTGTTCAGCAAAATGGGAGCAAAACCGAAAGTTTTGTGTTTATATTTTTGTTCTGTGTAGATGCATATAGATAAATCCCTATAGGCATCGTTTTTGGTTTCAATTTGCAGTCTAGCAGTTAGTAGTAATGGACGACCATCGTCTGGGATGGTTCGCGAACGTAATCAAATGCGGGCCCCATTCACTTTAATGGCAGGCAAACCTGAAAAACCTTCAGCTCATATTTGCAGCCACCAAATACTTAGTAGAAGTGTAAAAATAGTACCACAACATGGACAGTGACATACTAGAGGGGGATCAATGACAAACATTTCAACAAAAAATACAGTATGTATCTTAATCAGGGGACATTTTTATGCATCTAAAAGGGAAATTCTCTGAAATGTGTCCTGTTGGAGGCTAGAATTTTTTTATTTTAGGCTACTGGAGTACGGGCCTTAAAAATTAGGCCTTCACCTGACATAAAAGAAATTCTGATTATGTGGCTCGAGGTACATTATGCGGTCAATGGATAAAAATTTTACTGTAGGCCACTGGACTACAGGACCCAAACATTAGGCATTCATCGGACAGAAAAGATCAAGTGATTATGTGGCCGTAGGTATATTACATGGTCAATGGACATAAATTATACTACAGGCCAGTCAAATACATGTCAAGTACATATGTTTAAAAGAACTAAAAATATAAAATTGTATTAAAAACATGATTAACGATATCCCACGTCTTGAAAAAAAAACTAATTATAATAGTTGAAATTCAATAACACGTGGTCATCACTGGTGTTGAATTCATGCATTCAGCGTACATAAAAGAGCAAGTAAGTATGTGGCTGGAGGTAGGTTACATGGTCATTGGATATCAATTTTACTGCAGGCCAGTGTACTATAGCCCCCAAAAAGTATACATTCAGCGTATGTAAAAGAACAAGTAAGTATGTGGCTGGAGGTAGATTGCACGGTCATTGGATATCAATTTTCCAGCAGGCCAGTGTACTACAGGCCCCAAAAATTATGCATTCAACGTACAGAAAAGAACAAGTAAGTATGTGGCTGTAGGTCTATTAGATGGCCAATGGATATCAATTTTTCTGAAGGCCAGTACAAAAACAGGTCAAATACATATGTTTAAAGAACTAAAAATATAAAATTGGATTTAAAAACATGGCTAACGAAATCCCCCCTCTTGAAAAAAACCCTAATGATAATAGTTGAAACAGGTGGTCATCACAGGTGTTGAATTCCTCCAAGGCCCAAAACCTTATGCATTTAACGGACTGAAAAGGCCTTTTATGCCGTTGTGTTTACCTAAGACAGGGACCATTATTTGTTCTGTGTGGTGGCGGATATTTGTGGGCTGGCATGAGGAAATTCAATTAAATGTGGTCGTCATAGGTGTTGAATTCCTCCGAGATCCATGCCTCATTATTTTTTAGTAATGTGAGGTAATCCACACTGTCGTGAGCTAGGCGAGTGCACTTATCGGTCACGATCCTCCCTGCTGCGCTGTACGTCCTTTCAGACAGGACACTGGACGAAGGGCAAGCCAAGAGTTCCATGGCGAATGGTGCCAGCTCTGGCCATAGGTCAAGCCTGCACACCCAGTAGTCCAGGGGTTCCTCGCTTCTCAGAGCGTCCACATCGGCCATTAACCCGATGTATTTGGAAACCTGTCGATCTAGGCGTTTCCTGAGGCGGGAATCAGAGGGTGGCTGTCGATGGGTTGGCTGCAAGAATGATCTCATATCTGAAGTGACCAACACATCTTCAAACCGCCCTCTTCTTGCATGTGCTGTTGGATTGGTACCCACAACTGTTTCTCTGTGAGTGGATATTACACTGCCAGCGCCCGCCAAAGCAGAATGCAGCATTTCTCGAAGCAAGGTCTGGAAATGCTGCATTCTGACAGCCCTCTGTGATGCCGGTAAAATGTCTGCCATTTTGTGTTTGTATCGGGGGTCTAAGTAGGTTTCCACTCAGTACTGGTCCTTTCCCTTTATGCTTTTTATATGGGGTCCCTTTTCAAACACTGGAGCATGAAGGCCCCCATTTGCACTAAACTGGAAGCGGTGGAGTGGCCTGGCTCCTGCTCATCTTCCAGGATAATGTCATCCTTGGTCTCCTCCCACCAGCCACCGACAACACCAGGGATCCGAGAAACGTTTAAAGCATGCTCTTCTTGCTCCTCCTCCACCCGGCACCATCCTCCTCTGACTCCTGTTGACTTGTCTCAGATGGAGTAGCCCCACCTGGGAATTCATCCAGCATTGCGACTTTCTCATCTTCCTGCTCCTGCTCCTCGACGGCTTGATTAATGACACGACGCAATGCACGCTCCAGAAAGAAGGCGAAAGGTACGATGTAAGTGATGGCGCCCTGGCTCCGACTGACCAGTTTGGTGATCTCATCAAATGGCCGCAGAAGTCTGCATGCGTCGCTCATGAGCAACCACTGGCGAGGTAAAAATAAATAAAAATCCCCAGACGCTGTCCTGCCGCAGACTTTGTAAAGGTAGTCGTTAACTGCACATTTCTGCTTGAGCAGCCTATTAAGCATATATAAGGTGGAGTACAATCACGTCGGGCAGTCACAAATCAGACGTTTGGCGGTCAGGTGGTGTCACCGCTGAACATCAGCAAGGCGAGCCATGGCCGTTTTAGATCTTGTAAAATGGCTAGAGATTTTCCTGGTCTGCCACAAGACATCCTGGACCCTGGGGTATTTGGCAACGAATTGATGCACAACTAAGTTCAGGACGTGTGCCATGCACGACACGTGTGTCATTCTGCTCTGTTTCAGCGCACTCAGCAGACTTGAACCATTGTCGCACCCCACTTTACCAACTGTCAAATTGAGCGGGGTTAGCCTCTGATCTGTCTGCGACCGCAAAGCTGAACGGAGTGGAGGACCAGTGTGGCTCTTGGTTTCCAGGCACAACAGCCGCAGCACAGCATGGTAACGTCTCACCTGGCACATCAAATAGGTTCTAGGGAGCTTGGGCGGGGGCGCAGCAGAAGAGGCGGTAGCAGTGGAAAAAAAGAAGTCAGTCGAGGAGGAGGAGAAGGAGTAGAAGAGGCAGGCCTGCATGCAATTCATAGCGGTTTCACCAAATCCACATGGGTGCCACGGGTTGCATGCTTGACGGCTGTCAGAAGGTTGACCCAGTGGGCAGTAAAAGTTATGTACCTTCCCTGCCCGTGTTTGCTAGGCCACGTGTCTGTGGTCAGATGCATCTTGGCACCAACATTGCTGCCCAAATCCCCTGAAGAAGACAGTTATCTGGTGAAACGTGTTGGGGGGCAGATTTAGTTTTTAAGTCAGCGATCCACTCAACTGCCAATTAGCTAGTAGTAGTCCGGCTGGCCTACTTATCAAAGCTAGAGTAGCTTAGCAGTGAGATACGGCATCAAAACCATTAACACACCGCTTGGAGTGTGCACCAGCATAGGGATAGACAAAAATCAGTCAGTGTATGGTACTACTGAGGTTCTGTACACACATAGTGGGATGAATGAATTCAGTCCCCACAATTCAGCCTAGTTGTAGGTGTAACTGCAAGCGGTATGAAGGCAGCAAACTGCCTGTAAGTGAAGGGGTGAGAGTTAGGGCACGTGCTCTCCCTCTTGACTAATTAGTATCATTTGTTTGCACAGAGGAGTGGTTACTGTATTTTTAACTTTTTTTCTCTTTGGTTCGTTAATTAAAATAAAAATAAAGGTATAAAGCACTTATTTTAACTCAAATAATAAAAGTAAAGTATTAAAATTTTCACCTGGGGCAAAACAGGTTCAACGCCTGTACAGGCATTTGTAAATAAATTATTTGATAAACTTTACCCAGGGTAGGTCCCGATATGAATAATAAAACAGGTTTTTATAACCGGTCAATCGCCTACCTAAGGTGCCCAAGGGGACGTCAGTTAATACAGGGTGCCCGGCCGTCTGGTGCCCAGCAGCTCCTTCCAGATCCGGCGGAGGCGGCGCTGAGGTGAGGAAGGCAGCGATTGTGACTGGGAAGGAGGCGCTGGGCACCAGACGACCGGGCACCCTGTATTAATTGACGTCCCCTTGGGCACCTTAGGTAGGCGATTGACCTGTTATAAAAACCTGTTTTATGTGCTAATAGAGCCACAGGCAGATTTAATAAGTACAGTTTCGAATTCATATTATTTGTATGGACCTGGCCATATGTTTAGGTTATAGGGCTAAAATGGCATGACAGAATCCCTTTAAGGCGGTCATCCCTATTTGAGTGTTGGGCTTACCGCGACTTATGCAATGACAGCACAGGCTGCATATGGCAACACTATTGTCAGCAGCGGACACGTTAAAAAAAGCCCACACTGCGGAGCCATGTTCCGGCATCCTGGGAGTGCCAGATATTACCATGCATGGTGGATGGCTCATTCCAGATACATTATCAGTCTGCTTTTTGCTTCCTGTGCACTGTAAGTTCTGCCTGCTTAACCTCCTTCTCCTCCCTATCTGCTGCTCCGTCTCTCCCTTTGAACTCCCGTTCTATTCCTCTCTCGTGGGCACCCACGTGACGTCCATAGACAAGTCATCATCGTCCCCTTCACCACCACTGACATTAGAGATCTCAGTGTAGGCAGCAACAGCAGGGACCACCCTCCTTGGGCTGATCTGGGTACTGTCGTCAGACTGCTGGGTGGCGATCGTTGCTACCTCCTCTTCCTGATCCGATGCCAAGAATGGCTGCACATTGATAAGGTCTTGTAATGGATGGGAAAATATTTCCTCTGACTCAAGCAGAGGGGATATGGTTGTGGTGGTGGTGTCTTTGGGGGTGCACACAGCAGAGAGTGAAGAGGGTGCAGATAGAGAGGATGAGTAGGGTGCAGAAGCGGAAGGCTGAGTGAGCCATTCAACCAAGTCTGGTGCGTCCTTTGACGTATTCACACGCACCTTCTGCAGCTTCCCACTTAGGCTCTGGCCTGGTGCACCTGCCCAACTGATATTACCCCTGCTGAATGGCCTGCCTCTTCCTCTGCCTGTCATTTTCAAAATGACCCTGTGACAAAAGTCCCTATAGAAGAGCAGTATTTGTGGAAGAAGATATATCACACCCCTGCTTAAATCAGTTTTTATGGGGGGTAACTGGTATATCACACCAGTAGAAATTATTTGTTCCAATGGTGTTTGTCACTCTGTGAGATGAGGTAACGCAGCAAAACGGAAAAAAAAAGGCTGCACTACCCAAATGCACTGTATAGAAAGTATATAATTGGTATATAACACCCCTACTTCAATCAGTTTTTTTGGGGGGGCAACTGGTATATCACACCAGTAGAAATTATTTGTTCCAATGGCGTTTGTCACTATCTGTAGCTGAGGTAAAGCAGCTAAACCGCAAAAAAATGCTGCACTACCCAAATGGACTAAATAGAAAGTATATAATTGGTATATAACACCCCTGCTTCATTCAGTTTTTTTGGGGGGCAACTGGTACTGTATATCACACCAGTAGAAAGTATTTGTTACAATAGCGTTTGTCATTCTGCGACCTGAGGTAACGCAGCAAAACCGCAAACAAATGCTGCACTACCAAAATGCACTATATAGAAAATATATAGTTGGTATATAACACCCCTGCTTCAATCAGTTTTTTTTTTTTTGGGGGGGGGGGCAACTGGTGTATCACACTAGTAAAAAGTATTTGTTCCAATAATGTTTGTCACTCTGTGAGCTGAGGTAACGCAGCAAAACCGCAAACAAATGCTGCACTACCTAAATGAACTATATATAAAGTATATAATTGTTATACTGTATAACACCCCTGCTTCAATCAGTTTTTTTTTGGGGGGGAAATGGTATATCACAACAGTAGCAATTATTTGTTCCAATGGTGTTTGTCACTATCTGTAGCTGAGGTAACGCAGCTAAACCTCAAACAAATGCTACACTACCCAAATGTACTATATAGAAAGTATATAATTGTTATACTGTATAACACCCCTGCTTCAATCAGTTTTTTTTGGGGGGGGAAATGGTATATCACAACAGTAGCAATTATTTGTTCCAATGGTGTTTGTCACTATCTGTAGCTGAGGTAACGCAGCTAAACCTCAAACAAATGCTACACTACCCAAATGTACTATATAGAAAGTATATAATTGGTATATAACACCCCTGCTTCAATCAGATTTGGGGGGGGGGGCAACTGGTTTATAGAGATGGCCTTGCGGTTCGCCCGGCGGTCGTTTTGCGGTGAACTTTGCCATATTCTTTTACATTGTGAAGAACTTTGACCCATGACACATCCATCAGATGGTACAGGACAGCCAATTGAGACATTTCAGCACATGGACATACCCCCTACCTTATAAATAAACCTGATCTGGCCGCCATTTTACATGTTTTGCCAGTGTAGGTAGAGGTTGCTGTGTGGAGCAGGGACAGGCTGTTAGGGACACCAAACGCTAGCTAATAGGGCCATAAAAGTCATTTTAAGCAAAAATATAGGTGTGCTATCGATAAGTGTGATACACAGAGGGGTGCGATATACTTATAATATACTTTTATAATGAGTCAAAACCACATAGATCTATATAGTGATCACCTGGAAGTCAGGGGCCTAGGGGCTTACTAGGGCCATTTTTATATAGGGTAAGGTTCCGGACGGGGTCACTCTTATCAGGGCGGGTGGTCTGTGCTTAGGCTATCAGGGCCAGAATAGCACACCCTGTAGGGCAATATCAGGGACAGTTCTTTGCCCACCCTGTCCTTCAATACCACATCATCATCTAGCCCAGGGATGGATGTTTTTTTGCTTTCCCTCCTGGATTCATCAATGTGCACTGGAACCCCCCGGATTGTGGCAAGACATATGGTTTCTGATTTGGTGCCACCGAGCACCTGATTTAGTGCCGCCAAGCACTTGTTATTGCCTACCACATCTATGCTTTATGGTTAACTTTAATAATTTCATTTCTTTTCATTTTGAGGGATATCTTTTCCATTCACACGTCCACAAAATGGGTCCGCATCCGTTCCACCGGAACGGGTGCAGCCTCATTCATTTTCAATGGGGTCGGAATGTGCTGTCCGCATCCGCGGATCCGCACTTCCACATCTCTGCTTCCATTTCCGCCAAAAAATAGAACATGTCCTATTCTTGTCCGCAATTGCAGACAATATTAGGCATTTTCTATTATAGTGCCGGCAATGTGCGGTCCACAAATTGCGGAATGCACATTGCCGGTGTCCTTATTTTGCGGATCCGCAAAACACTTACGGATGTGTGAATGGACCCTCATAGTAACATTATTAAAGGTTACGTTTTATCTTTATGTATATTCTAATGGATTGCCTTCCTTGTACAATGCTATAATATACTTTCTATGTTAGAAAGTATATTATAGTGCATTTGTATTGTGCGGCAGTTGTGTGCGGTTCTGCTGCGATACTGCAGGTATATAGAGGGACAAGCATTATTGGAACAAATAATTTCTACTGGTGTGATATACCAGTCGTCCCCTCAAAAAACTGATTGAAGCGGGTTGTTATATACCAATATACTTTCTTTATAGTGCATTTGGGTACTGTATAGTGCATTTGTGCATGCGCGTATGCGAAAATTATATTGCCGATTTTTCGCATTGAAAACAAAAATGAATGGAGATCGCAAATTCGAATAATACATCTGGTATGTCACTGTCCATGTTGTGGGACTATTTGTGCACTTCTAGTAATTATTTCTTGGCTGCAAATATGAGCTGAAGGTTTTTCAGGTTCGCCTGCCATTAAAATGAATGGGACCCGCCGCAAACTTTTGATCGCGTTCGCGAACTTCCCCGGCAGAAGTTCGTCCATCACTACTGGTAAATCACTTCAGTAGAAATTATTTGTTCCAATGGCGTTTGTCACTATCTTAAGCTAATGTAACACAGCTAAACTGCAAACAAATGCTGCACTACCCAAATGTACTATATAGAAAGTATATAATTGGTAAATAACACCCCTGTTTCAATCAGTTTTTTGGGGGGCCAGCTGGTATATCACACCAATAGAAATTATTTGTTCCAATGGCGTTTGTCACTCTGTGAGCTGAGGTATCACAGCAAAACCACAAAAAAATGCTGCACTACCCAAATGCACTATATAGAAAGTAGATTATTGGTATATAACACCCCTGCTTCAATCCGTTTTTTGGGGGGGAGGGCAACTGGTATATCACACCAGTAGAAATTATTTGTTCCAATGGCGTTTGTCACTATCTGTAGCTGAGGTAACGCAGCAATACCGCAAACAAATGCTGCACTACCCAAATGCACTATATAGAAAGTATATTATTGGTATATAACACCCCTGCTTCAATCAGTTTTTTGGGGGGGCAACTGGTATATCACACCAGTAGAAATTTTTTATTCCAAAAATATTTGTCACTATCTGTAGCTGTGGTAACGCAGCTAAACCGCAAACAAATGCTGCACTACCTAAATTCACTATATAGAAAGTATATTATTGGTATATAACAACCCTGCTTCAATCAGTTTTTTTGGGGGGCAACTGGTAAATCACACCAGCAGAAATTATTTGTTTAAATTATATTTGTCACTATCTGTAGCTGAGGTAACGCAGCAAAACCGTACACAAATGCTGCACTACCCAAATTCACAATATAGAAAGTATATTATTGTTATATCATACCCCTGCTTCAATCAGCTTTTTTTCGGGGGCAACTGGTATTTCACACCAATAGAAATTATTTATTCCAATAGCGTTTGTCCCGCTGTATAGCTGCAGTATCGCATCAGAACCGCACACAACTGCTGCACAATACAAATGCACTATAATATACTTTCTATGTTTGAAAGTATATTATAAGTATATTGCACCCCTCAGTAAGTCACACCTATCAATAGCACACCTATACCAGTCCTTAAAAGGACTTTTGTGGCCCTATTAACTAGCATTTGGTGTCCCTAACAGTCTGTCCCTGCTCCACACAGCAACCTCTCCCTACACTGGCAAAAGACTGAATGTAAAATTGTGGCCAGATCGGGTTTATTTATAGGGTAGGGGGTATGTCCATGTGCTGAAACGTCTCAATTGGCTGTCCTGTACCACCTCATTGCCATGTGTTTGCCCATTCGGCGAAGTGCGAATGAGCAAAGTTCGCTGCGAAACGACCGCCCGACAAACCGCAAGGCCATCTCTAGTAGTTAAGAATTCTTAGAATGATAATGGGTAATAAACCATCAATAAATGTTCTTTAACCCCTTCAGGACACAGCCATTTTTCATCGTCAGGACGCAACCTAATTTTGCAAATCTGACATTTGTCATTTCATGTGGTAATAACTTAAAAACATTTTTACTTATCAAGGTCATTCTGAGATTGTTTTCTCGTCATATTTTGTACTTCTTGACACTGGCAAAATTGAATTAAAATATTTCATTTTTATTTATAAAAAAATACCAAATTTACCAAACATTTGGAAAAATTTGCTAATTTACAAGTTCCAATTTCTCAACTTTTATAATAGATAGTAATACCTCCAAAGATAGTTATTACTTTACATTACCCATATGTCTACTTCATGTTTAGATATTTTGAAAATGGTATTTAATTTATTGGGACTATAGAAGGCTTTTAGAAGCAAATCTTAAAAAGAAAATATCCAAAACTAGGAAAGTTATGAAGTCACTTTCTGGGGTTTACATATTAGAAACCACCCATAAATCACCCCATTTTAGAAGCTACACCCCTCAAGGTATTCAAAACTGTTTTTACAAACTTTGTTAACCCTTTTCACCTGTTCCACAAGAATTAAAGGAAAATATAGATGCAATTTCAGAATTTCACTTCTTTTGCAGATTTTCCATTTTAATCCATTTGTTTCCGCTACCAAAGCAAGGTTTAACAGCCAAACAAAACTCAATATTTATTACCCTGATTCTGTAGTTTACAGAAACACCAGATATGTGGTCATAAACTTCTGTACGGGCACATGGCAGAGCACAGAAGGAAAGGAACGCCATATGGTTTTTGGAAGACAGATTTCACTGGAATCATTTTAAGTTGCCAATTCACATTAAGTTGCCAAGACCCCCTGCTGCACCCCTAGAGTAGAGACTCCCCAAAAAATGACCCCATTTTGGAAAGTACGGGATAAGGTGGCAGTTATGTTGGTTCTATTTTAGGATGCATATAATTTTTGGTTGCTCTATATTACACTTTTTGCTAGGAAAGGTAACAAAAATTGCTTTATTTTGGAAAAAGGACTCTTTTTTAGTGATGACCGAGCATGCTTGGCCGAACACCAGTTTGGTTTGAGTATCTCACTGCTTGGCACATGGCGGTATTCGGCTAAATACCGCATGTGCTCGAGCGCAATGATCGAGTCTCCACCACACACGTTTCTCGGCTGCTACGCAGCCAATAAACGTGCAGGTAAGTACTGCCCATACTGTAATGCCATAGCCATATTGGCTACTGGCATTACCGTGATTGGCTGGGCTGAACGTGTCATCAGGTGCTATATAGCAACCGATGACACTTGCTTGGCTCATTCTTAGTCATGGAGAGCTGTGCTGAGGAAGGGACAGACAGTGTAGGGAGTGATTTAAAAATGTTTTTATCACCAAAACTTTTCAGAGACCCAAAAGTCCTTTTAAGGACTATTGTGTGTGGCAGCAGTCTATATTTTTAGCGCAACCAGCGCTAAATTGCTAAAACTTTGCAGACCCAAAAGTCCTTCTAAGGACTATTGTGTATGGCAGCAATATCTATTTTTAGCGCATCCTGCGCTAAATAGCATACAATAGTTAGGCTGCAGACAGCAACATTACACTGGAGATGTGGAACAGCTAATGTCACTGTGCGCAGCACACACCGTCTACAGAAAAAGTACACTGGATGTCACAGAATTTTTTGGATGCACACACTTTACACTGGAGATGTGGCACAGCTAAAGTGTGGGCATCCCAAAAAAATCTGTAACATCCAGTGTACTTTTTCCGTAGACGGTGTGCGCTGCGGACAGTGACATTAGCTGCGCCACATCTCCAGTATAAAGTGTGCGCATCCCAGAAATATCTGTGACAACCAGTGTACTTTTTCAATAGACGTGTCTGCTTCTGACAGTGACATAACTAGTGCCACACCTGCAGTGTAACATGTGTGCTGAAAAAATTTATCTGTGACATAGTGTCCTTTTTCCGTATACGATGTCCGCTTCGGACAGTGACATTAGATGCGCCACATCTCCAGTGTAACGTGTGCGCATCCAAAAAATATCTGTGACATCCAGTGTACTTTTTCCGTAGACCGTGTCCACTGCAGACACTGACATTAGCTGCGCCACATCTCCTGTGCAAAGTGTGCTCATGCAAAAAATATCTGTGACATACTTTGTCAATAGATGGTAGTGTACTTTGTCAATAGATGGTGTCTGCTTCTGACAGTGACATTACCAGTTCAACATCTGCAGTGTGCGCTTCAAAAAAAATTCGTGACATACAGCGTTTCCTCATCCCAAATAACTGTGACATTTCCTGTAATTTTTCATTAGCCGCTAGTGACAGCATTGACATTACCTGCGGGATATCTCCTGTGTGACATTTCCACATCCTAAATACCCAATTTATTTGCACATACACTTCCAAATCCTACGCTACTGTACGTGTGACAGACTTTCAATCATTTATAACATTTAATACACTGCCTGTCCAAAAAAAAGTTACCACCTGGATTTAACTAAGCAAATAGGTATGAGCCTCCTATTGGATAATTACTGCATGGGCGATTATCTTTCAGCTGGCAACAAGTTATTTAACCCAAACTGGTGCAATGAGTTGCTTCTCATTTCTTAAACAACCATGTCGAAAGACACATCTTGTGGTCGTGGAAAAGATGTTAGTCTGTTTGAGAAGGGTCAAATCATTGGCATGCCTCAAGCAGAGAAAACATCTAAGCAGATTGCAGAAACTACAAAAATTGGAAGGATAGTGGGGACCCATCGTATTCGAGGAAGAAATGTGGTGGGAAAAAAATCCTGAATGATTGTGACCGGCGATCACTTAAACATTTGGCGAAATCAAATCGAAGAAAAACAACAGTAGAACTCAGGGCTATGTTTAATAGTGAAAGTAAGAGCATTTCCACACGCACAAAGTGAAGGGAAATCAAGGGATTGGGACTGAACAGCTGTGTAGCCGTAAGAAAACCACTAATCAGTGAGGCAAACCAGAAAAAAAGGCTTCAATTTGCCATGGAGCATAAAGATTGGACTCTTGAGCAATGGAAGAAGGTCATGTGGTCTGATGAGTCAAGATTTACCCTGTTCCAGAGTGCTGGGCACATCAGGTTAAGAAGAGAGGCATTAATTTTGGACCTCTCGCCAAGCATGCTTGAAGAGGGACAGATCTTGTGCCCTGATTCCCAAACTCTTGAGCATCCACAATCACAAGAAGATGACAGTGGGGAATGGCATTTACTGTTTAATGAGGTGGATGATGATGAGACACAGTTGTCAATAACTCAAAGGCAATTACTGTCTCAAGAGGTTGATGAAGAGGATGAGACACAGTTGTCAATCACTGAGGTAGTGGTTAGGTCAACAAGTCAGGATGATGAGCAGAGTAAGGAAGTGGAAGAGAAGGTGGTAGATGATGAAGTTACTGACCAAACCTTGGAAGGTGGAAAGCCGAGCAAGGACAGCAGTATAGAGGGGGAGGGATCTGCTGCACCGCAACAGGCTGGAAGAGGCAGTGGGGTGGCAAAAGGTAGAAGGCGGCCCACACCAAACAGGCCCACAACTGTTCCATGGAGCACCCCCTTGCGGAAATCTCCCTTGCCAAAAGGTAGGTGTTCTGCAGTATGGCGCTTTTTTGAGGAATGTGCGAACGACAAAAGAATAGTAGTTTGCAACCTGTGCCATACCAAAATGAGCCGGGGCGTGAACATTAGCAACTTCACAAC